>NC_072445.2:64157500-64790000 GCF_028878055.3 Symphalangus syndactylus | reverse complement strand
ATTGTGGTCTGAGAAGATCACTTGATATGATTCAGTTTTTAAAAATTTGTTGAGACTGTTATGTGGCTTAACATATGGTCTATCCTGGAGAATGTTCCATGTTCTGATGAAAAGAATGTATATTGCACAGTTGTCAGAATGTCCTGTGAATGCCTATTTGGTCCATTTGCTCTAAAATCTAGTTTAAATCCAATGTTTCTTAATTGATTTTTTTGTCTAGATAATCTGTCTAGTGATGAGGATGGAGTGTTGAAGTCCTCCACTGTTATTGTGTTGCTATGTCTCTCTTAAGACATAGTAATATTTGCTTTATGAATCTGCCACTCTAGTGTTGGGTGTATATTATCTAGAATAGTTATAGCATCTTGCTGATTTGATCCCTTTATCATTAGATAATGATATTCTTTGTCTTTTTGACTGTTTTTGATTTAAAAGTCTGTTTTATCTGATAAAAATATAGCTACTTTTACTCAATTTTGGACTCCATTTGCATTGAATATCTTTTTCCACCCCTTTACTTTCAGTCATTGTGTGTCATTACTGTTGAGTTTCTTGTAAGCAGCACATAGTTAGATCATTTTAAAATCCATTCAGTCATTCCGTAATGTAATTTGTTTATCTTCTAGGTTATTATTAATATGTGAGGCTTTGTTCCTGTCATATTGTTAATTGTTTTCTGGTTGTCTTATATATCTTTGTTGTTTCATTTTTCTCTTATTGCTTGCCATAGTGGTTTGATGAATTTCTGTAGGGGTACCATTTGAGTTCTTTCTTTTTTCTCCTTTGTGTAATTTCTTCAGTGAGTTTTGAATTGTATGTGTTTTCATGATGGTAAATATTGTTCTTTCACTTCCAGGTTTAGGACTCCCTTGAGCATTTCTTGTAGGGCTGATCTAGTGAAACAAATTCCCTTAGCATTTTCTTATCTGGGCAAGACTTTATTTCTCCTTCATTTGTGAAAGATGATTTTGCAATATGTAGTGTTCTTGGCTGACAATTGTTCTCTTTAAGCACTTCAAATATATTATCCCAATCTCTTCTGGCCCTAATGTTTCTGCTTAGAAATTCACTGTTAGTCTTATAGCATTCTGTTTATAGGTGACTAGACATTTTTCAATTGCTGTTTTTAGGATCTGCTCTTTATCTTTGACTTTAGACAGTCTATCTATAATGTGCCATGGAGAAGACCTAATCTTCCTGGAAATTACTTAGCCTCTTACATCTGAATGTCTAAATCCCTTGCTAGACTTGGGGAGTTTTCATCTATTATTTTGTTAAATAGGTTTCTGATTCTTTCATTTTCTCTTCACCCTTGGGGATACAAATAATTAGAATATTTGGTCACTTTATCTTGTCCCAAATATCACAAAGGCTTTGCTCATTTTGTAAATTGTTTTTCTTTATCTCTGACTGGATTATTTCAAAAGACTGGCTTCAACTTCTGAGATTCTTCTGTTTGATCTAGTCTGTTGTTAAACCTTTTGAATGCATTTTGTATTTCATTCAATGAATTATTCAGTCCCAGAATTTCTGTTTTGTGTCTTTTAAAAATACATATCTCTTTAATAAGTTTCTCTTTCATTTCCTAAATTGTTTTTCTGATTTCTCTGTATTGTTTTTCAGAATTCCCTTGTATCTCACTGAGTTTCTTTAAAACCAGTATTTTGAATTCTTGATCTGGGGTTTCATGAATTTTTTTTTGGTTTGGGATCTATTGCTTGTGAATTATTATGTTCCTTTGGTGATGTCATACTTCTTTTTTATTTCCTGTGTTTATATGTTGATACCTGCACATCTGCTGTAATAGTAGTTACTTTGAATTTTTTGAAATTGCTTTTGTAGGGGAGGACTTTTTCCTGAAGATGTATGTATGTTGTTGTCTGGATAAGATGCTTTCAATTTTGAATGCCGGCTTTAGTGTGTTCTCTGTATGATTTCTTCGTCTATAAATAGTGTTAGTGATTTCTGTGTTTTCCACAGTGATTTAGGGTGTGGTTATTAGTGGAGGATGTGGTGAAGTTTTTCTGGGGAGTAGGATGCCAGGTAGGTCAGTCTTTAGGCTCCAATTTTGGCAGTAATGGGATAAACATGCTTGTTCTTGGGCTCTAGGGCCGCTTATGCTAGTCCCAGTGTTAGTGAGTCCAAGAGAGCTGAATTTTGGGCCTCTAAGTAGCTGGCTTGGATACTGGAGGTGGCAGCAGTGAGATGGACATGAGTGTGGCTTCTCAGGTCCCTGGGCAGCTGGTGTGATGTGAGTGGTGGCTATAGCAGTGGTACAGCAACCCACTGGAAACCAAGTGGTCCCTGCTGACGTGCAGTGGCTGTGACAGGTTTGGTGAGCCAGTCCCCTGGCCTGCTGGTGGCATGTGGAGGTGATTGCCAGCTATGGTGGTGTTGGTAGGTTGGATTGGCTCAACCTCAGCCCCTGGGAGAAGTGTTCAAGTGCCAATTGTGGTGGACTGGATTGGGTGATTCCCAAGCTCCTGGATCATGTCGTCAAATATTGGAGGAAGGGGACTGGGGCAGCAGACTTGTCCTCAGATTTCCTCATAGTGCATTCAGGTGCCAGCTGTGATAGTCAATGTCAGCTGTCACCCATGCTGGTGGAATGCTCAACTGTGGGAAGAGATGGCTGTGCTGTGGGCCCGCCACTACAGAGTACAGAGTCCTTCTCAACTGGAGCAGCATAGGCAGGTAGCTGTGGGGAGTGCAGTTTGCTCACTCCTCACTTTGCCATGCCCCCAGCCCCCACAAGCAGCCCATAACAGTGGCAATGGGATTTGTCTTCAAAGAATGTGAAAGAGCCTGACTTCTCCCTCTCTCTTTAGACCAGCAGCAGCAGGGACAATATTGTCACTGGCTCCAGGGCAGAATGCAGACTTTTGGAAGCTAGGCCTTCAGAATCATGACAGATGAAGACTTACCACCAGGGAGAATAGAGTCCCTCTCAGCTGGAGCAGTGTAGGCAGATGGCTGTGACAAGTGCAGTTTGCTCATACCTTGGTCCCTGATATAGTTTTGATATTTGTTCCCTCCAAATTTTATGTTAAAATGTGATCCTGAAAGTTGGAAGTGGGGCCTAGTGGGAGGTATATGGATCATGGGGTCAGATCCCTCATTAATGGTTTGGTGCTTTCCCAGTAGTAATGAATGAATTCTTACTCTATTAGTACTGTGAGATCTAGTTGTTAAAGCGTATGGTGACCCCCTCCTCTCTCTCTGTCTCTTACCATGTGATTCATCTGCTCCCACTTCACTTTCTGCCATGAGTGAAAGTTTCCTTAGGCCTCATCAAAAGCTGAGCAGATGCTGGTGGCATGTTTGTACAGCCTGCAGAACTGTGAGCCAGATAAAAGATATTTTACTTCTTTTTTATTACTTCTTCAAGATAAAAAGATATTTATTTTCTTAAATAAATTAACCAGTCTGAAATATTTCTTTATAGCAATGTAAAATGAACTAATAGAGAAAATTGGTACTAAGAAGGAGGGGAGCATTGCTATAAAGATACCCAAATATGTAGAAATAATGGCAGTGGTGCCTGTCTGGAGTGGATGCTGTGAAGATGCCAGCTGCAGTGGGGGAGGCACAGCTGGGGTTGTGTGCTCCATGGGGCTGGTGGGGGCCCTGCCCCCTACCAATTTGGCAGAGTAGGAGCCCCATGCTCCTGGGTGCAGGTGCAGCCACCCAGCTGTGGCTCTGTACCTGGGCTTCCCTGTGGTCTTGGGGCCCAGGAAGACCCCGTGCCCTTGCAGGTTTGGTAGTGCTTGCTCCCACTTCCTTGCTTTTTCCCTACTCCTGACACCAGCTCTGGTGCACAGCAAAGTTGCAGCCAAGCCCAGGCACTGTTGTGACCTGGCCAGATGTGTGTGTACTGAGGGTGGTGCTGATACACCAGCCCCTTGCTGCCTCAGCTCCCTCCAGACTTTGGGCAATGAGGAGCACAGCAGGGAGGCTGGGGGAGGCACTGAGGTGACTTGGCACACGACTGCAGGTGCCTCTCAGCACAAACAGCCTGGGTATAGGGGATGGCATATTGATGGCAGCAGAAAGCAAACAGTTTCCTGGGCAGAAAGGGTGAGTCCCCAGTGAAGCCCCACCTTCAAGCCATGGGTGGCCTATAGCATGGGGACCAGACCCCCAGTTCTGGGTGGAGTCTGCTGCCTGGAGTGAGAACTTATGGTGCTTTATCCTGGTCCTCCCATGGCCACACATGGACCAATTGGCATGCACTTTCTCCCTTCTGAGCCCATAAAAACCCAAGATTCAGCCAGACTCACACAAACATGAAGGCTACCAGCTGTAGGAAGGAGATACCCACTTCAGATATCCTCCACTTGTGGGGACGACCTGCCTGTGCAAAGGAGCTGCCCACTATGAGTCCCCTCTCTGCTGAGAGCTGGACATTCAGCTTGTGGAAATGAGCTGCCCACTATGGGTCTCCTCTTCACTGAGGGCTGTACTCGTCAGGATGACCTGCCTATAGAAAGGAGCTATCCACTTTTGGTCTCCTGAGAGCTATTCTGTTGCTCAGTGAAGCTCCTCTTTGCCTTGCTCACCCTCCAGTTGTCTGCATACCTCATTCTTCCTGGACACAGGACAAGAACTCGGGACCCACCCAATGGCAGGTCTGAAAGAGCTGTAACACAAACAGGGCTGAAACATGGCCCCCCACCCCTGCTCTTGCCATGTTGAGGGCCACAAAGAGAGGAGAGCTGTGGCCCTTCAGGGAACCCAGACATAGGGGTTCCCCTAGCCATTGCTATGATACTCTCTTTGGGGCTTTGCAGTTCCTGAGGTCTCCAAGCTTTTGGGCACCACCACGTTCCCCTTGTCCAGACACTGGTGCCTGCAGCAGAAGCCACTTATGGTTTGCCTGGGATAGCCAAAGCCTTGCATGAAGCCCGTGCTTCTGCTGGCACTTGGAGCTGCCTGCCCCACTGCAGCAGCCAGCATACCTGGCTGTGTGCAGTGGCTGGACACCATGCTTGCTTCCTCCCCCTCACCACTGTGCACCTGACTTTCCCTTGGCAGGTGTGGGATCTGGGCTGGTAGTGCAGTTCGAGTCCAGCCTGCTGGGCTGAGTGGACAGAATGAGCCCAGTGGGTGTGAGCAGTTCCGAGGCAGAAGGCACCACCATCCACAGAAGTTTCTGGCTGGCATTGTGACACCTCAAGGATCATGTGAGAGAAGCAGCTTTGGAACTGGGTAACAGGCAGAGATTGGAAGAGTATGGAGGGCTCAGAAGAAATCAGAAAGATGACGAAAATTTTGGAACTTCTTAGAGACTGGTTAAATGTTTGTGACTGAAAGACTGATAGAAACATAGACAGTGAAGGCCAGGCTTATGAGGTCTCAGATGGAAATGAGGTTCCTCATTTCATTATTTGGAAACAGAGTGAAGATCACTTGTGTTATGCCTTAGCAAAAAGCTGGGATACATTATGTCCGTTCCACAGGGATCTGTGGAAGGTTGAACCTAGAATGACCTAGGGTATCTGGCAGAAGAAATATCTAAACAGCAAAGTATTCAAGAAGTGGCATGGCTGCTTCTAACCTACAATTAGATGTGGGAACAAAGGAATGATTTAAAGTTGGAACTTACAGTTAAAAGAAAGCAAAGTGTAAAAATTTGGAAAATCCTCAGTCTGGCCATGTGGTAGAGAATGAAAGCATTTTCAGGAAAAGAATCCAAGTGGGCTGCAGAGCAACCACTTGCTAGTGAGATTAGCATGACTAAAGAGGAGCCAAGTGCTAATAGCCAAGACAATGGAAAAGAAGAACCTCAAGAGAATTTCATAAATCTCTGGGGCAGTCCCCTCCCATCACAGGGCTTAGGAGGCCTAGGAGGAAAGAATGGTTTCAGGGGCCATGCCTGAGTCCTCACTGTCCTGTGCAGCCTTGGGACACTAGCCATAAGCTTTGGTGACTTCCACATGGTGTTAAGTCTGCATGTATGCAGAATGAAAGAGTGAAGAAGGCTTGGTGGCTTCCACCCAGATTTCAGAGGATGTATGGGAAAGCCTGGGTTTCCAGGCAGAAGACTGCTGCAGGGGTGGAGCCCCCACAGACAACCTCTACTTGGACAGTGCCAAGGGGGAATTGTAAGGTTGGAGCCCCAACACAGAGTTTCCAACAGGGCACTGCCTAGTGGAGCTGTGGGAATGGGGTCAGTGTTCTTCAGACACCAGAATGGTATAGGCACTGGCAGCTTGCACTTTGAGACTGGAAAAGCCAAAGACATTGTACTCCAACCTGTGAGAGCAGCCATAGGGGCTGCACCCAACAAAGCTACAGGGGCAGATCTTCCCAAGGTTTTGGGAGCCCACCCAACATACAGGTGTGCCCATGATGCAGAACATGGTGTCAAGGTGATTATTTTGGAGCTTTACAGTTTAATGTCTGTTCTGCTGGGTTTCAGACTTGCATGGAGCCTGTAACCCCTTTTTTTTGGCCAATTTCTCCGCTTTGTAATGAGAATGTTTACCAATGCCTGTACCACCATTGTATCTTGGAAGAAAATAACTTCTATTTGATTTCATGGCTCACAGCTGTAAGAAACTTGTCTTGAGTCTCAGATGTCACTTTGGACTTTGAATTTTTGAGTTAATGATGGAACGAGTTATGACTTTTGGGGACCATTGGGAAGGGATAATTGCATATTGTTATGTGAGGAGGACATGAGATTTGGCAGGGGAACAGAGGCAGAATAATATGGATTGGATATTTGTCTCCTCCAAATCTCATGTTGAAATGTGATCCCCAATGTTGGAGGTGGGGCCTAGTGAGAGATGTTTTGTTCATGGGAGTGGATCCCTCATGAATGACTTGGTGCTGTCCCAGCACTAATGAGTGAGTTTTCACTCTTTTAGTTACCATGAGATCTGGTTGTGAAAAATGTCTGAAACCTCATCCTCTGTCTCTTGCATGCTCTCTCACCATGTGACACACCTGCTCACCCTTCACCTTCTGTCATCAGTAAAATCTCCTTGAGGCCTCACCAGAAGCCAAGCAGTAATGAGTGAGTTTTCACTCCGTCAGTTACCACAAGATCTGGTTGTGAAAAATGGTCTGAAACCTCTTCCTCTCTCTATCTCTTGCATCCTCTCTCACCATATGACACACCTGCTTCCCTTTCACCTTCTGTCACAAGTAAAAGCTCTTTGAGGCCTCACCAGAAGCCAAGCAGATGTTGGTGCCATGCTTATATAGCCTGCAGAACTGTGAGCCAAATAAACCTCTTTTCTTTATGAATTATCCAGTGTCAGGTGTTCCTTTATAGCGATTCAAAATGGACAAATACAATCCCACAGTGGCCCATAGCAGCAGTGGTGGGATTTGTCATAGGGGTGCATGGTAGTGCCTGGCTTCCTCCCTTCCTTCTTGGCCTGGTGGAAGCAGCAGCAATGATGGCATTGGTCCCAGGGAAGGACATATTCCTTTGGGAGCTTGGCTCCTAGAATGGCACCAAGCAGTAGCTACTCAGGTTTTGGATGCCTGTGGGACTCTGTGTGAGTCTCCTCTCTGGAGCAATGCCTCTGTGCAATCTCTAGAAAACTCCCTATGTTAGTCTTGAGCCCACATGGATTGAGGGATTCTCCTGTAGCTAAGATTTTAAAAGACCATGGCAGCAATGGGGAGCCCTGGAAGTCTCCCTCTTATCCTATACCATGTCTGGGAGCTTCTCTTGGCTCCCTGCCAACCCTAGCCAAGCAGGAGGTCTTGCTTCCCTCTCCTTACTAGCTGTCGGTGCTTCCCTTCACTTCTGTGTTGAATCCCAGTGTCTCTCCTAGACAATCTATTTTAAGTGTGAATATCTACTTGCTATTTTGGTTTCTCTCTGTGGAGGAGTGTACTAGCTGCATCTAGTCAGCCATCTTGAATCTTCCCCCGCTTTTGTAAAGTGTTTCTTAATTTAGGTTTCCCTGATGTTTCTTTATGATTCTGTTCAGGTTATGCTTCTGTGGCAAGAATATCACAGGAGCATTGTTGTTCTCTTCTCATTGCACTATATTAGGTGACACATGATTTGGATTTGTCCCATTATCGGTGATGTTAACTTTGATCATTTGATCAAGGTGATGTCTGCCAGGTTTCTGCACTGTTAAGTTACTGTTTTCTCTTTTGCAATTGATATATGTTTTGTGGGGAAATTTTTCAAGGCTGTTTAAAATATCCCCTTTGTCATAAAACTTTCACACTAGTTTTAGCATCCATTGGTGTTTCTTGACTAAATTAATTATTGCTGTGATGATTGCAAAATTGTTATTTTCTAATTCGATTTTTCTTCTCTATTTATTACTTGGTAAAAGGCAAACACTTCTATTTATTTGTGTATGTATGTATGTATGTAGATATATATTTATAGTTCCAAGGACTCGTAGCTTACTCAATGAGTTCCAATTGATTACTATCATTATTATTAGATGCCAAAACTGTGTCAGGTCTTTTGTCATGTTCCTATTATTCTTTGAGCACTTCGTTACTTTCTGCCTTAAAATAATCCAGGCTCATCTTGTATTTTCCCTGCCCTGCCTTGACATTAGTCTTTTCTCCAAGGAGTCTTGGTATTTTTCTCTGGGAAATGCATTTAGAATCCACAGTGCATTTAAGGTGTGCTCTTAGCTATTGGGTGTCAGTAACAGTCGACTTAGTGGGGGAATTAGGTACATAGGTACATACATAAATACACATATTTAGATTTATTTTCATATTTATCTATCTATATATAGCAAGTTGTGAGTTCACATCAATATTTCCAATTTCAGTTCAATACTACAGAGATCATTCTTGTTTTTTCTCTTTTCCTATTTGTAACTATCTTCAATATATTTACTTAACAGTCACCAGTACTGGCTCCCACTTCCCCCCACTGCAAAGACACTTTCCTCTCCTAGCTTGGGCTCTAATACCCAGTCCTGGGCCACCACCAGCATGTGATGGGGATGCCTTTCTTTCTTGTCTTGGTAGTTTCACACCCACATCATGCCACCCTCCCCACCTAGCATGGCTCCATTGGCCTGTGCCCAGGCTGCAGATTCCACCACCCTCCCATTATATGGACACCCTCTTCACTTTGCTCTGTTTCCAACAATCTGTGTTAGGCTGATGCTAGTCCCCTGTAAAAGCCCCTCCTCATCCGGCTTGTGTGCTGATACTATTTTCCAGGGCCGCTTCCATCATACCATGCCATAGGAACCTCTTCCTCTGCTGTTGAGGTTCTGACAGCCCATGTTGTACTGTGACCATCCCTCACCTGGGGTACCTGGTTCATCTTGCCTGGGCTTCAATGCCCATGCTAGGTTTCTGTTGACCCCAATCCTCCACCCCACTTATCACCACTTGATGATATTTTCCATGGATCATTCCAGAAGAAAATACAATTTAAAGTAGAAGGTAAACAGCAAGGCAGGAAGAAATGCTTGAAGAACGCTTTCACATTTTGAAACTTTTGCATTTCCTTTCTTTTAGTTTACATTTTGGCTCCTACTAAGGTTCTTACTTTCAGTCACATTTGAATTGTAGTAAAATGTAGAATTTTTGAATACAACTCAAAATTTATCTGACATTAAGGCATAAGAAAGAGCAATTCAAATGCATTTTAAAATTACTGCTATGTTATACTTAGTTGTATAATTGCATAATAAAATTACTATTACATCATACATTTGACTTATTGATGAATATGTATAGGAGTTTGTCACTAGAACATTTGTTTTTTCAGCCTGTTTCACTGCATCAGTAGGAAGTTTCATAATATTTCACCTGGAACTACCAGACTTTATTTGGATTAGGTGCATCAAGCTGCTAAGATGTGGTCTGATATGTTGGGATGCATATGCAAGCTCACATGCTAATGTAATTGCTTGTGTGCTTAAATGCAAGATTTTTCATAGTTGTATTTTATGTTATTTCCATAAAACAGTCACATGATGTGTTTAAAACTATATATGCCGTATTATTCAGTAGAGTTCTTTCATTTTGACTTGGTATTGACAAGAACTGAATCCTTAGTTTACAAGCTTATGCAGACCAGCTTCAAGCTCTCTACATCTTATACCTTGTTTCTTCTACCTACATCCAGTGCTGGGCACCATAGGTCACATTCACCTGTACCATGATAGATCTTTGGCCCTACACGTTTGTAAATAAGAGATGGCAGTATTCCTGGAAGTCATCCTTAGGGTGAGGTAGCTAGCAGTAACCTCACTATACACCACAGAGGTGATGAACCACATAAGTATATTCAACTAAATATAAAGTGAATCTATCCCCAATATATCCTTCCCTTATCTGGATCTCCAAAATGCCTGTGTATAGTCTAATGCCATCTAATACAAAGAGAAGTAGGCTGGGGGAAAACTGATAATTTAACTGATTATGGTGAAGCTGTCTTCCTTTTGCAGAATTAAAAAATAGCTATGACCATGTCAAAACAATGCCAGGGCTCCTTCAGAGCTTTAGAAGGGCACAGTGCAAGTGAGTGGCCCTGGAGCATGAGCTTGTTAGCATCATGGCTCATCTTCCTGAGCAATGGCTGAAGTGGGGTCTCTGTTACTGCACACATCTTTGGAGCCTTGGAGTGCGTTTGACCCTCATCTTATATGTCTTGGGCCCTGTGATTTTGTGATACCCTGAAACTCAGACCTTAAACAGTTTTCATTCTGAATAAGTCCATAGATTTTGGGAGAAATGCAAAGAAATAGTAAAAACTAAAAAGGTACGCTTTTAGTTTGGTGTAAAGGAGCATTTAAGCAGTCTTTCCAATGTGGATTATGAATCTCTCCAATGAGTGAAAATAAAATTAAATTCAACTTACATTTACTTGAGAACTTACTACAAGTAAAGCATTATATAGATGATATGGAAAAACATAGAAGTTAGACAAATCATATGGATTAGCTAATCTTATCTAAATGGCCTTATAAAATGGTTCATTAAACCTGGCTCAGGTGATTAAATAAGAAAAATAATTTATTTTGCAAATCAGGATGTATAACTTTGAATTTTGTAATGCTTGGTATCTAATGGCAGTCTATCTTCTTGAAATGAATATTAACCAAACAGCAGATAATAAATTGGCATTTTAAGACTAGAGTGATTCTGTGTTTCAACAACTAACATGCAGCGGAATAATCAGTGTGGGTTTATAAAGTAAACTGCCTACACCATCAAAAGATCATGAATCATCAAAAAGCAGAGTTTTGTTATTCAACTTTATATAGCTTTTTACTCACCTTTTTTATGTCTTTCCTTTCTCTCTAAATATAAGAAATAGATGTGAAAGTGATAGAATCAAAGGGAAATTATCATAAAAGTCAATGATAATAGGTCCTGATAAAAATGACTGCATGTTGAGAGAGAGAGAGAGAGAGGCTATTGTCTTTATCTTAAGATCTCTTTTAAAATTATTTTTAATTTTTGTGGGTACATAGTAGGTGTATATATTTGTGGGTTACATGAGATATTTGATACAGGCATGCAAAGCGTAATAATCATATTGGGATAAATAGAGTATCCATCACCTCAAGCATTTATTCTTTGTGTTTCAAACAATCCAACTATAATCTTTTAGCTATTTAAAAATGTACAATTAAATTATGTTTTACTATAGTTGCCCTATTATACTATCAAATACTAGGTCTTATTCATTCTTTCTATTTTTTTTTTTGTACTCATTAGCCATCCTTTCTCCTGCCCCTTCTCCCTGACTACCCTTCCCAACCTCTGGTAACCATCCTTCTATTCTCTATCTCCATCAGTTCTAATGGTTTTAACTTTTAGCACCCACAGATAAGTAAGAACATGTGATGTTTGTCTTTCTGTGCCTGGTTTATTTCACTTAACATAATGACTTCCAGTTCCATATATGTTGTTACAAGTGACTGAATCTCATTCCTTTTTACTCCATTGTGTATATGTACTATATTTTCTTTATCTGTCAGTTGATGGACACGTAGGTAGCTTCTGAATTTTGGCTATTGTAAGCAGTGCTGCAATGAACATGAGAGTGCAGATAGCTCTTTGATATACTGATTTCCTTTCTTTGGGGTATATACCTAGGAATGGAATTGCTGAATCATATGGTAACTCTATTTTTAGTTTTCTGAGGAACCTCTAAACTGCACTCCACAGTGATTGTACTAATTTACATTCCTACCAGTGTACGAGGGTTTGCTTTCCGCCATATCCTTGTTAGCTTTTGTTATTGCCTGTTTTGTGGAAATGAGCCATTTTAACTGGGATGAGATGATACCTCATTGCAGTTTTGGTTTGCATTTCTTTGATGATCACTGATGTTGAGCATCTTTTCATATATCTGCCATTTGTATATCATCGTCTGAGAAATGCCTATTCAGATCTTTTTGCCCATTTTAAAATCAGACTATTATATTTTTTTCTTACAGAGCCAATTGAGCTCCTTATATATTCTGGTTATTAGTCCCTTGTTAGATGGGTAGTTTGCAAATATTTTCTCCCATTCTGTGTGTTGTCTCTTCACTTTGTTGATTGTTTCTTTTGCTGTGCAGAAGCTTTTTAACTCGATGTGATCCCATTTGTCCATTTTTGCTTTGGTTGCCTGTGCCTGTGGAACTATTGCTTAAGAAGTCTTTGCCCATTCCATTGTCCTGGAGAGTATCTTAAGCCTCTTAACATCCAAATCTAGAATCCTTTTGGTGAGCTCTATATTTGATATTGCTTTTGTTTTCAGCACTGCCCAGAATTTTTTTTTTTTTTTTTTGAGGTGGGATCTCTTTATGTTGTCTAGGCTGGTCTTGAACTCCTGGCTCAAGTGATCTTCCTGCCTCAGCCTCCCAAGTATCTGGGATTACATGTGCATGCCACCACACTTGGCTACCCAGATTTAATTTGGGTCCATTTATGGATCAGCCAGAGCCAGACTGCATCTGCTTTTATTGTCTTTTCCTGGAATTACAAAATCTAATATTCTTCACGTGCACATGCAAATGAGCCAAAGTAAAGAGGAGATGTACAGGGGAGGCAGAGATGCTGAGAACCCTCTCTGAGGGACAGTAGAAGGTGAGGAGAGAGCTACTGCAAATCTGAGAAGTCTGTGAAAACAGACGGCATTGAGTAATGGTGTGCCAGGCCAGCTAGTCTGCAGAGAGCCGCCTTCCCAGTTCCCAGTCCCTTCAGCCGCTCACACTCTTTCTTAGGACTTAGTGCCAATGCATTTAATATAAGGAGATATGGGTGTTGGCACTAGTCTTCTGAAACATAAGAAACTTATTTTTTTAGTTACATCATTTCTTGTAATTCAGATTTTGCAGAGACCGGAGTTCTTATGCATGTAAAGTACTAAGTATTTGGAAATAATAAACATCCGTCTTTCGTTCTAATTAAGACATGTGTATATCTGCCTTTATTACGGGCTTTCTCTTTCCCAGAATACTACTTCAGGGGAGGCAGAGACAGATACAAGAAGAAATCTGAACATGTACTCTTTCTGAGCAGTGCTGATATTTCCTGGACTCTGTGAAGATGGAGGGCACAGAAAGTGGTAATTAGATCAGCAGCCTTTAATGCCTTATTCTTTATGCTTAATGCATAATGTCAGAACAGACAATCCTAATTTTCTATGACCTTAAGTAGGATTATAGACTATGTGGGCTGAACGTTCCACCCAAGAACCCAGCTCAGCCCTGCACTAGAGAAGATTCTTTACCGCCTCCTGGTGGATAAAGTAAGAGAAACATGTTTCCCTAGGGCCAAGGCCAGGGAATCAGTTCATTGGTTAAGTGCTTTTTTTTTTTTTTTTCCAGAGGGGAGAAAAAAGGTGTAGCAATATTAATTGGATGTGGAGCTGTAAAGTAGGCGACATTTTGGTACCTCCTTTAATCAAATGCACTGTCTCTCTGTTACACAGTGTCATCCCCTGTTGGGCGTAGATACTTCATTGTGGTATTCATTCTGGCCCACTCTTCCTACTTAGGAGGTCCTAACACTTCCCGTGTTTCAAGAGGAGCTCCTGTCTCAGTAACTTTGATGGAGGGGGAGCCTCCAACTCATTGCACATCCTTTAGCTGTTTTGCTCCTGACAGCATTTCCTCCCTGCCTTGTCTTCTCATTTCCATCTATCTCAAAGCTTGTTAAATTCTAGATAGTGGTTAGCTAGGAATGGGTCTATGCAACATCGAGTACGCCATGGTTTTCCATACGTTTATGCTTCCAATACATATGCAGTGTTTCTTGAAAATTCAACCTCCTCCAACCAACTGATATAATTAACAGTCATTTCTGGAGCCTGGATTACTATTAATTGATTAGTCCTCAACATCACTTTGCTTCTAGGTCTTTATTTTTCCTGCTTTTACTGACTTCCCATGGTTGTTAATTGAAAGGCAATTATTATTTAAAATTAGGCATCAAGTGTTGTGGGAAAAAGTCTGGGAATCCAGCTAATAAGTTGAGAAGTCTGTCTTTCTTTTTGTTACATCTGCCGTATTTCATTATTGGCACTCCAAGAGCATATTGTCTTTATCTGATAAAAACAGTTGGCTACAAGGGCATACTGATGAGCCTCAAGTTGTGGGTTAAATTCTCACCTGGGTAAGGTAACAAAATGCTTGTTTGTGGACACACGCTGTGAACAAGACCCACAATAGCCATCTTGATCACAGGAAAGACTGAATGACACAGTGCATGTTTCAGCTCAGATTGTTGATGGGGAAATGTTAGGTTTAATATCAAATAAAGACCCTTATAATAGTAGCTTCTTAGACTTGGAAGTGACTTTAGTAACCATCTTTTCCATTCTGTTGTCCAGTTTAGCAATTCTCATTAAACCATTCCCGTCAGAGAAGGTGAGTCTTAGCTTCTGCTTGGGCATTGCCAGAGTTGGGAATTACCTCCTTGAGTGGCTGGAAACTGCATTTGTGGGAAGGTCAGCTCATGGTGCTTGGTTCTGAGATAGAAAATGAAAGTTCAGCTTCTCTCTTTTTCTGTATATTTATCTCTAAATTTTTAAAACCTGGCCTTATCCCTGAACTCCAATCCCAATAACAAAAGGAGCTCTGAGTGACTGAATCTTTCCTGCAGAGTTGTTTAAAGCTACTTTGGTGGTAGTATGGGGAAGAGAAAAGGACTGTTTCTGATTTTCTGATTATTGTCTTCTGCATGGGAAAATGGGAGGTGGGCTGCTGGAAAACTTGGTTAGGATAATTCAGGTTAGGATGATTTATTTCCAGAGGGGAGCAGATAGACAATGGGATATGTTCAAATGAGCTATGCTCAATAGTGAAGTTCTGATTCTCATTTTATCTTGACATCTGTTGTCTTTGATATTATTTGGGCTTTATGCTGAGGACCCAGTATGGTGAAAAAGGAAACAAAATGCCTGAAGAAAAAGGGCTTTGGCATTTTGGGAACATAAAAAAATTCTTGAATGGGGGTAACCAATAACAGGAAGAGCCTGAACTATGGAGTACCAGGGAGAGGAACAGTTTTTCCCTACTCCATTAGGTGGCCATTAGGATAATTCATTCATTCAATACATGCTTATTCTGTACCAGATAGCAATGTATACACTAGAACTGTAGAGCTCCTATAAAAAGTGGATGCTTGCCTAGACAGGCTCTGTTTTAGTCATTTGGGACTGTTAGTCATTATTGGCAAAGGAAATCATCATGACGGGTCAGCCAGATACTACGATTCCTTTCAACCTTTGGTAGAAATTGTCAGGGAAGCCATGCCAAGCCACAACAGAGGTAAAAGAGATAATCAACTTTAGGCATAGAGGGTATGATTTTCCATGTGTTAACATGTGGTCTGCCATACAATCTCTGTTTTATTTACTTATTTTTATGCACACTGAAGCAAATTCCAATTGATATGGGCAAATATTACTAATGAAGAGTGTTGGTTTTCCAAGTCCTTTTCCAAACTGTATCTATAATGTGCTACTAAAGCGAGAACAGCGGTGCCTCCCTCTCTGGCATCCAGACATTGCTTTTTGAGCTAGGGAACTTAAGCCTTCGACTAGGAGGTCAAAGCAGCTCAGTTGAGTCTGGTCAGATGGTGTCCTGTCAAGAAGTAAATCCGGAAGCTTGATGTTAAAGAGGGAAAAGCCCCAAGAAAATGAAATAGGACTCAATACATATTCATGGACAGCTTCTTAAGCCAAGGAAGAAGAACAATATGAAACAAATTTAAAAAAAAACTTGTATAGCCAGACCCTGTGGCTTTATCTTGGCAATTCTAAGAATGATTTTCTTCTGTCACTGTTATTGAAGCATAACTAAGATGGTCCCCAGTGATCCCTGCCTCCTAATACCCATGCCCTTGTATAGTTCCCAACCTTTAACTGATGGGCTGTCACTTCTGAGATTAGGCTACAGAAAGATTTTGGCTTCTCTCTTGCCTGCCCTATCTTGCTCTCTTGATTTCTCACCATGATGAAGCCAAATATCAAGTTGTGAGCTGCCCTGGAGAGAGACTTGCATGACAAAAAACTGAGAGTGATCTCCCGCCAACAGCTAGCAAAGAAACAAGGCCCTCAGTCTACCAGTCTGTGTGGAACCCGTGAACAAGCTTGAAAGCAGATCATGTCCCAGTCAATCCTTCAGATAAGACTACAGCTCTGGCTAGCTGATGGCAGCCTAGTGGGCAAACATGAGCCACAGGACCCAGCTAAGTCATGTCTGGATTCCTGACCTACAAAACTGTGAGATATAAATATTGTTTCAAGCAGCTAAGTTTTGGGGTAATATGTCACAAGAGCAATGAATAATGAATATCATAATAAATGTGTATTTCTTTTCTTTTTTTTTTTTTGAGATGGAGTCTTACTCTGTTGTGCAGGCTGGAGTGCAGTGGCACAATCTCGGCTCACTGCAACCTCTGCCTCGTGGGTTCAGGCAATTCTCCTGCCTCAGTTTCTTGAACAGCTGAGATTACAGGCACGTACTTCCACGCCTGGCTAATATTTGTATTTTTAGTAGAGACGGGGTTTCACCATGTTGGCCAGGCCGGTCTAGAACTCCTGACCTCAAGTAATCCCCCTGACTTGGCCTCCCAACATGCTGAGATTATGGCCTAAATGTGTATTTCAATGAAGTTTTACACCACCCAGATCAAGAAATGGAATACTTCTGGTTTCCCAGAAGCTCTCTTGTGTCCCTTGAGTCCCTCTTCCAAGGGTAACCACCATCCTGACTTCTAACCTATAGATGAGTTTTGCCTATTTTTGAACTCTAAATAAATAGAATCATGTGATGACATGTACTTTTTAGTGTCTGGTTTCTTTATTTCAATGTTAGGCTGCAGCTCTTTCGTCTTATAATATTTTATATAGTATTGTATTTTATGGAGATATTTATCTTATTACATATTTTTTAATATTCTCATTGCTGTGTTACAATTAATTGTAAATATGCCACGATTTATTTGTCCATTCTATTGTAGAATATTTCTGTTGGAAATAAACTTGGGAGTAGGATTACTGGGTCATAGCCTTTGTTCAGATTTAGCAGATAATGCTAAATAGATTGCCAAAGGGGTTGCACCAATTTACACTTTACCAGCAGTGTCTGAGACCAACTTTTATTTCACTATGTCAGCAGGATTCTTTGCTGCCTCTCAGTTTAGCACAAGACAAAGTATCCCATGGTATTTTAATAGCATACTTTATTGGTAATACTACTACTAATAACAGTGATGATAATCTTTTGGATATCTAATTGCCTGATATGTTAATTTTCAAAAAGCAAGATACAGTCAGTACTTCATTATATTTTATATTGTATCTGTATTTAGAATGCATGGATACCATGGTTGTCTTTAAATTAGACTTTTAGGAGATACCCGGGATTAAAGAAAAGAAATGGTTGAAGTAGAATGCTTTTATATTTAGATGGTTTAAACGAGCTTGGGCTTTTCTCTTTTTTTAAGCTTAACTTTCTCAGTTAATAGCCTTCATTTTCTGGTTAGTATTGCCAGTGAAGATATCACTGAAGCCTATAGTTTTTCATCATAGAGAGAGGTTTTATTGTATTATATCTATTTTTCAATTTTGCATCAGTAATATTTTATTGACCTATATGAGTTTTTAGCATTGTGTACTCAATAAAGCTAATTGGAATATTATTGAAGATACCCAGCATTTCTTTTTAATGATAAGCATAAAAGGCAGATTCCTTTATTGGAGCCATAATTTTTGAATTCATGGTTATAGCCAAGATGACAGAATCATATGAGCTTAGCCTTGTGTCTATAATAAACGTAATGTAGATAAAAGCAAATTTGGAAGTAGCAGGCCAATACATGGGTGCTTCAACCTTGATAGGCTTTGTTTGGATAGGGAGATGCTTAGTGGTTGTGTGTACTTGTCACCTGAAAGTCCCTGGAAGATAGAGATGTTCAAATTTGAGGTGTGGTTTACATTAGCCATATGGGGTTAGCACCTGAAACTGTAAAGAAGCAGTGAATAATAAAATGTCATCAAAAGTAGGAGAATAAAAATATCATTGTGGCAGGAAGACATTCAAAAACCACATGAAATGCTATGGTTCACAATAGAATGACATCCTCTATGAAGTTTAGGAATCTTTCTTCTGAGGAAAAAGGTATGGAATGGCAAATCAGACGCCCTTCCCTTTTCTGAGGGCTATGCCATACCGATTGATGGGAAAGAACGATGAAGATTTCCCAGAGAGAAGCACTCCCAATGTATTCTGCCAGGGATCTCAGGAGACCACCTAGACATGGGCCTTCCGTGGGTCTTGGGCAGTGCTCTGATGAAAGGGTTTACACAAAAACGTGGGGTCCCAGCTGTGGCATAAATTGTCCTTGTAGGAAAGAGTCTGGTCAGGAGAATGGCTGGTCATTGTGACCTCCGGTAAGGGCTGAGGACACATTGCTAGAAGGCAAGACAGATCTCAGGTCACTGCTGTCAGTCATGCCAAAGTGCAACTGACTTCCTACACCCATGGCTGGTTTCTGACTCGCCTTTATCAAAAACACTTTATCAGTAATTGCCAATGAGTCTAGCCATTATTAGGTTTACTAATGCCAGGGGTTGCAAATTTTGGGTTTAGGTATAACCAATATAAAAGTAAATTACTTTATTCTATTTTATTTCACATAGTTTGAGCTATAGCAGTATAAATCTATGTGCACATCAAGACATTTTTAAATATCCAAGAAGGAAAAAATAGAATGGGAGCTTATGACCAGACTGGCCATTCCTGAGTACTTCAGTTCGCAGGTAGGCTGGGTTCACGGGGCTGCTAGTGAATCTGGTATCTCTTCAAGGTTCTCCACAGGAAGGCCTCATTTCCTAGGTTTTTGTGAAAGAGAAACATCATCTTTCATCACTGTGCTCTCTCTCTCATCTTCAAGTTATTCCTAATGGCATCTAACCAAATCTTGATGGAGATAAGGATGGTGAAAGGCCCATAAAACCACAGTTTAGTAGGACAAGTTAAAGGAAATGGCAATGTTTAAATTATTATGCTTGGGAGCACACATTAGGCCTCCTGACATATGTGGAGGCTTCTGAGAGACAACGTGCTGCATATCTGTACATAGTCCTCAGAAAGAACAGATAACATTCAAAAACACTATTTCCTTGAAGCAAAAAATAGCATTAACCAGTAAATTCCCTCTCTCTCCTGAGATCGTTAAGCTTAGTGTTCTGGTAATGTTTTACTGCATTACCAATGACCTCAAACTTAGTGGCTTAAAATAACAGTTAACAACAACGGATTGCACATTTTAAAATAGCTTGAAGTGGGGACTTGAAATATTCCCATCACATGAAAATGATGAGTGCTCATGGTGATGGATACCCTAAACTTCCTGACTCGATCATTATATATCCTATGCATGTAACCCCATAAACATGTACATATATTATGTATCAATAAAATATTAAAAACCAACTATTTAATCCTATCTCGTCATTTGGTGGGACAGGAATTTAGGCAAGGCTGGGCAGGGTGATTCTTAAGTGACATTGACCGAGGTCACTTGGTGGTGTTCAGCTGGTGGATGGGCTGATCTGGAGGGCCCAGGATGGCCTCCTTATCAGGTCTGGTGCCTTGGCAGAGGTCGCTGGAAGGCTGAGCTCAGAGCAGGGTTGAAGTGTGTATACACGTGGCTTCTCCAGCATGGGAGTCTCAGAGTATTTGAGCCTTTACGCAGAAGCTCAGGGCTTCTACGAAGAGGATGTCAAGGGACAGTAAATGGAAACTGCCAATTTTCCAAGGCTTGGAGCTGAGAACTGGCAGCATTGTTTTTATCACATTCTTTCAAAGCCGACCTAAAATCAAGGGTAGGAGAGGGAATAGGGAATGTGGGTCCCATTTCTCAATGGAAAGAGTGACAATCATTTTATGGTCATTTAAAATCTGCCACCTTTATAACAAATCCTAAATCTGGTGGTAACATATTTTTCATACTGTACCTTCCCACTGTCTAAACTTGCTCAAATCAGAAAAGAGAGGAAAGAATCCTCTTTGTTTATAGGTACATACTGTTTACTAATAGGAAATGCTCATTAGGACCCCTTATGTTAGTTTCAGGACTCTTGAAACATTACTTAGATAATTATGTAAGTCCTAGAACAATGATTAGTGTGAAAATGAATGGGAGTTCATGAGTAGTATCAACAGCTAGTTTACCATGTATCTTTTAAAAATGGTCATTGTCTTTAGAGCTAGAAAATGCTGTGTATAATTCCTGGCAATTGAGGTGAACACACTTTCCCTGTCCCTTTTCCCGATGCAACTGAGGCACTTTGTTTCTCATTTATTTGTTTGTTTCAACAAAGTAATTTCTTACAGACACACTAAAAGGCTTTTTGTTTGTTTCATTCTTATGTAGAAAGGAAGGTGCTTGGGAAGGCAAAATTGAGTCTGAATGGGTTGAGGTGGTGAGAACAGGACGAACTTGCCCTAAGGTGTGAAGGAATGTCTCTAGAAGCAGTTCATTTCTTTTGGGTACTGGGTTGGAGAGAATTTTGCCGCAAAGAGACATAAGCATGACCTGAGGGGCAAGATTCTGGGTCTTCAGTGTCCCTGCTCGTGATGATTTTACTTGGCTGCCCAGAGTTTAGCTTCTAGGAACTTGTCTGTCTACACTTCTATAGTTTCTGACATAGCTATCTGTCTCTACATGCTGTCTCTCCCACTTTATCCACTTGAGCCTGGTATGTCTCATTTCCCATCCTTGAATCCAACTGTGGCCACACCCGCATTCTGACACCTTCTTCACTGGCTTGAGTTAGGACATTCCGCCCCATACTTTCTTGGCCCTGTCACTCCTTGAGCCACCCATAACTTTTAGTTTTGTATCTAGTTTGTTCCTAGCAGCCTCTCTTAGTTCTGCTCTACAATACAGACCAGAAGAAACAAATTCTCATTTCCGGAAGTGCTCCAACTCTGACCCACTCCCGTGTTTTTGGCCCCGCCTCTTCTCACTGGATACTTAGTATCTCTCCATCTCAAGCCGGCTGGGGGCCATGTTCATATCTTCTCTCTATGTTGTTACACAAGCTCCTCTTTGTTAAATGGTCTCCAACTTACCTATTATTTTTTCAAGATTCAATCTGAACCTTTCCTCCTTGATTCCTGGGCATGTTGAGGAAGGCTTCTTTAGACATCTTTTTGTCTTTATTCCTATGGCACCCTGGGAATAGCTCTATTATCTGGTTGTGGATTATCTGTTTAAATATCTTGCTACTCCTCTGCTTTATGAACTCTTTCTGGGCAGGAACCATGGAATTTTTATCTTTGAATCCCTGTTCTCTAAAATGATACCTGATGTATGCACGGGTGGATAGTTGGAAAAAAAGGATGGATAGATGGCTTGGAAGGCTAGATGGTTGTCTGGATGTGGGGGGATGGCTGGATTGGAGAAAAGGTGAATGAATTGATGGTTGGGTTGGCTGCCTATTAACTTTGTAATAACACTGGATGAATGTTCATAAGCAGTGACTTTCCCCCTGGGATTTTGTGACTTTTGATTACCAATGAGTCTAGCACAAACTCCATTTCCCATGACATTTCTAATATAAATTTATACCTATTTGTATTTGTTGTTCTACTGCAGCTCTTCAAAGAATCCTGAAGTTGGTCTTAAGCCAGCATTCTTAAAACTCTGAGGAGGCAGCAAAAGATTTAAACAGTGTACATCAAATGGTGATTCTGAAACCAGAGTTGTTTCACTGCTCACTCCCACCCCCAGCTTGATTTGCCATGATACGTGGCTTCCTAGGCTCAATTAGGTTCTTAATTATGGAGATAGTTATATTTACTTCTGTCACAAGGCTGATGAGGTGAAATATTTGCAAAACTATCTATCTATCTATCTATCTATCTATCTAATCTATCTATCTATCATCTATCATCTATCTATCTCTATCTTCTATCTATCTATCTCTCTGTCTATCATCTTATATGTGTTATTGTTGAGGTTGTTTGAGATATCCCCCAGGAGAAACAAAAATATTTATGTTTCTTATGTTTCCCCTCTTTTGTCTTTGAAGTTCCAAACACCAATAAGGATTTGTTTAAAAACACTGAGGACTAGCACAGGTAGAGACTCAGGGAGAGTTAGAACTCACAGTCCTGCTGCTACCTGAGACAGATTGCTTGTTACCACTGCTAAATTATAATTCTTAGAGCCATAGCATTAACATGTATGAAATCCCAGCTATCAGAGGGAATGGGCTGGCTCTAAGGGTAAGCATGACAAACAGGTTCCATCTTGGGTACCAGTTTCAAATCAATTGCTAGTTGCTACCTGGAATTGAGAAAGATTCTGAAGTCTTATCTGAACTACAATTGTTCAGTGATGTCTGCCATGAATATAGGATCTCCTATATGTGATTGTCATAAGAACATAACAGGTGTTCGTTATGCTAGGTCTCCATGCTGGCTATCCACTGATTCACGATAATGGTTCATGAGATTATTTATGAGAAAATATCTACAGAGATTTTATAGTTTCTGGAAGCTGGTTTTTGAACTAATATGCAACTTGATCCTTCAGTGAATATAGTTAATAAAATGTAGAAAGAGAGAGGTGAAGAAAACTGTGACATTAACACCTGTTAGAGTCATTTTCTTTAGAGGATAAATGCTTGTTTTCCTATCCAGGGTGGGTTGTCTACTGCAGAGGAAAGATGGTTTCTCAAGAAGTTGTGATTAGTAGTGTGTTATATTGAAAATTAAAAGCATTCACTTCTGCACAGATGCAAATATAATCAGTTGAACTTTATTTTAAGCTTCTATTACATTGTAATTAATAATAATGTACTAAGTTAAGCCAGTTTAACTGTCTAGCAAAATGCATTTCATTTTAAAATTGGGTATTGGGAGACTTGGCAAATGCTGTGAGATTACTTAGTCAAGTTAAGTATGATGTATATATAGAGGGGACCAGCTCACCCTCATAGGTTAGTGCTGAAGGCTCAGGAACAGTCTCAAAGGCTTAGAAATGTAGTTATATAGACCAGAGCATTCCATTCTGATTTTGCCCCCAGTATCCTTATCACTGTTCATTTTTTGCTAAGAATCACAGTCTACTGACCTAAATCACACCCTAGACATCTGACCATAAATCAGCCTTGCAAATAAATAGCAGGTAGCCTTGTCTGTAGTAGCCTTGGAACGTAATACAAATGATGTCAGCATCCTCTGTGGTTGGGTCAGAACTAGCACTGGCTATTTGCAAGGCCGAGTCCATATTACCCTTCAGCACCTGAGTGCCAAGCTGAGGTCTCAACATGTGTGATGGGAAGGACAAGAGAGAATCAGTGGCTGCAGTCCTTCTATATATCTGGTCACTAGATCCACCAGCTTCTCCAACTTGTTGGGCTTATTATATCTCTGAAAAGGGACCTGAACCTGCATCATTCTGCAAAGGAGATGATTCCTGAGAGATAGGTGAAATATAATCACTAACTAAAGAGATAAATTCCTCATTTTACTTCCTAGTATTGCATCCCAGAAAGGGTTAAAGTAAGGGCTAATGGCTCCTGCTGATCAGGCCACAGTGTGACACATTCTATAAAATGCACCACAAAACCACATTATTCAATAGACTTGAGTGTTGCACCTGCTTTCTTATCTCCTTGTAGGTGATTAAGTTTCCCACAACTGCAATTTGTTAATATGGGGCCACCTCTTCTAACAAGGTAAATCTAAAATTTGGCAGGTATTTGCTTGGCTGCAGGTGCAAAATGAGAGACCTTTTCCTGGCTTTGCCAAAAATAAAAATTATGTTGTGCTCCAGTCCTGGGAAAAATATTCTGACATGGAGGGTAGAACCTGACCCCAAGAAAGGGGATTGGAATTCTAGAGCCCAAATCATGTGCGATTATTCCAAAAGGCTGAGTGGGGAATCTGAAGTCTTGTTTTAAATGAGGCCAGGTATTGAGCAAATCTCCCTGGTAAGAGAGCCCACTGATATTTGGAGATGTAGCCATTTGTGATGATAAATGATGACTGTTACTCTTATGAGCTATGAGAGCTTAATTAGAGCTTAATTAAAGCTAATGCTTAGCACTCTTTGGAAGGTGGAGAGATTAAAAACTAACTTCCTTGCTGAATAGCCTGGGGTTTGAAAAGTATGTTTTTGAAATATGTGGGATCTCCACTCTGGGGCCCTCTCCAGTCCTGTCTAGGTCTTCACACCTAAGCCAAAGCAAGAGCTATTTTTGCGTTAGAATTTCCTTAGCCAAGACTACAAGAGGCCAAATGCCAGGGTTCATCTCAGCCTCCTGTGCATTCACATGGAAGGTCGTCTTTGAATCTGCACGTCCAGCTCACCATACACATGTCTCAGGGAGTCACTGCTCATGCTGGCTATCAGCTTCCGACGTCCAGAGACCCAGGGCCGGCACACTTCTTCCCATTGCACGGTAGAATTGGGCCGGATTTCACTGAAAGGATGGAAAAGAGAGGAGAGATTGGAAGATCCAGCTTTCCACTTTGATCAGGAAGCAATGAAAACTCTTGCCTAAGTCACTTGCTTTCTCTCAGTTGGTGCTTAGGACACTGAAGACTCTCACTGGCTGATTCAGCAAGTTACGCCCCAAATGAGGCCCCCACATAAGGCTCTGCAGAACCTGTCACTGACAGTCTTATTGAGTCATGGTTCCTTCCACTGGGATGCATCCGCCGGCCTCCCAGTGGCCATCAGGAGCTGGGCTGAGTCCCATCCAACCATTAATCAACTGAACTCTAGCTTGTCCCCAAGCCCTCCATAGTAGCATTATCTATGTGACTGATCTTCTGAGCCTCAGCTCAGTTTTTGCCACTAGTTACCTCCTGGGATTAGGGTCCTGTGTGAATCCCCCAGCTGCCTTTGCTGAGGCCCTGACACTCGAATTAGCTTTTGCCAACTCCCTTGGGATAGACCTTGTTCCCAGGCTCAGCATCTGGAATGTAGCCCTGCCTGCTGCCATTTGACTTTGAGAATCTTCATGTTCTGTAATTCAAATTCCTATTTCAACCACCAAATTGGGCCCCTCCACCTATGCAACTTTCTGCTACCATTTGTTGCCAATGCCCTGATGTATCCGGCTAATGGCATAGCCTTTAATGGTTCTGGTGTTCTCTTCCTCTCAGCCTTTGCCCTGAAGTCTTCCTGAGTGTCATGAACAAGCCCACATCAGTGCAGACTGAGGCTAATCAGGGTTGGTGAGATTTAGTGTTCTCAGGGGTGCTTCACATATAGCCTCCCCTATAAACCTTGGGAGATTATATTCAGGTTTTATATGTATGACAGTTCTTTGAGGCAGATACTATTCAGTAGATTTTATGATCAAGAAAAATGGAAGGTAACCAGTGAAGTCCCTTTTTCAAGATCACATAATTGGTAAAGGGGCAGAGATGAAATTTGAACCCGGGTTTTTCTGAGTCCCATATCCATACTCTTTCTGCTACTCTTCACTGCATTTCATAAAAGTGTACACCATATGTTCTATAAGAAAAGGATTTTTCTAAGGTATTTGCACACACATATTTACAGCAGCACAATGTGCAACTGCAAAAATATGGAACCAGCCCAAATGCCCATCAACTAGTGAATAAAGAAATTGTGGTATGCATATACCATGGAATACTACTCAGCCATAAAAAGGAATGAAACAATGGAATTCACAGTGACCTAGATGAAACTGGAGACCATTTTTTTTTATTTTATTACTATACTTTAGGTTTTAGGGTACATGTGCACAATGTGCAGGTTTGTTACATATGTATCCATGTGCCATGTTGGTTTGCTGCACCCATTAACTGGTCATTTAGCATTAGGTATATCTCCTAATGCTGTCCCTCCCCACACCCCCCACCCCACAACAGTCCCTGGAGTGTGATGTTCCCCTTCCTGTGTCCATGAGTTCTCATTGTTCAATTCCCACCTATGAGTGAGAACATGCGGTGTTTGGTTTTTTGTCCTTGCGATAGTTTACTGAGAATGATGTTTTCCAGTTTCATCCATGTCCCTACAAAGGACATGAACTCATCATTTTTCATGGCTGCATAGTATTCCATGGTGTATATGTGCCACATTTTCTTAATCCAGTCTATCGTTGTTGGACATTTGGGTTGGTTCCAACTCTTTGCTATTGTGAATAGTGCTACAATAAACATACGTGTGCACGTGTCTTTATAGCAGCATGATTTATAGTCCTTTGGGTATACACCCAGTAATGGGATGGCCGGGTCAAATGGTATTTCTAGTTCCAGATCCCTGAGGAATCGCCACACTGACTTCCACAATGGTTGAACTAGTTTACAGTCCCACCAACAGTGTAAAAGTGTTCCTATTTCTCCACATCCTCTCCAGCACCTGTTGTTTCCTGACTTTTGAATGATGGCCATTCTAACTGGTGTGAGATGGTATCTCACTGTGGTTTTGATTTGCATTTCTCTGATGGCCAGTGATGATGAGCATTTTTTCATGTGTTTTTTTGGCTGCATAAATGTCTTCTTTTGAGAAGTGTCTGTTCATGTCCTTTGCCCACTTTTTCATGGGGTTGTTTTTTTCTTGTAAATTCGTTTGAGTTCATTGTAGATTCTGTATATTAGCCCTTTGTCACATGAGTAGGTTGCAAAACTTTTCTCCCATTCTGTAGGTTGCCTGTTCACTCTGATGGTAGTTTCTTTTGCTGTGCAGGAGCTCTTTAGTTTACTTAGATCCCATTTGTCAATTTTGGCTTCTGTTGCCATTGCTTTTGGTGTTTTAGACATGAAGTCCTTGCCCATGCCTATGTCCTGAATGGTATTGCCTAGGTTTTCTTCTAGGGTTTTTATGGTTTTAGGTCTAACATGTAAGTCTTTAATGCATCTTGAATTAATTTTTGTATAAGGTGTAAGGAAGGGATCCAGTTTCAGCTTTCTACATATGGCTGGCCAGTTTTCCCAGCACCATTTATTAAATAGGGAATGCTTTCCCCATTTCTTCTTTTTGTCAGGTTTGTCAAAGATCAGATAGTTGTAGATATGTGGCATTATTTCTGAGGGCTCTGTTCTGTTCCATTGATCTATGTCTCTGTTGTGGTAGCAGTACCATGCTGTTTTGGTTACTGTAGCATTGTAGTATAGTTTGAAGTCAGGTAGCATGATGCCTCCAGCTTTGTTCTTTTGGCTTAGGATTGACTTGGCAATGCAGGCTCTTTTTTGGTTCTAGATCAACTTTAAACTAGTTTTTTCCAATTCTGTGAAGAAAGTCATTGGTAGCTTGATGGGGATGGCATTGAATCTCTAAATTACCTTGGGCAGTATGGCCATTTTCACGATGCTGATTCTTGCAACCCATGAGCATGGAATGTTCTTCCACTTGTTTGTATCCTCTTTTATTTCATTGAGCAGTGGTTTGTAGTTCTCCTTGAAGAGGTCCTTCACATCCCTTGTAAGTTGCATTCCTAGGTAATTTATTCTCTTTGAAGCAATTGTGAATGGGAGTTCACTCATGATTTGGCTCTCTGTTTGTTTGTGACTGGTGTACAAGAATGCTTGTGATTTTTGTACATTGATTTTGTATCCTGAGACTTTGCTGAAGTTGCTAATCAGCTTAAGGAGATTTTGGGCTGAGACAATGGGGTTTTCTAGATATACAATCATGTCATCTGCAAACAGGGACAATTTGACTTCCTCTTTTCCTAATTGAATGCCCTTTATTTCCTTCTCCTGCCTGATTGCCCTGGCCAGAACTTCCAGCACTATGTTGAATAGGAGTGGTGAGAGAGGGCAACCCTGTCTTGTGTCAGTTTTCAAAGGGAATGCTTCCAGTTTTTGCCCATTCAGTATGATATTGGCTGTAGGTTTGTCATAGATAGCTCTTATTATTTTGAGATACGTCCCATCAATACCTAATTTATTGAGAGTTTTTAGCATGAAGGTTGTTGAATTTTGTCAAAGGCCTTTTCTGCATCTATTGAGATAATCATGTGGTTTTTGTCTTTGGTTCTGTTTATATGCTGGATTACATTTATTGATTTGCATATGTTGAACCACCCTTGCATCCCAGGGATGAAGCCCACTTGATCATGGTGGATAAGCTTTTTGATGTGCTGCTGGATTCGGTTTGCCAGTATTTTATTGAGGATTTTTGCATCAATGTTCATCAAGGATATTGGTCTGAAATTCTCTTTTCTGGTTGTGTCTCTGCCAGGCTTTGGTATCAGGACGATGCTGGCCTCATAAAATGTGTTAGGGAGATTGGAATAGTTTCAGAAGGAAAGGTACCAGTTCCTCCTTGTACCTCTGGTAGAATTCGGCTGTGAAACCATCAGGTCCTGGACTCTTTTTCGTTGGTAAGCTATTGATTATTGCCACAATTTCAGAGCCTGTTATTTGTCTATTCAGAGGTTCAGCTTCTTCCTGGTTTAGTCTTGGGAGGGTGTATTTGTTGAGGAATTTATCCATTTCTTCTAGATTTTCTAGTTTATTTGCGTAGAGATGTTTGTAGTAGTCTCTGATGGTAGATTGTATTTCTATGGGATTGCTGGTGATATCCCCTTTTTCATTTTTTATTGCATCTATTTGATTTTTCTCTCTTTTCTTATTAGTCTTGCTAGCGGTCTATCAATTTTGTTGATCTTTTCAAAAAACCAGCTCCTGGATTTTAATTTTTTGAAGAGTTTTTTGTGTCTCTATTTCCTTCAGTTCTGCTCTGATTTTAGTTATTTCTAGCCTTCTGCTAGCTTTTGAATGTGTTTGCTCTTGCTTTTCTAGTTCTTTTAATTGTGATGTTAGGGTGTCAATTTTGGATCTTTCCTGCTTTCTCTTGTGGGCATTTAGTGCTATAAATTTCCCTCTACACACTGCTTTGAATGTGTCCCAGAGATTCTGGTATGTTGTGTCTTTGTTCTCATTGGTTTCAAAGAACATCTTTATTTCTGCTTTCATTTCATTATGTATCCAGTAGTCATTCAGGAGCAGGTTTTTCAGTTTCCATGTAGTTGAGTGTTTTTGAGTGAGTTTCTTAATCCTGAGTTCTAGTTTGATTGCACTGTGATCTGAGAGACAGTTTGTTATAATTTCTGTTCTTTTACATTTGCTGAGGAGAGCTTTACTTCCAACTATGTGGTCAATTTTGGAATAGGTGTGGTGTGGTACTGAAAAAAATGTATATTCTGTTGATTTGGGGTGGAGAGTTCTGTAGATGTCTATTAGGTCCACTTTGTGCAGAGCTGAGTTCAATTCCTGGATATCCTTGTTCACTTTCTGTCTCATTGATCTGTCTAATGTTGACAGGGGGGTGTTAAAATCTCCCATTATTATTGTGTGGGAGTTTAAGTCCCTTTGTAGGTCACTCAGGACTTGCTTTATGAATCTGGGTGCTCCTGTTTTGGGTGCATATATATTTAGGATAGTTAGCTCTTCTTGTTGAATTGATCCCTTTATCATTATGTAATGGCCTTCTTTGTCTCTTTTGATCTTTGTTGGTTTAAAGTCTATTTTATCAGAGACTAGGATTGCAACCCTTGCCTTTTTTTTGTTTTCCATTTGTTTGATAGATCTTCCTCCATCCCTTTATTTTGAGTCTATGTGTGTCTCTGCATGTGAGATGGGTTTCCTGAATACAGCACACTGATGGGTCTTGACTCCTTATCCAGTTTGCCAGTCTGTGTCTTTTAATTGGAGCATTTAGCCCATTTACATTTAAAGTTAATATTGTTATGTGTGAATTCGATCCTGTCATTATGATGTTAGTTGGTTATTTTTTTTTTGTTATTTTTTTTTTTTTTGAGACAGAGTCTGGCTCTGTCGCCCAGGCTGGAGTGCAGTGGCGCGATCTCGGCTCACTGCAAGCTCCGCCTCCCAGGTTAGTTGGTTATTTTGCTCGTTAGTTGATGCAGTTTCTTCCTAGCCTCGATGGTCTTTACAGTTTGGCATGTTTTTGCAGTGTCTGGTACTGGTTGTTCCTTTCCATGTTTAGTGCTTCCTTCAGGAGCTCTTTTAGGGCAGGCCTGGTGGTGACAAAATCACTCAGCATTTGCTTGTCTGTAAAGTATTTTATTTCTCCTTCACTTATGAAGCTTAGTTTGGCTGGATATGAAATTCTGGGTTGAAAATTCTTTTAAGAATGTTGAATATGGGCCCCCACTCTCTTCTGGCTTGTAGAGTTTCTGCCGAGAGATGAGCTGTTAGTCTGATGGGCTTCCCTTTGTGGGTAACCCGACCTTTCTCTCTGGCTGCCCTTAACAGTTTTTCCTTCATTTCAACTTTGGTGAATCTGACAATTATGTGTCTTGGAGTTGCTCTTCTCGAGGAGTATCTTTGTGGCATTCTCTGTATTTTCTGAATCTGAATGTTGGCCTGCCTTGCTAGATTGGGGAAGTTCTCTTGGATGATACCTTGCAGAGTGTTTTCCAAGTTGGTTCCATTCTCCCCGTTATTTTCAGGTACACCAATCATACGTAGGTTTGGTCTTTTCACATAGTCCCAAATTTCTTGGAGGCTTTGTTCGTTTCTTTTTATTCTTTTTTCTCTAAACTTCCCTTCTCGCTTCATTTATTTCATTCATTTCATCTTCCATCACTGATACCCTTTCTTCTGGTTGATCGCATCGGCTACCGAGGCTTCTGCAATCTTCTTATAGTTCTCGAAACTTGGCTTTCAGCTCCATCAGCTCCTTTAAGCCCTTCTCCTCATTGGTTATTCTAGTTATCCATTCATCTAATTTTTTTTCAAGGTTTTTAAGTTCTTTGCTATTGTTTTGAATTTCCTCCCATAGCTTGGAATAGTTTGATCGTCTGAAGCCTTCTTCTCTCAACTTGTCAAAGTCATTCTCCGTCCAGCTTTGTTCCGTTGCTGGTGAGGAACTGCGTTCCTTTGGAGGAGGAGAGGTGCTCTGCTTTTTAGAGTTTCCAGTTTTTCTGCTCTGTTTTTTCCCCATCTTTGTGGTTTTTATCTACTTTTGGTCTTTGATGATGGTGATGTACAGATGATGGGTTTTTGGTGTGGATGTCCTTTCTGTTTGTTAGTTTTCTTTCTACCAGAGAGGACCCTCAGCTGCAGGTCTGTTGGAGTTTTCTAGAGGTCCACTCCAGACCCTGTTTGTCTGGGGGTCGGCAGCGGTGGCTGCAGAACAGGAGATTTTCATGAGACCACAAATTCAGCTGTCTGATAGTTCCTCTGGAAGTTTTGTGTCAGAGGAGTACCTGGCCGAGTGAGGTGTCAGTCTGTCCCTACTGGGGGGGTGCCTCCCAGTTAGGCTGCTTGGGGGTCAGGGACCCACTTTAGGAGGCAGTCTGTCCGTTCTCAGATCTCCAGCTGCTTGCTAGGAGAACCACTACTCTCTTCAAAGCTGTCAGACAGGGACATTTAAGTCTGCAGAGATTCCTGCTGACTGTTTGTCTGTGCCCTGCCCCCAGAGGTGGAGCCTACAGAGGCAGGCAGGCCTCCTTGAGCTGTGGTGGGCTCCACCCAGTTCGAGCTTCCTGGCTGCTTTGTTTACCTAATCAGGCCTGGGCAGTGGTGGGCACCCCTCCCCCAGCCTCGCTGCCGCCTTGCAGTTTGATCTCAGACTGCTGTGCTAGCAATCAGCGAGACTCCATGGGCATAGGACCCTCCAAGCCAGGTGCGGGACACAATCTCCTGGTGTGCCATTTTCCAGGCCCGTTGGAAAAGCGCAGTATTAGGGTGGGACTGACCCGATTTTGCAGGTGCCGTCTGTTACCCCTTTCTTTGACTAGGAAAGGGAACTCCCTGACCCCTTGCCCTTACCGAGTGAGGCAATGCCTCGCCCTGCTCCAGCTTATGCACTGTGTGCTGCACCGACTGTCCTGCACCCACTGTTTGTTTGGCACTCCCTAGTGAGATGAACCCCGTACCTCAAACGGAAATGCAGAAATCACCCGTCTTCTGTGTTGCTCACGCTGGGAGCTGTAGACGTGAGCTATTCCTATTCGGCCATCTTGGCTCCACCTCCCCCAGGAGACCGTTATTCTAAGTGAAGTAACTCAGGAATGGAAAACCAAACATTCTATGTTCTCACTCATAAGGTGGAGCTAAGCTATGAGGATGCAAAGGCATAAAAATGATGCAATGGTCTTTGAAGACTCAGGGGAAAGGTGGGAGGGATAAAAGACTGCAAATTGGGTACAGTATATACTGCTCAGGTGATGGGAGACCAAATGTCTCAGAAACCAGCACTAAAGAACTTATTCATGCAACCAAACACCATCTGTTCCCCAAAAACCTATGGAAATAAATAAAAAGAAAAGAAGAAAAGGCTTTTTCTGACCATTGTGCTTACTTTTTCATAGGTTTTATTTCTCAGGCAGGAAAGAAACTTTTTGAAGTAAGAGTGTCCTGCAAAGATTCACTGAACTCTTTGCAAAATAATTTAGGAAAGTTTCTCCTGCCTGTATGCAGAGAGAAAATTCTCAGTCCTCAATTCACGGTGCTCAATTCAATACCAATATAAGTTTGAGATATTTATTTCTCAACAGCTGTGCTCCTGTTACCTGTATCCATTCATTCTCTCTCCTCTGGTTCCTCCAAGTGATCAATCGGAAGCACCTTGTGAAACAGTGGCCCTGGTTAAGGACCTGACCTGAGACCATGTACTGTAGATAACCACCTCAAATAGAAGCTAAATATTTAGCCCCCTCTTATCATTTTCTCTTACTCATAAAACCATCTGGCATAATGACGTGTACATATGACAAAACTCGTACATGAAGATACTCATACATGAAGATTCATATGCATGCTATTTTACATACAGATAAATTCATAACAGAGAGAAAAAATCATTTTGGTAAGTGGAGCAATGTTGGAGTAATCCTATTTTCTGGGGATGGATGTTGTGATAAATGATTCTCAGTAATGCGCTGAGCCATCAGGAGATACTGGCCATTTATCATCTTGAATGCACGCAGGCAAATGAGATTATTATTACAATAAACTGCAACTACCCATGGTTTGTCCTCTGTGCGTCTAGCCCTTAGCTTCTGTCCTATTTGAGAAACTTAAAGTTAAAGCCCAAATCACAAAGTGGGGGAATTTTTCTCTTGAAATAAATAACATATTGAACTGGATCATTTTCTAAAGAGCAAAATAAATCTGGAAGATAAATTGTCCGATGCTCTGGAAGCATCAGGTGCAGAAAGTTAAGAGTCTGTAGAGGTGGAACCTCTGCACATCTGAGACAGGCAGGAGGCAGTGGGGGAAGAGCAGGAAGATAAACCATTTCAGAGTAGAGTTGGCTTACAGCGAGTGAGGGGTGAGACACAGCACCGCCTTCTTTGTTCCTGGCTCCAGTTCCCTGTTTACCAGCTCCTCACCTTCCAGGCCCTCTGCTTTGGGCTCAAGAACCCCTGCCTTCTAGACACCACATCTGGCAGGGTGTGGGTAAATGAGTGGGGGTGGTGATTCCCCAACTATTTAACAGCTGTATTCTAGAAAGAAATACAAAGTCTTGCAAAGGATTTTGGTTCTGTGGAATTGCACTTTCTAGATGTCCAAGTTGTTACATGGATCTGGCACACCTAGATCAGATCTTGGCAACATAGGGCACAGTGGAGTGTTTCTAATTATCTGACCATGTGGAAGTGGGCACGGACTGGCTCAGGTCTTGGTTGTGAAGGTGTGTGCTGGAGTGAGGAGTAAACAGAGAAAGTAGCGCTTGCTCCAAGCTGTAGGCCCATCTTAGATAACAAATGTTTTCTGTCATGATTTTTAGCCCAATTTTTGACTGTCTCTGAGAAATAAAGCTTCTCTTGCCTGAGAGACATTCCACCCTGAATCTGGGTGTCTATAACTTTTCAGCCATAAAAAAGAATAAAATCCTGCCATTTGTAACAACCTTAATTAGACCTGGAGGAAGGGCATCATGGTAAGTGACATAAACCAGACATGAAAAGACAAATACTACATGATTTCACTCACATGTAGACACTAAAAAAAATTTTTTTTTTAAAGTTGATACCATAGAAGCAAAGAGTAGAACAATGGTTACCAGAGACTGAGGAGGAGAACATGAAGGGGAAGATGGGAAGAGGTTGGCCAATGAGAACAAAGTGACAAATAGGAGGAATAAGTTCTGGTGTTCTATTGCATGATAAGGTAACTATGATTAACCGTAGGTATTGTATATTACAAAAGAGCTAGAAGACACGCTGTTGAATGTTCTCACCACAAAGAAATGATAAATACATGGGGTGATGGATACACTAAATACCCCCATTTGATCATTATACAACATATGTATGTATCGAAACATCAAATTGCCCCACATAAATATGTACAATTACAATGTGTCAGTAAAAAAAAAACTTAAAAAGAGAGATTGAGGACTGTTCGGACTAAATGTTTGTGCTCCTCACAAATTCATTTGTTAAAACCTAAACTCCAGTGTGATACCATTTAGCGATGGAGCTTTGGGGAGGTAATTAAATTAGAATAGGTCGTGTGGGTGGGGCTCATGATGGGATTAGTGCCCTTCAAAGAAGAGATGCTGAGAACTTGCCCTCCCTCTCTCCGCCCCATGTGAGGACACAGTGAAAAGACAGCCATCTGCAAGCTGGGAAGAGGGCCCTCATCAGGAACTGAATTGGTCGGCACCTTGTTCTCGGACTTCCCAGGCTCCAGAAGTGTGAGATATAAATATGTGTTGTATAAGCCACCCAGTCCACGGCATTTCTGTTACAGCAGCTCAAACTGACTAAGAGCAGCTAGCTGTCTGTCTATCTACTTGTCTGCCTAGACTTACGTGTTGCAGTAACTACTAATAGTACCTTAAGCCAGTGTGTGGGCAGGACGTCTGTGTCCATGAAGACACCGGCCTTATCCATCCTTTCTCCTGATTCACTCCACTTTGCTCCACCCCGATGTAAAGCATCTGGAGATTTAACCTATTCTGAGCCTGAGGCCTCCCAAATAGTGGGTCATTGCACTGTGTGATAATTCATCTTTCGTCTAAGACACACAGTGTCTTTTTTCGAGTGTTGGCTTTGACCAAGGTGGAATTCTGGGGGCATAGCCAAGGTGTAAAGATAGAGGAGGTTCCAGTACACTCAGATAAAGCTTGTGGGATTACTGTCTGGGAAGGAAAAAATTGGATACAGCAGGGGGCTGTATGGAAGAGGAAACGTGTTTCACTTTGCCTGAATGATTCTTGCATCTGATTCAAGTGGGAAGGTGCAAGAATGGGTGAGTGAGACTGTCGTTTCTGACGGAAGCAGGGGTGTGGCTGCTGACCTCCCCATCTAGCTGGGGTTGATTACTAATTTACTTCTTTTTTTTTCCTGCAACTTTCCTATTAGCACAGGAAGGTTGCTATGTTTTGTGCTTGCATTGTTTCAAAAGCACTCCGATTATTTTCTGTGTTGTTTATTGCATCTATAATAAGGCATCTCTTAAATGATGAGATGCAGAAGCTATGAGCATTGTAATTTGAAAGAAATGCGGAGAGCCCTTTATGGGCAATAAAGGTGCCCCAGGGGATATAAGTGAGGCCTTGCATTTATCCCACAGATTCCAGAGTGGGGTCACTTCCATAAAGGGTGTGGGGAAAATTCTTAAATATCTGGTCATAAGGCAGTTTCCAAAGTCCTCTTCCTCCCTTTCTATGCCTTAGAAGGTCACTCCACAGGAAATGTGCTAGATTGATTGATGCTGACAAGGACTTATTTGTGGTAGAAATGAAAGTAATAAACCTCAAAGATTGGGATCCATTCTGGGTGTCACACTTTAAGAGGCGTAGTGACAAATTGGAATGTGTGGGAGAGAGAGAGAGCTGAAACCACGTTAGAAGAGATTGAAATAAAGTCAGGACAGATATTTGTCCCCAGGTAGAAGAGCTTCAAGGAAGATGAGACAGCTGTTTGCAAACATTTGCAAACCATCAGATGGCAGAGAGATGGGCCTTACTTTCTGTCAGTCCAGATGGCAGAATTAGGATCATTGGTAGGATCAAATGGTAGAAAAACATGTTTCCTTAAACCATTAGAGCTCCCTGACCATGGAATGGGTTATCTTGTTGGGTCACACTCTTTGTTAGTAGAAGTTTGCAAACATTTGCAAACCATCAGATGGAAGAGAGATGGGCCTTATTTTCTGTCAGTCCAGATGGCAGAATTAGGATCATTGGCAGGATCAAATGGTAGAAAAACATGTTTCCTTACTATTAGAGCTACCTGACCATGGAATGGGTTATCTTGTTGGGTCACACTCTTTGTTAGTAGAAGTCACAGAAACTGAGACCTGTCAAGCACAATTTGAAGGGGGCTGTGTGTGGAAGAGGCTGAGTTTCATTCATATCATTATAGAACCTGGGGTTGTCTTTGGTCCCCTGAATGGGGAACCATCTAGAACTCTTTAGGCTCAACTGAAAAAAAAACCTGAATCCAACAGTTGTAGACACTGATTGGGATGGTAAAATCTGTGAGGTGAGGCTGGAGACAAAGCACCCATGAAAAGGGGGTGTCTCTCAGCATAATATCTGACACATGGTAGGAGCTCAATAAAGATGAGAAGAGTCCATACATGAGTAGGTAGTACAGCAAAGTAGTTCAAACTCGGGTTCTGGAATTCACCAGCCTGAGTCTGAATCTTGGCTCGTTTTCATAAACTGTGTAAGTGAAGACTCAAGCAGTCAATCTCTCAAAGCCTCAAATTCCTCAGCTACAGAAGGGAGACACTAGCAGTATTTACATCATAAGGTGTCTTTAAGGATTAAATGATGAAAGTGCTGGTCAAACCAAACCCAGTTTTACTCCATGCCCTACAGAAATGGTCAGCAAGGAGGAGGCAGCTTCCAAGACATTTTCATTGGGGAGCAGATCTATGTTTGGAAAAGACACACAAAGAGAAAGCTTCCCACAGCCCTGCACTGCCTGCCCGGTCTCCCCAACCCAAGGCTTACCGGAACATCTTCCTCATTGGTCTTGTTATTCCAGGACCATCCAGGTGTATCCAGACATTTCGCAGGGTTTCTTTTAAAGGATTGGTAAACTCAACTGTCACAGTCATGTCAGAACCAACTACCTGAGTGCCACGGACCTAAGAGAGAGAATGCAGGTCATTAGCAGCAAATAAAACCTCGTTCTGCTCTCTTGTTGCCTTAACCATCGTCATTTTTACTAGAGTTTTATGATAGAGGTATTTTTTTGGCAATGGAACCAGTGTGATGAGGATAGCTGATTGCTTTGACTGGGGGATACCTATTGAGAAAGAGATGGAAATTTACTAATTAGAATCGCACTCTTTTCCTCGTTATAAAACCGGCCTAATTAGAGCTCAGGTCAATAGCGGTGGCCACTGACTGCCCTTTGACAGCAGGAGGGGGAAGTTCATTTGGTGTGGCAACACGTTTCCACGGTGAGGGCGGCCAAGTGAACTTTGCTTCTGGATAGGCATCAAGTTTCCTGCCGGGACAAAGGGGATTCCCGAGTTCAAGAGGTAGAAAATGCTTCAGGGGCACATGTGCCTTCTTAGTTTTAGACACATTCGCAAGAAATATGCCAAGGATGGAGTCCTTACTGTTGAACATGAAGAAGAGGAACCTGGATACTAAAATAAGGAAAGGAGATTTTTCTTCTGCAGCCACAGTACCAGAGTCCAGGAAAATAAAAGGTTATTTGTTGGTGAGTTTATCTATTATGACCCTCAGAAGTATCAGGTATTTGGAAGAACACCACAGGAGACAGCCAGAGCTCAGTGCCAGCTTCAACACTTATTAACAGTGGGGACTCAGGTGATTTAGGCTTTCTGAGACTCAGTTTTCTTGTCTTTAAAATGGGCTGACACTTTTATGGGGCGATCTATGTAGAATGCTCTTATTATTACTATACCTTAAGCTGTGTTTACTGTATGCCACATACTTTAGAACCATATGCTCTTCCAACATAAACGCAATGTGCTGCAAAATGCCAGGTGGCTATACGACTTGTTTGTTTGTTTAGGAGCTATGTATACCAAATGAATGGATCTGTATAAGCTCTAAGTAACTTGGGAATAAGATAAGAATAATAGTTCTTCCCTTGCAAGAAAGGTTTGGAATGAAAAATGCTCATAAAATGGCAAACATATTGCAAGGCACATGGCAAAGGCTCAATGCATTACCGTTGATGCTTTTTAGGGTAGCAATGCTGTGGGTAGTTTGTCTTATTCGCCTTATATTTCAGCCCACTTTTAACTCCAATACTTAGTACTTCAATACCAATGTCCAATAAATATTTATTAAATTAAATCAGTGGCTCAAAAATGGAATGTACTGGATGTCTGGATCTTCCATGTGACAACCCAGCCATTACTATACCATGTTTCTTTAGCCACTATATAATATGGGAGAAAATATATGGAAATGAGCCTTTTTTAAGAATGGAGATAAAGAGGAAGGACATTGCCCAGAGAAGAGGACCCTTGCTTACTGATGCTACAGTCAAGAATAAAATCTTCCTGATCTGATCATTACACACTGTATGCATGAATTGAAAAATCACATGTACCCCAAAAATATGTACAATTATTATATATTGACTAAAAGAAGAATACACTCTTACGGCTTTACTCATCAAGCCATGCTTTGTGATTAAATTTATGGCTATGGGATTTCTTAAGTCTATAAGAAAAACGAAACTTTCAGCCAACTCCCTAACTTTGTTACATTTAAATCCTCATCTCCTGGAGGGCAGTGGTGGAGAGCTGGGTTCAGGGGAACTAGCAGAGGGGCAGACAATGGTCATGGTAGCAACAACAGCAGGTGCACCTAGACAGCATGGATTGTGTGCCAGGCAGGGAGTCCAGCACTTTAACCAGCAATCCTCAGTCTGGTTATGGGTGGATCCTGTAATTCATTTATTTGAGGCATCCCTGTTGATTACAGAGAATCAGCCCCAGCTGACAACCATAATTCACATACATTCTCACATAAGCCTCACAACACAAGGGCTATATTTGTATCAGCTCGATCAGACTATAATAATAGTTATTCCCTTAAGAAGAAGGAGGTTTTCTAGGGCAGGATCATTGGTGCCAGGCATTTCATTTTATAAAAGAGAAAACTGTGATTCAGGAAAATAGGTAACTTGAATGAGGATTTGAAGCTGCTAAACGACCAAGGTGGGATTGAAGTTAAAGTCTGTCTAACTGGAGATCTTGAACTCTAAGATAGAGTCCTGCTCTGAGGTCAGAGGAGCTGGAAAAGCCAACAACTCAGCAATAACAAGACAACCAAAACTGTTTTGTACTGAGGTCCAAAAAAAAAAAAGGCAGAAAACAAGGGAGATTTTCAAACCGGCAGGAGCAGCATTAGATTTGAAGCCACACTGACAAGACTGAGAATGAATAAGGCCTAATGGGGAGGAGACTGGTTAAATAATAGGCAAACTGGAACATGAACCAGAAGTTACTTTTATGGCTGGCTGGCACATAGGGTGTGGAGAGATAAGCCTGGTTTGAAGGCTGTGGCAAAAACAGTAATCATGATCTAGATCAGGACTTCTCAGCATCAACACTACTGACATTTTGGGCTGGATGCATCTTTGTTGCAGAGCTGTCCTGTGCAATGTACGATGTTAAGCAGCATCCCTGGTGTCTACCCACTGCATGCCAGGAGCAGCCCCGCACCCCAGCCATCACAACCAAAAGTATCTCCAGCAATTGCCAAATATTCCTTAGGAAGCAAAATTGCCCTCCAGTTGGAAACCACTGGTACAGACAAAACATGTGGAAGACAGACTGAATTTTTCACTTTCTTCCCAGAGGCCCTGCCTCAATCAATTTAGATATTGAAGGTGTAGCAATACATCAGAATACTTTACATGGTGTCCCTGATTTAATTCTCAAGTGTGTCCGTATATTTTTTCCTGCATTAAGAAAAATTTCAAAAACATCTTTGGATTTAAAAAATACAAAATAAAGATAGCATTTACAAAACCTCTCTAAATTGAAGAAGATGGAGCTGCTACAGAGTCATTATTGGCAAAAGTGTTTGCTATGATCACTTTATTCTTTCTGGAAAAAATATTTTGGAGCCATCCATCTCCTCCATGGTATGCTATATAAGGATGGGCATAAGCCCCTTCAAAAGTAAATCTGATAGTAGCTACTGACCTTTCCTCTACACAGACATATACAGTGACAAATACAAGATATACACAATATAGACATGTATTTTTAGGGGATGCACTATAGATCTATAAAGTCCACACATGGTTTTCTAGGGGCCCATGAACCCTAGATTGAGAACCCTTTCCATACCAGTAGACTGGCTCTACATGAAGCCTTCTATGCTGTGGAAAGTGAAATACACCCTTCCAGGTCACTGATGACAGTGATAGGGAATGTTTAGTACTTGAGAAACTGGCCCATGCAATTGGGCCTTCATAGATAGGCTTCAGATCTGAAGATGATCAGGAGATTAAACCTTCTCAGGTAATTTCATATGACATGCCTAATCAGTTTGCTTCCAGTATTGTCTCTGTAATTAGATGCTGGCATGGGTGTATCAGTTCTGCCCAGATTTCCCTGATGCTGGAGTGGGGAGCGGGGAGAAGGCTGGGGAAGGGTGAGAGGAGAAGCCCTTCTCTGGTTGTAGTGTGTTTCTTTTGCAATTAAGAAAGACCAGTGTCCCTTTTCTGACACTTGTCTCCTGCACTGAGAATGTAAACTTCCTGTCCCTGACTACTGATGATAATGAACCTTAGACACTCAAACCAAACTAAATGTAAAAACGTGCCCAATGCTCGACACCACTGTGTTCTGCCTAGGAAATGTAACTGGAGGTGTTTCCCTCTCCTTGCTTCTTTTGAGGAAAGTGCGGCCAATACATAGTGTTTTCATGTTACGTGTTGATTTCAGTGATGCACCATGCTATGGTACCTACAAAATGCTGAGAACAATGACTATTTGGGGAGAAAATGTCTGTTTGCATCACATTATTTTAGGAATCTGCAAAGCTCCCTTTTCCTTATTGCTGAAAGCATAATTCCACATCTGCATAGTCATATTTTCATTTCATTTTTGCAGTCATATTTTTCATTTTCTTGCTCTCATAAAACCTTAAATAAAGGGAGCCTTCTGGCAATTTCGAGAAGGTTAGTTCAAGAGGAAACTTTTTTTTATTATTATTATACTTTAAGTTTTAGGGTACATGTGCACAATGTGCAGGTTTGTTACATATGTATCCATGTGCCATGTTGGTTTGCTGCACCCATTAACTCGTCATTTAGTATTAGGTATATCTCCTAATGCTGTCCCTCCCCGCTCCCCCCACCCCCACAACAGTCCCCAGAGTGTGATGTTCCCCTTCCTGTGTCCATGAGTTCTCATTGTTCAATTCCCACCTATGAGTGAGAACATGCAGTGTTTGGTTTTTTGTCCTTGCGATAGTTTACTGAGAATGATGTTTTCCAGTTTCATCCATGTCCCTACAAAGGACATGAACTCATCATTTTTTATGGCTGCATAGTATTCCATGGTGTATATGTGCAACATTTTCTTAATCCAGTCTATCCTTGTTGGACATTTGGGTTGGTTCCAACTCTTTGCTATTGTGAATAGTGCCGCAATAAACATACGTGTGCATGTGTCTTTATAGCAGCATGATTTATAGTCCTTTGGGTATATACCCAGTAATGGGATGGCTGGGTCAAATGGTATTTCTAGTTCTAGATCCCTGAGGAATCGCCACACTGACTTCCACAATGGTTGAACTAGTTTACAGTCCCATCAACAGTGTAAAAGTGTTCCTATTTCTCCACATCCTCTCCAGCACCTGTTGTTTCCTGACTTTTTAATGATGGCCATTCTAACTGGTGTGAGATGGTAAGTCATTGTGGTTTTGATTTGCATTTCTCTGATGGCCAGTGATGATGAGCATTTTTTCATGTGTTTTTTTGCTGCATAAATGTCTTCTTTTGAGAAGTGTCTGTTCATGTCCTTTGCCCACTTTTTGATGGGGTTGTTTGTTTTTTTCTTGTAAATTTGTTTGAGTTCATTGTAGATTCTGGATATTAGCCCTTTGTCAGATGAGTAGGTTGCAAAAATTTTCTCCCATTCTGTAGGTTGCCTGTTCACTCTGATGGTAGTTTCTTTTGCTGTGCAGAAGCTCTTTAGTTTAATTAGATCCCATTTGTTAATTTTGGCTTTTGTTGCCATTGCTTTTGGTGTTTTAGACATTAAGTCCTTGCCCATGCCTATGTCCTGAATGGCATTGCCTAGGTTTTCTTCTAGGGTTTTTATGGTTTTAGGTCTAACATGTAAGTCTTTAATCCAACTTGAATTAACTTTTGTATAAGGTGTAAGGAAAGGATCCAGTTTCAGCTTTCTACATATGGCTAGCCAGTTTTCCCAGCACCATTTATTAAATAGGGAATCCTTTTCCCATTGCTTGTTTTTGTCAGGTTTGTCAAAGATCAGATAGTTGTAGATATGTGGCATTATTTCTGAGGGCTCTGTTCTTACTGGTACCACAAAAGACGAAACTTTTATGTGTATTCACTTTAGAGAAGAGTATTCATTACTTGGGCCAGAGAAAAGAATAAAGCATACGTCTTACTTGGTGACATCAAATGCTTTTGCATATACTTGATGGCCTTAAGTTTTTCTCAATATTCTATTTAAAATAACTGTTTTAAAAAATCAACCTGTAATATGATGCTTTTTCAAGTTACATATCACTTACTGATATTGACATTCCTGTCAATATCAGTAACTGATATGACATTCCTGTCCTTTATACTAATTCATGATAATGAGCTGCTACTCTGATTCTTTGGTAAACAGGAAAGTTACTAACACACACATACTGTCTTTCTCTTATATAAACTTTTTGGAAAGAAATTACTTTTTTAGAAATCACAAGATATCTTCCACTAAGCATATGCTTTAAAAATACATAACTGTATTCAAAATTGAAACTGAAATGAAGGAAAAAGTTTGAGAAAGAGTAACAATAAATGACGTTGGCAATTTGAAATACATGATTTATTAGTGCACCTAACAGATCTTATTTCAAGTACTTTCAATCATGTATTGCACGTATTTCTGGAAACTGTATTTTTCACTGCTCCTTGGCCTGTGATCACTTTTGATAATAAGCAATTTCTTGTTTGTAAACTCTGCTCATCATCACAGGCACTACCCCTGCTTTTAGCTGACATTTAGATGAGCACTTACTAACCAATGCTAATGGTTCTAGGATGGTTAGGAAATGTTCTCAGTCTATATTTTTTCAATATAGTAGCCACTAGCCACCTGTGGCTATTTATATTTAAATTAATTAAAATGAAATGAAATGTAAAAAATTCAGTTCTTAGTTGCACTAACCACCTTTCAAGGACTCAGTGGCCTCATGTGGCTGGTGGCTACTGTATTGGATGGAGCAGATTTAGAATGTTCCCATTACCCTAGAAAGTTTTATCAACTCACTTAATCCTCCCAACACTATGAGGTAAATATTAGGAGTCTTCATTTTGAGGCACAGAGGAGTTAAGTAACTTGCTCAAGTTCACACCATTAGTAAGTAGGGTAGGAGAGACTCAAATGTAGACAGTCTGGGGCCATAGCCTTTGCTCAGCAACACACGATCCTGACTGATTAATGACAACAATAATAACAAGTGACTTACATTTATTTAGTTAGTGTTTACTTAGTAATGCAGGCATTCTGTTCATCATTTTACTTACACTACGTTATTTAATCTTCTCTACAGCTCTGTGGTCTTGGGGGTAGACATGATTATGTGATTCTGTTTATGTGAAATTGAAATTTAGAAGATAAATAAAAAGCTTACAGAGTTAGGAATCTGGCAGAAGTTGGATATAAATCCAGGTCTTTCTGACTCGAAAACATTCATCTTTAAAACTACATATACTGTGATCCCTGACAGAAGAGAGGTAAAAATAGAAACTTTCTTTTTTTGCTGGAATAGCTTCTTTATTTTCTGAAATCCACCAGAGTCATTTGCAGCATCATGTTTTAAGTTATCACTAAACCATCAGTTGAGGACGAGGATTATAAGTAGACCCTGAACTAAATTAGAAAACATCTATAACTCACCTCTCTCTTTTGACTTTATAGAGAAGGAATTAGATTTCGATGCCAGAGTAAAATGTGACAAGGTAGCCTTGGGACCTTGATATATATTACTTGATGATAATAGGAATCACTATCTAGGATTTGCTATTTTAAAAGTGACAGAGATGCCACTTTTAAAAAGAGAATCAGTAGCCCAAACATACTGAGATTACAGGACTGGAATGTGAGATTGGTTATTCTCACGTGTGTCTCTTTTTAAGATTAAAAAAAATAGCAAACATGAAATGCACAGAGCAAATTATGTTTTAGATACCACAGTTGCCAGTGACTCCTCATTTTCCTTCGAAAATGTGCACTGTTCTGTAGCTGTCCTGAAGAGAGGGATGGAAATGAACACCTTCAATGAGGACAGCTCACTGATAGACATTGTCTAGGATCATCTATCCTGGCTAAGGACACCCACGGTTTGGTCCCATGGCCACAATCCTCTGTGAAAGCAGCCATGAGGGGATGGAGAGTCAGCTATGGGAGCCGGGCTGATGGTGTCCCCTCCTGGGGTCCCCTGGGGTAAGCAGGCTTTCCTTGCTCAGAGTCCCTCAAGACTCACAGGTAGATACCTCTGATTTTTTCCACAAATAACCTGAAACAGTGTCACGGACATAACTGAGGTGACTGGGATGCACACGGTGGTGTTATTCCAGGCCAAGCTGAAGGGAGAGCAAGCTGGATGCAGGGGCTGAAGACCAAGGGCTGCCACTTTGAGTGCTTAGACAAGTCGCTTGACTTCTCTGGGCCTCAGCTTCTTATGCAGTTAGTGGGGTGACTCAATGTAATATCATACAACAGAGCATATGACACATACTAGCATTAATGAAATACGAGGTTTAAAGGGAGAATATGTCGCCAGGGTGACCCTGAGAACCTCCTCACCTATAGGGTTTTCTATGGGGAATGACGTGGATTCGGTTTCTCAGGGACTAGAGAAGAGAACCACAAAGGGGAGAGGTGAAGAAGCCCACCTCCTGGTTCCCATCCCCGGCCTCCCCATGAAGGGTGTGGGGGTGGGCAGGGGTGAATCTTGGTGACGTGAGTGTGACGGAGCCACAGAGAGCACAGGAGGCTGGAGAGAGAACATGCTCGGTTGTGGACATGGAGGGGAAAATGGTCAGAGTTCAGCAGTAATTAGAACACATAGCCTTTGTTCCCATTTTCTGCCTTGATGAAAAGTTTGTGATATTTACAGAACTAAATGAAACTATAGTTAAGTCTCACAGTGTAGCCAGTCACTGTCATGTACTTTGTTTGGGGCACTCATTATATCTCAAGTGGTCTCAAGTGGTTTCCCCCTTTTTTTTTTTGAGACAGAGTCTCGCTCTGTCACCCAGGCTGGAGTGCGGTGGCATAATCTCGGCTTACTGCAAGCTCCGTCTCCTGGGTTCACGCCATTCTCCTGCCTCAGCCTCCCAAGTAGCGGGGACTACAGGTGCCCGCCACCACGCCAGGCTAATTTTTTGTACTTTTAGTAGAGAAGGGGTTTCACCGTGTTAGCCAGGATGGTCTCCATCTCCTGACCTCATGATCCGCCCACCTCGGCCTCCCAAAGTGCTGGGATTACAGGTGTGAGCCACCTCGCCTAGTGGTTTCCCCAATTTTAATGTGTCCTCTGGGATAATGTTGTGTGAATGGGATGTGGGAGGAGTGAGATCAGCAGCCACCACAGTCACCCACCCTTCCTTGATCCATCCCAGTGGGTTTCCGGGATGTGAGCCATAGGAGACTGAAGAGGATTCTACTGTTAACCTCAGTAAAAATTGTGGGCATCTCATGAAAAGCTCCAGTGAGAACACAACATTAGGATGGTTGTTAAAAAAAAACAAGCTGGTGGAGCCAAGATGGCTGAATAGGAACAGCTCCAGTCTACAGATCCCAGCGTGAGCGACACAGAAGACGGGTGATTTCTGCATTTCCGTTTGAGGTACGGGGTTCATCTCACTAGGGAGTGCCAAACAGTGGGTGCAGGACAGTCGGTGCAGCGCACCGTGCGCGAGTCGAAGCAGGGCGAGGCATTGCCTCACTCGGGAAGCACAAGGGGTCAGGGAGTTCCCTTTCCTAGTCAAAGAAAGGGTAACAGACGGCACCTGGAAAATCGGGTCACTCCCACCCTAATACTGCGCTTTCCCAACAGGCTTGGAAAACGGCATACCAGGAGACAGATTGTGTCCCGCACCTGGCTCGGAGGGTCCTATGCCCAGGAAGTCTTGCTGATTGCTAGCATAGCAGTCTGAGATCAAACTGCAAGGCGGCAGCGAGGCTGGTGGAGGGGCGCCCGCCATTGCCCAGGCTTGCTTAGGTAAACAAAGCAGCCAGGAAGCTCGAACTGGGTGGAGCCCGCCACAGCTCAAGGAGGCCTGCCTGCCTCTGTAGGCTCCACCTCTGGCGGCACGGCACAGACAAACAAAAAGTCAGCAGGAATCTCTGCAGACTTAAATGTCCCTGTCTGACAGCTTTGAAGAGAGTAGTGGTTCTCCCAGCAAGCAGCTGGAGATCTGAGAACAGACAGACTGCCTCCTAAAGTGGGTCCCTGACCCCCGAGCAGTCTAACTGGGAGGCGCCCCCCCAGTAGGGACAGACTGACACCTCACTCGGCCAGGTACTCCTCTGACACAAAACTTCCAGAGGAACTATCAGACAGCTGAATTTGTGGTCTCATGAAAATCTGCTGTTCTGCAGCCACCGCTGCTGACCCCCAGACAAACAGGGTCTGGAGTGGACCTCTAGCAAACTCCAACAGACCTGCAGCTGAGGGTCCTCTCTGGTAGAAAGAAAACTAACAAACAGAAAGGACATCCACACCAAAAACCCATCATCTGTACATCACCATCATCAAAGACCAAAAGTAGATAAAAACCACAAAGATGGGGAAAAAACAGAGCAGAAAAACTGGAAACTCTAAAAAGCAGAGCACCTCTCCTCCTCCAAAGGAACGCAGTTCCTCACCAGCAACGGAACAAAGCTGGATGGAGAAAGACTTTGACGAGTTGAGAGAAGAAGGCTTCAGATGATCAAACTGCTCCGAGCTACAGGAGGAAATTCAAAACAATAGCAAAGAAGTTAAAAACTTTGAAAAAAAATTAGACGAATGGATAACTAAAATAACCAATGAAGAGAAGGGCTTAAAGGAGCTGATGGAGCTGAAAGCCAAGTTTCGAGAACTACATGAAGATTGCAGAAGCCTCGGTAGCCGATGCGATCAACCAGAAGAAAGGGTATCAGTGATGGAAGATGAAATGAATGAAATGAAGTGAGAAGGAAGTTTAGAGAAAAAAGAAGAAAAAGAAATGAACAAAGCCTCCAAGAAATTTGGGACTATGTGAAAAGACCAAACCTACGTCTGATTGGTGTACCTGAAAATGACGGGGAGAATGGAACCAAGTTGGAAAACACTCTGCAAGATATTATCCAGGAGAACTTCCCCAATCTAGCAAGGCAGGCCAACATTCAGATTCAGGAAATACAGAGAATGCCACAAAGATACTCCTCGAGAAGAGCAACTCCAAGACACATAATTGTCAGATTCACCAAAGTTGAAATGAAGGAAAAACTGTTAAGGGCAGCCAGAGAGAAAGGTCGGGTTACCCACAAAGGGAAGCCCATCAGACTAACAGCTCATCTCTCGGCAGAAACTTTACAAGCCAGAAGAGAGTGGGGGCCTATATTCAACATTCTTAAAAGAATTTTCAACCCAGAATTTCATATCCAGCCAAACTAAGCTTCATAAGTGAAGGAGGAATAAAATACTTTACAGACAAGCAAATGCTGAGTGATTTTTGTCACCACCAGGCCTGCCCTAAAAGAGCTCCTGAAGGAAGCACTAAACATGGAAAGGAACAACCAGTACCAGACACTGCAAAAACATGCCAAATTGTAAAGACCATCGAGTCTAGAAAGAAACTGCATCAACTAATGAGCAAAATAACCAACTAACATCATGATGACAGGATCAAATTCACACATAACAATATTAACTTTAAACGTAAATGGGCTAAATGCTCCAATTAAAAGACACAGACTGGCAAATTGGATAAGGAGTCAAGACCCATCATTGTGCTGTATTCAGGAAACCCATCTCACATGCAGAGACACACATAGACTCAAAATAAAGGGATGGAGGAAGATCTATCAAGCAAATGGAAAACAAAAAAAGGCAGGGGTTGCAATCCTAGTCTCTGATAAACTAGACTTTAAACCAACAAAGACCAAAAGAGACAAAGATGGCCATTACATAATGGGAAAGGGATCAATTCAACAAGAAGAGCTAACTATCCTAAATATATATGCACCCAACACAGGAGCACCCAGATTCATAAAGCAAGTCCTGAGTGACCTACAAAGGGACTTAAACTCCCACACAATAATAATGGGAGATTTTAACACCCCACTGTCAATATTAGACAGATCAACAAGACAGAAAGTTAACAAGGATACCCAGGAATTGAACTCAGCTCTGCACCAAGTGGACCTAATAGACATCTACAGAACTCTCCACCCCAAATCAACAGAATATACATTTTTTTCAGCACCACACCACACCTATTCCAAAATTGACCATATAGTTGGAAGTAAAGCTCTCCTCAGCAAATGTAAAAGAACAGAAATTATAACAAACTGTCTCTCAGACCACAGTGCAATCAAACTAGACCTCAGGATTAAGAAACTCACTCAAAACTGCTCAACTACATGGAAACTGAACAACCTGCTCCTGAATGACTACTGGGTACATAATGAAATGAAGGGAGAAATAAAGATGTTCTTTGAAACCAAAGAGAACAAAGACACAACATACCAGAATCTCTGGGACACGTTCAAAGCAGTCTGTAGAGGGAAATTTATAGCACTAAGTGCCCACAAGAGAAAGCAGGAAAGATCTAAAATCAACACCCTAACATCACAATTAAAAGAACTAGAGAAGCAAGAGCAAACACATTCAAAAGCCAGCAGAAGGCAAGAAATAACTAAGATCAGAACAGAACTGAAGGAGATAGAGACACACAAAAAAACCCATCAAAAAAATCAATGAATCCAGGAGCTGGTTTGTTGAAAAGATCAACAAAATTGATAGACTGCTAGCAAGACTAATAAAGAAGAAAAGAGAGAAGAATCAAATAGATGCAATAAAAAGTGAAAAGGGGGATATCACCACCGATCCCACAGAAATACAATCTACCTTCAGAGAATACTACAAACACCTCTATGCAAATAAACTAGAAAATATAGAAGAAATGGATAAATTCCTCGACAAATACACCCTCCCAAGACTAAGCCAGGAAGAAGTTGAATCTCTGAATAGACCAATAACAGGCTCTGAAATTGTGGCAATAATCAATAGCTTACCAACCAAAAAGAGTCCAGGACCTGATGGTTTCACAGCTGAATTCTACCAGAGGTAGAAGGAGGAACTGGTACCATTCCTTCTGAAACTATTCCAATCAATAGAAAAAGAGGGAATCCTCCCTAACACATTTTATGAGGCCAGCATCGTCCTGATACCAAAGCCTGGCAGAGACACAACCAGAAAAGAGAATTTCAGACCAATATCCTTGATGAACATTGATGCAAAAATCCTCAATAAAATACTGGCAAACCGAATCCAGCAGCACATCAAAAAGCTTATCCACCATGATCAAGTGGGCTTCATCCCTGGGATGCAAGGGTGGTTCAACATATGCAAATCAATAAATGCAATCCAGCATATAAACAGAACCGAAGACAAAAACCACATGATTATCTCAATAGATGCAGAAAAGGCCTTTGACAAAATTCAACAACCTTCATGCTAAAAACTCTCAATAAATTAGGTATTGATGGGACGTATCTCAAAATAATAAGAGCTATCTATGACAAACCTACAGCCAATATCATACTGAATGGGCAAAAACTGGAAGCATTCCCTTTGAAAACTGGCACAAGACAAGGATGCCCTCTGTCACCACTCCTATTCAACATAGTGCTGGTATTCAACATAGTGCTGGAAGTTCTGGCCAGGGCAATCAGGCAGGAGAAGGAAGTAAAGGGCGTTCAATTAGGAAAAGAGGAAGTCAAATTGTCCCTGTTTGCAGATGACATGATTGTATATCTAGAAAACCCCATTGTCTCAGCCCAAAATCTCCTTAAGCTGATTAGCAACTTCAGCAAAGTCTCAGGATACAAAATCAATGTACAAAAGTCACAAGCATTCTTGTACACCAATCACAGACAAACAGAGAGCCAAATCATGAGTGAATTCCCATTCATAATTGCCTCAAAGAGAATCAAATACCTAGGAATGCAACTTACAAGGGATGTGAAGGACCTCTTCAAGGAGAACTACAAACCACTGCTCAATGAAATAAAAGAGGATACAAACAAATGGAAGAACATTCCATGCTCATGGGTTGGAAGAATCAATATCGTGAAAATGGCCATACTGCCCAAGGTAATTTATAGATTCAATGCCATCCCCATCAAGCTACCAATGACTTTCTTCACAGAATTGAAAACTACTTTAAAGTTCGTCTGGAACCAAAAAAGAGCCGGCATTGCCAAGTCAATCCTAAGCCAAAAGAACAAAGCTGGAGGCAACACGCTACCTGACTTCAAACTATACTACAAGACTACAGTAACCAAAACAGCATGGTACTGGTACCACAACAGAGACGTAGATCAATGGAACAGAACAGAGCCCTCAGAAATAATGCCACATATCTACAACTATCTGATCTTTGACAAACCTGACAAAAACAAGCAATGGGGAAAGGAGTCCCTATTTAATAAATGGTGCTGGGAAAATGGGCCAGCCATATGTAGAAAGCTGAAACTGGATCCCTTCCTTACACCTTAAACAAAAATTAATTCAAGATGGATTAAAGACTTACATGTTAGACCTAAAACCATAAAAACTCTAGAAGAAAACCTAGGCAATACCATTCAGGACATAGGCATGGGCAAGGACTTCATGTCTAAAACACCAAAAGCAATGGCAACAAAAGCCAAAATTGACAAATGGGATCTAATTAAAGAACTTCTGCACAGCAAAAGAAACTACCATCAGAGTGAACAGGCAACCTACAGAATGGGAGAAAATTTTTGCAACCTACTCATCTGACAAAGGGCTAATATCCAGAATCTACAATGAACTCAAACAAATTTACAAGAAAAAAAAACCCCATTAAAAAGTGGGTGAAGGACATGAACAGACACTTCTCGAAAGAAGACATTTATGCAGCCAAAAAACACATGAAAAAATGCTCATCATCACTGGCCATCAGAGAAATGCAAATCAAAACCACAATGACCTACCATCTCACACCAGTTAGAGTGGTGATCATTGAAAAGTCAGGAAACAACAGGTGCTGGAGAGGATGTGGAGAAATAGGAACACTTTTACACTGTTGATGGGACTGTAAACTAGTTCAACCATTGTGCAAGTCATTGTGGTGATTCCTCAGGGATCTAGAACTAGAAATACCATTTGACCCAGCCATCCCATTACTGGGTATATACCCAAAGGACTATAAATCATGCTGCTATAAAGACACATGCACACGTATGTTTATTGCGGCACTATTCACAATAGCAAAGAGGTGGAACCAACCCAAATGTCCAATAACGATGATAGACTGGATTAAGAAAATGTGGCACATACACACCATGGAATACTATGCAGCCATAAAAAATGATGAGTTCATGTCCTTTGTAGGGACATGGATGAAACTGGAAACCATCATTCTCAGTAAACTATCGCAAGGACAAAAAACCAAACACTGCATGTTCTCACTCATAGGTGGGAATTGAACAATGAGAACACATGGACACAGGAAGGGGAACATCACACTCTGGGGACTGTTGTGGGGTGGGGGGAGGGGGAGGGACAGCATTAGGAGATATACCTAATGCTAAATGACGAGTTAATGGGTGCAGCAAACCAACATGGCACATGGATACATATGTAACATACCTGCACATTGTGCACATGTACCCTAAAACCTAAAGTATAATAATAAAATAAAATAAAATGAATAAAAAAACAAAAAACAAGCCAGTGTCCCACATTGGAAGAGTTCTGGACATGGGGCTGGAGCCAGGGTGCAACTGTGCAAGGTGGACAAGGGACCCCCTGTTTTGGGGGGCTGTGGCCCCATGCCAGGCAGCAGGGCTTGATGGTCGGCGAGTGGGCTGGACTGGGTCCCCTCACTGTCTCCTTCCCACCCCCAGATTGGCACAAACTGCACAGGGATAAGCGCTGGCCTGGAAGGAAGCTGCCCAGAGGAAGGTCCCTGCCTCCTCTCTGGGGTCAACAGTGATGCTTCCCATGAGTCTTGTGTTATCTATACAATGCCCCACCAATTAGTGCTGGTCATGTAGATATTCTGCTTGTTGAAGTCGTTTTCTGTGGGTTAAGCCTCTTTCACAGGCCCCGTGTACACTGTCCTTACAAGAGGAGCACCCCAGGCTCTGTGTAAGAGCTGGTTAGCTCAGGTTAAAACAGAGCAACTGCACTCCTGGAGCTGTTCCAGGTGGGCCAGTGCTGAAAGAAAGTGGCACCAACCTTTCCCCATTTCAGAAAAATGCAACAAAAATGTTTTCACTGTTGGCCAGGCGTAGTGGCTCATGCCTGTAATCCCAGCACTTTGGGAGGCTGAGGCGGGTGGATCACCCGAGGTCAGGAGTTCAAGACCAGCCTGGCCAACGTGGTGAAACCCCGTCTCTACTAAAAATGCAAAAATTAGCTGGGTGTGGTGGTGGGCGTCTATAATCCCAGCTACTCGGGAGGCTGAGGTAGGAGAATTGCTTGAACCCAGGAGATGAAGTTTGCAGTGAGCTGACATCACACCACTGCACTCTAGCCTGGGTGACAGAGTGAGACCCCATCTAAAAAAAAAAAAAAAAAAAAAAAAAGAAAGAAAGAAAGAAAATGTTCTCATTGTTGAATTTTTCTCTGATAATGTTTTGGTTTTGTTTTGTTTTGTTTTTTGAGTCTTGCTCTGTCACCCAGGCTGGAGTGCAGTGGCAGGATCTTGGCTCACTGCAGCTTCTGCTTCCTGGATTCAAGTGATTCTCCTGCCTCAACTTCCTGAGTAGCTGGGGTTACAGGCATGCACCACCACAGCCTGGCTAATTTTTTATTTGTAGTAGAAATGGGGTTTCACCACGTTGGTCAGTTTCGTCCCAAACTCCTGACCTCAAGTGATCCACCCACCTGGGCCTCCCAAAGTGCTGGGATTACAGGTGTGAGCCACTGCACCCGGCCTCTCTGATGATGGTTTTGAAAGCTCTAGGCATTTGCTACAGTTTATTTACAGAGTGGGCACCAAATAACTATATGAAGAATGGATGAATTCAAGAGTGACTAAATAAAGAGATAAAAACTCGAAAGTCTTTCAGCTAATGGACAAAATAAATACAGAGCAAATGCTTACTTTTAAAAACTCTTGGAAACAGTCAATTGTCCTCATTTTAAAAGCTTTTTTTTTTTTTTTCTGAAAAATTTGGAGACATCTGTTTGCTTATGCTTGTAACTTTAAAAATCACATACATAAAAAATGGTTATGTTTTCTCCTAGCAAAATTGTTCCTAGTTCACATGAGAAAATTAGTTCTATCGGTGCTTCCCGACATCCTGCAAAGGCTGCAGGACTTTTTCCACGTGATAATACCACACAACTGCTGGCTCCTGAGCTACTTTAGAATGGCAGGTACTGAGGAGAGATCATTAGAGGAACATGTGAGTGTCTCCTCTCCCCCAGGCCTTACCCCAGGATCTCCAAGGCGGGCCTCCCTGCATGAGGAAGGCCCCATTCCACAGGGAATGCTGCATACACGCAACACCCAGTGAACAGAGATTCAAGAGATTCCATGCCACTAGGTGAGGGCCACTTCATCCCACTTCAGGCCAGTGGCCCACATGCTGCCCTAAGCAACCCCCATGGCATTGATGGGACTACGGAGGAGAAAGAGAACATCTACCAACAGCTACTAGGTCCGGACACAGACCATGCATTCTCACAAATATTGCTACAGATGTGAATCCCCCTAATGCTGTGTTTTATATGTGACTGTACTTAATAGGAGGAGCAGTATAATCAGTGTATTCACTTTGCAAAGGGGATACTGAAGTTCAGAGAGAGAGGATGTGTGTGTGTGTGTGTGTGTGTGTGTGTGTGTGTGTGTGTGAGAGAGAGAGAGAGAGAGAAAACAAGCAACATATGGGAAGGCAGAGAAAAATTCTATGTCTGATTGTAATGAAATTTTCTTTTCTCATCAAAATATTTTGATAGCCTGGGGAAAGAGACGTGTGCTCATTAAAGTTTAATGACTGTCTCTCTCTGCCTGTTTCCATGGGAGGATCACACACTCTGACTCACATATGGTGGGCGCTGGGAATGGTTGACTGGGAGCACTATTGAGCCCAGTCCCCATCTTTGTCACCACAGGGACCAGTGAAATCCACGACTGGGTCCATTGGGATGCACAAACGGGAAGCCACTGGCCTGCTTTGGTTGACAGTGACTTGGATTCAGACATGCGAGCCCAGTATTGTTCCAGATTGGCCTAGATTTGCTCTAAAGGGGAATCAGGTAAGAGCAGCTGGAAACTAGCTTTTAGGAAATTCCAGCTCCAAGGCTGAGTTGGGTACTTCCCGGAGAAGACAATGCTTTGGGCAAAGGCTTTGAAGAGAAGGGAGGAAGAAAAAGCGGCTCCGACTTGTGGGAGAGTAGAGTTGACAATAACGTTACATTCCTACTTTAGAAACCCCCTTGAAGCCCCTGTGTTCAGAGAGCTGATGATAAGGCTCTCATCCAGAATTGTGGACTCCCCTCAACAGAGCCGCAAGCTATCTTTTTCAGGTTACCCTTACTCATCCCTGCTCCCAGCCTCCACCCCAGCCAAGGCATGCTTCTCACCGCTCTACATACTGCCGTCCACCTCCCCGCTAGCCCTTGCTAACATTTTCTTCCTAGTATCTGAAGGAGTCTCTCCATCCATCTCTACTGGTTGAATGTTATCCGTTCATTGGGGACCATTCATCTTTCTACAGTCTTAATTCTTGATGTCCCACACCACTCGAGTGTGTGTGATCTCTCCTCCCTTGAATACAAAACTCTCTGCGAAGTCAATGACCACCTCTGCTTTTTGTGATAGTTCCATTGTAGCCCAGCAGCTGCCAGCACAGGCTTCCAAGTCAGGAAGACCTGGGCCAGAAGCGTCTCTCCTTCCCTCAGTAGGCACGTGATCACAGGCCAGTTACTAATAAACAGCAATAATGGCAATAAGAGCAGCAACCAACATATATAGGTGTGCACTGTGACTCAGGCATCCATTGACTCATAAAAAACTCAGAAGGACCCCAGGAGGAGAGTTACCATTGCTTTCGACTTACAGATGAGAACGCAGAAGCCAACAGAAGTGAAATGATCTGTCCAGGCTTACACAGTTGTGATGTTCAGAAAACAAGCTTTAAACTCAGATAAATTTGGTTCCAGAGCCCATGTTCTGACCACTGTGCTACAAGGCACGGCCTTCTCTGGCCCTCTCAGTTTTCTAATCAGTAAAATAGGGGTTATAGTAACGTCCTCCTTGTAGGATGGTATAGAGGGTTAAATAAGATCATAGAAGAGAGGCGTTTAATAATGTAGTGCTTAATAAATCATAGCTGCTGTCATCATAATCACCAGGGGCTGGTCCCAACCCTTATCTTGACTGCGCTGAGCAGGAAGGGCTGTGGTCTCCTCTCTGTCTCTCACATAATTTCACCCTGTGCCTGGCACATTTGCCCACAGCAACCTTGAGGCTCAGTCAGTTGTGTGTCCATCCAGGCTCAAAGAGGTTGAAAAAGGGTGTGAGCGTTTTCTTAGAATTTAGAGAAACATATCCTATGTAATTCTGGACCTCTGAGCCATTGTGGTTTCGTACTTTTACTGCATTTAGCTCCCTTTCCAAGTCCTCATTTTTTAACAAACATTTTTTTTTAAGTTCAGGGGTACATGTGCAGGTTTGTTATACAGGTAAACCCATGTCATGAGGGTTGTACAGATGATTTTGTCACAAAGATATTAAACTTAGTACCCATTAGTTATTTTTCCTGATCCTCTCTCCTCCCACCCTCCACCCTCCAATAGGACCCTGTGTGTGTTGTTTCCCTCTATATATCCACATGTTCCCATCTTTTAGCTCCCACTTGTAAGTGAGAACATGCAGTATTCGGTTATCTCTTTCTGTGTTAGTTTGCTAAGATAATGGCCTCTGGCTCCATTAGTGTTCCTGCGAAGGACATGACCTCATCCTTTTTTATAGCTATGGCTGCATTGTGTCCAGTCTACCAGTGATGGGCATTTAGGTTGATTCCATGTGTGTGCTATTGTGAATAGTGCTGCAATAAACAGGTATGTGCATGTATCTTTACGATAGAGTGATTTATATTCCTTTGGGTATATACACAGTAATAGGATTGCTGGGTCAAATGGTAGTTCTGCATTTAGCCCTTTCAGGAATGGCCACACTGTTTTCCACAATGATTGAACTAGTTTACACTCCCACCAACCATGTATAAGTGTTCCTTTTTCTCCACAACCCCACCAGTACCTGTTATTGTTTGATGTTTTAATTATAGCCATTCTGACTGGTATGAGATGGTATCTCATGGTGACTTTGATTTGCATTTCTCTGATGATTGGTGATGTTGCCAATATCCACATCTATAAGGAACTTGAACATGTTTCCAGGAAAAAAAAACAAACAACCCCATTAAAAAGTGGGCAAGGGACATGAACATAGATATGGCCAACAAGCATATGAAAAAAAAGCCCATGGAGGCTGTAATTCTTCACAAACTAATGCAGGAACAGAAAACATAATACCCATGTTCTCACTTATAAGTGGGAGCTAAATGACGAGAACTTATGAACACACAGAAGGAAACAACAGACACTGGGGTCTACTTGAGTGGGGAGGATGGGAGGAGGGAGAGGAGCAGAAAAGATCACTACTGGGTACTGGGCTTAGTACCCTGGTGATGTAATAATATGTACAACAAACCCCTGTGACACATGTTTATCTACATAAAAAACCTTCATATGTACCCTCAAACCTAAAATAAAACTAGAAAGGAAGGAAGGAAGGAAGAAGAAAAAATAACTCTTCATCGAGTTTTGTTTTATATAATTTTTCTGACCCCTCTCCCTAGGCCTCCTTTGGAATATTTCAACTTGAAGTTTTCTTATTACTCTCCTCTCCTCGTTTTGCTCTTCTCCTCCCCACTCTCGCTCCTTTTTCCCTCTTGTCCCTTCCTCTTCTGTTCTCTCCTCTCCCCTCCTGTGCCTTCCTCTTTTCTTTCCTCTTTTTCTCCTCTCCATCCTCCCCTCCCCTCCCCTCCCTCCATCCTTTTCTCCTCTGTTCTCTACTCTCCCCTCTCTTCTTCTCTCCTCTCCCTCCCTTCCCCTCCCTCCTCCCCTCCCCTGCTGTGACTCTGCATTTCACATCTCCAGGAGGCTAGGCAGGTCCCCAGTCCACAGGCCAGAGCTTCTGCACTCAGGGCCTCTCACAGCTCCGTGACTCCTGGGTGGTCCTTAGGGTGTGAGTGCTTTACCCAGGAGCACTTCTACTCCATTTGGATTTAGGTTATCGTTGGGGTTAGTAGGGCTAATGGTTGAAGGATAGTTTATGGGATGATGCCCCGTTCCACCTTTTTGAACAAACTTGGCATGGACAGAAGCCAGAATCTCCATCTCTCTCATGCTCTCTTCCTTATCAAATGTCCCCACCTCTAAATAAGTTTCCTCCAGGAACAGCATCTCTGGTTCCTTTGTGGGAGGAAACACAAAACAAAATAACTCTCCATTTAAAGTGCTTTCTCCATGCCCAGGCCTGCTAATTGTGGGATAAGGTATTCTGATTGTACCCCTGGGGAATTAAACTGCTCTTTAAGTAAACCCAGAAGATAACTCACAAATAATCCTTCAAATAGTGCCTAAAAGATGAAAGTTATCAGTTTCCTTCATACATCCGGTTTATTATCAGTGGTGCAATTAAATTCTATTTTCTGCTGTGGTTTGAGCACTTCACAGCTTGGGAAGGCTGTCTCCTGAGACCTTCACAGGGACAGGCCATCACTTCATAATTAGGTACGCACACAGGCCTTGCTGCTGGTGGGGAAGGTTCAGGGTTGAGCTCATAAATGAAACCTGCTCAATGGCCCAGAAGGGTAGCAAAAGCTGCTTCCACCAAGCAGCTGGGACAGGCCTGCAGCAGGGGCTGCCACATGTCTATAGGAAGAGCCAGCTGTGAAGAACAGCTTCGGGGTTAGGGCATCCTGCACCTTAAGCTATTAACTTCATGTTCTCATGGATGATGGTACCTCTGCAGCAACCCTAATCCCCACCTCTCCATTTTGCATTTGTTTCTGACTTTGCCTGCCAACCCTACACATCCTCATTTTCATTCTTTCTTTTCAGGCATCCTGTACAGATAACGCCATGGTGGGCCTGTGGGCCATGACAGAGGTGAAGGACACAAAGAGACATGACAATGTAGGCCTTTGTAAAAAAGAAGGGCCTGGTGTTCTGCTCCCTGATAGGCGCCTGTGACTTTGGGTGGGCCTTGCCTTGGGGTAGCTCACTGTGTCAATCACACAGGACCAGACCATAAGAACAGTTGAAGGAGCTGGTTCTCAGCCCTGCTTTTGCAGCCAGCCTGCTGGGGCTGGAAGCCCAGCTCTGCCGTTTGCTGGCTGTATGGCCTTGGAGGAGTTATAGAACCTCTCTGTGCTTCAGTTTTCTCATCTGTAAAGTGATGCCAGTGCTCTTTACCTTGTGGGGTTGTTGTTGGTGGTTGAAAATGCAACCATGTAAAGAGCTTTAAGAACAGCGTCTGGAGCCCAGTAGTTACCCAAGGAGCACTGCCATTCTGAATGCTGCATAGCAGTCAGTCATTAGCTTTCCAAATGACTCACAGCAAAGGATTCACGAGAAGCAAGGATTACCCTCACCCTGCCCACCTCTAGATTTATCTACCACTTTAGAGCAATGTAGTTTAGCAGGATCTGTGCTAATTGCTCTTAATCACTTCAAGAAGATTGTTCTCCAGAGACTAGGGAAGGGCTCTAAGACCTGGATAAGGGCTGCATGAGATGTCACTCCTCAGGGTCCCTGCCAGAGGTCTGGGTTCCTGCTTCCAGGGCAGGAATGTGTCTCATGGATGCAACCATAGGTGCCCCCGGAAGCTACAGCTGTGGGCCTGAGAAGTAGGAGCACACAGGCTCCCACATTTATCTCCCACTCTCATCCACCCTCGGCCTTCCTCTGCCAAGTCTCTTGAGCCATTTGGGCAGAGATTTCTGGTGATCCCTGGAGAGGCACCATGAAAACTACTGGTCAAATGGGCAAAACAAACTTATGGTGATATAAGTCAGAAAAGTTATTATCTTGGTGATGGACCAGGGGGTTATTGGCTGGAAAAGGCACGAGGGAACTTTCTAGGGGTGTTGGAAATCCTCCATTTCTTCACCTGGCTTGTGGTTGCAAGGCACACGCACATACAAAATCATCATCAAGCTGTATATTTTGATCTGTGCAATCTACTGTCCACAATTATGCCTCCACAAACAATATTACTGTCCAAAATGTTGCAGGCAGTTTATCTACCTGTTTTAGCACGCCTGACCCACTTTATTCTGGAGACACTGAAAGTTCTAAATATCTGTAGCCATTACACATCTTTATCTTCCTCCACAAGTGTGTTTATACCCACAGGTTATATTTATATCTGCAGCCACATCTATATATTTAAATCTGGAGAGGAGAGGAAAGTGTTATATGTATGTGTCTATATATAGGGCAGTTTACTTCTTTCAAAGAACAAGAGGATTCTAGCACTGGTATTTTTTTTTTTGAGCAGGACATTCATTCACACACACACACACATACAAGCACACATATGCACACATGAACACTAAGTCTGTGTGCCTTTCTCTCTGTTCCAGGATGAGACGCTAAGACTGACCTTGATGATGATCTCAGGGATCGTTAGCACGGTGGACTTTTGCTTGGCCAGAACATCCCTGGTCTCATTGATGCGAGCTGTGACAAAGAAGTGCAGGGACGCTTGTTCCAGCAGCTGACCCATGTACTCGCCAGCTTGGATCAGCACCGCCTCTTTCTTGACTGACAGGAGAAAACACACACAGGCCTGGCATCAAGACTTGAGACAGGGTCTGCTTTACTTTTCCCCAAGTTTCCCCATCCTTCCCACGTTAGCCTGGAAGCCACCAGGAACACAGCAAAGGTAAGGGGCGAGTGGAACAAAGAGTCAATTGGGGATAAACTGCCCTGCTTCTTAGGTAAAGAATGTGCTGGAAATTTAATATTCACTGAAGTCTCACTGGAGAAAATGTGTCAAACCTTCCAAACAGTTCTTTTGCTGTTGTAAAAGAAATGCCATGGAAAATATGTGATTTTCATGGCAAAGAAGGACCAATGGGTTTTAATGGTGGCTTTGATTTGGGCTGGGATCATCCCAAAATGGAACATGTGGAGTGCTGAAGTCCAAGGCCCCCATTCCACACACGATCCCCTTGTCAAATAAGAAGTGTCTCACCTAGGCCATGGGCCACACTCAGACTTAAATTGTCAATTACCTAAACATTGTCTCTGTAGCACTCCACATTTTCTCTCCAATCTGATATCATGATTTTTCTACTTAAGAGAAGGAGGCTGTTGAAACCAGTTTCTACCAAAGGCATTCAACTATCTCCAAACCTCTGTTTGTGATTTAGAACATCCCTGTGGCAAACAATTGTTTTCTCAATGGAAACCAGTCACTGAGGTCAGATTTCTAGGTCCTGGGGACAAGCCAATGAGAATGGCATTTGGAGGACGGAGAGTGGTCCTGGCTCCCTCCAGTTACCATCTGGGCTGAGGATGATGAGCTCTATCTTGTGACTCTGGCTCACTTTCTCTCTAACTCCCATTTCCCACTTCCATTCTCTAACTCCAGGATTGTAGAGAGCAATGGGCAGTTTTTCTGTAGGCTGAGCCCAGGTGTGAACCCACTGCTACCTGGTCGGAGCCAGATGCCTGTATGTGCCGACAGCTAGCAGACTCCACAGGTGAATGGGTGACTCATTCCTTCATCCCCAGCCACAGGGAACAGACTCTATGAACCTTCACAGAACTGAATGTCTTTACTGCTTTCCTTCTCAATTTCTGGCTTTTGCCAAAGACTTCTCCTTCCTGTGGAAGTTATTGAAGGAAATGGCTTCATGGCCAACAGTTTGAGTGCAGAGGGTAATTCATTTTAGCCTGCTCTACTGAACAGCAGTTTTGCAGGAGGGTAGAGTGCCTGTGGATGGGCATGCACCAGAGCAGAGGGCAGGACCCCTGACTCCCCACTGGCTCGAAGGTGTGGGTGCATTGAGCCATGCCCATTATCTGTGGAGGAACTCTCACACCTGCGATGGATCTGCAGCAACTTGCTCTGGACCTTGAAGACCAAGAGGCAGGGAAGGTCTCTGTCTTGGGCAGCTCTTCTATTTGGAAGTCTCTTTACAGATGCGTAAGTGCTGTGCCTGCTTCCAAGACTTCTGATTGAAAAGCCTCAGTCATGGCTCTATATCACAATCACCTGGGGACCTTTAAAGACCTACCAAGCTGGATCTTATTCCAGGCCAATTAAATCAGAGCCTTGGAGGACCTAGACATCTATATTTTTAAAAGCTCTGCAGCTGACTCTGATGTGCAGCCAGGGTTGAGAAGGGCCACTCTAACAACTAGGGGCATCCCTGTAGAATCAGTCCTGCAGACAGTCTGGGTTCCAGTGGAAGGGATGGCTTTCCAGTCTAGGTCTTTGCTCTTCCTCCTGTGGTCCGCACACCAGCAGCACCACCATTACCTGGGAGCTTGTTACAGTTGCAGGTTCTCTGACTTCTTACTGCACCACTGAAGTCAGGATCTGCATTTGAATAAGACCCCAGACAATGCCTATTCAAGTGTGAGATGCTCTGAGAGACAGGAGGTTCTAACAGCAGAAGGGGTAAGTTAGGGCAGGGTTAGGGTGGACTGAGAACTACCTGGGTTTTAAATTGAAAGGCCTGCATCCTGAGAACCCCATCAATCCCTGGAAAACTAGAAAGATTGGTTATCCTAGACTAGTAGTTGTCAATAGGAGGCAGTGTTATCCCCAGGGGACATTTGGCAATGTCTGGAGAACTTTTTGATTGTCACAACTGGGGTGGAGGGTGGGTTACTACTGGAATCTGGTGGATAGGGGCCAAAAATGCTGCTAAACATCCTACAATGCACAGGACAGTACCACAACAAAGTATCCAGCCCATAATGTCATGGTGCTGAAACCAAGAAACCCCGCATAGGGCAGGTGGATTATTAGAATGTATTGGTCTATTTTAGGCAAGCACTAAAGAGCTAGCTTTGTTGGCTTGATTCCTGGGGCAGAGCTATTCCATTTAGAGGTGGTTCTTTAAAGCTATGCCCTTGCCTTGACCTTGGCCCCCAGGTCCTGCCTTTTGGAATGACCCACTCGTATTGCTGTCTTTGGACCTAAGCCTGGACCCTGCTTCCTCCATGGCTTCCCTTGCGATTAATTGTCTAGATAAGTGAGGTTCTGGCCCTCTATTGGTTATAGCCTCAGATGAGCACAAATGGTCAGTTTGTCGTGTCTCTAGATAGAATGGATGAAGTGGCAAGGTGGAAGGCCTCGAAGAACATGCATTTTGCCTCTAGCTGTCTCCAGTAATAACAATAATAAAATGACTTCCTCTGACTATTTCTAGAGGACTGTGTTTGACCACTGGATTTCTTTTGGCTAATGGGATATGACTTCTTTACAGAGGCTCTTGCTACCTTTATAATCTCGGTATCAGGACCCCTTTCTTCTCCGAGGTAGAACACTCCCTAAGTCATAGCACTAAAGAAACCAGGCTGTGCTTCAGAGCCCAAGAGAACAGTGCTTCTGAAATAGTATGTTACGTAAGTGCTGTGTTTTGCCACTGCACAAGAAATCGTTCTAGATAAAGTTTATTAAATGTGGCAAGAGAAGGAGGACTAGGTTTTCGCTCTATGAGCGGTGGGGCTGGGATGCTGCCAATATCATTTACGGTGTCTGGGGAAAGCCAAGGGAGACACAGACTGGAGCTGCCTCATCTCTTTTCCAAAAAGCAAAGAAAACTAAATATAGCCAAGTGGAAATGATAGCACCTTTGAAGGTACGGAGAGGTTTAAGTTATTCAGATCTCCCAAGCTGATTCCAGCACACGCATTCCCTTTCATCATCAATCTGGAAAGTGTGCCTCCCATTCTACTTGGAAAACTTTCTTTGCAACAGAGGCATCTAAGAATGCTTGATCAAGGCCTAAAGTTATGTGGCTTTTTGCAATATACTGCAATTTAATTTATATTTCAATATACAATTTATTGCTCACAGTTAATGCTACCTGCCTGCAGGGCAAAGGAACAGAGTCTCCAGTTCCCTTCAAGTTATTCAGGACAACCTGGGGCCGGCCAAGCGAATGGGAGATGTGTTCCTATGGACTCTGGTCAGCTGTCCCTAGGTCAGTGACTGAGAGAATGATATCATTCCGCTCACCCATTCAAGCTCATTCTTTAATTGGATTAGAGAGGGAAGGGGAAGGAGATTATGAGACAGGACACTTGTGAGGTGGGAAAAGGGCTGGCATTTGGTTCTTTGTCTAAGGATCTGTGCCAGACTCCAGGTAATGGGGGCACCAGGAAGGGACCTGGTCCACTTGGGGCCAAGTTTACGCTGAACTGGCTCACTGTCACTGCTATTATCTGTCTACTCTATTATCTGCTTTGCCTCTCATTGCTGTGTGGGGGCTTGAACACGTCGACTCATCTTTCCAGCTTCAGTTTCCCCAAATGTGAACGTGTTGGCAGTCACCATTTACTGAGAGGGTACCATGTGGCAAACATTTCACATTCATCACTCATTTGGTTTCCTCTACACCCTCCTTCTCTCACACCACATATCCAGTCCATCAGCCAATCAGGCGGGCTCCACCTTCAGCACATGCCCGGATCATACTGGTTCTCGCTGCTTCCATCACTACTATCAGCCCCTCTCAGTGGAGTGATTCCAGAAGCATCCTACCAGTCTCTAATCTTCAGCCCTACTTCCTCTTTAGTCTTTTCTCAACACAGCAGCCAGTGGTCTTTTCCAAACCTAAGTTAGAGTATGCCACATTTCTGCTCAAAACTCTCTAAAGGCTCCTCAGCTCACTCAAAATAAAACCAAAGGCCTTATAAAGGCCTACAATTCTTTATATGGTCTGCACCCGGCACTGCCCCCTTGCCACCTTTGTTCCTGATTCTGGCTCCTTCCTGCTCATTGAACACATCAGACATGCTCTGGCCCCAGGGCCTTTGCACATAGAGTTTCTTCTGGCTAGAATGCTCACTTCTGACCTTCACTCAGGTCTCTGTTAAATGTCACCCCATTAGAGAGGTGTTTTTTTCTGACCATCTCCACAAGTACTCCCCGTTTTCCTTAACCTGCTTTATATTTTTGTATTACCCGTATAACTATATTATAGATTCACTTGTTTGTTTGGTTCCCCCATGAGATCAGAAATTCAGTAAGAATAGGCATTGCTGTGTCTCCAGCATAAAACAGAACCTGGACTTGCAAGCACTAAATAAAGCTTAGGGGAATGAATCAAGAACCCTGTGGCGTGCGTGCTATTTTTCCCCTTTGCAGATGAGGGGAGAGAGCTCAGAGTGCTTAAGTAACTTGCTCAGAAAGAACAGCTGGTAGGTGACACAGTCATCGCTTACATCCAGAATTCTCTATTTGTAAAACTCTCTGAAATCAAATGTGGCTGCCTGTTTTAAATAATCCCCATGACTGTTGTCCTCTTCATTCCTTTACACTGACTATTCTTTTCCATGAAAATTACCTTTACAACCCTAGGAATAGGAAAAGTGACAAATCTTTTAGTTTCCAAAGAAAACACTACAGTGATTTTTTTTTTTTTTTTTTTTTTTTTTTTTTTTTGAGATGAAGTCTTGCTCTGTCCCCTAGGCTGGAGTGCAGTGGCACGATCTTGGCTCACTGCAACTTCCACCTCCTGAGTTCAGGTGATTTTCCTGTCTTAGCCTCCCAAGTAGGTGGGATTACAGGCACCTGCCACAAGGCCTGGCTAATTTTTTGTATTTTTAGTAGAGATGAGGTTTCACCATGTTGGCCAGGCTGGTCTCGAGCTCCTGACCTCAGGTGATCCACCCGCCTCAGCCTCCCAAACTGCTGGGATTACAGGCGTAAGCCACCTCGTCTGGCCCCACTATAGTGATTTCTTAATAGTTAGCTCCATTACTAAAGCTGGGGAGATTTGCTTCCATCAAATTTGAGTAAGTTCCTTGGAATTAGGATTTTAAAAAATAGTTTCTCATTTTTCTGGGAATATTTTCCAAAACCTCAGCAAGGGTACCATGATCTGTGACAGTCACAAAATCCAGAGAGCTTGAGAGCAATTGAGACTTGTGGCTTGACCATCCCAGGGGAGTGTATTAGTTTTGCTTGCCTTTGCTTTGTCAAAATTATTATTTGTACACTTTTCTTTTCAGTGCCCCATGTCAGGCCAACAGAAATTGGTGCCCCAAAGTATCGAGGTCCTTTGCAACCTGCTCTAACTCATGCTCTGCCTGGAGACCAGTTTCTTCCAATGGACTCGTGTTGCCCGTTGTGTGGTCAACTGTTGTGCCCACCAAATACGAACATCCTAGGAAATGTGATTTTTTGAGATCATAATCCCCAAGGCAAGCTGTAGCCCATGGACCATGATCTGCTTAAAATATTCTGAGTTTTTATAGTGATGAAAATGCTTGGAAGGACGTGCATGCAAGGATGAGAAAGAGGCCCCACAAGAGATGGCAGAGGCAGAAAACCCCTTCATAGGCCCCTCCTAGATGACACAGCTTTGTCTCCAGCCTCCCCGCCCCCCGCCCTTTTTTTTTTTTTTGAGACGGAGTCTCGCTCTGTCACCCAGGCCGGAGGGCAGTGGCACGATCTCGGCTCACTGCAACCTCTGTCCCCCGGGTTCAAGCAATTCTCCTGCCTCAGCCTCCTGAGTAGCTGAGACTACAGCTGCCTGCCACCACGCCTGGCTAATTTTTGTATTTTTAGTAGAGACGGGGTTTCACCATGTTAGCCAGGCTGGTCTCGAACTCCCAACCTCAGGTGATCCGCCAAACTTGGCCTCCCAAAGTGTTGGGATTACAGGAGACAGCGTTTTAAGAAGAATTTTTAAGAAGAGGTAGTAGATATATAATAAATGGAAGATACTCTGCAAGCAGCGTGCATATCTTTTTGAATGGGAAAGCAAAGCACACCATTCATTCTGGACAGCCCCCAAAAGACTTTCCTAACTTGGGAGAGAGGCACCAGCAGATGTCCTGTTTCTGAGATGGATCATTTAGATCCATGCTCCACAAACTCTCCTGTACACTCCAGTCTGCTTGGGATCTTGTCACAACATGGGTTTTGATTCAGAGGGTGTGGGGTGGGACATGGGATTCTATATTTTTTACAAACTCCTGGGGAATGCTAATGCAGCTGGCTCATGGACCACACTTTGAGTAGCAAGAAGTTACATTTAATTCTCACAACTCATGGGGCTCTAGGCTTTGAAGATTTCAATGTTCACTTCTGTGCATGAGATGTGAGGATGAAAGTGGAGGCTTCTGGGCCGAATGTGGTGGCTGACGCCTATAATTCCAGCACTTTTGGCAGGCCGAGGTGGGTGGATCACCTGAGGTCAGGAGTTCGAGATCAGCCTGGCCAACATAGTGAAACCCCGTCTCTACCAAAAATACAAAAATTTGCCAGGCGTGCTGGCATGTGCCTGTTAACCCAGCTACTCGGGAGGCTGAGGCAGGAGAATTGCTCGAACCCAGGAGGCAAAGGTTGCAGTGAACCAAGATTATCCCATTGCACTCCAGCCTGGGTGTCAGAGCAAGATTCCATCTAAAAAAAAAAAAAAAGAAGAAGAAAGTGGAGGCTTTTGCAGAATAAGTGGGTTCTCCCTGTGAGGCACACACTTCTGAGTTCTTGGGGGGGAACTTTAACTTTGATATGAAGCTATAATAGGCATTAACACCTAGCAAGACAGGCAGGGGCCAGATAGCGAGTCTCACAGAGAACCACACCATTGTTAGCTTACAGGACAAGGGCTCCAGCGTCACGTCGAATGTCTCCTTCTTGAATTCTGCCTTTGAGACCCCGGTGTAGAAGGTGATGTTGGCTGAGAGATAAGCTGTGATGGTGTAATGGTTGTGGCTGTTGTTCCGGAAGGTAATGGAGAGCTTGAGGTCTTTTCCCAGCACGGCATTTTCCACTTCAAAGTCCATGTCAACTTTGGACCTTGATTTCACGACACCTTCTGTGTTGAGGGGCTTTTTAGCTCCGTACATCAAGGCAGTTTCCAGGGCCAGTCTCTCTTCTTCTTGACCTGGGGGAGATCCAGAGATAATGACAGGGAAAAATACAATCCACCAGAGAGAAAGTCACATTAATGGATGAACTGTGTACTGCACTTGTTGGGGTGTTTCTATAATACAAGCTTCACACCTCCCGAGGAGGAGGGTGCCGTCATTATTCCTATGTTATAAATTCTGCAAAGTCAGATTCCCAGTCAGTGACCAGCCTAGGCTGCGAGTAAGGAGGTGACAGTGTTGGGATCTATCCGGAAAGGGGTGTCTCTGGGGCCCCTATTTCAGGGGGTGGGAGGTAAAATTGGCAATGTCTATCTCTTCTCAAACTGTGGTGTCAGTTTGCTTGCCTTCCTTAGTCCCAGCCATGTGGCTAGAATTTGGGGACGTCCAATAATTGGAAATAATGCCTCTTGCCATTCCACCTCCTGCAATGTAACTTTTCTCTCTGATTTGTGAATCCCTGCCCCGCCCCAATAAGACCTGTCTTCCTCATCTCTCCTTCCACTTGGGCCTGTCCCACTTGCTGATTGCTGAGCTGACCCTTGAGGGCTCCTGCCCCGTTCTTCCCTATCTTACTCAATTGCCATTGGCCCCAATGCCCATGCCGTGGCAGAAGGCAGAAATCACTTTTTACCAAACCTTGCATCCCCCAGTCCCCAAGGACGCTGGGCTCTGGCAAGACATTAAAAAGGCGACCCTGCCCAAGGTGCGCTGGTCAGATCCCCTGGAGGCATACTCGTTGTCCAGCGCCTCCTGGAGATGCTCTCCACCTTCATTAGCAGATTAGAGGTTCTAAGTGAAGCCCAGCAGCAAGGACACCTCTTTGCCTTTCTTTACACAAGGTTTCCCAAACTCATCTGACACCGAGGGCAGTTTTTTGAGGGACATCTGTTGACATACGGTGGTACACCTAAGTTCTAATGCAGTTTGAGGTGTGTGTGCTGCTTTTAGGAAAATGTGTTGTGCAGGGTTTGCAAAGTGGTTGTGGTGGAGATGAAGGGAGGAAAAGGAGGAGGGTAAGCTCCAGAAGAAGAAAAACATAGCTTTGTCTAAGTGATGAAGCAGAAAATACAGATACAAGTCAGGCCTCAGAAAGAGCTTGTGCTTCAGACACTGGGAAGCTGGGAGAACGGTCCTTACAGAGCCTTGGGAACAGGGCTCGTGCAGATGTGAGGGATGGTCGTCATCCTCTTTTCCATCCTAAATACCTTTGGGTTTATCTCCGTGCATCCCTAAGAATAGAGATGAAGGCAAATTCCTTGGCTTGTAAAAACTAGGCTTGAGAATGGCTAGTGAAAAAAAATCACTTTAAAGTAAGAATTCTAGCTTTTATAATTATGCTAGTTTAAAGGTATTGTCTTCTACTTTATCTAGTTAATAATAAAATGCAATGGTGAATGAGAGGTCAGTGAATCATCAGAACCCTCACTGATGGCTAGCTGTGTGCCAAGCACTGGCATAAGTGCTTATTATGCATTGTGTCATTTAATCCTCATAACGGCTCTATAAGACAGACACTATTATTCCCATCACTTTCCTTGTTTGTAAAATAAGGGTGTCTACATCCTAGGTTTATTAGGTGAATTAGAGGTAGTAGATATATAATAAATGGAAGCTACTCTGCAAAGACAGAGAAAATGCCAGAAGGCATTGCATACAAATGTGAATGTGTATTGTGTGTGTGTGTGTGTGTGTGTGTGTGTGTGTGTGTGTGTGTATTAACGATTTCCCTGATTGTCAAGACTGCAAGAATATGCCAGGAACAGTTGGTCTAGGACAAGCATCAGCTAGAGCACTCAGAGGGAGGTAAGAAAAAGGGAAGGAGGAGTGAGGACAAGGGAAGTGCAATGAAATATTTTAGCAGAAATCATCTGGCCAATAGATCCATGAGAAGAGAACATTAATGATGATCACTTTGGATGCAGGCCAGATATGCATTGAGGCAAAATGCAAGAGGCAAATTCGAGCATCAGGAACACATCAGAGAGGAGCTGAGCTGGCCAAGGTGAGGGGAATGGGAGGAGAAGCCTTGAGGCCAGCCACGAGCAACCTCACAGCCTGACACGGATGGAGGAACCTGGAACTTCCTTCTGGGGAAGCACTGGCCTCTGTGAGCGGAGACCGCCAAGCAGAAGCAGGCTGGGGCTGTTCCAGGAAGCGCAGGCCCAGAGAGGAGAAAACAACTGCACCGCTTTCCCAGAGCCTGGCAGAGTAATTCCTGTTTCTCTACAGTTACGCTCCGTGCTCTGGCGTCTTACATAATTCAGGGCCACCGGCAACATTTTAGTGCTGTGAGAGACTTATCCAAAGCCAGATTATATTTTCTGAGATTCTTCTGCAGCCTCTGGGTGCAAAGTCAAAAATATCTTTCCATTAACTAGGATGTAATAAGAGAGCCCTTTCGTGTTGGACGAAGCTTCTCTTTGTTCTGGCTTTAGCTCCACTGTCACCTCCCCTGCCCTCCCCCTCTTACCTTGTGTAATGTGTCCCCAAACCCTAGTCCTCTCGGCTCTCCCTAACACACACCTGGTTTTATTTCCTCTTCCTTGTCACAGTACTAGTTACTGTGTGACACTATCTTCCCTGCTGGAATGCAAGCTCCATGAGAACAGAGCCATGTTGTCCACCTCTGCATCCCCAGGCCCTGAAACCCAGCCTGGCACAGAGGATCTGAAGGATTGAGGTTTGGAGAAGCATTTTGCTTTCAGCCAGAGACAAAACTTTCCTCTTCATAATAGTCCAGTTTAAGACATTTTATGTTCAACTAAGCCCAGCTGTGAAAATGCCTCCCCAGTAACTATTCATTCAAATCATCTCATGCTATTGGAAACCCCATAATGTTCCAAACACCGTGCTAGGCACTAGGCACGGAGGAGAAACACAGTCTTTCCCTCACTGGTGCAGAAGGAACAAGTGAAGAGCAATGGCAGCACACATGTGCTCACCACAGATGCTGGGACACAGGTTGGCCTGCAGTGCATGGGGACAGGAAGGGGCACGGGAGGCTTTTCAGAGTTTTTGGAGGGAGGGCAAGGCCAGGGATGTAAGTGGGGGGCTTGGCTTGTTGGAGGAACTGCTAGCCGGTCCCTGGCCTCTGCATACAATACCTGTGGGGGCATGCTCAGGAAGTGCAGTGACCAGGTGCCAAAAAGCCACTTAGCAAGAGGCTTTGTGAATTAGGCCTGGATGCCCTGGAGGCCACAGGGAGAGAAGGGGGTGGGGCTTTTAAGCAGTGCTGGAAGAGGCTCAGGTTTATATTTCAGACATTACTTTGGCAGCAAGGCAGGGGCTAGACTGAGGGAAGGAGGGCCCGAGGAGGTGAGGTAGAATTGGGAAGCTAGAGCAAGTATGTTTCCAGAGAAAACTAATCATAGCCCAAACTAATAGGAGTAGTATGGCAGGAATAACAGAATTACTAGTAATAGGGGACACTTTTATTGGACACTTACTATGTGTCAGGCACTATATTAAGAGTTGTACACACCAGATAATATTTAATTTTTAGGCTACGGAGCTGGAGGGGAGGGGATGCATTTGAGAATGATTTCAGAGGGGACATTTAGAGGATTTGTTGCTTGACTCATTCTTAAGTAGCTAAATTTGAGTGGATGGTGGTTCTCTTCACCAGAGTAGAGGGAGTGGGAGAAACAGACCTGAGGTGAGGGAGAGAGTAAGAGGTGTCATTTGGGAAGTTTCGTGTCAGGTTTCTGTAGGACATTTAGGTAAAGTACATTTAGGTAAAGTTTCGGTGGAGACACAGACATGGGGTGATCAGTAAACATGTGAACATTAACACCAGCTATGTGGAAAGAACATCAGGTGGGTGGGAATGTAGACCAAGGATAGATGCCTAGAATGAAGTGGCATTCGAGGGGGGTAAAGAAAGGGGAAAAGCTTATAGTCAAAAAGAGATAGGAAAAGAGGGTCAGGTAGGAGGGGGTGGAACCAGGAGAAAGTAACATTGTAGAAACAAAGAGAAGACAGAATTGCAAGCAAAGGGAGTGAACAACAGCACCAGGAAGTGTGGGAAGGTCAAGTAAGCTGAAGTCTGCAAAATGTTTCTTCCCTGTGACAATTGGGTGGTGTTGGCAACCTTGAGAACAACTTCAAGGATGTGCTGATAGCAGAAATCAGGACAGAGTGTGCACGGAAGGAGTGGAGAAGGAACACAGCAGGACGCAAGTCCAGGCAGCGCTCCAGGACGGCAAGGAAGCGAGGAGGAAGAGACAGTGGCGAGAAAGATTTTTGTAATTTTTTTTTTTTTTAACACAGCAGACATTTAAGCCTGCTTAAATGCTGATTGGAAGGAGAAAATAGAGACGGAGAGGTGGAAATACCAGTGACCCTGGGAGTAACTGACGGAGCAAAGAGGGAATGGAATCAAGACACTGTTATCAAAGAAGATATATTGCCACAGGAGAAGTCTTCAGATTTCTGGTTTTCAAAGTCTTATCGTTTCTTAATTGTATATCTTGAAAAAAGTTATAAAATTAATAATAAGCTTCAGTAAGTTGGAGTGAACCTGATCTTTCCGTGATTTAATTCATTGAAATAGTTAATTCCTAAATCTAGTAATAATTTGTTTCCTGTGATTCTACTCATTTCCATATTTTGGTGTCTACATTCAGCATTTGTGGATCAGAGAAATTATAAGAGATTCAACGGTGAGAATCAGGGTGGTAAGCACTGAGCCACGGATATGACTAGTCCTCACTGCATGCCAGTGGCCAATGGCGGCCATCAATCCCTCTATCCCACCATATTCAGATGCAGTCTTGGTGTTCTTCTCAAAACAACACTCTACTTGGTCATTTCCAAAGTTCCAGTTTGAAATGTATATGCCACCCTTGATTAAGAAACTATCCACTTGGGGTCAAACCCCAGCCTAGAAGCAGGATGAGTTGTCACTTACAACCATCTATGTGGATTTAGGGATTCTTCTAGTTGGACCAGACTGCCACACTGTCCCTCGCCCTCAGCCTTGCCTCCTTGCTAAACTCTAGAGGCCTGGACCTCAGATGTCTTCCTCATGCAGTGCGGACACATTTTGTTTTAATTTGGTATCCAGCCCCAGCCAAGCCCCTGACTCCTGTTTCGTGGACTGGGTTTTGGTCTTTCTTCTCGTGGCATCTGATTCTGTCCCATTCCTGAGTTGGCCTTCACTGTCACCTCCATGCTGACAGCTAAAGGCAGCTGTGCTTGGCTCCGTGGTTTCCACGAGACATCTGTCATGTGGACAGCTCACTTCCTGCTGCCCCTAGCTGCCTGTAGGTGCAACTTTTGTTCACTACTCTGTCTGGTCAGGACTTCTTCCAAATAGAGTTCTCACCATAATCCTTGCCTTACTGCCTTTTCTTGGGGACCTCTTTCCCCAGCTTCAGCTGCCAATTCCTGTGTGTCCTTTGGGCTCAGTGAGCCCATCACTAACTTCCTCCATGAGGTCTTCCCTAACTGCCGATTCTTGGCTGAGAGCCTTTCTCTGTGCCCGGCAGCACCCGTCCACCCTGTGCCAGAGCAACTCTCACCCAGCACAGTGAGGGCTGCCTTTTGCTTTTCTCCCCAGCTGCATGGGAAGGCAGGGCTGTGCATGTGTCCAGCTCTACACAGCACTGGAAGATGGCAGGTGGTAAGAGCCAGCTGTCGTGTGGATGAATGTATGAATGAGTGGATGTTGCAGCTAACTGTTCTATGAACTTGCTTTTTTTGTTTTTCCAAACCTTTTTTTGCTTATAACTCTATAGTAAGAGGGCATTGCTTGTTTGTTTTGTTTTATTTGCACTTATATTGTTTTAAATTTTCCTTTAAGGAAAAATCCAAATGACAAAAAAATACCACCTTTGTATCTGTGTTGTGCAATGGATGATAACCAACAGAAGAGGAAAATGAAGCATTTCAAAAATACAGTGAAAATTCACTAGTTCAGATAACAAAAATTCTGACTTTCTGAGACTATGCACAAGTGTTCTCAATTCAGCAAGCTTCTTCTTTATAGTGCAAATTACTTTTGTAAATAAGAGCAGGGAGACTAAAATATTTAAAACAAATTCTGCACTCCTTAGCACTTCATGGATTTCAATGAATATTTAGGTATATGCTAATTACTTGTCATTTTTATCCATTCACTAAAATAAATACTCCTAAGAACCTCTGGCAGTGAATCATTTGCAAAATATGTTGCATGTTCCCCATCAAGACACTCACGGTCCTCCAGTTCCTGTCCACTGCTGGCCTCGGGCAGCTTTGTCTCTAGTCACTGGGCATTCTGAGCCTGCAGGACCCCCCTAAACATACCGGGCTGCTGCACACCCTGTAACTTTGGTCGTGTTCCCACTGTCTGGAAACCCCTGTCCAGCTTCTTTAACTGAGGCCCATGACTTCTCAAGTCTTTCTTTTTCTGAATCAGTTGTACTAAATGCCCCTACTTATTGTTTCCAAAGACCCCTTTGCACAATAATCCTGTCACTCGGACCAGGACAGGAACTGAGTCCTACTCACTGCTGGAATCACCAGCACCAAACCAATTGCAGGCATAGAGTGGACACTAAGCATTGATTGAGTTACAGCTAAAACCATAAAAACCCTAGAAGAAAACCTAGGCAATACCATTCAGGACATAGGCGTGGGCAAGGACTTCATGTCTAAAACACCAAAAGCAATGGCAACAAAAGCCAAAATTGACAAATGGGATCTCATTAAACTAAAGAGCTTCTGCACAGCAAAAGAAACTACCATCAGAGTGAACAGGCAACCTACAGAATGGGAGAAAATTTTTGCAACCTACTCATCTGACAAAGGGCTAATATCGAGAATCTGCAATGAACTCAAACAAATTTACAAGAAAAAAACAAACAACCCCATCAAAAAGTGGGCAAAGGACATGAACAGATACTTCTCAAAAGAAGACATTTATGCAGCCAGAAAATACATGAAAAAATGCTCATCATCACTGGCCATCAGAGAAATGCAAATCAAAACCACAATGAGATACCATCTCACACCAGTTAGAATGGCCATCATTCAAAAGTCAGGAAACAACAGGTGCTGGAGAGGATGTGGAGAAATAGGAACACTTTTACACTGTTGGTGGGACTGTAAACTAGTTCAACCATTGTGGAAGTCAGTGTGGCGATTCCTCAGGGATCTAGAGCTAGAAATACCATTTGACCCAGCCATCCCATTACTGGGTATATACCCAAAGGACTATAAATCATGCTGCTATAAAGACACATGCACACGTATGTTTATTGCGGCACTATTCACAATAGCAAAGACTTGGAACCAACCCAGATGTCCAACAATGATAGACTGGATTAAGAAAATGTTGCACATATACACCATGGAATACTATGCAGCCATAAAAAACGATGAGTTCATGTCCTTTGTAGGGACATGGATGAAACTGGAAACCATCATTCTCAGTAAACTATCGCAAGGACAAAAAGCCAAACACTGCATGTTCTCACTCATAGGTGGGAATTGAACAATGAGAACTCATGGACACAGGAAGGGGAACATCACACTCCGGGGACTGTTGTGGGGTGGGGGGAGGGGGGAGGGACAGCATTAGGAGATATACCTAATGCTAAATGACGAGTTAATGGGTGCAGCAAAACAACATGGCACATGCATACATATGTAACAAACCTGCACATTGTGCTCATGTACCCTAAAACCTAAAGTATAATAATAATAATAAAAAAAGAGAATTAAACTCAGTAGTGCCATTTGAAACATTCTACGCAATAAAAGTTAACAAAAACCTACCATGACATTATTTTATAATTGAAACTGGCCTTCGACCTAATTGTCCTGAGTTAGAGAGATTGTATTGTCCTATTAATATTGTATTATATACTTTGTAGTCTTCCGTGATAATGTAATGGAACAATGTATGTGAAAATAATTGGTAAAGTACTAAACAAATGTGAAGTATTTTAATTTCTACTATTGAACTAAAATTACATCAGTTATACAGTGTTTTCTAATAGGATTATTTAAAATTAAGGTTCTTGTGAGCAAGAACATATTCTATATTCTGTTAAATTAGATATGACTTTAAACCAAATCATTTTACAAGCCATGTGAATGAGAATTCTGCCCAAAGCAATCTAGCAAAGAAAACTACAATGAAAAATTGCATATGTGATGTGTCTTTCATGCATGAAAGTTTATACTTCTGCTGTTGCTACCAAATGCTGCAAATGCCAGTGCGTTCTCTGGAACTCATCTCTGAGTGACAATGAATAAGTACTAAATGGACTTGGGCAAATAAATCTTCACTCAGTGGTAGTAAATTACCTTCTTGGAATTTGTAAGTATCGGTAATATCCATCATGCCATCTCCTCCAATTTGTTTGGTCACAATTAATTTCCCAATGTGGGTGGCATCCACATTTTCCACCACATGAGTGCCATCTTTCTTAGCTGTAATGTAAATGAGGTCGCTGTTGACCTGGAAACAGGAGAGGAGAGCATTAGCCATCATCACATGTCTGCTGGTGCCAAAGTCTTTAACTGTCCATAGCACAGTCATTTAGAGATCTCTGGAGCTGACATGCCGCTTTCTTCAACAACATTGGATTCGTATCATAGGGCCAAACAGGTTTTGAAAATATTCTAAAGGCGAATCTGGTTTATTTAGTAGTACTTTAAATAAAGATTATTTGAGCCTGAGACAATAAATTGTCTAAGAAGCAACCATTTTTCTCTCTCCTCTGTCTTCATGATAAGTCCTACCTCTCACGGGAGAGAAGACAACGCCATGCCACCATGCCCATCACTTGCTTCCCTGGACTTCTTTTGGGCTAACTGTGGCTATGTGACCTACTGCCAGGAGGAAGAGGAAGTCTGTTAGGTGGCTTCTGGGAAACATTTTTCCCCTTTGAAAAAGGAGAGAGGTACATGGATGAGTTTGTCCTTCCCTTTCTGCTTTCAGGTGTTTTCAGGTGAAGGGATGCTTGAAGCTGCTGTGGCCATCGTGAGACAGTGAACAGAAACACTGCCGACAATGAGAAGGTGGCAGAGTAGAAAGTTGAGAGGCATTTGGGGATTTGGGGGACTTAATGATGCTGTTAAATGGCTAAGCCCATATCAGGACCACCTATTTCAGGTTTTTTCTTGTATGAGAAAATCAGTGTCCATCTGTTTCAGCCACATTAGTTCTGCTACTTGAAGCCAAAAGTATTTAAATTGAACAATAACATTAGATGATCTAGGAGGAATTCAAGCTATTTTCCATTGGTTCAGCAACTAAAATGTGCTATTTGTGAGACTCAGAAATAGTGTCTTGGGGCCATGCTGGCTGCCCCCAAGCTCTCCCAAGGCTCTGCTTTACCATTCTACTTTCTAGAGACAATGACTAATGTGTGCCTGAAAGCTGACTGTACCAGAGTCCTTTATTACATATTTTACAATCACTTTCTTGAGGTTTCCAGTAATTATCATGGAAGCAGGTAGGAAGCATGAATTGTACTGCTAATTGTCATTGATGTATTTACTAAATGTTTCCCAAGCTCCTTTCCAAGCCTCAGTTACCCACTCTTTAAATAGGGTGATAATAACTCCTTCTTCATAGGACGATTGGCAGAATTAACAGGAACAAATGCACACACATTACTTATCATAGTGTCTGGCATAGAGTAAATGCTCAATAAATGTTATTGATAATAATATTTAATAGTATTGCCAGATATTGTTTAAGGATTCAGAATCCTAATGATGAACAAAATAGATTTGGTCGCTGCCATTATAGAGTTTATGCTTTAGTAAGCATGATTCTCTGCATCAGAGTCACCTGGAAGACTTTAAAAAAAAATAGATGCCTGATTAAGGAGGTGGGACCTAAATCATGTGAGGCCCTAAATCCATTATATTTTACAAAAAGTCTCACATAATTCTGTTGGACAGTCAGGCTTGAGAAGCCCTGCGATACAGTGCGATAAGTACCATGAAAGAATAAGTACAAGATACTTCGGGAGCACATGGAGCAGTGGAGTCAAGGGCTGGCTAGAAAGTAACAGCCAAGGTGAAACCTAGATGGCATTTGAGAGGAATACTAGATTTGCTTTAGGAAACCTGGGTTCCAATAGTGGGCGTGTCCTTGTAGAAAGTGCACGTTAATCTCTATGAACTTCAGTTCCTGATTCTATAAAATAAAGATGATTAAACTTGTTCTGCCAATTTTATGGGAGCATTTTAGGTCCGAGTGAGATAAGATCTATATGAACATGAATTGTAAATTTCAAAATTGAGTAAAAATATAATAGTCATCATTAGATAATGGGGAAACTTGAAGATATATCCTTAGGTTTTAAAGCTGAGGTTAAAGAGCAATTTTACTTTCTCACAGAATGTTCCAAGTGCACATGAAGTCAGATTTCTACTAAGGGGGAGATAGCCAACATTTATTGCATACCTACCATGTTTCAGGGACATTTTATAAAGGATTTAGTTTGAACCTCACCACAACAAGCCTGTGAGGTATGTATTGTAACCGTATTATGGATGAGGGCACCAAGACTCAGAAGGGGGAGGCAAAGTGTTTGTGGTTTCATGGCTGGGAGCTGGTGGAGAAGAAGTGCAAGCCCTGGGCCAGCCCATAGCCCGGCCCTTCACGGCACACTGCCTCTCCCACACCACCCTGCGGGAGCATGAGCACCAGCTTGAGTGGTGAGATGGTTCCACGCTTGCAGCTCAGATTTCTGAGGGTGATAAATGGTGGCCCTGCTCCTCAGCAGAGTAGCCAGAACTCGGTGGTGCTAGCCACATGTTGTGAAAGGCTGAAATGTGAAGTCAGGAATCAGTACAGGAGAGGACACAGCAGATACCTGTGGAATATTTGTCATTTTGGAAGCTTTAAATGAGCTGCCTGAGAATTCTGGCATTCCCTCTGGAGGAAGCCACGTAAGTACAAACAGCAACCCCCTCCACTTTCAAGTTGTAGCAACAATAATGATAAATATCTTCTTAATAACAATCCTTATTAACAGCTTATGGTTTTCCGGGGAGACAAGCTAAATATGAAAGTGGCTAATTCCTGCCCCCTCACCTTGAATATGGCTTCAGAAATTTATGTAGGCTAAAATCTCAGGACAGATCAACAGCACTGTCCTTTGTGGAGAGAGGAGAGGAGAAACACCTGTATGGGTGTTTGGGTGTTTGTATATGTGTGTTGGGGTGGGATGTGGAGGGAAATTATTCTTTCCAGGTGACATTAGCAAGCTTTCTTTTTGGTTTCAGCCTGTAGTGGAATGGTTCTCTATTCTGGCTGTACTAGAGAATCATCTAGGAGCTTAAAAATGCATCGAGTGATTGGCCCCACCCAAAACCAATTGACTCTCTATGGTAGAACAGTAGCTAAGTTCAGAGTGTATGGCAAGGAATATTGGACTTAGGCTGTGTGGCTCTGGATGAGTTACTGAATCTCTCTGAGCCTACCTTCCTTGCAGGGCTGGTGGATAGATTGGTACTACCTGTGAAAGCCCTACATTTAAGGCTAATTTTTCTTCCTTCTTTTGAATGTAATGTGATGTTAGTGATCACCTTTTTCTATCTCTACACTTGAAGGGTTATCGTCACACAAAACCTGGGCATTGGTGCATGAAATTGGATATTTTTTTCACAACACCACACCCTTGCCTCTTAAGCACAGGCACTTCCTACATAGTAGCCTCTACCATTGGTCAGGGCCCTCGGTTCTCAGCAAAGGTGGGGTGGAAAGCAGGCTTGGGGGCTGCTCTCTGCAAATGTCCACCTGGGCCCATAGAATGTGAACATTTGTCCACAGGTGGCAGAAGATATGCTCTTCGTCGCTGAGGCTAGAGACGTGCTCTTGCTTTCAGGACCCTGGACAGAGTTTGCTTTGGTTGGTTCATTTGTTTCCAAGTGGAGATAACCTCATCTGCACGCTCTGCAGAGAAAATACTGCTTCTCAGAGGGCATATGGAGGAAGCAAATGCCCTCCTGGGCCAGGAGGCCTTCCTGGCACTGGACCCTAGATCCTGCTCTCAGCAATGTGGATACAAGAGCTTCTACCTTCATGGAGCTCATATTCTAGAAGGGAGAAATGGAATACACACTAAGGTAGGAGGATGAAAACAACAGGGCAGATGGTGATATTTTAGGTGGAGTGGGGTGGGGTGAGCGAAGGCCTCTTTGAAGAGGTGACCAGAGCAGAGACTTGAGTGCAGAGAGGGAACAAAGCATGCAAAGCATTCTTCCTACGTAGAGTGAAAGATAGTGAGGGGAGCTTTCCTAGCAAAAGGAACAGTATGTCTAAAAGTGCTGACACAAGAGGATGTGTGGATGCTTTCCAAAGAGCAAAAATCTCAGTATGGCTGGAGGGAAATAAACAAGGGATGAAGTGGAAGGGAAGCCATGGAATCTTGTAAGAATTTATGTTCAATTTTATTGTAAGGGTGGTGGAACTCCACCAGAAGGGTTGGGGTAGGAGTGTGATGTTTGTATTTACATTTAAAGAATAATTCTCATGATCTGTGGAGAATAGACAGAAAAGGAGCAAGACGAGGATCAGGGAGATGAGTTACGGGGTAACTTTATGGAGCTCAGTGTTTTACAGAGCTCACAGGGTAACGATAGAGATTGTAGAAGTGGCTGGATTTATGATAACTTTTTGGAAGGTATTTTTGGCAAGATGCATAAGGGAGGTTAAGAAGGAAGGCTAAAATAATTCCAAAGTTTTATATGCTATTTGAATAAATGACTGGATTATTTTACAGCCAAGTAGGAGATGCCAAAAAAAATAGGCTGCATCTGATAAGATAGTAGCAAAATAAATAAGTTTGAATTGAGAATGAATAATCTACAAGAAAACATCTCCACACGTTGTATAAGAGAACTGCTGGCCCACAGCAGAGGAGGGCTTAGCTTCTTGAGCGATGAGATGGTTGCTGTGGTCCCAGGGAGCCCATTATTTCTCCTGTCAAAATCATCTCAGTGCCAGGGAGGGCAGGCAGGAGTAGTGTGGGTGCATATGGGTGCGTGCATGCATGTGTGTGTGTGTGCACAGGTGTGTGTGTATGTGTGTGAGTTTGCAGTGGAGTGGTGTGAAAGAGGGCAGCAGAGTTAATGAGAAGTTAGGACAGAAGAGAGTTATCTTCAGCAAGAAGGAGAGAGGTCTTCACTAAGAACCCCTGAGGGCTTAGTGAACATGGAATCTTGGAATATGACTCCAGACACTTAGAACAGCTCTCATCTCCTCTCACCTATTTGGAAGCCCTAGGCCACCATGAGCTGGGGAGATAAGAGGCAGACAGGGCTTCAGATCCACAGGAACCCACTGCAGCAGTGAGGACATGGGAAGGGAGGGGTAAGAGAAATAAGCTTCAAGCCCTGGCAGAAATCCAGAAACGTGGAGGGTGAACTTCCAAAGTGGAGGAGGAGAGAAAAAAGGAACAGAAGGTAAGACATTTTCCAGGCATACCCCTCTTCTTTTTAGGCTCGGCTTTCACTCATGGAGACCAAGGCCCTGGGAAAACTAAAAAATAGTCAATGAACATGATGCTTGATCAAGCCCGGAAACGAGTAAGAAAGTCAGCATGCTGGGAGGGAAGAGAAGGCGAGCTGACTCAGCAAGGATGAGGGAGAGCAGAGAGAGCCACAGACTCGAACCTGAGTCATATCGACTTGTATGACGCTCCCCATGGGGTCCCACTGCAGGCACCCTTGAGAAAAGATTCCTCATACACTTTTCATCAACTCAAACTTCTCTTAAAAATGGCTCAGCCCTGGAGCGCAGCACATGCCAAAGCAACAAATTGTACCCTCTGTCAGACACGCCTCTGCAGTGGGTGAGAAAGGAGTAATTATAATCTGCAAATCCTGGTGACATTCATAACACCCTGATCTATATTTAATAATAGCAGAAAGCGTTTGCATTTACAGCTATTAGGCAGCTCGCTTGTGGAGGGAGGTCCTTCTCCTTCTTTGCAGCAATAAAGTGTAATACAAAGCTGAAAACAAGGCTTTGTGGATTTCATAGTGATCTCCTCATTAGAGGCTCTCATAGCATCATAAACTATCAAATGACAGCTGGGAGGTTTGTGGAAATCTTCAAATCCCGAAGTGAAATTGAGGGGATAAAATTCCAAGTCCAATAAGCTTGGTCTCCAAAGGCTTCTATAAACTGCCATGGCAGGTACGATGAGATAACACTGGTCTTTTGTGTGTTTCAAATTCCTGATCTTGCTGTCTGAATTTTGAGGTTCGTCTTGCCTTCTAAATATTAATATTTCTCAGTCCTGCCTCCTCTTTTCCTCATTATTGCCACTTGTCCAGCTCATGCCCTTTCCATCTCTGGCTTGGAGGGATGACCAGCCCTCTAGATGTTCCCCACAACTTCGTAACAACCCCTCCAATCCCTGCTCCACAAGGCTGCCAGCACCTTGCCCAAGTTCCCACCCAGTGAAAAGTCTCCCTCACTTACAGGAGGGACAAACAGCAAGTTTCTCAGGGAGGTCCCCCTCACTGCGTTCCTTCAGCCTCCACCTTCCAACACCCCTGATGCATCCTTGGCATTCTAGTGAGTCTGAACAGCTTTCAGCTGCCCCCACACAGCTTTCAGATGCTCAACTCATCCCCCTGCTTTGCACTCCTCCCTTCCTCTGGCTTCTTTCTAATCCCTTTGCCTAATCATCCCTCCTTCCCATGTGGTCCCACAGTTCTCTGCTCCTACTACCTGGGGACACCTCCACAGGCATCCTCACTGTCTGTTCCCAGGTTGCCCTTCCTTCCTAGATGGTCTCCTGTGGTCTTTGCCATCCTGCTTCAGTTCTTGGCCTCTACTTCTCAACTCATGCATCATATGAATGCAGATCTGTGCTCTCTACACGGCCCACCTGACAATTCCATAGCATCACTAGTATTGTTGTCATTTCATGTTCAGTGTGTTTGTGCCCCGTCACCTGGCATCTAGAAATACGTTTCTTAAAGACTTGAACCTTAGAATTCCCCCGAGTACAATGCCTGGTGTACATTAATAATAACTATTTACTCCTCCTAGAGTACTAGAGTGCAATGGTTACCAGTATGCATTCAGGTATCTGCCTGGCTTCAAATCTTAGCACTGTTATTTATTAGCTAGATGATTGTAAGAAAGTCACTTAATCACTCTTTGCCTCTATTTTATTTTCTATAAAATGGGAAGAATTATATTATCAATTTTAGAGGGTTGCTAAGAGCATCCAATAGTAGGCAAAGTGAGAGACATTATTTCAGTGTATTTATTGGTGCAAATACACCCTGGGGAAGTCCTGCCTCTCAGTCTTTCAAGTCTTCCAAGGCTGGCAGCCCAGCCTTCTCCTTTACCCAACATCTCTTACATTTAATTTGATCTTCAGAGCTCTCCTTGAGTATCCTTTAACAGCCTGTTCTGCTTCCAGTCCCTGCCTAGTTCTTCTGAAATTGCAGAGCCTTTGCCCAGGCATTCCCATCAACCCTGTAGATGGGCTGTATTCCTCTCTTAGAGTAGCCTCCAGGCTCCCCTTCCTCCTTTGGCAACTCAACCCTCCCTCCCTGGCCACAGGTGATGGTGTAGGATGGCAGGACATAGATTGCAAAGGCCAGGGTAAGACCACGGTTGGGTGTGTGTATGTGGATTTTGTCTTACATGGATTGCTGGACTAGTCCCAGAGGGAAGTGGCATGTCCTGAAATTTCAATTCATGACCCATCTCTACCAATCATTAGTCAAGAGATCAATTAGTCATATAATTTCTCTGGAGCAGTTGATACCTACTTAATGGGTGCAGAGAACTAAGCTAATGTTAGTAAAGCATTTACCTTTGGGAGTAGAGAATCCCAAAACATCAAGGAAAGAAAAATGTTAAACAAGAACTGCATTTAGCATTAATAGCCTGGAAGATGGAATAATGCCTAGTTACCTTTGTCAACACGAAGCATACACTATGTACCTGGAAAACTTAGAAATAACAACTTTTAGCTTACTCTTTCATGTGTTAAGAGGTTGGGGAGAAAAACAGCACTTTCCTCCAGCTTCCCACTTACCTCTGCAAAAACAAAAGGTGCATCAAACTGGAAGCAGACGTGGCCGTGCTTGATGGCTTGAACTGAGGCGGGGCCACACCGATACATGCCTGCATTGAACAGAGGAAGGGCGGTGTGAGTTTGTCATCTCCAATTCTGTCCAGATACTGCAAGATTCATGGCACTGAGGGTGACTCTGTAGAGACCAGCCTTCCCAACTTCATTGCTGATTTAGCCCAAACGCTTTCCAAGGCTCAAGAGAATTCCATTGGCCATGCCTCCTCAAGCCAAAAATTGAAGCCATGGAAATAAATACAAGGCAACACTATTCCTGCATCTACTCTGCCACCTACAAACACATATCCAGATGTGTTCATGCCAAGCAGGTGGCTTACACAGCATTTATCTCTTGTTCAGATGGTATCTGAAATGTTGGAAATGTTGACGTCTCCTCTGTGGTTGTGTTGCTGTTTGTTTTGCTTTTTGTCTTTTGTTTTTGGACATTATGAACATATGTCAAGTTTAACTGGAGAATTTGGACATTACCTGTGCATTTTGGCCATGCCCACCATGCATTTAGGAAGACAGGAGGCCCATGTTACTCTTCTAAAATGCTTTAAATTTTAACCACCTATCCATAGTTAATAAGAGATTAGCTGCTATTAGTCACCTGTAAAATGTCCCCATGATATATATACCAGAACACCAGAAAGTGCTAAACTTTCTTCCTTAAAGCCTAGGATTATAATATGGTTTCACTATGAATATCCATTGAACGTTTATGCATGTGCCTGTGTGTGCCCATCAATATATCAACACCTGAGGAAATAAACATAATATCCACAGTCTACTGATTCTTTATGTTATCATACTAAAGAGAGATGGAGGCTTATGATGTGATTTTATAAAAATCTGGGGGAGGTCAGAGCTGCAGCTGCTTAGCATAGTTGGCAAGTTAGAAGACAAATACCCACATACTCAAGCTTTGGAGGAAATCACACGACATAAAAGGAGGCCAGGTTCTGGAAAAACAACAATTTAAAGGATGATCTATAATTATTTTTCAAGTTCTCTATTTTCTCTACTGCCTTATATCTTATCAGTGCATACCACGAAGGGCTGAAGTATATTTTATAGCCTAGTAAAAATGCTTACAGCTATTTTCTCTCCTGTCTTCAAAACTGCTTAGCAAAGCAAGAATGGATGAATTATATGTTGTTTTATATTCTTTTTCTAAAATTTGTAAAATAATCAGGGTAAAGCTGACTATTGAAATGAAATTAAATCTGATTGGAAGGTAGCTAATACTGTACATGTGCCCAGGAAGCACACTTCAGATGTTGGCTCCCAACGGGCGTGGTTCCCACACATCAAATGCAAGCATAAAAGCAAAATAAAGATCAGCAATGAAGCAATTTCCTGGAGGGAGGACACAGTTTTACCATCGCTATTTTCCTGGGGGGTGCTGTCCACAGCTTGCCAGCCTCCAAATCCAACAGGAAGGTCAGGCCTTGTCATCCATGCTTCATTCCAGCAGTGGTAGTTCCTTAGAAAACACAAGCCCAGAGAGGTTAAACTTCCTGTCACACCCAATGCTACAAGAGATCAAGAAGGGATGGCCAGGCGCAGTGGCTCATGCCTGTAATCCCAGTAATTTGGGAGGCCAAGGCAGGTGAGTCATAAGGTCAAGACATCAAGATCAGTCTGGCCAACATGGTGAAATCCTGTCTCTACTAAAAATACAAAAATTAGCTGGGTGTGGTGGTGCGCATCTGTAGTCCCAGCTACTTGGGAGGCTGAGGCAGGAGAATCACTTGAACCTGGGTTGTGGAGGTTGCAGTGAGCTAAGACCATGCCACAGCACTCCAGCCTGGTGACAGAGGGAGACTCCATCTCAAAAAAAAAAAAAAAAGAAGTGACCCCAAATCCTGTGCATATGCTATCTACAGATTATTGGAATGGATTAAGCCAAATCTGAGGGTTCCTGGAGATATCCTGGGGCTCTAGACTTGGATTTTCTGGACAGATTCATTCTCATTGGCATCCCTCGGGACACTCACATGGCTGGATGTCTCTTTCCCCCTGCTAAGAGCAACTTCGAGGCCACCCAAAGATATTTGAATCAGTGCATTAAACAGTTTTAATCTTAACCATTCTCTGCTGACTAACAAAACAGAACTTACTATGTACCAAAGGGGTGGGGAAGAAAAGTTAACCAAAACTGAAATACTTATTTTGAACTTTTTAATATAGTTCCTATTTAGAAAAAGCATATTCCTTTGTAGCAATTAAGCAATAAATACTTGTGTTTGTTTGTTGTCTTAGACCATTACCGTAGAAACTATAACAATTATCCCTGACTATAATTCTCTACAATTTCCATCGCATGTCCAACAAGAAGAATAGGTTGTCAGGGCGAGTCTCTCTTTACCCTGTATTAAAGGTGCTAAGGGTCATGGAAAACTTCTCAGAACTTTGACTATGACCCTGGAAGCAAGAGCATGGAATAAAATGTCATCATGAATTGTATTATTATGTCCTTGAAAAGACCTGAAATTATATGACAGTACAGAATCAAATGAGAGCACATTAACCCCTCAGCACTATAGAAAATGTTCATATAGTAATAAAGATTTAATAATGCAGTGAGGTAGTTACTGCAGTTTTTGTTTATGACACTGATGAATTTCAGGTTCAACTACCACGGATCCCTTGCCTAGACACCCTTCAATGTCAGTTGTTTGCCCATGCTCCCATCTTTCTCTGAGTGCAGCCCATTTCTGATTGGCTCAAGAGATATTAATTTCACTATGTAACCACTATACACCAGGCACCTTGGTAGGTGCTGGAGATTCAAAGATGATCAAAACATAGATTCTTACCCATAAAGACCCTCACAATGTAGGAGAAATGACAAACCTGTAAACCAATTATCAAAACTGTCATAGGTTTGCTGTGAGACTTAAATAAGCTAATACATGTATCTCGAACACGGACTGGCATGTGATAAGTGCTCAAAAGTGGTAACTCTCAGACTTTGAAAAATAATTAATTTAAATGATCCCTGGTAAAATGGGAGTTTATTTGGGGTGCCATGGAGTCTCAGTGGAGCAAAGTCTCCAGGTATTTGGGAAGTGATATTTGAGCTGAGGCTCGAAAGATAAATGGGAATTTAGGAGGTCAAGAAAAGGAGGAAGAACAAAGTTACAGTGGCATGAAATAGCCACCATGGTGTGTTTGCGGAACTGTCTGCTGTGTGTTGTGGCTGGAGCATAGCATGTTTGAATATTTAGGTGCATAGGAGAACAGTGATGGCAGGCAATGCAGGAAACTAGCAAATACATATAACACTTCCTTAGTGCAAAGTGCTGTTCTAAAACCCTCATGGATGTTAACACATCTGATGTCCCTAGCACCCTATAAGAACAGTACTATTGGCCAGGCGAAGTGGCTCATGCCTGTAATCCCAGCACTTTGGGAGGCCGAGATGGGCAGATCACGAGGTCAGGAGATTGAGACCATCCTGGCTAACACAGTGAAACCCTGTCTCTACTAAAAATACAAAAAATTAGCTGGACGTGGTGGTGGCCGCCTGTAGTCCCAGCTACTCGGGAGGCTGAGGCAGGAGAATGGCGTGAACCTGGGAGGCTCCTTGCAGTAGTGAGCCGAGATCACCCCACCACACTCCAGCCTGGGTGACAGAGCGAGACTCCGTCTCAAAATAAAAAAAAAAAAAAAAAAAAAGAACAGTACTATTATAATTACCCCCAGTTTATAGGGGAGGAAGTTGAAACCCAGGAAGGTTAAGAACCTTGCTGAAGTCACACAACTAGTTAGTGATAGAGCTCTGAAATCCACGCTCTTCATTCAGCACTGACCTATGATATAGGTGAGGATAAGATTGTGAAATCCTTTGATATCAAATTAAACATTCATGCTTTATTCTTAGGCTATAAAAAGCCATTGGAATAATTTAAGAAGAAGATCTAAATTTGCAAATCTCTGTTCATGGAAGATGGATGGAGAGGAAAGGCTGGAGATTGAGCTGAGTCCTCCCTGGCTGTCCCCCACCCCTGAAGAACTGCAATAGTGGACCAGAAAGGCATTCAGGTGGCCAGCACCATGGAGAGGGAGAGAAGCCATTGGAGGTACAACCCACAGTTTTAGGGAGATGTGAGGGACTCGGATGAGTTGGGGAAGACTTTTGCCTGTCCAAGGAGTATGATGATTTTGTTTACCAAGACTGTGAATAAAAACGGAACAGAAGAAAGTCTGTGTTGGGAGTGGTGGTGATGGGTGGATGACCAGCCCAATTCTGGGCAGGATGAGCTTGAGTGCCTGTGGGAAATCCAGGAGGTGAGGCCTAAGAGGCATTTTTGTCTACACTTGTGAGGCTCTGGATTGGATGAAGCAGAGGAGGAGGTTGTGGGAGTATTGGTGGGTGGTGGAGGAGGGCTGGGCAAAACCAACTGACCAATGAATGAGGAGGGAAGAAAGAGGTAGCTTCTTCCTTAAGAGTGACTTAGAGGCTGGGTACAGTGGCTCATACCAGTAATCCCAGCATTTTAGGAGGTCGAGGCAGGAGAATTGCTTGAGCCCAGGAGTTTGAGGCCATCCTGGGCAACATGGCAAAACCCTGTCTCTATTAAAGATAAAGAAGTTAGCTGACCTGTAGTCTCAGCTACTTGAGGGGCTGAGCGGGAGGATCACTTGAGCCCGGGATATCAAGGCTGCAGTGAGCCATGATTGCATCACTGCACTCCATCCTGGAAGACAGAGTGAGACCCTGTCTAAAAAAAAAAGTGATCTAGGTTGTAAGAGAGAAGAAAAGATAGGGCAGGAGCTAGCACGTAATGCAATGCAGGGAAGTCTGTTTTGGTTATTTTTAAATTAAAAGAGACTGAGGCATGTTCATGGAGGAAGGTAGAGACGGTGGGAATACAAAAGGGTCTGAAATACCAAGGTTGCAAGAGGATGAGGCTGAGAGCAACACCCTGGACAGATGTGGGAAGCAAGGCAGGGTCTGCAGGGAGAGAAGGGTACAGATGTGGATTAGGGTGAAGGTGTGGAGGTCTCTGAGCAGGAACATGATGACAGTTCCCACCTGAGAGCCTCCATCTTTGCTTGGTTTGCTTGGAAGCTGGAAGGAAGGTCACTGTGTATGTTAGACAATGACTCTGCTAGCCTCTCTCCAGAACAGTGAAGGTTGCCCCATCAGGCAGAGGGACCTAGGGAAAAACAGCACTAAAACATTTGCAACCCTGAATGGACCCCGTCCTGCTTCCTATACAACCCGAAGTGTTTAGTGACCCTGGCTTTCACTGCTACTCCATCACCCTAGATTAATAGGCTCCAGAATAGCCTTATTTAAATTCAAATCTCCTTGGCAAGGTTAGCCTGGAACAAGATAAATATGCTTTGCACTTCAGATCTCAAGTAAAGACTTTTCTTTGAGGATAATATTTCTTTTCAAATGACCAGGACCCGGGGAAAAGTTTCTTTTCTCTCACTCTGACATCTAATTAGTTACACGTGATCTCTTCCAGTATCACTCATGGCTGAGATGTTATCTGTGTATTTAGGGTGGGAGTTTCATAACACAGTCAGGAACTTGCAGGCAGTGGGTGAGGTGGGGAGGAAGCAAATGCTCCCAGTAGGGCTGGGCCTCCATCAATGGGTGGAAAGCTAATGGCTCAGCTCCCAGACAGCCCATGAACAGAACGAGAGGGTGCTACCTCCACAGCCACGGGGATCTCTTTCACCATGCAATCCTCTCTACTCAGGAATGACTAGGGGAATTGTGTCCTAAGCCACCCATGCCTCAAGAGTTTCCATTTGGCTGACATTACACAATTCTATCTAAGCATGCTCAGTTTTTATATCCCAAGTTCCTCAATGAAAGGGGCTAATGTTTACAGACATTTCTTTTCCTGTTTTTTGTTTTGTTTTCTTTTCTTGAGACAGGGTCTCGTGTTGCCCAGCCTGCTCTTGAACTCCTGGCCTCAAGCCATCCTCCTGCCCCAGTATTTTAAAGTGCTGGGATTACAGGCGTGAGCATTTTTCTTAGATATTTAGCATTTTTGCTGCAATTCATACGTGTCAGAGGATCTAATTTTCGATAAACAATAGTGTCATTTCCCTTTGTGTTGGAAAACTTCCTTTAGCTGTCTTTAAATTTTTTAAATAGACACATAATAATTGTATAATTGCATGTATTATGCGGTACAGAGTGATGATTTTACATAAAGACCATCGAGGCTAGGAAGAAACTGCATCAACTAACGAGCAAAATAACCAACTAACATCATAGTAACAGGATCAAATTCACACATAACAATATTAACTTTAAATGTAAATGGGCTACATGCTCCAATTAAAAGACACAGACTGGCAAATTGGATAAGGAGTCAAGACCCATCAGTGTGCTGTATTCAGGAAACCCATCTCACATGCAGAGACACACATAGACTCAAAATAAAGGGATGGAGGAAGATCTACCAAGCAAATGGAAAACAAAAAAAGGCAGGGGTTGCAATCCTAGTCTCTGATAAAATAGACTTTAAACCAACAAAGATCAAAAGAGACAAAGAAGGCCATTACATAATGGTAAAGGGATCAATTCAACAAGAAGAGCTAACTATCCTAAATATATATGCACCCAACACAGGAGCACCCAGATTCATAAAGCAAGTCCTGAGTGACCTACAAAGAGACTTAAACTCCCACACAATAATAATGGGAGATTTTAATGCCCCACTGTCAACATTAGACAGATCAACGAGACAGAAAGTTAACAAGGATACCCAAGAATTGAACTCAGCTCTGCACCAAGTGGACCTAATAGACATCTACAGAACTCTCCACCCCAAATCAACAGAATATACATTTTTTTCAGTACCACACCACACCTATTCCAAAATTGACCACATAGTTGGAAGTAAAGCTCTCCTCAGCAAATGTAAAAGAACAGAAATTATAACAAACTGTCTCTCAGACCACAGTGCAATCAAACTAGAACTCAGGATTAAGAAACTCACTCAAAACCGCTCAACTACATGGAAACTGAACAACCTGCTCCTGACTATTGGGTACATAATGCAATGAAGGCAGAAATAAAGATGTTCTTTGAAACCAACGAGAACAAAGACACAACATACCAGAATCTCTGGGGACACATTCAAAGCAGTGTGTAGAGGGAAATTTATAGGACTAAATGCCCACAAGAGAAAGCAGGAAAGATCCAAAATTGACACCCTAACATCACAATTAAAAGAACTAGAAAAGCAAGAGCAAACACATTCAAAAGCTAGCAGAAGGCAAGAAATAACTAAAATCAGAGCAGAACTGAAGGAAATAGAGACATAAAAAACCCTTGAAAAAATTAATGAATCCAGGAGCTGGTTTTTTGAAAAGATCAACAAAATTGATAGACTGCTAGCAAGACTAATAAAGAAGAAAAGAGAGAAGAATCAAATAGACACAATAAAAAATGATAAAGGGGATATCACCATCGATCCAACAGAAATACAATCTACCATCAGAGAATACTACAAACACCTCTAAGCAAATAAACTAGAAAATCTAGAAGAAATGGATAAATTCCTCAACAAATACACCCTCCCAAGACTAAACCAGGAAGAAGTTGAATCTTGGAATAGACCAATAACAGGTTCTGAAATTGTGGCAATAATCAATAGCTTACCAACCAAAAAGAGTCCAGGACCTGATGGATTCACAGCCAAATTCTACCAGAGGTACAAGGAGGAACTGGTACCATTCCTTCTGAAACTATTCCAATTGATAGAAAAAGAGGGAATCCTCCCTAACACATTTTATGAGGCCAGCATCATCCTGATACCAAAGCCTGGCAGAGACACAACCAAAAAAGAGAATTTCAGACCAATATCCTTGATGAACATTGATGCAAAAATCCTCAATAAAATACTGGCAAACCGAATCCAGCACCACATCAAAAAGCTTATCCACCATGATCAAGTGGGCTTCATCCCTGGGATGCAAGGCTGGTTCAACATACGCAAATCAATAAATGTAATCCAGCATATTAACAGAACCAAAGACAAAAACCACATGATTATCTCAACAGATGCAGAAAAGGCCTTTGACAAAATTCAACAATCCTTCATGTTAAAAACTCTCAATAAATTAGGTATCGATGGGACGTATCGCAAAATAATAAGAGCTATCTATGACAAACCCACAGCCAATATCATACTGTATGGGCAAAAACTGGAAGCATTCCCTTTGAAAACTGGCACAAGACAGGGATGCCCTCTCTCTCCACTCCTATTCAACATAGTGCTGGAAGTTCTGGCCAGGGCAATCAGGCAGGAGAAGGAAATAAATGGTATTCAATTAGGAAAAGAGGAAGTCAAATTGTCCCTGTTTGCAGATGATATGATTGTATATCTAGAAAACCCCATTGTCTCAGCCCAAAATCTCCTTAAGCTGATAAGCAAATTCAGCAAAGTCTCAGGATACAAAATCAATGTACAAAAATCACAAGCATTCTTGTACACCAATCACAGACAAACAGAGAGCCAAATCATGAGTGAACTCCCATTCACAATTGCTTCAAAGAGAATCAAACACCTAGGAATCCAACTTACAAGGGATGTGAAGGACCTCTTCAAGGAGAACTACAAACCACTGCTCAATGAAATAAAAGAGGATACAAACAAATGGAAGAACATTCCATGCTCATGGGTTGGAAGAATCAATATCGTGAAAACGGCCATACTGCCCAAGGTAATTTACAGATTCAATGCCATCCCCATCAAGCTACCAATGACTTTCTTCACAGAATTGGAAAAAACTACTTTAAAGTTCATATGGAACCAGAAAAGAGCCTGCATTGCCAAGTCAATCCTAAGCCAAAAGAACAAAGCTGGAGGCATCATGCTACCTGACTTCAAACTATACTACAAGGCTACAGTAACCAAAACAGCATGGTACTGGTACCACAACAGAGACATAGATCAATGGATCAGAACAGAGCCCTCAGAAATAATGCTGCATATCTACAACTATCTGATCTTTCACAAACCTGACAAAAGCAATGGGAAAAGGATTCCCTATTTAATAAATGGTGCTGGGAAAACTGGCTAGCCCTATGTAGAAAGCTGAAACTGGATCCCTTCCTTATACCTTATACAAAAATTAATTCAAGATGGATTAAAGACTTACATGTTAGACCTAAAACCATAAAAACCCTAGAAGAAAACCTAGGCAATACCATTCAGGACATAGGCATGGGCAAGGACTTCATGTCTAAAACACCAAAAGCAATGGCAACAAAAGCCAAAATTGACAAATGGGATCTAATTAAACTAAAGAGCTTCTGCACAGCAAAAGAAACTGCCATCAGAGTGAACAGGCAACCTACAGAATGGGAGAAAATTTTTGCAACCTACTCGTCTGACAAAGGGCTAATATCCAGAATCTACAATGAACTCAAACAAATTTACAAGAAAAAAACAACCCCATCAAAAAGTGGGCGAAGGACATGAACAGACACTTCTCAAAAGAAGACATTTATGCAGCCAAAAGACACATGAAAAAATGCTCATCATCACTGGCCATCAGAGAAATGCAAATCAAAACCACAATGAGATACCATCTCACACCAGTTAGAATGGCCATCATTCAAAAGTCAGGAAACAACAGGTGCTGGAGAGGATGTGGAGAAATAGGAACACTTTTACACTGTTGGTGGGACTGTAAACTAGTTCAACCATTGTGGAAGTCAGTGTGGCAATTCCTCAGGGATCTAGAGCTAGAAATACCATTTGACCCAGCCATCCCATTACTGGGTATATACCCAAAGGACTATAAATCATGCTGCTATAAAGACACATGCACACGTATGTTTATTGCGGCACTATTCACAATAGCAAAGACTTGGAACCAACCCAAATGTCCAACAACAATAGACTGGATTAAGAAAATGTGGCACATATACACCATGGAATACTATGCAGCCATAGAAAATGATGAGTTCATGTCTTTTGTAGGGACATGGATGAAATTGGAAACCATCATTCTCAGTAAACTATCACAAGGACAAAATACCAAACACTGCATATTCTCACTCATAGGTGGGAACTGGACAATGAGAACACATGGACACAGGAAGGGGAACATCACACTCCGGGGACTGTTGTGGGGTGGGGGGAGGGGGGAGGGACAGTATTAGGAGATATACCTAATGCTAAATGACGAGTTAATGGGTGCAGCACACCAACATGGCACATGCATACATATGTAACAAACCTGCACATTGTGCACATGTACCCTAAAACTTAAAGCATAATAAAAACATAAATAAAAAATAAAAATTAAAAAATAAAATAAAATCACAATTTGGGATAATTAAGTTAATAACATATCAATTACCTCCCATATTTATTTTTGTGGTGCAAACATTTGAAATTTACTCTCCTGGCAATTTTGAAATATATAGTCTAGCATAATTAACTATAGCCACCATGTTGTATATTTGATCTCAAACACTTATTCCTTCTGTACAGACTTTTCCTAATTTCATCTACTGATTCTCCAGGGTGAAAAATACCAACTGATTCCAAAATGCTACTTTTTATTCTAAAGCTTCTTTATCTAGATCCATAAGAGTTTTTCTGTTTTCATCTTGCAATTTCATCATGCATTTGTAGAGTGCATAAATCTACTTTGGGGGCGCTGTTGTTCTCATTCTTCTCCACATCTCCAGCACTAGAGCAGGGCCCAGTCATTAGGAGGTGCTCACTAAGTGTTGGGTAAATAAATCATGAGGACATCTAGCAAGGAAGGTCTTATTAAACCTTTGCTTGTTTGTTTCTCTTTAAGATTCATGGTTTTCTATGTTCTCAGAGCCTTCATTTGAAGCTTGAGTTCTCACTATACAGTCAAAATGTACCGTGTCCCTTTAAAGTAAAAAAACTCTAAATCTCCTTGTTGCCTCTTTCTATATAAGCAGTATAGAAATCAAAATAAAGGCCTCATTTCATTGAGATTTGTTTAATCAAGATGAGAACAACCTTTTGGGAGGATAACGATGGAGACGGCAAGTGAAGAGCACATCTCTGCTTTATGTTTCTTCCTGTGTGTTCCGTGCAGTGACCGCTAGTAATTTTTAGAAGTCCTTTCAAGCATGCTACTAATTCAGCAGTATTAGTACACAGGACTCAGAGAATCTTCACCAAAGGCCGTACTTCACTAGAACAGCAGCACCATCCCCTGCTGGGGGACCCTACATGGGACGTCATAGTTTATGTTGTGATTCAGTAAATCTATGTGCTTTGAATTTGTGCACAGGAAATAATCGCACAAATGCAAAGACAAATGTGTTATGTAAGAATGTTCATCATGGTGTAAGAAAGGGAAATTGGAAGCAGCCTAACTGTCCAATATGTGATCAAATATTTTGAAACACAGAATAGAATGCTATTCAGCCATAAAAATGCAGATCTGTATTGACTAGGCAGGAAAGATGTCCATGGCATATTAGTGTTTCAAAATCACATGCAGAGCAGAATTTTAAATGACTCCCACTACTCTTCCTTTTGTATAATTTTCTCCCCTGAGTGTAGGTGAAATCTATAAACAGAACGGGTTAGTACTCCTGTGACTATGTTACTTTATGTGTCAAGAAGGATTTTGCAGAAGTAATTAAGTTTACTAATCTGTTGACTTTGAGTTAATTAAAAGGTAGATTATCAGGTAGGTCTGGCCTCATCAGATGAACCTTTTAAGTCTGGGTCTAGAGATCAGAGACAGAGCAAGTCAGAGATTCAAAGCAGCAGAGACATTCTCCTGCTGGCTTCAAAGAAGATAGAAGCATCTATGAGTTCTACAGCTGCAAGGAACTGAATTCTTTCAAGAACCTGAGCAAGTTTTGAAGAGGACTCTGACCATTAGATTGGACAACAGTCTCAGCCAACACTGATTGCAGTTATCTGAGACCCTGAGCAGAGAACCCAGTCAAGCAGTGACCAAACTTCTGACCCACAGAAACTTCCTGATGATAAGTTGTGTTTTTTTAAGCTGTTACGTTTGTGGTACTTTGGTATGCAGCATCAAAAACATGCATATGACATACAAACAAACATATTACAGAAGGGTTAAGGAAATGTTACAAATGTTCTGAGTGGTTAGAAAATAGACACTTTTTACTTTGGTATGTTTTCCGCAATATTTAAAATACTGTATAATAAACATGTATTAGGTTCCCTCCGAAACACTGAGGACTATTTATTTATTTATTTATTTATTTATTTTACCAAAACCCAGTAGAGCACAGTAGCTCAACATCTGTCTTGGTTCTGGCTAAGGTCATATCCAGAGGTATAGGAGCCCACGGGGTGGTGAAGAGCTGGACAGAGAACACAGCTGAGACCAACATGGGCTTCAGGGTGCTATGTGTTTGAAGAAAATAAAGTGGTTAATTTAAACAAGGAGTCCTTTACTGCCCTTAACTTGGCTAACTACTTAAACAGTCCACAGGGTCATCTCATTTACAATCTGTCCAGAAAGGTTTCAGAGAAAAGGAGTTCTTAAAAGGGAAGAAAGAGATATGGGCTTGTAATTTTGTTTGTGCAGCTTTATTAGGGCTCAGGGGAGAGCAGAAATAAGATCAAGAGAAAGCCCTGGAGGAGATGTCTTGGACCAACTTCAACTGTAAACTAAGGGTTTGAATTCTTTTATAGCAAAACTGGCAGGGGGTGAAAGGAAGGCACTGTCTGTCTTGCAAATCATTTGTGTATTTGTAGCAGATGGGTGTAGCCCTACCTCTCTGGTTCTGCTAATACACTCCAAACACAGACAACAACATTGTTGACAATAATGACAGGACATCCTGGATTATTAAGCTCTGGCCATTTCAGGGGCAGTGGGGATAGAATGGGGTGGGAGTTGTCGGAAAGAAGTGGGAACAATTTGGTGGACTCTGAGGCTTGTCTAACAAGACATTTCAAAGTGGAAATGAAAGCCTGGACTTAGAAAAAACCTTGTCAGTTAGGAAATATAATGAAGGAAGATGACAGAAAGGAATTATTCAGAGGAAAGGAGGCATGCTGCAGGAATCTTTGATGGAGCTGGGAGCATGACACTATTTCAGAATACAGCTGTTCATTGTCTGAGGCTGTTGCAGTAGTGAAACCAGCAAGGGGCATTTGGATGTTCACTGGCGTCATGTCAAAGGCCAGCAGTCCGGTCAGGTGGAGACCAGGCCAGTGCCCCTGTCCTCTGGGAGGCTCAGCTGCTTCAGATCCCTGTGGCTGGGAGCCACCAGAGGAAGCCCTGGGTAGCCACTCTATGCGAATGGCCTCATTTGCATAGAAATGCTCTATGGGAGATAGATGGAGGGCGTCATGGGCATCCCGGCTCAGTAAAGGATGCTGTTGCAGGAATCAATTGGCCGCCAAGAAAAAAAAAGAAATGAGTGTGTTTATTCTTGCTTGTCCTGTGAAGGCAAGGGGTTTTACAAGTCTCACTGAGAAGTCACGGCTTAAATACAGTCTGATATAGCACAAGAGACCTCAATGGAGGGGGTTGCAGATGGCGGGGTGCACTTGGAGAGGTGCTGTTACTCCCACCATGAAACTATGAGGTGTATGTGTAGTAGGGGTGATAGTCAAAACCATTAATAAGTGCTCAGCCACAGGCATGAACCGAATGGATGTTGCAACCCATCGGAAAGGACATCAATGCTAAATGCAGTTCTACCAGGGCATCCTGGCTAGATACCAGTCCAGATGTCCTCACTCACATACACACTACAGGAGTACTGAATGAATTTCCATCCACAAAGTCTTCAGGGAGTGAGTCCTTCCTTAGTCCTGAGAGTACAGCCTTTCCACTCTCTTCTTAAGCTTCCAAGAACAGATTTCTTGGATATTTACCAAGAGAATGGTACAGCAGCTTTGTTAATAGCAATTTTTAGAAAATTAGGGGCTGATTATCCAGCTTTCTTTTTTTCTCCTCCTTTCATTTTTCCTCATGGTGTGATTATGTGTTTTATTATTATTTTTTTTTTAGTGTAGTACCTCCAAATGGAACAGGCAGGGAATGAAACCAAATTTGGCAAAAATAAAACACAAATTATAAAACAAAACAAAACGAAAGCAACAAAAATTAAGATTAAAAATTTTCAGAAAGTAGATGCCACCCCATCACATAGACCACATTTGCCATCATTAGTTAGCAGAAAGCCCTTTCTGAGCACTTCTGGGTTCCCTCTGCTGGGTTCATTTTGAAAATGAAGCCCTACCCCCTTTTACCACTCTGGCATAGCAAGCTGGGAATTAATATCCTGACTGAACATGAAGAAAATATTGAATTTTGAGAGCATTTGTTTGTATAACTCTAATGTATAAAAAAGTTTATATAATAAATTCTGGACAAGTGTATAAAAAAGTTTATATAATAAATTCTGGACAAGTGTCTCCATAATTACTGAAGAGGGTTAAAAGAATTCCAACCAATAGACCCAGTAGGTACCAAAGTTACTGTTTTGCATTATAAAGCTATTTATGAATATTATATTCTACAGTTGATGGCTCTTATTTTTATAACGTGTTCCTAGAGGTATTATTAATTACCAAAGGGAATTACATTACATTCAGTATAGCCTAGGCGGTGCATACTTTATTAGTTTCTAATTACTTGAAAACTAGTAACCTTCGAATGGTATATATGATGACTTTTTTAGGCAAAAATTATGATTAACCAGAACATGATTCCATTGCCATTTGGAGTGTTTTCTATGCGGTTTATTAAATGATTCCCATTTTTTTCCCTTTCTGCCTAATTTCCCAAGAAGTTATTACAATGACCTCTGACATTTTACTCCCAAAGTCCCCTTGGTTTACTCTCAAGTGAGACTTGAGTGGAATGAGGGCTTCAGGTACTCTTTGGAGACATTCCAGCAGCAGGAATGGATGGGTGCCTGAGAGGAAAGGGAGGAGAGTGTAGGGCAGTGATTTCCAGCCTTCAAAGAGCAATGCCCCCTTCTTGTTTTTAAGCAAATATTTTTTGCATTCCTTCATTAGGCTGAAACTAAATCCACAGATGGCTTTCTACATACATAATTTCTAAAAGATCAATATCATGCCCCGTAATGTATGGGAGAAATGGAGAAATAAAAGGATATACATACAATAATATGAGTTTCAGCAGATATATGTCAGGAAGACTCTACTAGATGCCAAAAATATTCTTACAAAGTGTAAAGCACCTTAGGGGTGTGGTAGGCCCCCATTTGGAAGCACTTGTGTAGTGGTTAAGAGTGGGCTCTGGGAAACACCTCCAGAGTGGCAGAATAAGGACCACTGGAAATCTGCTCCTCCACAGAGCAATGAGAATACTTGCAAATATGATCACAACCGACCTTTCCAGAACTCTGGAAGTGAAGCAAAGACTTGCAACAATCTGAGGGACATTTATTCAAGAAAAAAAAAAACAGATAAATCTCAGTAAGAAGAGTGACTTTGTGAAGTTTTAATTTGTCTTGTTCTCACCCCACCTCCACAGTAGCCTTAAAAACCAGTAGCCTCAGTAGCTTTGCAAACTTGCAGCCTAGGAACCAATGAAGGAGAGAAAATGAGTTTCGAACACCCCAAAACTCTTTCTCTCCAAATTGCCCCGGCTTAACTTGCCTGGCAGCTCTCTGAAAAGCTTCATTCTCAGGGCTTGTTTTTATTTGACTGATTCACAGCTCATTCTGAATCAGCCCTATTCATATGATGTATAAAAATAAAATAGAGGCAAATGTTTAACATCATAATGCCTGAAGGGGCAATACCACTTGAGACTAAAAAAGGGCTATCCAAAAGACTTAGAAAGACAAAACAGAGAACAAGATGTCTTTGAAAAACTCTGATATAGACAGCCACAAACATGTGCAGGGCTGTGAGCGTGCCCAAAAGAAAAGCCCCAGGAAGGTCCTCATCTCTCATCTCTGGTTGATCTTGAGGCTCTGTCCACACAGGAAGTAAAGGCTAACGAAGAATTTTAAACTGCCTGCGGGATAATTAAAGACTTTCCCCAACACACACACAAAGCTACTTGGCTATAGCTGGGGAGCTTTTGGCTCAAGGTATTTAAGGAAACCTCTGTCCAATTGTTATATGACCACTAAGCTAACTCAGCTCACTTCAGTGGCCATACATGACAAGAAAAACAGACTTCACAGAATTGGAACAAGAAGGTCACTAAATAAATGAGCAGCAGCAGCAACAACAACAACAACAACAGCAAACATCAACAACAGGTGCTAGAGAACAGGAAGTCTGATTTTAAGAGTTGTCACATTATATTATTTTAAATGTCCAGTTTTCAACAAAAATTATAAGACACAGAAAGGATCAGAAAAGTATAGCCCATACACAGAAAAAAAAGCAGCCAAGAGAAATTGTTATTAAGAAAGCTAAGACATTGGACTTACAAGAGAAAGATCTTAAATTAGCCATTATAAATATGCTCAAAGAACTGAAGGGAAACCATGAGAATTATATCTCATCAAACAGAGAATATGAATGAAAAGATAGAAAATATGAAAAGGAACCAAATAGAAATTCTGGAACTGAAAAGTACAATAACCAAAATGAAAAATTCACTAATTTCAACAGTAGAGTTAAGCAGGCAGAAAGAAGAATCTGTGAATTTGAAGGTAGGCCAGTTGAAATCATCCAATTTGAATAACAGAAGGAAAAAACAAAAACAAAACCAAAGCCCCAGAATCAGGTGAGATGTTTCTGATGCAGTTGATGAAGTATATTAACATTTTCCTAAGAGGAGTCCCAGAAGAAGAGGAAAGAGACCAAGTAGCAGAAAGAATATTTGAAGAAACAACAGCCAAAAATTTCCCAAAATCAATGAAAGATATTATTATGTACATTGAAAAAGTTCAAAAACTCCAAGCAGGATAAACTTAAGATATCTACACTTAAACACATCATATTCAAATTGTCAAAAGCTGAAGACAAACAGAGAATCTCTTTTTTACTTTTTTCTTTTTCAAATCTCAGACCTGAGTGAGACAAAGAATCTTTAAGACAGCATTAAAAAAATGATTTACCATGTACAAGAGATAATCGATAAGATGATTTTAGTTTTCTCTCTTATTCGCTTTCATTTTTCTCTCTTCTCCATTTCTATTTATACTTCATACATACATAAAAAGTTAACTCAAAATGAATCCCAGACCTAGATGTAAGATCTAAGATTGTAAAACTCTTAGAACAAAACAGAGGAGCAAATCTTTGTGACCTTGGATCAGGTTATGGTTTCTTAGATATGACACCAAATGTATAGCAGCCAAAGAAATAATTAAAAAGTTAGATTTTATAAAAATTAATATCTTTAGTGCTTCAAAGAACAGCATTAAGAAAGTGAATAGAGAGCTCATGGGTGGTAGAAAATATTTACAAATCACATTTATGATAGAGAGCTTATATGCAGAACATATAAAGAATAGTTACAATTCAACAATACAAAAGTAGGTCAATTTTAAAATGGGACAAAAATTTGAGCAACCATTTTGCGAAAGAAGATATACACATGGCCAAGAAAAACACAAAAAGATGTTCAATGTCATCGGTCATTAGAGAAATGAAAATTAAACCCACCATGAAATACCACTTCATACCCATTAGGATGGCTATAATAATAATAAAAAACCCAGAAAATAAAAGTCATTTGCAAGAATACGAAGTTGGAACTTTTGTGTATTGCTAGTGGGAATATAAGATTGAGTAGCTGCTTTGGAAAACAGTTTGGCACTTCATCAAAAGAAATTAAACATAGAGTTACCATACAACCCAGAAATTCCACTCTAAATATATGCCCATGAGAAATAAAAAACATATGTTCACATAAAAACTTTTACCTGAATGTTCATAACAACATTATTCATGAAAGCCAAAAATGGAAACAACCAAAATGTACAACTGATAAATGGACAAATAAAACCCGGTTTATCCACACAATGAAATATTATTCATCAGTGAAAGGGAATGAGGTACTGATACATGCTACAACATGGACGAACCTTGAACACGTTACACTAAGTGAAGGAAGCCAGACACGAAAGGTCACATATTACATGACTCCATTTATAGGAAATGATCAGAACTGGCAAATCCGTAGAGAGAGAAAGTAGATTCGAGGTTGCCAGAGTTGGAGAAATGGGGAGTGACTGCTAATAGGTATGGCGGAGGGGACAGAAAGCGTTCTGGAATCTGATGATAATGATGGTTATACAAGACCACAAATATACTAAAAATGGCCCAGTGTCGTGGCTTATGCCTGTAATCCCAGCACTTTGGGAGGCTGAGGCAGGAGAATCTCTTGAGGCCAGGAGTTCAAGACCAGCCTGGGCAACATAGTGAGATCTTGTTTCTACAAAAAAAAAATTTAAAAATTAGCCAGGTGTGGGTGTGCCTATAGTCCCAGCTGCTAGGGAAGCTGAGATGGGAAGATTGCTTGAGCCTGGGAGGTCAAGGCTGCAGTGAGTCATGATCTTGCCATTGCAATCCAGCTTGGGTGACAGACACCCTGTCTCAAAATAATAATAATAATAATACATAAATAAAAATATACTAAAAATTATGGAACTGTGTACTTTAAAGGAGTGAATTTTGTAGTATGTGAAATATATATATATAAATATATGTATATATATTTTTCTCTTTTTTTGAGATGCAGTCTCGCTCTGTCACCCAGACTAGAGTGCAGTGGCATGATCTCCGCTCACTGAAAGCTCTGCCTCCCAGGTTCACGCCCTTCTCCTGCCTCAGCCTCCCGAGTAGCTGGGACTACAGGCACCCGCCACCATGCCCAGCTAATTTTTTTGTATTTTTAGTAGAGATGGGATTTTACCGTGTTAGCCAGGATGGTCTTGATCTCCTGACCTTGTGATCCATCTGCCTAAATTGCTGGGATTACAGGCATGAGCCACTGTGCCAGGCTGTGAGGTATATTTTAATAAGGATGTTAATTATTTTTATTTTTATTTTTTTTGAGACCAAGTCTCACTCTGTCACCCAGGCTAGAGGAATACAGTGGCATGATCTTGGCTCACTGCAACCTCTGTCTCCCAGGTTCAAGAGATTCTCCTGCCTCAGTCTCCCAAGTAGCTGGGATTATAGGCATGCACCACCACGCCCAGCTAATTTTTTTGTATTTTTAGTAGAGACAGGGTATCACCATGTTGGTCAGTCTGGTCTCGAACTCCTGATCTCAAGTGATCCTCCCATGTTGGCCTCCCAAAGTGCTGGGATTATAGGTGTGAGCCACCACGCCTGGTCAATAAGGATGTTATTTTAAAAAGAATGGGCTCTGGGGCCAGCCCCCTTGGGTTTGTAACTCAGGTTCTGCCACTTATTGGCTGGGATCTTGGTTAAGTTACTGTGCCAATAACAGTAATCACCTTAACATGCTGTTAAGAGGTAGAAGTAAATTAATACATGTCAGCACTTAATCAGGGCATTGCAAAAAAATAAAGTATTTTGTGAACATGAGCTACTTTTATTCTTTGAAGGTGGCAAATAATATTTTTTCCAACACTATTATGTGCCTTCAGTGTATATTCTCAGTCCTCTAATGATAAGGCTCATGGTCTAACTCCAGGCAATTTTCCTAAAACCAATTTGGCCAGAAATATGGTTAACAAGAAAATGTTTGAAAATAAACATCTTCAATAACTGTCCAGAATTGGCAACTGCGATGCATCATGGGATATTTTTATAAACCCTTAAGCATCTTTAGGCAATTTGGTCTACATTCTGAATTTTTCTTCTATACTATTTACTTGTAATTCATTTTTAGATCATTCTGCTTTGCAGTGATTAAAATTGAAGATAATTTTACAATATAAAAGTCCAACTAGATGAGTCATACAGAGCATCTAAAATAATGTATAGAAGAACAATCTCAATTTCAAAAATGCACCTACAATGTGTAAAACACCGTATGAGTACTGAGGGCATAATGAGAATTAGGATCACACACTGATTAGGGCAGTGTCCCCGGTGTGAAAGCTGGTTAATTTCTGCTCTAAAATGTGTTTTGAGCAAGCTTTGTTTTTAGATTAAGACCACCCATTGCAGCATGGAGTTTTTATGCATTAAATTTTTTTTCCAACCAAGTCTGTTTATTCAGTGCTTGCTCTATGCCCTGCACACTGTTATATGCTAACAAAACAACAAAAATAGAATAGATCAGACACTGCTGCCCCTGTGGGTGGGTGCATTCTGGTGGGGAAAAGCTGAGAGGAGGACACCAACCCTCACCCAGAATCATCCTATCAGACCACATTCACTCCAGCAAAAGAACACAGGGAGGCTTCTTCAATTAGAAGGAGCGAAGCCTTTCACTGAAAAATCTTTCTTGGTCCTAGTAAGTGCCACCATCTCTGTCTTTTAAAATTGTTTCCATTTTGACTGTGACCTTGTATAATGAGGTGATCAAGCTGAGCTCTTCCAAGGTGAGGCCAAACCGTTGCTGTCCGCCTGCCCCTCTGAGTAGCCCTGACTTCCTCCTCACTGAGCCCTCATATTCCTATTTGCTGTTTGGACTGCAGCTAAACAGTGAGCAAGCATCTTCATTAAACTGTCCAGTGATTCACAGCTGCCTTCCCCCCAGAGGTTACACATAATTCAGAACTCATCAGCACGCTGGGGACAGGCGGCCAAAATTGCTCCTTCCAGGATCTGCTACCTTGCATTTGCCCACTTGGGGTTTCATTTGCTACCCTGGGATCTAATTACTCTGCCCTGCTGTGCCCTTCTGAAGTTCCTGAGTCCCCAGCCCTCTCCTGAACTGCTAAAGAGCCCAGACCATGGCCTCTGTTGGCGTCAACAGTGGGGCCGCTCTATGCAAAACTGTAGCCCCCCTGAGGTGAGGCTCCCTCTTGGAAGAAAACATCCTTCAGGCAGGGGACCTATGGTGGCAAACCAGGAAGCAGTCTGTCCCTGATGGTCTGCAGTAGTAAGGCGAGAAGGGTCACAGCAAGAGACAGAGCCAAACGTGTCACTCCTGGCTCTGGAGTGTGGCAAGCAGAAAACACCTCTCACACCCTCTCGTACTCTTCCTCTGAGCCTCCCTACTGGCTGATTTCTGCTTTTGGCAGGCTGGGATCTGGCTGAGTCATGGAGAAGAGGATACCCTGAGTCACTGAGACCTAACTGGACAAATGGACTCATCGCAAACTGTGCACCACTGGGACCTGAGTGTTGAAGAAGAAATAGATGGTGGAGGATGAGAGATCGTCCTCAGGTCTCCTTTACTTGGAGAGGAGAGGGGCCCCAGCCACATGCCAACCAGGAGCGGGGAAGACAGGGTGAGGTGGGTGTGTTTGACCAGAGCCTGTGGAGGGAGGTAAGCAGGAGGCCAATGGTTCCTGAGATCCTTGCTAGGAAATCCATCAGGCCATGTGTTGCCAGCCTATACTGCACGGGCCTCACAGAGGTCAGCTGATGCCTAGCAAATCATTCCCACCCCCACCTCAGCCCCTGTTTAGCCTCCACCCTCACCCTCACCCTCTCCCTTCCTCACCAGCCCTATGCTCAGGCAGCCCCTGCTTCTTACCAGTGACCAATACTAACTGAATGAGCATCAGGCCTACCTCTATAGTAAGCACTCTACCTGGATGACCTGATTTAATCATTATAGCCACTCCATCAGGAAATGGTAACTACTAAGATTACTTTCATTCTACTGATGAAGAAAATGAAGCTCAGAGAGGTGAAGTCATTTTCTCAAAGCCACACAGCAAGTAGCTGCCCAAGCCAGAGCTTGACATAGGGGTGTGACTGTGGCGATAATGCACTGGCTGATCTGTCTGGGGACAGCCCACACTAGCCTCCTCAATCTAGGAGAGTTTTAGCCATACTCTTGTTTTCCTGGACCACCTATAACTTCTAAGGTGCATGGGTGTTTGCACTTGTGAGGCCAAGTGTCTGCTTTTTCTTTAAAAATACCCCAAAGTAACAGAAATAGCGCAGTCATCTTAGGACACTGGGCATCCCTCTTTTTCTGACCGCTTTGATGTACTTGGGTTGATGGAAACATATTGCCTCTAAGAAATTCCAGCTGTGTGACTAATAATGAAGGCAATAATAGCAGCTAACGTTCATTAGGCACCTGTTATGCTCGGCTCTGTGCTGAGTGAAGAAGGGACTATTGTTCTCTCCGCTTTAGAGGAGAAAAGAGGCACAGAGAGGCTGTGCCTTGCCCAAGGTCACACAGCTTGGGCAGTAGCAGAGCCAAGTCTTGGCCTCAGATCCCACTGAGCCCTTTAATCCCTGTGCTTCATGGTCTGGGCATGTCCTGAGTTGTGCTGGTCTCAGCCCTGCAGTCAGTCACAGCATCTGATCAGGCATCATGCCTTGAAAACCTACTATAAGCCAGGCAAAGGAAGGGAAGAGGAGTCTCGGGCAGTGGTCTGCAGTGGAGGGTGGGTGAGGGTCCCAGGCCAGGAAGAACAGTCCCAGGGTGATGGGATATTTGAGTAATGCACCAAAGGAACAAATGGTGTCAGGAAAAGGGGAAGTAATTTGGAGCAGGGACCTGAAAGAGGACAGGGTTACCAAGAGCAAGATCTAGCTTCACAATTTTGTATTAATTCTGTTTAGGGCCTGTGGGGTTATTTGTAGGAGTGCCTCATAGGGACTTATTTGATGATGGGAGGTATCTGAATCAAGGAGCTGGGAAGGATAACTTTGAACTGCACTTAGCTACAAAGGTTGTGTGTGTGTGTGTGTGTGTGTGTTTGTAAGGAAGAGATATGGAGAATGCCAAATAACTATCTTTTTGTCATTTTTAACAATTGCAATGAGTTTTGGGGGTGACTATTTTGGTCTGTTTTGTCATCCCACATACATGCAGGGCTGCTATATTATAATTCTGCAGGCTTAAAGTGTTCTTTAAATTTCTGTTCAATTTACAGAGACAAGGTTTTGTCTTACACGTGCCCTCCAGCTTACTATGGCTCAGCTCATTCCCTTCCAATGAACTGAACTATTTTTAATTCATGGTAGCACTTTGCTACTCATTCAGCAATTTCATTTCAACATTCTCCAATGAATGTGTGCCCCTACTGGTGAGTTAATACTGCTTCTACAACTGTGATCCATTCCTGTAACATGAGGAAGTTCAGGCACTTCTAACTTTTAGTTTTGCTTAAAATGAACTTGTAACTTCCTACCATCCCCATTGGATGCTTGTGTAACAGATAGTGTTTTAGCTTTATTATTTGTGCATGAGACTCATTTTTGGCTTAGAAGTTCTACCTAGCTCAATGCCTGACCACAGAGGAACTTATGCCCCAATTTCCTCCCACACAGACCTTGATAAAAATTCTTCCTACTTAAACTCTTAGGATTTTTTTCCTTTCTTCTTAGTGTATTGATTTGGACTTAGGGGGTCTCAAGGAAAAATGGAATTTCCCTGGGATCTTAAGCTCCCTCTAGCCAGCTTGTGATAGAGCTGTTCAGGGCAGTGAGAGAACCCCACAGCTGGTTTTGGGGAACAATTTCAGCTTTACTCCCATTTCTATATCTCAACGAAAGGTGACAATATAATCAAGGAGAATCTCATCTTTACATTCAAAAAGAAATCCTATACTGCTGAAGTCATTTAAAAGGTTGTGGTTAATGGTCAGAAGCATTTGGGTTTATTCCCAGCTCACCAGATGTATGACCGTGAGCAAGCCTTTTTGGACCTCAGTTTCCTCATTTGTAAATGGGGATATTAATAACATCCACCTGATACAACTAAAAAGAACTGGATAAGATCATGCATACACAAAGACTGATGCATAGTAAATGCTAAATAAATGTTAGCTCTATTAGTCCCAGGGCACTGACCCAGAGAATGCTTGGCTCCAATACTTCTGCTATTAACTGTAATATTAATATATCAAGGTAGAGAGGAACTAGTATAGGCATATGCAGCAGCTAAGACTATGACCTTTTTTTGGTGGTTGCTGTTATAAGGAATGATTGATTTTTATCACTAGGAACCCAAACTGTCTCTTCAGTAACATTTCTAATTCATTTGCTAAAACATTCTTTGACAATCAGACTTTTCTGCTTATGCCATTGAATGGTCCTCAAAATAGAACAGAAATATCAGATTGAGTCTATCTTGTGGTAAATGTGTAACATTACTATAATGTGACATCAGCCAATGCCATTGTCAATCAAACTCACCACACTGAATCCTTGGTGAGTTTGGAATTCACATTCCCATCTTCTTCCAGGAAGATGTCCATTTGCAAATTGGCATCATTATCATGGGCAGAGAAATAATTGGTAACAATTCTTGCTGGTATTCCAAGGCATCGTAAAACTACAGGAAAGGACAGACCACAGCTAAACACATCACCAGCATTTAATAAACACAGTGAAAAAATCCTTCTTGTAGGGGACTTTCTTCCTGACCAACCTGAAAAGCCCTTTGGACATGTTATCCTCAAATGTTCCATGCTGGAAAAGGGTGGTCATTCAACCCCATGGGGGTGGTAGAGAGAAATCTGGCTGTGTGATCCTTCAGAATTGCAGCTGGTGTCAAATGAAGCCAACTAGAGTAGAATCCCAACAGGGTTCTAACTGTTTCGTTTCTAAGCATATGATCATCAATGTGGTATTATTTTAGTCCCATGAATAGGACTATGTTCCTGAAAATACAATTTTAAAAACCCACTAATAGGAAGTTAGGAATTTATAGAGCAGGTCCTTGGTGGAGTTTGCTCTCTTGGTCAGAACTTGCTCCTGTGACATGCATTGGAGGGTGACACCACAGATTCATTTTAATTCATTTTAATAGATAACAAATTATCTGAATACCTTTCTTCCCATATGTACCTATTGATTAAACTTAATCCAAATGCCCTCCCGGGCTTCCAGGACACCAGACATCGGGGCTCATTGAAACTAATTCAGCTGACAATTTTAAGATTAATGACTTGGCTTGCCTTTTTATTTTCTCCTTCAGAATAGTTTAGCATTTTTAACCAAAGACTACCCACCTCCTTCAACAGAACAACCTTGGAAGTCCAAATTGGAATCTGGTAGAGATTCAAGGGTCCCCCTCCTTAAAGGACTTGATCTTAATGCCCCAAACAACAGTGACAGCTGCCACGGGCCACCCGTTCCCATCTTCCTTTCTTGATTTTCAGCCCTGTTCACCCAGGGTCTTACCAATAAAACAATTGCCATTCTCATTCTGTTTCTGGCTGAACACTAATTCACATTATCCCAGACACGACTTGGTCAAGAGTCTGCCTTACTCATAATTTCAAGAAAGTGAGGCTTGACTTTAGGGCACCTGTTCCTCCTTCCCCCAATTTCCATCTTCAGGTTTACTCTCATTGTGACTTCCCCACTGTGTGTTTCTGCCTTTTCTTAATTTACCGCCAAAGCCTGCTTTCAGGCACAGATTGGATAACCTTTTTATGCCAAAGACATGAATGGATGTAAGGTGTTCACTATTTTATCTTGTTGTGAGCCGGAAGGAATTACACTGGGATAGTGAAACTGTAGGCATGGGGAGAACTTGGGTCCTTTCTGTCTTCCTAAAATCATTCCACAAGAGTGGTTGCCTCTGTTGGGCATCTTTTACCTTGTCTTGGTTTGGGAGTCTCGAGGGAGGGGATGACCTCCAGCCTTTAACCTACCATGAAGTTCAGGCTTCTATCTGGAACTTCAGAGACCAGTGCTTCTAGGGGACTATACTTTTGATTTTCATTGCTCCCAAGAAATATGTATTCCTTCTTCCCTGGGTTATATTTAAATGGCTAAGAAAATAATCTTATCCTGTTTAATACTACGGGAAAACAAAACAAAACAAAACTCGTGACTTTTTTTTTTTTTTTAATTTAGATCACCAAGTCTTGGACTGTTGAGACTTTGAGCTAAAACAAATAGGTTTTGTAATCATTTTTTAAAATGACCTCCCTCCAGCCTCCAACCCCTCCCTTTGTTTTTGATTTAAAAAATGTTAACTAGGTAAAAATTCTTTATTAATGAGCAAGCAGAAAGGACACCCCAACTTGAGCTTAATGTTTCTCCAAGGCTGTAGAAATGGCTTGTGAATGAAAATCATTACCAATGATGAAGACATACTGAAATAAATGTATTTTTAAAAATATCCACTGAATTAATTGTAACATCGTCTGGGCCTAGAGAGGCAAATGCCACTTTGAAAAATGATGCATGACGCTGAAGAGAATAGTTCTGTTCTCATATGCTTTCCTCTGCAGATTGGATGTTGGGTGGATTAAAAACCAGAGGGGAAACTGGAGAGGGAAAGATTGTTCATTATGTTCTGATCTCTAATTGCTCAGGGGCATTGAGACATGTGGAAAAATGAATATGAGACCACCTGCTATAATATCTTCCATAACTGGGATAAAAATTAAGTGGATATATTTATAAAATTTTCAATAAATAAATATGCATATTTATACAACTTCTCAATGAGAAATAAGCAATGTATATCTTTCCTTATTTATTATTTTAGTTTTAACCGTTTTAGTTTTTTTAAAATGTGATGGCTGAAAAGAAAACGGCTTTTTTCTCTATATTTTTACTGTAACCCTCTATTTCTTTAGGTGTTAAGTGATAGATTACACAGGAAATAGTCTATCATTCTTTCTATAAAGATTCTGCAGTCAAAGAGAAACTATGAGCATATTTGGCCCACTACAATTTAATTATGCATTGACCACATCCCAGAATGCTTACCCATAAATTCCATAGTGTCAACAGGGGCTGTTATGTCTCTCTGTTAGGTTATAGATAAAATGTCTTAAAGTGACATTTCCTTTACATTAAAAAGAAATTACTCTATTGGATACTTACATGTGTTAAAGACACCAGCAAAAACCCAGCACTGGCCATACCGGACTGGATTCTCAGAGCTCCGGTATTCCAACAGAATGTCAACACTTCCAGTCCAGGCTGATGGGGGGACGCCATAGGCATAGATATTGTCCCAGGATCCAACAAGGACACCTTCGTCATCTTTGGCATTCACCTAAATGAGCCCATGAGAAGTGAGAAGGAAGAAAGTTCATTTAGGTTTGTCTACTCTAGGCTACGCATGGCGCAAGCTATGGCTGCCATTGCCTTCTATATGTTGTGCTCAGTGAAAAGAGTTCCACTTCTGTTCAATTTACCATTACATTGTCAGAAAAAAAAAGACGCAAAAACTAAATGTGCAAGAGGAGACCAAATAACCAAGATTGCCTGTTAAATAGCATATTATTATAGCAAGGCAAAGTTGAACGGCAGATAGAAGGAGTGTGACAGCTATCTGATTGGAAGAAGACATACATAGGACACTTGATTTGGGCTAGATTAGTGCTCAAGAATGATGTAGGGAAGAGAGGAAGAAGACCTACAAAAGATAAAATCTCAAGTAGGGATCTTGTCATGGTGGAAAGAGAATTCAAAACTCACAAATGAGAAGTTAGTGGTCTAATGGATTTTGACTTTAATTTTGAGTGGTAGACTCTAATGACTTGAAAAAGTTAACAGACGTTGTCTTGGAATCATTAAGAGTTAAGAAAATAGATTCCTATGGGATGCTTACAGAGGGTTTTTTGTTTTTGTTTCTTTTTTCTTTTCTTGTCTTTCTTTCTCTCTCTCTTTCTTTTTAAGATAAGGTCTCGATCTGTCACGCAGGCTGGAATGCAGTGGCACAGTCGTGGTTCACTGTAGCCTCGAACTCTCAGGCTTAAGTGATCCTCCCTCTTCAGCCTCCCGAGTAGCTAGAACTACAGGTGCATGCTCGGCTAATTAAATTTTTTTTTTTTTTTGTAGAGCCAGGGTCTTCCTATGTTGCCCAGGCTAGTCTTGAACTCCTGGGCTCAAGTGATTCTCCTGTCTCAGCCTTCCAAAGAGTTGGAATTACAGGCATAAGTCACCATGCCTGGCCCAGAGCTTCTTTTTTCCTTTGTAAAATTCACTTAAGTATTCCTTCTTATGATTGTTTAAACAGATTAAAGTTTTAGAGTTTTCTTAGAAGGTATTTCTATTTCCATAAAGAACCTGGGATGTTATGGTTTAAATATGGAAGAGACTTTAGCAGAGAAAGGCAATCCTGAATATCTGGGAAAAACTTGCCACACCTTCAGACTACATTCATCTTATAGCAGCAGACCTGAAGTTCAGGAGCAAAGACCTTTTGTGTTTAGATAATAAAACAAAGGCCAAGAGGTAACAGTTTCAAGGCATCTTGCCAGTTTTTTTCTGGGCACTGCTGAGTCTACCTCTCTTGGTGTAACGTTGATCATGTTTAATTACAGTCAGAAGAGTTTAGGTAGGGAGTACAGGAGCTTTTCCAAAACCTGGTGCCATTTCAACAGTGTTTACGCTGACATTACAATGGTGTTGAGCCTTGCTACTTGAGGCATCCATGGATCAGCAATATTGGCATTCCCTGGGAGCTTGTTAGAAATTCAGAATCTCAGGCCCCTCCCAGAACTCTTGAATAAGAATTTGCATTTTTACAAGATCACTGGGTGATTTGTGTGCACATTAGTTTAGAAGCACATGTCTGAGTTATAATGCAGACATTAGTAAGCAATGTGAAACATATGATTGAAGCATGTGTGTTTTGATTATGAAAAATCACAGAAGAGACATTAGAACATGGTGAGCTTTTATGTGTTTGCTGCCTCACCAACTAACAGCCAACTAACAACTCAGCCTCTTTTTGCCTAGACCCCTCTTTTTGACTTGCTGTGTCTAGTTGTAGAGAAGTCTGTCTTCCCCACTGGTTTATCAATTCACTGGGAACAAAGAAAAAAAATCTCCGTCTTTCTGAGTTTTACCAAGTGTTAGCAAAGACTGGATGCTCTGTAGTTGTTCAATAATCACTTATATAGTCAACAAGCATATAGGAAATGTACATTTGAGTAAGAATAAGACCTTATGCCTGGAGAGAGATGGTCAAGAAACCAATCAAGTGGATGTAAAGATTACTGATATTAAGACAGAAAAATGTAGAGGTAGAGCAGGAACCTGAGGAAGGGAGTTATCAGTCAGGTTGGAGGGTGGTTGTGGTGATGCTGGGGGGCCTAATAGAGGGAGATGACATGCAAACTGGCCAGAAAAGGCCATCTACATAGTGGAAACAGTTTTAATAAATGTGTAGTGTCATGAAACAATATGGCAGGCTCTGGGACCTGCTAGGAGCTCTGCATGGGTATTATGTAAGTAGGCAATACTGAATGAGATAAAAAAAATACTGGAAGAAAACATGCAAGATGCGCAAGCATCTTTTACTGTGGATGGCAAACGCTTCACTGAAATTTGAGATTTACTCTGGCACTGAGTGGCATTTCCCAAGGAGGGTCCATTCTGGGGAGTGTTGTCTAGAACATCACTATTCAATTTGGTTTAGACATGCTATTTTCCCCCTTTAACGCTGTGTCCAGTCAGGTTAAAGTGAAGAAGAACTTCAGTAATCACACAGTTAATTTGTTCAATGTAGGAAAAAATGAACTCTTTGGGGGGTCTCTAAAAGACTTTGTTCAGCTAATTGCAAACTCATGCCTTTGATATAAATTTTGACTTTAGCTTATAGAGTCATGAAATGACTGGAGTGCAGCAGGCTTTAGCCAAACATTCTGGCTATATTAAAGATCAGTACTTCTCCTTGCAGTTGGATTGATTATTTAAAAATCTGTATCCATTATCGTGAAGATTGAAGAATGCCTTGGTAGGCTATGACGTGGTTTGGTCTTTGTGGGTAGGTAGGTTTAGCTTTGAACTCACATTATCATTCCCTTATCACTGAGACATAAAATAGGCTCTATGAATTTCAGAGGTAAAGGCTCCTAAATTGTGGTCCTGATAACTGATTTTCAAACAGATAGCCATTAATTACAAGGGCTATTTATAGCATAGGGCTGAACTCAATCAGCTAATGGGAAGAGTAAGGAAAAAAAGCTCTGTCCTCTACAGACCTTTTAATTGTTAAGGCTGAGCCGTTCCCCTGTTGCTGGATAAATCACAACTCTCATTTATTAGCATTTGGGCAGATTAGCTACTGTTTTGTAGTTAGAACATTGATTTCTGGGGAGCTCAGGCCCTGAAAGAGGTAAGTTTTTAGTGACAGATGTAAAGGGTTAAAATAATATCTCCCCTCCTAAACAACAAGATATGTTTGGAGGACATGTTTGTCGTTTTACATGCCACAGTTGGCTGTTTTAACACCCTCTCATGAACTCAGGGTTTGACCAGTGGCAGAATAAAGTGTCATGGTCTTGGGTCACTGGTGATCAAGTAGACAATACAAGTCCAGGACTATGTACAGGAGGCATTATTCAACTTCATTAAGGCTACACTAAATTGCCCTCCCATAATACCTACAAAATTGGAAAAAAATTTCAAAAACCCCTAAAAGTCATTATCAGCAACCTCAGTGGCATAACATAATGCAATAAACTTCAAAACATTGTGCCAACAAAAGATGAGGATTATGGAGTGAAGCAGAGAGGCAACATGGCTCAGCTCCTAACCTCAACCATCTTACCGGCTAGTCAACAAAAACCTGAGATTTCTAATTTATATTTCAAAATATAGAAAGTTATAATTAAAATGTTGATCTTTTTGGTGAGGCATATAATCCCAGCACTTTCAGAGAATGAGGCAGATGGATCACTTGAGGTCAGGAGTTCAAGACCAGCCTAGCCAACATGGTGAAACCCCATCTCTACTAAAAATACAAAAACTAGCTGGGCATAGTGGCACATGCCTGTAGTCCCCGCTACTCTGGAGGCTGAGTTAGGAGAATCGCTTGAACCCGAGAGGCAGAGGTTGCAGTCAGCTGACTGTACCACTGCACTCCAGCCTGGGCAACAGAGTGAGATCTTGTCTCAAAAAAAAAAAAAAAAACAAACAACAACAAAAAAAAAAACCAAAAACCTGATCTTTTTATTGTTCTGAACAGAATGGTGGAAACACCTGCTGTGGAGAAATGAGTGAAAAAGGGTCTGCACCTTAAAAGAGGTAGAGATTCTGGAACACAATTGGGAAACAATACAAGCTGAGCGTATCCCCCAATGGAACTGAGATATACCTCCAGTTGGAGGGGGTGGGTTCTGGAATAACAGATGTAGGAGAATCTTAAGGGAAAGAGTAGACCCTAAGCATGCTACCAAAGATTGTTCATCTTCTAAAACTGTATTCCTCACTCCAATCTCTTGCAGAGTACTGAAGAGTAGATAGAATGCGGTACATTGGCCTCAAATTGTAGTTCAGTAGCGAGATCAAATTAATCTTAGATTGAGAAGAATTTCATTTATTACAGCAAATAGAACATCTAGAGACAAGAATGATGCAAGTTTGAGCACAAATATAGAGAAAAGAAACTGCATGCAGAGGAAGAGACAGAAAGAGAGAGAGGGAGATATCATGAAAAATATACATAGAAGAAAACAAAATTAAGGAGCATAAGTCATTTTCTCACAACCTTTTAGGAGATCACAGACCAAAGTAACAAATTGAGGACCAAATCATACCATTACAGAGCTAATAATAAATTATAAACAGCAAGAAACAGAATACATATTATTAAAAATAAAAATTAATGACATAGAAGAAAACTTGAGATATCAAAGAAAACACTAATAAAAAACCAAAGTGATGAACTATTTAGAGAGATTCTAATAGTTCCATAGTTATGGAAAACAAAGATGATACAACATAAAGATAATTAGTGTCCTTCAAATAGAGAACCCAAGGATTTGGATCATCATGGTGGATGGGAGGCAGGACTCGATTGCAGCTCTGGACAGAGCAGCATATGGAGGCTCGTACTGTAAATTTTAGATCCAGGTCGACTGCAAGAACAAACCAGGAATCCTGAGAGGACCCACAGACTCTCTGAAGGAAGCAGACTGCTCCTGCAGGACCCGAGAGACCCCCCCCCCACCCCAAATACTGTGAGTGTCCCAACTGCAGAAGTGGGAAAGGGAGACCCTCCTCTCCCAAACACAAATCTCCATTGGAGAAGCTGAAGGTCTGTCTGTGGTAGAAGTTTCCTACTTCACCTAGAGCTGGGTCAACTTGGAGAGCTGAGGGAAATACAGGGGTAGAGGAAGTAGCAGAAAGGCCCTGGGAGCTTGCTAAGTCCCCTAGCAGACCATCCCTGCCTGGCACCACAGAGATCCATGAGAAGGGTGGACAGAGGAGCAGAGGATAAAACTCCACATAGGGAAGGAAATCTCTAGCTGAACTTTGTAGCAATTTGAATGGGGTGAGAAGCCTCCTGGCCAGAACTTGGGGGAGGGTGCAAATCCAGTGTGCAGACTCCACAGGTGTGGAATAACCAAGCCCCTTTCTTTTGCAGCTGGGAGGTGGGTAGACCGGGTCAGGTTTTTAAGCCCATCTTGCCCTCTGCCTGGAAATGGACTTAGGGCTGTTGAGGGGGGCACGGTAGGAGTGACACCGGCCCTTTCGTTTGCATGGCAGCTGGATGACTCCTGTGACTGCCAGCTTCCCCCCACTTCCCTGACAACCTGCATGACTCAGCAGAGGCAGCAATAATCCTCTTAGGTACACAGCTCCAGTGACCTGGAAATCTCACCCTCATCCCCCACAGCAGCTGCAGCAAGACCTGTCCAAGGAGAGTCTGAGCTCAGACACGCCTAGCCCAGCCCCCAGTTGATGGTCCTTTCCTACCTACCCTGGTAGTGGAAGACAAAGGGCATATAATCTTGGGAGTTCTAGGGCCCTGCCCACCGCTGGTTCCTCCCCATACTACCACAGCTAATGCTCTCTGGAAAGTGCCACCTCCTGGCAGGGGGCAAACCAGCACAAAAATAGAGCATTAAACACCAAAGCTAAGAACCCTAACAGTGTCCATTGTACCCTCTGCCACCTCCACCGGAACAGGCGCTGGTATCCATGGCTGAGAGACCCAGAGATGGCTCACATCACAGGATTCTGTGCAGATAATGCCCAGTATCACTCCAGACCTGGGTAGACTTGCTGGGTGAGTAGACCCCAGAAAAGAGACAATCACTGCAATTTGGCTCACAGGAAGCCACATCCATAGAAAAAGCGGGAGAGTACTACATCAAGGGAACACCCCATGGGACAAAATAAATCTGAACAGCAGCCTTCAGCCCTAGACCTTCCCTCTGACAGAGCCTACCCAAATAAGAAGGAACCACAAAACCAACCCTGGTAATATGACAAAACAAGGCTCTTCAAAACCCCCGAAAAATCACAATAGTTCGCCAGCAATGGATCCAAACAAAGAAGAAATCCCTGATTTACCTGAAAAAGAATTAAGGAGATTAGTTATTACGCTAAACAGGGAGAGACCAGAGAAAAGTGAAGCCCAATGCAAGGCAATCCAAAAAATGATACAAGAAGTGAAGGGTGAAATATTCAAGGAAATAGATAGCTTAAAGAAAAAGCAAGCAAAAATTCAGGAAACTTTGCACACACTTTTAGGAGCGCAAAATGCTCTGGAAAGTCTCAGCAATAGAATTGAACTACTAGAAGAAAAAAATTCAGAGTTCAAAGACAAGTTCTTTGAATTAACCCAGTCCAACAAAGACAAAGAAAAAGGAATAAGAAAATATGAACAAAGCCCCCAAGAAGTCTGGGATTATGTTAAATGACCAAACCTAAGAATAACCGGTGTTCCTGAGGAAGAAGATAATTCTGAAAGCTTGGAAAACATATTTGGGGTAATAATTGAGGAATACTTCCCCGGCCTTGCTAGAGACCTACACATCCAAATACAAGAAGCACAAACAACACCCAGGAAATTCATCGCAAAAAGATCTTTGCCTAGGCACATTGTCATTAGGTTATCTAAAGTTAAGACAAAGGAAAGAATCTTAAGAGCTGTGAGACAGAAGCATCAGGTAACCTATAAAAGAAAACCTATCAGATGAACAGCGGATTTCTCAGCAAACCCTATAATCTAGAAGAGACTGGAACCCTATCTTCAGCCTCTTCAAGCAAAACAATTATCAGGCAAGAATTTTGTATCCAGCGAAACTAAGCATAATATATGAAAGAAAGATACAGTCTTTTTCAGACAAACAAATGCTGAGAAAATTCACCATTACCAAGCCACCACTACAAGAACTACTAAAAGGAGCTCTAAATCTTGAAGCAAATCCTGGAAACACATCAAAACAGAACTTCTTTAAAGCATAAATCACACAGGACCTATAAAACAAAAATACAAGTTAAAAAGCAAAAACAAAAAACAAAAAAAAAAGTACACAGGCAACAAAGAGCATGATGAATGCAATGGTACCTCACATTTCAATACTAACATTGAATGTAAATGGCCTAAATGCTATATTTAAAAGATACAGAACTGAAGAATGGATAAGAACTCACCAACTGTCTGCTGCCTTCAGGAAACTCACCTAACACATAAGGACTCACATAAACTTAAAGTAAAGGGGTGGAAAAAGGCATTTCATGCAAATGGACACCAAAAGTGAGCAGGGGTAGCTATTCTTATATCAGACAAAACAAACTTTAAAGCAACAGCAGTTAAAAGAGACAAAGAGGGACATTATATAATGGTAAAAGGCCTTGTCTAACAGGAAAATATCACAATCCTAAACAAATGTGCACAGAACACTGAAGTTCCCAAATTTATAAAACAAAAACTAATAGACCTAAGAAATGAGATAGTAAGACAATAGTAGTGGGGGACTTCAGTACTCCACTGACAGCACTAGACAGGTCATCAAGACAGAAAGTCAACGAAGAAACAATGGATTTAAACTATACCTTGGAACAAATGGACTTAACAGATACATACAGAACATTTCATCCAACAACCACAGAACACACATTCTAATCAACAGTGCATAAAACTTTCTCCAAGATAGACCATATGATAAGCCATAAAATGTGCTTCAATAAATGTAAGAAAATTGGAATTATATCAAGCATTCTCTCAGACCACAGTGAAATAAAACTGGAAAGCAACTCTAAAAGAAACCTTCAAAACCATGGAAATACATGGAAATCAAGTAACCTGCTCCTGAATGAGCATTGGGTCAAAAACAAAATCAAGATGAAAATTAAAAAATTCTTTGAACTGAATGACAGTAATGACACAACCTATCAAAGCCTCTGGGATACGGCAAAGGCAGTACTAGGAGGAAAGTTCATAGCCCTAAAGGCCTACATAAAGAAGACCGAAAGAGCACAAACTGACATTCTAAGGTTACACCTCAAGGAACTAGAGAAGCAAGAAAAAACAAAACCCTAACCCAGCAGGAGAAAAGAAATAACCAAGACCAGAGCAGAACTAAACAAAATTGAAACAAACAAACAAAAATACAAAAGATAAATGAAACAAAAAGCTGGTTATTTGAAAAGATAAATAAAATTGACAGATCATTAGCAAAATTAACCAAGAAAAGAAGAGGGAAAATCCAAATAACCTCACTAAGAAACGAAACAGGAGATATTACAACTGACACCACTGAAATACAAAAGATCATTCAAGGCTGCTATGAACACCTTAATGCACATAAACTATAAAATCTAGAAGAGATGGATAAATTCCTGGAAAAATACAACCCTCCTAGCTTAAGTCAGGAAGAATTAGATATCCTGAACGGACCAATAACAAGCAGTGAAATTGAAATGGTAATTAAAAACTTCTCAACAAAAAAATGTCCAGAAACAGACAGATTCACAGGAGAATTCTACCAGACATTCAAGGAAGAATTGGTACCAATCCTTTTGACACTATTCCACAAGAGAGAGAAAGAAGGAACCCTCCCTAATTCATTCTATGAAGCCAGCATCACCCTAATACAAAAACCAGGAAAGGATATAACCAAAAAAGAAAACTACAGACCAATATCTTTGATGAACACAGATGCTAAAATCTCTCACAAAATACTAGCTAACTGAATCCAACAACATATCAAAAAGATAATCCACCATGATCAAGTGGGTTTCATACCAGGAATGTGGACATGGTTTAACATACACAAGTCAATAAATGTGATACACCACATAAACAGAATTAAAAACAAAAATCACATGATCATCTCAATAGATTCAGAAAAAGCATTCAACAAAATCCAACATTGCTTTATCATTAAAACTCTCAGCAAAATCAGCATACAAGGGACATACCTTAATGTAGTAAAAGCCATCTATGACAAACCCATAGCCAACATAATACTGAATGAGGAAATGTTGGAAGCCATTTCCTCTGAGAACTGGAACAAGACAAGGAGTCCAACTCTCACCACTCCTCCTCAGCATAGTACTGGAAGTCCTAGCCAGAGCAATAAGATAAGAGAAAGAAATAAAGGACATCCAAATAGGTAAAGACAAAGTCAAACTGTCACTGTTTGCTGACGATATGATTGTTTACCTTGAAAACCCCAAGGACTCCTCCAGAAAGCTCCTAGAACTGATTAAAGAATTCAGCAAAGTTTCCAGATACAAGATTAATGTACACAAATCATTAGCTCTTCTATACATCAACAGTGACCAAGTGGAGTATCAAATCAAGCATTTAGCCCCCTTTTACACACATTGTCAAACATGAAGTACTTCAGGGAATATAGTACCTATCATAACCAAACTATTAATACTTGAAAAGTGATATCAAAATAATTAGGGGCTGAGTCAAACAAAGAATCCAGGAACAGAGACTCTGTGATAACAGATTCAGGGGTAAGAAGCATCTATGTAAGTTAAGCATCTTTGGGATTTACAGTTACAGATGAATTTTAAAACTTGATAATATAAAAACAATAATCATCCTAAGAAAAAAGATAGGAGAAAGAGGAGAGGAACAGTGAAAATGGTAATGTTTTAGTGTGTTGGTCTCTCAGTTAATTGACACCATCTAACATTAAAGTATAATTTAAAAGTACATAATTACTTTATTCTTTTAATGGTTTTTATAATTTTTAATAACCTTAGGGAGACCTGTTAAGAAATGATATCTCTTGTAGTGAAGAAATATTTATTTGAAGTTTAATAATTTCTTCTGTTGCAATTTAGTTTCTTTCCTATTAAAGTAAAATTTAATAAAACTTAAAATTAAATAGAATTTGGGTATAATTATATGTAATACTTTTAAATTAAGTAGCATGACACCATTTGGTATAAATACAAACAGATCAATGTAACACAATAGAGAACACAGAAATAGACTCACACAAATACAGTTAACCAATTTGTGATAAAGTTGCAAAGGAAATTTTATGGATAAAGGATAATCATTTCAAAAAATGGGGTGGCATCAATTGGATATTCATATGCAAAAATATGCGCTTTGATTCATACCTTGCACCATATGTAAAAATTAACTCAAAATGAACCTTAGACTTAAATATAAAACCCAGAGTTATAAAACTTCTAAAAGGAAGCAAAGGAGAAAATTGTGTGATCTTAGGTTAGGCAGTTTCCTTAGATAAAATATGAAAAGCATGATCCATAAAAAAATTTGTAAATCAGACTTCATAAAAATTAAGAACTTTTGCTCTTTGAAAGGCCCTGTGAAGAGAATGAAAAAATAAAACTAGAGTGGAAGAAGATATTTGTAAATCCTCTATCTGATTTAAAAAAAAAAACTTGTATCCAGAATATGTAAAGAACACTTGAAACTCAATAGTAAGAAAACAAACACAACCTTAAAACAAGAGAAAAATATTGGGACAGATATTCCATCAAAGAAAATACATGGGTGGCCAATCACAACAAAAGATGCTCAGTATCATCAGCTATTAACGAAATGCAAATCAAAACTACAGCAAAGTAACACTGGACATCTATTTAAAAGTCTAAGATTAAAAAGACTGATCATACGAAGTGTCTGGGAGGATATGGAACACTTGAGACTCTCATATGCTGCTGGTGGGGATGTAAAATGCCCATCCACTTCAGGAAACAGTTTGGTAGTTTCTTAAAAATTAAACCTATGTTTAGCTTATGACCCAGCCACCTCACTCCTTGGTATTTACCTAAGAGAAATAAAAGCTTACGTCTATACAAAGACTTTTACTAAAGTCTTCCAAGCTAAAGTTTCTGGCTTTATTTGTAAGAGGCAAAAACGGAAAATGGCCTAAATGTCCATCCACAAGTAAATACATGGGCAAACAGTGATTCACCCATACAGTGAAACCCTACTACTCAGCAATAAAGAGGAATGAACTACTGAAACAAAAAACAGCATGGATGAAGCTCGGAATACAGTAAGGAAGCATAAAAGAAGTCTCACAAAGAGTGCATACTGCATGATTATATTTGTGTAAAAGTCTAGAAAACACAAATCAATGTATAATGACAGAAGACTGAGCAGTGATGGGAGATGGTGCACAAAGCAGGGAGTGGTTTAAGGAAGAAATTACAATAAGGAAAATTCTGGGGGCAATGGATATATTCATTATTTTGATTTTCGTGTTCGTTTCATGGGTACATATACATGTCAACATTATCCAGTTGTATATTAAGTATGCATATTTTATTGTCAACTAAATCTCAATAAAGTTGTGAAAATCAATGAAGACTTTTAAATTAAACCAGCATCTATAGTATAATATTATTTATGATTTTAAAATTATTTCTCCTGTATAATTCAAAGAATAGAAATAGCTTTAAAACATGACCCGTACTGGACTTCTGTTTAATTTTGATCACTGGAATATGAGCAGATTCTAACTTGATACTGAAAAATAAAGAAATGTGACATTTCTTGATTCTTCAATTTCCTGTAGCGCAGACCTTTACATTTTGTATAGTTACTATTTCTTTCTGCTTTTTAAAAAAAATATGCAAGGGTATTTTTCTCCTCTGTGCACATTTTATATGGCTATGATGAAATGACTTTTCTCTGTTATAAACCTACTATATTCTGTTAAATTTCATTGTTAAAAGTTATGTCCTCATAAAGGCTAGGATTTCTATAACTCTTTTAGAAAATAGTCTTATACCTAATTTTGTCTATAATAGTTTCTTAAAGACCATTGGAAATGAATTTTGATGTTGGGTAACATGAACTAACATCAAAGGCCTAGCGTTAAATTTGGCAAGGAGAAGAATTATTTCCTGTAGAAAATCGTTTCCAGGTTTTGTGAACCAGAAGTCCCCAGCTACAGTCTGGTGGTGACCAGACTTAATCACAGGCGGAAGTGGTGTGGTGGATGTCAAATTGTGCTTCATGACATGCTAGGGTTTTGCAAAAGAATCTCAGTAGTTATGGTGTTGTGGGGTGGGGCAGGTGAGAACTGAATGTTGATAGTCAAGGCTGCAGTCACCACCTTTCTTTAATAATAGCTGCTCTGCTTTTTCTCTTTTATGTGTTTGGATTCAATTGCTATTTGAAAAAATTGTTCTAAAAAATAAAACTTAAAAGGTCACAGTTCTGGGAATGTAGAGATCTGTTTTTGTGCCTGCTATGCCATTTGCCAAGCTACGTTGTAAGGATAGGAAGGGAGATGAGCTGAAGGTCAAGTACTCAGGTTATTCCATGGGCAGGCATCCCAGAAAATGCACAAGAAAAAAGAAATAGGGTAGCAGCAATTCTGTTTCTTCCCTTGCCTGGCTCCTCATCCTTGATTTTTTTCTGGGCTTTCATGGCACTTACAACAGCCAGGGTCTCCAAAGGAAAGGAAAATCATCTACCATCTCTTTGGTTTTTCATAGTGGTTTGCTTAATAACAAGCTGTGTTCTGCCCTGTTGTTGCTGGAAATGTTATTCTCACGCCCTGGAATGTCCATCCACACTCAAACCTCTTCTTTACCTGGTGCCCTATTGATCCTTTAAAACTCAGCTGGTTTCACTCTGGGAATCTTTACTTATCACCTTGATTTGGATGTCCTTACTCTTTGATCACATAGTACTCTTTACATAGTACTATCCACTTATCACATTGTATTGTGTCATTGGTTAGACTGTCTTTGTTCTTTTACCAGACTTTATGTTCACAGAAGGAAGGAAGGCACTATGCTGTTTTGACTTTGCATTCCCAGGGCTAGCACAGAGTGGGAACTCAGTAAGTTCTGTTGAATGAATGGATGTGCTATCACTGGAAGATGGCTATAGGCTACCTTTTAATACTTCTTTAATAGATCAAGACAATGGGATAGTTAGAATGCCAATAGGCATTTCATTAAAGTTGGCAAGTCATTTCCAGAATTTACATAGCAATACAAAGGATCTAGAATAATTAAACATAATATTGAAAAAGAAGAACAAAGATGAATGACTACCTGATTTGAAGGTTTACTAGAGGAAAGCAGTAAAAAAGGCAGTGTGGTATTGTCATAAGGACATACATATAAACTAATGAAACAGGAAAGGGAGTCTAGAAATAGATCCATACTCATGTAGACATTTGATTTCCGACAAAGTCACCAAAGCAATTCAATGAAGAAAATGATACTCTTTTCAACAAAGAAAGTCTTTGCAACAAATGAAAGCCTTTCCAACAGTCTTTTCAACAAATTCTGGTGGAACAAATGGATAAATTTGGAAAAAATAAGATTTGATCCCTACCTCACACAACACCAAAAGATAACTCAAGATGGATCATAGACCAAAATGTAAAAGTTCAAATTATAAAGCTTCAAAAATAAAATATAGGAGAAATAATGGCAAACATGGGCAAATAGTGATTCATGTGAAAGTCTTCATGTGAAAAGAACATTTACTGGGGATGACTGTTAAAGAACAATGAAAAAATTTGATTTTATAAAATTTAAAAACTTTTGTTCCTTAAAATATGCCATTTATAAAATATAACTACAAGCCTTAGTTTGGGGAAAATATGTTCTATACATATCTGACGAAGGAGAGGTATATACACAGAGCAACTATAACTTAATAATAAAAGTACAAATGACCCAATAAGAAAATCAGTAGACTTGAAAACATGCTGCATATACATATATATATATAGCCAATAAATGCATTAAAAGATGCTCAACATCATTAGCCATCAGGGAAATGAAAATTAAAACTACAATGAAATGCCACTGTATACCCATTTGATTGGTTAAAATTAAAAAGGTTCAAGAGATCAAGAATAGGTGAAGCTGTGGAGAAACTGGAACTCTCATACATTGCTGGCAGGAATGTAAAACAGTAGAGCTGCTTTGGAAAACTAGCCAATTCTTATAAAGTTGAATATAGACATACTTTCTGATCTAGGCATGCATTCTTTAGCTATTTACTCCAGATATATGAAAACACATACACAAAAACACTTGTACAAGAACGTTTATAGTAACTGTATTCATAATAGCTTCAAATTGGAAACATCTTAAACATCCATATATAGGTGAATGGATAGACAAATTGTGATATACAATACAATAGAATACTTCTTAGTAATGTTAAGGAAAATATTGAAACACATGCAACAGCTGATGGAGTAAGAGAAGCCAGTCCTATTTCTACTGTCTGAATACATTTATGTAAAGTTTAAGAATAGACAAATGTAACCCATTGCAAGAAATCGGAATAGTAGCTACCTAATGAGGTGGGGATTGACTGGAAGAAGCACGAGGGAAACTTCCGGGCTTATGGAAATGTCTATATTTTGATTGAGGTGGTGATTACCCCAATCAAAACTCATCGAATTGTGCATTTAATATCCATGACTTTTTACTGTATGTAAATTTTACTTAGATTAAAAAAACCTGTAACTAACCCTAATGAATAGTAAGAAGCATATAACTACTGATATACGAATGTCCTTTGGTTTATACATGACCCAAGCTCTGACAGGTGTGGGTTATTAGACTCATTTTTCATGATAACTATGACCACAGGAAATTATTAACCTTTTCTCTCTCAGTAACTGAGGATGCTCATTTGGCCAAAACATATTTTACTAATTGACAATAATGGAGAAATAAGCAAATGTGGACTGAGGGAGAGAAACTGAGATTCCAAGTGTGGCCTGCTGTTTTCATTGCCATACCACTGCTGCATAGTGTAGAGCTGGTATAGAACAGGCCTCCAAAAATATCTGAATTAAAGGAATGGACGTATGGGAGAGGGAAAAATGCAGAGCAGGAGGAGGAAAGAGAGAAGGATGTCACAGGAGGAGAGAGGGGAAAGAAAGAGGGTATGAAGGGAACCCAAGGTGCACGAAGCTGTGCATATCCTAAAGGGCTGAGCTGGCTTTGCTTTGCTCCTTTGCTATCCATCTATCCTGGGGATGCTGGCCCCAGGAGACCAGAGCAGCACCAACTGCTCAGCTTGGAGGGAGTGCTGTAAAGCATCCCTGTGCTTCAGAAATAGCCTGTGTGATTACAAAATAGCTGCAGCATTGAAACCTCATTCCAGGAAGCAATTCAGGGAAAGCAGACATTTAGATTGCCCGTGATTATCACATTCGAGAGATGGCTTGTAATAAATGTCTGTTTTTCTCCAAAAATATGGGGTGAAGAGGCATAAGAAATGTAAGCTTAATAATTGAGAAACCAAGCTGTCTGACCACAAATGGAAACTTCATTACACTGCTGGCTTTCACCATAAGAGAAAAAAGATAACATCTGAGCAGTTCATTGTCCCCCACTGCCCCCACCTGAAAGAGAAGGAGTGAATCAGACAGAACATGTAAAAGGCATTATATCTGTATCCACGGAGCTCATGTGACCTGCAGAGAGGACAGACAGAGGACAAATCCAGGGGAAGTAGAAAGTTGTGCGTGAATTAGTGGGGCCAGGAAACTCATGACCCACCCCCAGTGCTACCAGCAACCTTGGATAAAGTTACTTAACTTTCTGATACCTCAGTCTCTCCACCAGCACTTTGGTTATTTATGGAATGAATTTATGCAATTTCTGAAAAGTGGCTATGAAGATACTTTCTGCTAGATAAATTCTATTTTCCCACTGGCTTCCAATATATTTGTCAATTTTTTAAAAATCTTCAACAAACAGAAATGAAAATCCCTGGTGAATAAGGTGACCTTATGGTATTGTTTACTTTGAATATATTAGAGAATTGCTTTGGGTCTGTACCTCCCATTCATCACTGAATTCCCTGGGTCATTTTAGAATCGTAGAAACGACTTTCATTCTTAGAAATACCTTGACTTTAACTTTAATGGTTTTCTAAAAAATCTTTTTAGAGTTGGTAATTTAGTACTTTACTCTGTTGGACTACAGTAACACTCTTCATTAATATAAATCAGTGGATTCTCCCAAAGTTGTCGCCCTGAGAGCTCCTACTAATTGATATGCGTTACAATTGGAAAGGTTGCAAGGAACACCAGAGGCTTCTGCCTTTTTCTACTGTTCCAAACTGAGGAACTTCATTCCTGACATGAATCATAGAAAGAGACAATAACACTTTTAAATAAAAGCTGATAGCTTTGGAGACCCAGAAGCTCTGGATGGAGACTCAAGTCCATGACGGAACCTACATCTGGCAGTGGTCACCACCTGGGGAATTCTGACCTCTAGGCATCTGCGGGTTAGTAATGCAGGTATGCTGTTGTCACTTTTATAAAAGACCAGATGGAAGTTGTATCTTTACCCCCACAAAGTGACACTGAATCATATTCAGTGTGGTCATACTCATTAGCTGGTAGAGATGATTACCACCACCATCACCACCATTAGAAGTTCCCACTGGCAGTTATATAAATCTGACACAAGAATGGGGTGACAAGGTATTATTACATAATCATGATTTTTTTTGATAGATGAACTTTTTCAAAAAATAAAATCCATATGGGTAAATGTGAAAAAGTTCCTTGGTGATTTAAAAAGGCCAAGGACAATGCCCATTGAGCACCTGGGTCCTTAGATGTATCTACGACCGTTCACTCCAAAAAAAGAGGTTTAAGCTGCTTTATAAACCAAAGGATGGGTTAGATATTGCTTTGTAATTAAAATTTTTCTTAATAAAACTGTTATGAAAGTACATTGTGACTGGTCTGTATGATCAAGGAATACACTTTAGAAATAAGTACAAACTTTATATGTTTATTTCTGTCTTTACAGTTCATTTGGGATGACTCAGATGTGAAATTTCTAATCAAAGTGAACTTTTAAATGTAATCTGAATATTTATAATTAAGGTTTGTTGCATGAAGAGGTTTGCTCAACGTGAAGCTTCCCATAAGATGACCAAGTAAACAATTGAAAGAAAACGAACAAAACATGGCTTGATAGTAAACCCTCTGTGGAGGTGCTTGGCAAGATATCAAAGTAGTTATGTCATTACTGTCTTTTCCATGCATGGAAAGAAGAAATCTTTCTAAATACTGGGACAAAAAGGAGGGGAGGAAAAGATGGACAAAGGGAAAATAGCTTTATTTTCTGTTTATCTGTAGGATCACAGATGCATGAGGATCAGAAGCACTGAAGTCCATTTCATCTCAAAGGTCTACAGTCATTCATCTTGTACGGCATCCTAGAAAAATCCAGGACCTACTCCAAATTGTGGTCAGTTTGATTTACTAGCTGAAGTTCAAGATTTTTTTTATAATGCTAAAGAGTACATAGAACATCGATTAGTTAAAAAAAGTTTAGTCATGAGTTAGTTCCCAAAAGGCATAGTCAGAGCAAAGTATTAATGGGGATTAATGATGGCATCGTGGTTCGATATTAGCAAAAGGCCAGGGTTAAAAATAAATGCATGCATCTCAAGAGAAGCTGGAAAGTCCAGGATGGCAGCAGTACAAACACTGAAATTTAAAAATATGTAACTATATTGACATTTTTTCTCTCCTCCTACCTTCCTAATTTTCTCATTAATATTACCTTTTTTCTTACTACAACTGAATCAGAATACCATGGAATCAAGTAACTGTAAATGTTGAGATCCTATGGAATAAACTTCAGTTGTGTCAACCTTCGTTTTCTGAATTGCAAAACAAACAAGCCCCTAGAAGAGCAAATAACCCCCTACCACGTTTTTCTTCAGTGCTTATGTTGACTAGCTGTTTGTATATAATTTCCACCATGGAGAAAGGGTTTCTTCAAATAATAGCATGGTTAGTTATTACTGTGGGACCTCAGACATTCTTCCATCTTTTGATCCAATGTTTAGTCCTGGGAAAACTTTGAGCTATATTTGAGAGATTTGCTTTCCCATACAATCCTATGCTTATTTCCATCAGAGAATTTGCCATGCTGAGCTACAATTTTCTATTTACTAGTCTGTGTTCTCTGTTGGACTGTAAGCTCTGTGGAGGCAGAAACTTAATTTTGTTCACAATTGTACTCCAGTGTTCAGACTGGTAGATTGCCATAAACATTTGTTGAATAAATGAGTATATGCTGAGTGTTTTACCACCATCACCACCACCACCACCACCACCACCACTATCACCACCATCATCACCATCATAAATCACCACCACCACATTACCACCATCACCATCACTCCTACCATCACCACCACCATCACCGTCACCATCTCCACCACCACTACCATCATCATCGTCATCATCACTATCACCACCATAATCACCCTACCATCACCACCATTATTATCACAATCACTGTCACCACCACCATCACCACTACCATCATCACTACCTCCATCACCACCACCACCAAACACCACCACCATTATCATATCATATTTGGTACCTGATCTTCTTTGGAAGCTCATTCTCCAGGGTCCTAGTGCCTATGGCTATTTAGAATCCTCTGATTTATACCTTTCTTCACTTATTGCCTATTTTCAATAATTCGCCTCATATGGGCTCCATTCCCTTGGGACTCTGTTCTTTTCTAGGAGATAGCGACTCAATTTGCTATAATAATTGTGTTATTGGCAATAATGTGTTGATAGTGGCCCTCTAAGGTAATATGATCTGAGAGTAAGGACAATATCTGGTTTCAGCTCAGCCACTTATTTGCTGTGTGACTTTGAGTGAGTGACATCACTTCCAAGGGCTTCTGCTTCCTCACCCAGAGGACTCTTGGAGAGTTCTCCCCATTGCACATGCTGGTTCTGCATGTGTTTCAACACAGATCCTCCGCTGGTAATGCCTTAACCTACCGGAGCAAATATGGATGGAGCTGGTAAATGTAGGTGTTTCACAGTGAATAACGAGCCGTTATCTGCAGTAGCGGTAGCCTTTGCAGAAGCACCTGCATCTCCTTGGGGGAAATTCTCTGCCCATAGTTGCTGCCAGATCCTATCAGTCAGGAGGCAGGAACAGGCATGGACAGGTAACCATGCCGCAGTAATGCCAGGTGGTTGCACAGCCTTCCCTTTTCCCCAGAACCATGCTGCCCTTGTCACAATATGTCATGGCCCACCTTCTTTGATAGTCTGACTTGGGGCTCAGAGTCCATGTCTGGCTTATTCACAGAAACTTGGGGCTAGCAATAGAATGCTTTATTAATGCGATGTGAGTGAAGTAAGTGTTCGGATGGCACAAAGTTAGGCATTCTTCTTAGCTTTCTCTGGCAATTTTCCTGGTGGGAACTGTCACATCAGAAATGCATTGGAAGGAAAGCAGCAATCAAGCAATGCAATTTAAAGGAAGAAGTATACCTTTGGGCAAGTTTCTTCATTTTTTCTAATTGCTTCTCTTTTTTTTTTTCTTTTCTCTCTTAAATCAGCCTGCAGTATAGCTTGGTAAAATGCACCATTCAGTATTTAAAGGAGCCTAAGCAAAAGTTAGCTTATGTAAGGTTATAACATCTCCGGCCTAATCTCTAGACGATGAGAATACAGGATTTTGGACTTGCTTTCTCCTGGGAAACTCTCATAGCCCCAGGCTGTCCAGATTGTCATAACTTTTCCTACTTTTACATCAAAGTGAAATAACAGCAACTCAAAATAAGAACAAGGGAAGTCACTGAATTTATAAAGGAAAAAACAGAAGAAGGGAGAGCACTATTTTGAAGAGTAAAAGAATATTCTTGCTGCCAATGTGGTTTGAGTACAGAGACAAAATTTCACTTTAAAGACAAAGATGCGAGGCCAGCAGAGGTTAGTTATTTACCCTGAGTCAAATAGTAAGTTAATAGCACAACCAGAATCAAGGTCCAATCTCTCGACATGAGCTGAGTCGCTTCCCATATGATGCGGCCTCCACTTTCTTTTCAGTCAAGGACAAAAACCAGCAGGTTTTGAGTGAGTTAGGAAGACAGATTCGCTATGCAGGTGAGAAGAGAGTGTTACTTACATTGCATAGGCAGAGAAACTGAGTCACAGAGGGGTTTAGTGCTGTGGTCCTCACTAAGGGTGATTTTTACCCCCAGTGGACATTTGGTTATACATGGAATCATTTTGAGTTGTCACAACTGGTAAGGGAACAGTTATGACAACTTGCATCCCCTGGGTAGAAGATAGGGATGTTGTTAAACATTCTACACAGGACAGCCCTCTACAACAAAAAATTACCCAAGGTCACATACAATAAATATAAATATACTGGACAATAAATATTTTTATCTGGGGATTGTGCACTTCAAATCCTTTCTGAGATGGAGTTTCACTCTTGAGTGCAATGGCGTGCTCTCACCTCACCACAACCTCTGCCTCCCGGGTTTGAGCAATTCTTCCCCCTCAGCCTCCTGAGTAACTGGAATTACCGGCATGCACCACCATGCCCAGCTAATTTTTTGTATTTTCAGTAGAGACAGGGTTTCTCCATGTTGGTCAGGCTGGTCTTGAACTCCTGACCTCAGGTGATCTGCCCACCTCGGCCTCCCAAAGTGCTGGGATTACAGGCGTGAGCCACTGTGCCTGGCCCAAATTCAGATTCTTATTGTCATTGAAAGTTTGCACAATTTGGATTATCGGTGCTTTTCTCAACATGCACCCACCTGTTTCCCGAAAACCCCTTGCCAACCTTCAGAGCTAGACTTGTCCTTGACCACAGAAAGCAAATTTGTCTTTGGGGCCCCAGTCATGTGCTCTGCATCTTGTCCCTACCCAGCTCCACTCTCTCCAGATACCCAGCAAAGACTGGTCTGCTCATCCTCACTGTTTCCCGGCAGCAAGTGCCCTCAGGAAAGTTCTGCCTTCCTTCACTCTCACCTGGGGGTGAACTGAGGTCTATGCGCTATTTTTCTGGAGAGTCCACATGCCACTTATACCGCTGCTCTGGCATTTGCAACCTGCGAAAGGGATTTCTAGCCTCTGTGACCAGGCTGGGAGGTGTTTGAGAGGAATTCAGAACAACTCTGCACCAGCCTTTGTTTTACCTGAGGTCTGGGCCCAGCCCCTGAGAAAACACACACAGCTCCGTCGCCCTGAGACAGGGTTCTGGCTAGGAGTCCACAACTTCAGAACATTTTCTTCTGGGCTCTCTAAGCACATATTTTCATACTAATAAAGTCAAATCATTAATTGAGAAATTTAAAGATTTTTTTTTGTCTTTCTTCTTTGTTTAATTGCATTCGGAAATTTCATGATAGATTTCCAGGATTTGTGAACGGGAGAGTATCTGCCTGAATGACCAAAGAACACTTGATTTTTCTTCTGTGTCATTTTTTAAATTGATTTTTGGAGGCTCAGTATTTTAGCTTTTAAGATTATTAAAACTGAACAGATTTTGGAAAGATTCACAGAGGTATAAAGGAGCTAATAGAAGTGAAATTGCTTTTGAAAACCATTGAACATTCTGTATATGTAAACAAGGGTGTGATGGAAATGGAAATATTGCTTGAAATGTCTCAGGTCAGGACCTCTACCCCTTAACACCCAAATTCTCCCCCTCCAAAAATAAAACCAAACCATTTTCCAAATGGATTTTCTCTGTCTGGTTTTAAATCTTTTAATTGGGGTATAAATTTTCAAACTTAGAACTTCACAGGCTTCATATGATTAATAAAATCTCAAGGCAATTTGCATTAGGAGTATGTGTGCTTATTCAATAATTAACAGCTTCCGCTTAGCCAGCTGCCACCATAGACACATTAGGTTAACTGCTTCCTGTCTGCTTCTCTTTTGCACTGGCTTCTGTTAGGCAGTGATTTCTGACTTCTGGGTGCGTAAAAGTACACACAGTGTGTGAGTAAGCTTATGCTGATGAGCGTGCCATTTTAGAATGCTTAAGAAGGAATTAATTTAAATTTAACCACTGCTAGCTGTTGCTTCCTTTCTCACTGCAGAATTGTTATGGTAACTTCAAAGAAGAAAAAGAGAAATCTCGTGGGCAAAACAGTAAAAATAGTGATCAGATGCAGGTCTAATTTATGTTTGTTATAAATGGTTATGACACTTTTGTAAACATTTCCCAAATTCAACATTCCCCCAAATCTTTGGAATTCATTGTCTTCTCATTATGGAATGTAAATGCACAGAAAACAAAACTGCCTTTACGTGTTGATTTCTACTTTCACTTTTTATGCTCCGCTGTTTCTTAAATTGACATGTAGCTTAGTTATTAATAAAATAAAATGAACCATTCTTAGAAGCTAACCAGAAATTATATTTCATATCATTCTCAGTCTAATATTTTTATATTAACAATATTGATTTCATTTAGCTCAAAAGAATATACAACCAAACTCAAACATAACATTCTTTCAAAAAGAGAATTTCTTAGAAAACTTAAGGAAATTGGTAATATAAGTATTTCTTTTTCTCAGTCTTTGATTGTTTGAAATACCTCCCAGCTTAACATTTCTTCAGAAATAATCTACTCTTCAGACAGATTGGATGTAATTCCCTGCACCAAAGTCTGGCTCTCCATGCTGGGTACGTTGATATAATCTAGGACTGCATGGGTCCTGGACATCCCATTTAATCCATGTCCCATGCCTGGCCCCACCCTTCCCACTCATGGGAGCTCTATCTCCTTTCTCAGAAAGTTGTTCCACTGCAAGATCTCTGCGTTCTCAAAGTTGTTTTAGGATATCCTGCAGAGAGCAGCATGGAAGGTAGAAAACGTCTAGATTTGAAGTCAGCAGACTGGAGTTCTAGCTGTGGCTTCGTCACTGAAAGCTGTCCTTACCCTGTGTCCTAACTTGTAAAAGTGCATGAGTAATGCCTGCCCTACTTACCACACAGGATCCTGCAAAGAATCAATACCCACTTCATAAGTGAGAAAGCCCTACAGTGACACATCCTTGTGACAGGAGTTAGGATGAGATGTAGCCATTCATTTCTTCACTCTTACTATCAGTGTGAAGATGGAGAAAAGCTGTGCCTTGCACATCTGTGCACCTTGATGTTTGGTTGATCAACTGTCTGATTACAGTCATTGACATTTTTGTCATGATCACTCCTCAGTCCCTAGGCAAGGGGTTCTTAAGAATAACTGGTCTATAGTATCATTATATCTATCATTGTTTGTCTGAAGCCAAAGAAACATACAGTAATGAGACGACAATTTTGTTTTATAGCACATGATAAGCTCAGAAAATTCCAGGAGCTATATAACTGGGTGTCAGGAGCTAGAATCCTACAAATGAAAGTTTATTAAGTGTAAGTCATCATTTCAGCAGCTCTTAATGAACTGGCCTATATACTGAGGCAAATGATGGGTGTAATAGATTTTAGGTATCAGTAATTGCTGCTTACCATTGCAGATCCCACACGGCTGACTTTGATGGGATTCCCTCTTCCAGAGAGGTCCATTTGTGCTCTGTCCATCACATACAGGCAAGTGTCCAGGATGCCATCTTCAAACTATTTGGAGAAAGAAAAACAAAGAGAAACTACTTAGTGTTCACTCTGCAAGCAAAATATTCTCTGATGAAAAATAACATGAAACCACAACCTAATGTTTAGAAATGTGTGTTTCCCGTATAGTGATCTCCCATAATCTTTAATATGAAATATTAAAGTAGAAGGAAAGAGACATCTTCTTTTGTTTTTCATTAAAGTGAGTAAGAATATAAAAGCAAGCCGGAAACATAAACAGAACTACTAGAGAGTTGATATACTCAGGGATCATGAGCTGACTTGAAGTTCCTCAGAAGATGATTCAAGTTAATTTAGAAGGTCTTTTCAACATATTGGCTCCTGTACCCAAGAAGAGGGAATGAATGATTTACCAAAGTCAGGCCAGAGTCTTAGGACCTCGAAAGTAATGTAAGTCCTCGTGCATTTTGAAAATAAACAGCTCTCAGGTGTATCACAGGAAGGCGCTTCACACTACTCAGTTTGCACCCAAAATAGTAGGAGACCTCATACAGTGACTGTCCCTCTAAGGTTTCCCCTCTTCTGAGACAAGGTGGACCCCAGGATCAAGGAGAGGGTAGAAGGCTGCAGAAAGTAGATTACACTATCAAGGGAGGAGTCTGGTACCAGTTCAGTCTCCTTAGAAAGAACTGCTAGCGGCCTGGCGTGGTGGCTCACTCCTGTAATCCCAGCACTTTGGGAGGCCGAGGCGGTCGGACCACGAGGTCAGGAGATCGAGAACCTCCTAGATAACATGGTGAAACCCCATCTCTACTAAAAATAGAAAAAATTAGCTGGGCGTGGTGGTGGGCGCCTGTAGTCCCAGCTACTCGGGAGGCTGAGGCAGGAGAATGGCGTGAACCTGGGAGGCAGAGCTTGCAGTGAGCCAAGATCGCGCCACTGCACTCCAGCCTGAGTGACAGAGCAAGACTCCATCTCAAAAAAAAAAAAAAAAGAAAGAAAGAAAGAAAGAAAGAACGAACTGCTAGCCACAGGCAATACCAGAATTTTCTTAAGAAGGAATAAAGATCAAATAGCAAGACAGGAAGATTTTACCTATACTGTACCTCACTTTAGTAAGAGATTTTCCTGAATAGAGAAACCTTGTGTATCATCCACCCAAGTGCTTGTGACAGAAACCACAATCATAATGGCTAATTGCCACACAATTCTTTATTCAGTCCAGTTAGAATACCCACTCTGGGTGTATCCCAAACTGATGGGATGGATGCAGTAATGGGTAATTGCACTAGTTCTTCAGGTATGGAAATAGCTCAGTATTTTGGTTCTTATTAAGCAGCTTCTCTCAGCTATATTTGCCGGGCATGATAGCAACTAACTGGAGAGTTCAAGAAATAGTCATAGAACTGGTCGATTCCCCACATCACTGTAAACACACTTGGCTGGTTATTCTGGCCAAAGGGCACACACCAATAGCCTCTTTGAGTGACAGAAGATACAGTCAAGTGACTGTGTTCCGGGGTGCCTACCCAAAGGCATGCAGGCAAGGAGTGCCCTGACTGGGCTTGGGACACCTTTCCAGACCTCCTTGATGCCCACCTTGATGACTTTTCCCCTTGTTAGCTATCTATAGATTGTCACATTCGGGCCATAAATAGAATCACCAGGCTAAAGGCTAGAAATTGGGGACCAAAGACAAGGGCATCAGGCAGTAGCCAGTATAGTCAAAGGTTGCATGTCACTGAGGAGGGGATGGCTTGAAAGCAGGGCATCAGGCAGGAATCCAAAAACGGGGTGCCAACGTAGCTCGTAGCTTGGCAGGACATCAGAAATGCAGACGGGCAAGCCTGAGCATTGAGCATGTAATTCTCTGGAGTCAGGGAAGCTGTTCACAAAGCCAGGTAGGCAGGATGACACGGGTACTGGAGCAGTGGGTGAGGAACACAGGGAGATCCCATATGGAAGTCAAAGCAAGGCATCCGGAGCCAAGAAAGTTCCCTATGACCACCAGATTCCGTGAAAACTCCCCGCTGGATGCCCAGCACAATGATGCACAGTTCTAGCCATCCCAGCCAAAACTCCTGAGAAATGGCATTCACCCCCTCTTGTGTCGCTAATTAAAAATCCTTTTGAAATCACACGACATGCATTCATTTATAGAAAACTGGTAAAACATCGTTCATTTGCTCCATTGTTAAAGATACCAAACAAATAGTTTGAATGACTGAACATCTTAAAGAAATGCCATTTGCTACTTTATGTCTAGACAATAACTTGAGTTTGCAGCTGATAAAATCTTTCAATGTAAAAGTTCAGCGGGCCTTCCTTTGATGAAATGATAACACTCTTTTCTAATTAGCAGTACCCTACGCTAACACTTAAAAAAAAAAAAAAAAGAAGCTATTTCTTTGAATTGGGCACACCCCTTGCAGTATTCTTTGCATCACTTTCAAAATACCTTTCTTTATAAGCCAGGTTGAACTAATGAGATTTCACTGTTCTAAGTGGCCAAAGCATTTCTCAATAGAATGCCACATTATTCATGGAATCTCTCATTTCTGTAACACTGTAATACCCAGAGATACGTGGTTTCAGCTGATGAATTATGCAGTTGTCTTTATGAGTCCCTACTCCTATGCTCTCTGCCTTGGAGTCTCAGATCCTAAAAAGCAGGAAATTGTGCTGGTCTAATATTGATATACGGGACCCTGCAGGGATACATGTGACAAAAAACATGAAGTAAAAATGTCCTTGACAATAACAAATTTTCAGTGGCTCACCTGACCATAGCTCCAGCTTCTGGTCTTGATGTCATTGACCTCTCCATAAAAAATTACCCCGATGTCATTCAGGACATACTCTTCTCTTTCTTTCTCATTGTCCAGATACACAGCATCATCTGCATCAGGGTTTAAACAGTGACCATTACCAAACCAGACTGTTTCCAAACACTTGCAAGTTTATTTTGTTTCTAAACTGCATTTGATCAGCCAAATTTTTAAAACACGCCCTTTGTTTCACTAAGCATAGCTCATTTCCCAGTATTTTTAGTAATGGTGAACATCATCAGCACCAAATTCAGTCTGGAAATGATGACATTTGTTAGCAAAATGCTGACAAACTCTGGCTCTTTAAGTTCCAAGCAGCAGAATTAAATTGATATGTCTCATTAAACATTTTATGATTCTGGTGCATCAGTAGTTTCAGAATTCTATGATGCTGATGTACATCTCTAACACAAATTAAAATATAATTTCCAACCTTTTAACATTAATAGAAAACTAGATGAACTGAAAATGATTTTTCAAACAAATCTGGGACATATGAGAAGGCAAAAGCCTAATTTGCCATGTCATGTCTGTTTTGTGGCCCATCACTGGCAGGAGGGAAGCAGTAGGTCATCTCCTTTTAATGAAAGATACTTGTGGATGTGCAAGTATATGTATGTGTCCAACCAGCTTCCCTGGCCAGTGTCTTTCATTGCAAAGACTTTTCTTCCCTGTGGCTAGAATTTCAGGAGGGTCATCCTGCCCGTCTATCATCAGTCTGGTAGTTATTCCCAGGCCTGGTGGGAGAGCAGCAAAGCATCTTTAACACAGACAGGACTCTACAAGTGTAAATCGCACTCAGGAAAATGTGTGTGTTTGGGACAGGCATCTAAATGTTTTTACATGAATTCTACCTCAAGGTAACGAAATAATTGATTATAATAAATTCAAAAGGAATGGTCGAATTAGAATGTCATGATCTTGCAATCCCTAATGAAATAACGAATTGAGGCAGAAATAATTCGTTAACAAGGGAACTTCATAACGGGTGGATGAGACTGATAAAACGTGAAGCAGATACTATTGACAAACCTAAATATATGTATCTTCTGCCAGGATGAATGTCCTAGGAAGCAATGGCATGACTTATGAAGTATTTTTGCCCCTTCCTCCAAAAAAATAAAAATGCCACTTGAAGCTGAATCTGATAGAGTCTCTAGATCTAACTAGCTGCTTAACAGAAAATGCCACAGTGGTTAAAAAAAAGTCCCACAGTGGTTAGAGAAAAATATTTCATGACACCAGGGGACGGAATCAACAAAATTCAGAATATGGAAAGTTCTACATAAAAAGTGACTCAGTTTCAGCCATAAGTTTGTGGCATGAAGGAACAGATGAAGAGGATTACTCTAGAGGAAAAGATTTAAGTGACATACCAACCGAATTTAATCTACACACTTCAATCCAAATAAACTAACTAAAAAGATAATTTTTATACATTGGGAAAATTAGATTAAAGATGGTTTATTAGATAATACCAAGGATCTCTTGTTGATTTGTATTAGCTGCAATAATTATACACAAACACAGATAAACACATACATACACACATATGTACATATGTATCTATGTATACTGTATATATGTCTATTTTTAAAAAGCTACATGCTAAAATATGTACAGGTAAAATAATATGATTACTAGAATTTACTTAAAAATGCTAAGGCAAAGAATAAGGGAAAAAGGGATAGATGAAGCAAGCAAATGTGGCAAAATCTTGATAACTATTAACTCTGAGAGACATATAAGTAGATACTCATTGTGCTACTCTTTCTGCTTTTGAGTTTGTCTGAAAATATTTATAAGAAAAATTAACTTTGTCAAAAGATATAAAACTCAAATACAAAATGAACACGTACAAAATGTTTCCAATTGGATATGAACATTCAGTAACGTAAAGATATAAATTCTACCCAAATTAGTCTATATGACCAATGTGAACCCAACCAAACTTCTACTCAGAAGCTTTGGAACTTCGCCTGCTCATTCAAAAGCTTATCTGGAAAACACAATGTGAAAGAAAACAGCCAGGCAGGGCGTGGTGGCTCATGCCTGTAGTCCCAGCACTTTGGGAGGCTGAGGCAGGTGGATCACTTCAGGTCAGAAGTTTGAGACCAGCCTGGCCAATACAATGAAACCCCATCTCTACTAAAAATAAAAATATAAGTCAGCCATGGTGGTGTGTTCCTGTAATCCTAGCTACTCGGGAGGCTGAGTCAGGAGAATCACTTGAGCCCAGGAGGCCGAGATAGCACTACTGCACTCCAGGCTGGGCAACAGAGCTAGACTCCGTCTGAAAAAAAAAAAAAAAAAGGAGAGAGAGAAAATAGCCAAAAACTAATATGTTGAACAAGAAGAAAAATTGAAGGACTTGCCCAAAGGTAAATTAAACTTTGGATCCCAGTTTATAGTTTCCTGCATCTATGCCCTTTGCCATGTAACCAGTATTTTCCCTCTAAATGTGGAATATCCTCTCTTAACTTTAGGCTTATTTTGGCTAACGGGGTGTTAGCAGAAGCAATGCTAGCAGAAGCAAGTAGGGGTCTAAAATATGACTGCACAGCTGAGTATGTGATCATACAAATCTGCTATCACCCTGAGGAAAATATGACCCAGCAAGCCCACTGGTCAAAGAAAGATGAGAGGCACCAGAGCAGAGGGTCTCTGGAGCTCTCAGGCAGAGACGGATCCTCTCCAGCTGTTCCCACCTGAAGCAGTGCTGGCCAGTGAAGCCCCATCCGGATGAGCCCAACCCCAGCCAAGCCCCAGATCCATGAATAAGTGCTTATTGTTGTATGACACTAAGATTTTCTGGTTCTTTCTCATGTAGCATTAGTGTGATTATAGCTAACTGAAACAAAGCTACACTTAAAACTGACATTAGCACAGTAATGGACAAATATATGGAAGGAGCTAAATATGTATTAAATCTTAGTAAATAATAAAGATGGCCCTTAAAATCACTAGGTAAAAATAGATCTGATCAATACGTGGTGTTTTGACAGCTGGTTATCCATGTAAGAAAAAAAGTGTCAGTAAGATCTCTTTATCCTGCTATATACAAACTGTATCCATGGATTTAAGAGGCACATGTGTGTCTCTCCCTGACAATCTTTATTTCACCTGACACGTTCCAGATATAAGCAGGTAGAGAAACATAACATTCAATAAATATATGAAAAAATGCTCAATTCCACTAATGATCAGAGACATAAAAACCAAATTAACCATGAAATACCAATGAAATACCATAATTCTCCTACCATATTGGCAAATATTAAAACAAATGGTTAACCACCAGTGCCAGTGGAGGGTATGAAGAGATGGATACTCTCATCTACTATGGCTGTAGTGTAAAATACTGCCGCCTTTTAAAAGGGTAATTAGGCAATATCTATGCAAATTTAAAATGTGAATTCACTTTGCCCAATGCTATTTCTAGATGTCTATTCTACAGTAACATTTGTACAAAATGTATGTGCAACCTTCAAAATGGCATAACATGCTATAGTGAAAATGGGAAACAATCCAAATAGTTGTAAACAAAAGACCAAAACAATATGATATGACCATACCGAGCAGCCATTAAAAAGAAGATGCATGTGCTCATATAGAAAACGCACCAAGATATACTGAGTGAGAAAATGAGGTACAGAGCAACAGGTTGACACAGTCTCATTTGTGGTTTAAAAAAACCTAAATTCTCTGGGTATATATATGCAATCAATATATAAAATGATAGCAAAGTATCCGTAATGATATACACAGTTAAAGTTGGTTTTCTCTGGGGATTCTCTAGGATTGGAAGATTGGTGAAAAGGAAAGTTTGCTTTTAGCCATATATATGTACATGTGTGTTTATTTGAAAAGAACAATATATTCAATTAATTGCCAATCAAAAATGAAAAGCACTGAAAATACTTTAAATGGATGACATTACAACAAAATGTTAATTGTTGGTGTCTCTGATTTGTAGATCTTTGAGCTCTTTTTATGCTTTTATTATTTTTTATTTCTCTAATGAGACTTTTTCCATGAGAACATCAGAAAAAGTTGTTTTTTAAGATGTGTTTCCACTTAAGTGAAGCTACCCATTTAACAAGAGATTAACAAGTCCAACTTTTATGCATGAGTTTTTCTTTAAAAGCAATATAGGGTTGTGCTTTTTTATTATCAATGTCCTTAAATGCAACATTTTTCTCCTTCTTTAAGTCTCCCTGAACCCTCTCCTTTCCAGCACAGACTGAATTAAACCTTGTTCCCTTAGTGCCCCATGGAGGCTGGGGTAACATTTATCTCACTGTATGGATATTGCCGTTTAATGATTATATTTATTGAATAAGTATGTGTTTAAGTATTTACTTCTTAATTTTTTTTTTAAGTAGTAGCATGTAAATAAGCATTGTTATACTGCTTATTTATGGCCAGGAACTTTCTAAGTGCTTTATAACAAGACACATGAACTCATCCACACTCATAACATCCTTGTGAGGAAAGTAGCCCCCTTTCACTGATAAGGAAATTGAGGCAGAGAGAAACATAACTTTTCCAAGGTCATGCCGCTAGTGAGTTGTGAAACTAGGATTTGAATAAGCTGCCTTCTGAGTAGTTCCTGGCTCTTGGGTCCAAAGGATCAGATGACTGTGTCCCCAGCCCCCAACACTGTGCCTTGGAACATGGTAGGACATCAATCAATGTCTACTGAAAGAATGAGAGATGGGGAAGATGTCTGGAGCTTAGAGAGTAAGGAAGAAGTCCAAGAAAATGAAGGATTTACCTTTGGGCTTTGCGTTAGTATTGATGGGAAGTGATAAATTTAAGTGGCAAAGCATGATAGAGAGGAGTTCTGGAGCTCCAGACTAAGCCACCCTTTCCCTTCCAACTCTTGAATTAAATCTCACCTCAAACAGGCAGACATTATCATGAATCCACAATATGGCAAGGAAGTCAAATGGGAAGGCTCGATTTTAATTTTAAATTTATTTATGATTTTAAAAAGAAGATTGAGGGTGGAAAACAGTGCCTTATTTCCCCTGTTTTTATTCAGATCTGTCACTTTAAAATATAGTTGTCCAAAGCAAGGTGAAAAAAAAAATTGTATCACGATGGAAATGCCAAAAAAAACTCCCTGTGTTTGGAAGGCTAACAAAAATAGAAAAATGTAATCATTTGCCCCGGAGATTTTTGCTGTTGGCTTTTTGATAGTGTTTTTGTTTGTTTTTAAATTTTTGGTTAGCTTCAGAGGGGTGGGGTTTCACTAAGTTTTAGGGGAAGCTAGTTCTTCACTTAGTAAAATGGAAGACTCGACTAATAGGAAAAACAAACTAACAAACAACTCACTATTCTAGAAACCCAACAATTTGGCCTGGCAGAAGGTAGATGTGTGTGAGGCTTGTGTGGAATGTGGAAGCTGGAAACGATACTTAACTGAGGACTGAGGGGAGAAATACGGTCTAGACAGCTCCCAGAGTAGGAGCGGCTGCACCTTGGACCAACTGACAACTCTTTGATAGTAGGTGACCTCTGGCAGACAACCACCATTACAATAAAACTCCGAGAAAAACAGATTACACATGGCACCATTGGTGAGTGTGACACAGCACCTCCATCCACTGCCCAGAGCAGCTCTGTCACCAGAACAGACCTTCAAAATGCCTCGTAAATAACCACTCTTGCAGGCTGACTAACAATTTACAAGAGGCATGTAGTGAAGAATAATGACTTCATTTATTTTACTGTTCCTCTGGTGGGAATAGAAGGGTAGTTAAAAAAGAAAAGAGTGGGCCGAGAAAATTTGGGGTGGATTTCAGTCACCCTCTGACATTCCCACTGTCCTCCCCACCCCACCCGGAGAAGGTAAGGATTTATAACAAACATGTAAAAACAAATGCTGAGCCTATTGATTTTAGTATCTGTATAAGCTCTTTGCGAGAAGGAGGATCATTCATCATTGCATGGGCTGATACATTCCTTCTGCTTATTTACATGCTATTTCAAAGTCAGAGCAAGTTCCATTTCCTTGGTCATTAGGCTCAAGTCTAGCAAAGGGAGCCCAGGAATTAAACACAACTGTGGTGCCAGAACAGCTATCCTACATGGTCTCTTTCAACAGTTTAAACCAGAGTTTGGTGTTGTTTCTAATCCTTTAGAAGGAATAATGGTTTGGCCCTTCAAAAAGGCAAAATGAGTCACCATTTAGGGAAGGAAGGAATTTAGATCGAGGGGATTAGGAATCACTTACACTTGCTTCCCCCTTTATATAAAAGCTGAGCACCACTAAAAAGAGGAAAGATTCATGCTGGGGGTGTGTAATCACTCTTAGAGGGAGTGGCTTGATCTAAAGAGCAAATGTGACTCCGGACAGGTGTCACCATGATATGTTTTTCCATCATAAAGTACATCAAAAGGGGTGGCAGATTCTAACAGGCTGTGTGTGCTGCGGCGTACCAGGAGTAACTTCCTGTCAGTGGGAATTGTGAGCGTATTCAGGAATGGCATTTCTAGAGTCTGAGCTTTTTATTCTGGAAGGATCCAAACCCACTGCCTTCCTAAGATGGTTTCATATAGCCACTCCAGAGACCTTGCTTGCCTACCTAGTAACACTGGAATGGAATCAATCTATGAAGCACAAGCAAGTGGTTCCTCAACAGTCAGTTGAGTTTGCTTCTTTCCTTTTAGCCCCTTCAGTATAAAGTGGAGTAGTTCGCCAGGACTGGTATCCTCGAAATAACAATGACTAACACCCCTTCTCTTGGAGACTGTTGAGCCTAGACCAGAATTTGCACCCTCAGGCTACTGCTATTCATCCGTCAATTCACAGATATTGATAGTATATCTCCTGCCATGCTCATGACAGCACAATCACCCGTGTGTGCATAGTACAACATAGTTTACATTCCTTCCAAACATGTTGCATTACAGCTCACACCAGCTTGAGAAGTTTATTGGATTTGTGCTAATTTGCCTGTTTTGCTGGTTAAGGGCTTTTTAGTGTACTGAGATATCTTCAGAAGATAGACTATTATTCATGAAGCAATTCTACAAAGAAAATGTCAGAGCTTCTTTACTTAGCACATATCCTCTAAGGGAGACTGTGCCCTTGTTGGTATGCTTTAATTTTTTTTCCCAGAGAAAGCTTTCATTTGATCTTGTAAATATCAACCTGAATTTATTTATTTATTTATTTATTTATTTATTTATTATGGCAGAACTTTCCACGTTGATTAGGTCATCACAGAATCTTCTCGGCTGGCCATCTACTGTTTTTTTTTTTTTTTTCTTTTGCTACACAATGCCAGATACTGATGGCTTTTGTTTTAAAAATATAAGTGCTTACCTTGACTGAGTCAGGATGCTCCAGGGTTAGCCCCGGTTTGTTTCTTAATTTTCTATAGGACTTTGAGAAATGCACGTAACATCACAGAACCTGCTTTCTCTCTTGAAATCTGAGTCTAATAATCATCTCCTTGCCTCTCAGAATGGTGATTATCAGTTCCGTTCAGCAAACATTTACTGAACGTTGACTCAATTCCAGGCACCACGAAAGGCTGAATGAGAGAAGGATTATGCCTTCCAAACACACAGTCTAGGGAGATACTGACTATGAGCACACTTTGAAGCATATAAGAGACTCTATAAGGAAGGAATTGTAAACCACATGAATTGGTGGATGAATGTGTCTCTGCATTAGACACTTCCAACCATGCTCTTTCTAGAAACACCTTGTAAAGACCTTTGCACCTCAATCCTGGGGTCACCTACATGCCATTGAAAAGAAGGTTTACTGTGAGCTCTCTGGGATCCTTTCTGATTACGAGGCCACACTAAATGATCCTCGCTTGGCATAAAAAGCATAACAAGTCTCTAATGACTCAGACACTAGGAAGAATGATACATACATTTTATTTAAGAGGGGTATTGAGCAAATAAAGGTTAAAATTTTTGCATAAGTTTTATTAAAACTTCATAAAAATTCAATTAACCAACTATTTGATTACTATCCTATGCAAATACTGTTCTGGGTGCTAGACAGGGTGCAAAGCTAAGCTACTGGCCAGTCTCTCCTCGTTCCCCAAATAGGTTGGAGTCCCCAGTTTTGTGTTCTTGTTGTGCACTGACTTATTTTAGCCTTTTTACAATTGTAATCACTTTTTTATTAGAAGCTCATTTGTAAAACCCTTGCTAGAAGCTATACGAAGATTGTGTCTGCCTTTTTCACTGCCACAGTCCCAGTACCTAACTCAGTATTGACTTTGAATTTTTATGAATGAATACATCATACTGTTGTACTGTGCACAGGTCATTGTGTTGTTATGGGCATGGGATGAGACATACTATCAATATTTGTGGATTGGTAGATGAATGGCTCTAGCCTGAGGGTGTAAATTCAGGTCTGGGCTCAACAGTCTCCAAGAGAAGGGATGTTGGTCATTGTGTTTTTATGGGCATGGGATGAGACATACTATCAATATTTGTGGATTGGTAGATGAATGGCTCTAGCCTGAGGGTGTAAATTCAGGTCTGGGCTCAACAGTCTCCAAGAGAAGGGATGTTGGTCATTGTTACTCTGAGGACAACAGTCTTGGTGACCTACTCCATTCTGTACGAAAGGGGCTAAAAAGACCGTATATAAATACGAAGCAAATAGCTTAAGGATGAATTTAATAATAAAATACAAGTGGGTCATTTTTATTTATTTGCTGTTAAAAGCATCCAAGATATTGGGAACATATTGATTTCTTCATATTAAATTAAATTGATTTATTTGTTTAAAGAAAAATGAAAAAACACATTGAATAAAAAGGAAATATTGGATACTAATTTGGTGTCAGATGCTAAGAGAGAGAGAAATCCACACACACATCACCCACAGACACACTCCTCCCAGCACACCAGATATGTTTTTGACTTTTCTCAAGACGGTAAGTTCTGAGATTACATTTATAAGTTATCTGTAATGATAGGGTACAGCAAAACTAAAAAGTATTTACTTGGGATTATTAAATCAACACAGCAAACATTTATTAAACCTCAAGTGTGCCAGAGGCTATGGATATGAGGTTGAATGAGGTGAGGGAAAAGCAGTGATGGAGAATGGAATGGGGGAACAACTTATCAAGAGGAGAAAAATCCCTTAAAGGTAACTGATGCCCAATCAAAAATACTGCTCAGTGCTTCTCCAGAGTACTAGGCACAGACATCAGAAATCTAAATCTTTCAGAACCCACTATCTGGCACTAGTGCTAGATTACCAAACTGGAACATTCTATATTTGAATAGTGAAATACATTCAATAATTCTGAGTTCCTGAGTAGTTAAAAAAACATGATGAATTCGTAATAACTGCCCATCTCACTCCTGCTGCCTTTGTGGGTTGAGTTTTCTTTAACACCCAGGAGAAGGGTTTCCTCCCAGAATGGACCCGAAGCCCGGTTAGCACCACTAAACTAAAATCTAAGCAATTATTCTCCCTGCATGCACCCCTGCCTTCACTGGTGTGGCATTGCTATTGATCCCCATTAATGATTTAGTGATTAAGGAGGATAAATTGCCTATGAATGCAAAGCAGGCTGAGGGGCCCTCAGGAGCACAGCTGAGCATTCTCCTATCAATAAGTGCTGTGCGTGCTGCTGTAATTTTCAGCCCAGCGTTCTGTGCCACCTCGGACCACAATCTTGTTCACCTGGCTCTCTTTTGACAATTTCTGGAAACAGTTTTCCTTCTCATCTTCTGCTATCTTTTTCATTTGGGCGACAGTCTCACCCGTCTCTTTTGACCTACTTTCCAGTTACCAGGCCATAGCGCTGAGTCCTTTGTTATGCATTAACACACACAAGCATAAAAGTGCAGGGGACTGCTAGGCTACAGTGTATGTGCTTGTGTGTGTGGCGGGGGGAGGTTCACCATATCGTCCCCTTTTTGGATTATGCTTTGCATGCTAGGCTGGTAAAACCACACAATAAGTGGGGAGATGACCTCTCTCTCTCACTTCATTTAAAAAAAAGGTGTTCAGTGCCCAAAAGCATGGTTGTTGAAAGAGATCAAGCAACAAGATAATAAAGCTCACTGGACCACTCTGCATTAAGGAAGCAGAATTTGCTCCTGGGACAGAATGGGAGAAAAGTTCAGAGAATAAAGGAGAACAGTAGGAGAGAGAGAGAAGGGGTGGTAAGGAGGAGAAAGACTGGAATTAGGTTCAGGGTAGAGCCAGTGAAATTTTAAGAAGAGTAAATTATCATCTCCTGAGGTTTTTCGTTTGTTTGTTTTGTTTTTGTTTTTTGAGATGGAGTCTCACTCTGTGGCCCAGGCTAGAGTGCAGTGGTGAGATCTCAGCTCACTGCAACCTCCGCCTCCCAGGTTCAAGTAGTTCTTCTGCCTCAGCCTCCTGAGTAGCTGAGATTACAGACACACACCACCATGCCCAGCTAATTTTTGTATTTTTAGTAGAGACGGGGTTTCACCATGTTGGTCAGGCTGGTCTCGAACTCCTGACCTCATGATCTGTCTGCCTTGGTCTCCCAAAGTGCTGGGATTACAGGCGTGAGCCACTGCGCCCGGCCCTGCCTCCTGAGTTTTAAAATTATTGCTTATTGTTTTTCTTTCTTCTTAGAGACAGGCTGGCGGGGCTGCCTCGAACTCCTGGGCCCAAGCAATCCTCCTGCCTCAGCTTCCCGAGTAGCTGGGACTGCAGGCTGCTCTGGGGGCCATGCCCAGCTTTATTGTTTTGTGATTATTATGAAACCAGTGGTCCTCTAAGTGTCGACTCTGACCAGCAGCAACAGCATCCCCCAGGAACTGGTTAGAAATGCAAATTCTCAGGCCAGACCTCAGACCTACTCAACCTGAGGGTGCTGCACAGCAGTGTCTGACCAAGCCCTCCAGGTGATTCTGATGTGCACTAAGTGTGGTGACCACAGAGTGCATCTTTCCTGCTCTCACCCTCCACCCCAAACTGCAATTAAGGTCTGGGCATTCACAGATGTTGTGTGTGACTGCTTTTGTTGTTGTTGCCAACATTGAAATTGAAGGTGAAGGTCAAGTTTCTCACTTGCAGCAGCACAAGGGTGAGTAGGATTCCTAGAGGCAGAGACAGCCATGAAGTCAGAAATCCCTAAAGAATTTGCAGAGATGTTTGGGCCTCCACAGGCCAAGTAATGAAGAGGATTGTGCTAGTTTGCCTTGTGTTCTGGAAGCAGGGAGCACCCTCCCGGCATGTGCCTGTAATAAGTTCACCTTCCACCTTCCAGATGATTAGCTCACATCTTCCCTATCAAGCCTCTCATGCCCTTCCTTGCTGCTGCTTCTCAACACATGACTTTGCTTTACACTTCACTGACAAAAAAAAAGTCACAAAATGGTAATAACCTCATTCTCCTTCCATTAAACTGGAAAATCTGCACCCCTCTTCTTCTACCCTACTCCTGTCTCTGGAGAGAGTAGATAGCCCCACCCATCACAGGCCCTTCACCTGTTCCCTGGATTCCAAACACTCAAGGATTTCACTCCTAAAACTTCTCAACCTTGGCTCCAAGAATCACCTGCGGAACTTTTAAAAACCCCAAAGCCCAGGCTGCAGTCCAGAGCAATTACATCAGGATGCCTGCATGGGGAACTGAAGCATCCATAGTTTCAAAGCTTCCCAGATGATTGCAACGTGCAGCCAAGGCTGTGAACCACTGTCCTCTCTCTGGACTGCGAACTCTCTTTCCTGGTTCCCTCCGTCACCATAAAATAACACCCACTCTCTCTTGTCTTTAAAAAATTCTCCTTTGACCTTCACTTCAACATCTAGGTGCTACAGAAAGTCTTGAGAAAGGTGCCATCTCCCGCCATCTCTACTTTCTCGCCTCCTGTTTACAACGCAGCCCATGACCACCTCCCTGGCTTCTGTCTCCATCACTTTAGTGAAACCGTCCTTTTCAAGATCATCGAAAACATCCATATTTCCACACTATATGGCCACTTTCCTCCCCTATCCTATTTAACTAATCATAGCATTCAACAGAGTTAACTGCTGTCTTGAATCTATCAATGTGTCTGGCTCTGGGCTCTTTTGATCTCCTTTTGCTCCACTGACTGCTCCTGCTCAGCCTCCTTTGTTGACTTCTCCTTTGTCTCAACTCTTACTTGTTAATGACCCTGAACCATTTGTGTCTGTTATTGCTCCTAACTGTGCCCATGTTTACATGTCCAGCTCAGCCATCTCCTTTGAGTTCTAGATTCACTTTATTCAAGTGCTTGCTTGACGTTTTCATTTGGATGTCTCATAGACATCACCAAATTAACATTTCTGAATGTAACTCTTAGCTTCACCCCTAGTGCTTCCCCTCCACTTCCCACAGTTTTCCCAGCTCGGAAAATGGCACCACCATCAACCCAATTGGTCTAACAAGAAATCTAGAGTTATTCTTGAGTCCTCCCGTTTCTTCTACTTCTCATCTTCAATCCCTGGGCAATTTTTGTTCTAAATACAAAATAGATCTCCAATCTAACCCCTTCTCATCTCCACTGGTACCACCATAATTTAGTTTATCATCATCTTTGTCCTAGACCACAGCTTCCAAATTGGTCTCTGGTTTTTGTCCCACCTTCCTCCAATCCTTTCCATGCACTGAAAACCTAGGGGAGGTCCCTGTACAGCCTCTAGGACAAGAACGCCTCCAGACCTAAGCGACTCTTTCAGAACAGAGGTATCTGGAAGCTGCTCACCATGGATACAACTGAAGACCAAGGCAGCAATTAGAAGGTTATTAGATTGTCCACCTCCTGAGTAGTTATCCTGAAAGTTAATATGTCAAGCAACATAACTAACCCTTTTCCCCTCAAGAAGAGTGGTCACATAAGTTGAAATGAATGCAGACACATATCCCATTTACACACATGATATAATCCAGAAAAGTTGCAAACAAACCAAAGTCTGGGTAAATTATAGCATTCCTGAAATTTCCTAGAGTTCTGAACAGTTATATGTAGCCTATGATTTTCTTTTTGTAATAAAAAGAAAGTCAATAACAAACTCTTGATTGATAAGTATGAATTTTTAAATACAATTTTCTTAGAATAGGTTGCTTCCTATATACTCTTCCATCTCATTCTCTTTTGCCGACTTCTTCTCTACTGGACTCCTAAATGATGGTGTTCCTGAAGGCTAGATACTATATCTTATTTCCTTCTTTATCTATATTTTTCTCCCTAGGTACAGATAACTCCCAAATACACATCTCTGATTTTCTTCTCCAGATTCACGTACCTACTTGTCATTTCTGCTTCTCTATCTATGGTTATCTCCAACTTAATATATTCAAAATCTTAATTTATATATCTGTAACTCTGATCCTCTCAGTATTTTTCATCTCTATAAATATCACCCCATCAACCAGTTGCAAAATGCCTCACATCTGGTTTTAAGATTACTATCAAGAGTTCATTTTTTGAACTGCACATGGCCCAGTTAACATTTCCTGTTACCATTTACCTTGAATATATCTGTCTCATAGATAGGAGTGTTGGGTACAATATGATGAGGATGGATGTATAGGGAGTGTAGGAATAGCTTGGCGCCTTTTGCCAACACTAGTGGAACAGGTAATTCCCAAGCCATGCTGGGCATGGTGGTTCATGACTGTAATCCCGACACTTTGGGAGGCTCGGGCAGGAGCACTGCTTGAGCCCAAAAGTTCGAGACCAGCCTTGACAACATAGTGAGACCACGTCTCAACAAAAAGTAAATAAATATAAATATAAAACAAAGAAAAGATCAGTAGGACCAAAGTGTATGTTCTAGATGAGTAGCAAATATTGTTGTCCACTTACCTATATCTAGGACAGATTAACCCTGATTCAAATGTGACTTTCACATACAAGGATCATTCAAAATCAGCAATAATATGGGCTCATTTTGGATGATGTTAGAGAGCAGTGTATATGGGGTAGGGTGCCATGGGAAGTCTCCTGTGCCATGTGAGCTTTTATATCTTTCACTGCCTTATTTTCTAGGACCTAGAAGTGGTCTCTCCAGCATCGATGCTGCTGCAACATCTGCATCTGCCTCTGGAACTTAAAACAGCTTCGTACAAAGTATGGGAGCAGGGGAGAGGCACGAAAGGGCAGAGATGAAGATGAGGAGAAAATGCTGTGTGTGACTGAGGCACAAAACAGAATTGATAGAGAAATCATTGAACTTGACTGAGTTTTATTTGAATATAACTAGATTAAGCTTCTGCCGCAGACAGAAAGGAAGACCGAAAATAGCACTAGAGATCAAGTTATATTAAAGTACAGCTACATCTTTGCACATCCAGAATTATGGTTTGCAAACTTTGCACCCACTATGCACATAAACAACTTTGTGGAATCCTTTAGATATACAGACTTTCTGTTCTTAAAGTAGGGGGATAGAGAGGTTAGTTCTACTATGAACAGTGTCGACTTTATTTTTCTAAAGTCAGAGTTACAGACTCTAATGCTTTTGATAATCAAGTTTAATAAGCCCAATTTGTTTACAGAGTAATAGTGTACAGAGGTTATACTGTCAACATATATTAGGTTGGTGCAAAAGTAATTGCGATTTTTGCAATTACTTTTAATTACAAAACTGCAATTAAATAGCTCCACAAATAACTAACTGCACCTTTAGACAATCTCCAATTAATAGTGAAATAAATGTATAGCAGCATTGACTTCACATATAGAGGTTTTATCCTCATACACATGGAGGATGAATTTTCTATCTTTCTCTTTGAATCATTAAAAATGCTATATGTAGGAAAGGCTTATGTATTTAGAATAATCTTACTACCCCTCCAAAAAGAGATGTATTGGAAATATATGAGATTTTTTTTTTCTTCTTTCAAAGATGGAGTCTTGCTCTGTTGCCCAGGCTGGAGTACAGTGGCACAATCATTGCTCACTGTAACCTCCAACTCCTGAACTCAAGCAGTTCTCCCACTTCAGCCTCCCAAGTAGCTGGGAGTACAGGTGTGCACCACCACACCCAACTAATTTTTAATTTTAATTTTTTAGAGACTAGGTCTCGAACTCTTGGCCTCAAGTGATCCTCCCATCTTGGCCTCCCAAAGAGCTGGGAGTATAGGCATGTGCCATGGCCCCCTGCCAAATAGGTGAATTTTTAAATGAGAAAACTAAATGTCTGCCTCTTACCTTCACACCAAGGATTGAAGAGGATGTACGTGTCTGTTTCTGGGTTTCGACTGGTTCGAATTATGCCATAGGGAGTCCAGACAGCAACATACATGCGGAATTTTCCCACGATACATTTGGGGGAAGACTGGATGGACAGCCGCACAGACCTGTCCTCTCTCATGACAATCTTGGCCCCCCACTCTCCATTTTGTAACTCTGAGACTATAGGCACTGGGATGTAGGTTCCCTTGTTCTCCTGTGGGTAGCGACCTATGAGAAGAAAGAAGAAATACTCTGTTAGGTTGATTTCACAAGCCATTTTTGTTCTCTGCTGTCTTATAGCTGAAGGGACAGGAGTAATCCATTAGAATTATTCTTGACTTGAAGAAACATACGAATCAGGCAAGTCTGCAAATTACTTTGATTGCAAGCAGGAGAACCTTCAAGAGCAAAACGTATTCACTTCATTTGTTTTCTATAAAGCATGTAGAGGATTCCACATTAAGACAAGCAAACAGTGCTCCATTTTAACCTCCCTAATTACTAATTTCAAAGATCTTTAAAAGAGTCTTTGGTAGGCATATTGTCAGAGAGAGAACATTCTAAGGAGGTGGTTACATAAGTTACTGCTGTGCAATTCTGTGAGGATGCTTAATCTTAATGAAAATAATAATTTACACAGTGCAAACCACTGAGAAAGATTAGAACTTCAACACTTTGCTATTAGGGATGTAGGTTATACCACTCAGAATGAATATCACATATACTTGTAAATCCAGCACAGATTTAAACATTGTTTTCTGCCTAGATGCCATGGCATCTAAGTAATGCTCTTGAAGACACATGGGACTCAGCCTCTCAGGAGCCCCTCCATAAACCCAGCTGCATAAGCATGTTTGTTCCAGAGGCACCCATCTCCTGTTTCTGCTCCCTCTTTGTGCATACTCAGTCTTGGGATGAGCTTGCCCTTTCTCCCAGAGGCTTTGTTTTTCTCTGGAACCCCTTTCACTGTTGATGTGTAGACATCAAAGGCAATCTTGCCAGGTAAATGGGACCCATAATTCATTTATTACAGTGGTTCCCAGCAGCTGTTGTCACTAAATACTGATTTAGATTCAGAATACATCATATTTAAAAAGATGCAAGTTTAGTAAAAAATAAACTTACAGAGATAAAAATCTACATGTTAATGACAGATTTTTTTAAAAAAAAATAAGGGACAAAAGGAATTTTAAAGCTAATTATGTAAGGATACACTTTGGGGAATAGCAAAGAACTAGAGAAGTACATCTGAAAGCACTCTTTGTACCTGCTATGTGCTCAACCTCAGCTTCACCTTTGTGCTAACTTCCACTTTTGTTTTAAAAGCTTCACCTTTGTACTAACTTCTACTTTTGTTGGGAACATGGAAAGAATGAAGACAATCACTAGTTTCCACTGTTACACTTTAAATTAAGACTTCAAAGACTCATATTAAATTTCACCTATCAAATCCAAGTTATACAAAAATAGTAAAGCAAAAGGAAAGCTATGCTTTTTCATGCTGACTTTGAACCCAGTCATAACCTAATTTAAAGACTACTTCTGACATTTTTCATTCATATATTGATATTGCCTACTGTGTGCTAGACATTATCCTAAGTGCTAAGGATACAACAGTGAAGAAAACAGACAATAACTTCTGTGCTCATAGAGCTTATATTCCACAGAAAAAGCCAAAGCATGTGGCTTACCATGTTCTTATTACCCCTTTATTCCCTATAACAACTGATGAGAAGGAAACCATAAACATCATCCTAATTTGACAAATCAGGAAACTAAGACAGAGTCATTAAGCAACTTACCTAGGGTGATGCAACTAGCAAAGAGTGGAGTTCAGATTCGAACCTAGACCATCTGGCTTGAGAGTCAGAGTGTTTAACACTAACCTCTATGGCAGCTCTATGAGTTGAAAATGTTTGGAGTTGATGAGAACTATGTCAAATTCTGACTCCACAATTAACTACTGGTGCAACTTCAGGCAAATCACTTAATTGTCTTAGCTTCCAGTTTGGGAAATAAAAAGACAATAGATTTTATAATATAATGAAAGTTTTATGCTTAGCACACAGTAGGGGCTGGCTGAGGGGGTGCTGAATTTTTTTTTTTTTTTTTGAGAAGGAGTTTCACTCTTGCCACCCAGGCTGGAGTGCAGTGGCACAGTCTCAGCTCACTGCAACCTCTGCCTCCTGGGTTCAAGCATTTTTCCTGCCTCAGCCTCCCAAGTAGCTGGGATTACAGGCACCCACCACCACGCCTGGCTAACTTTTTGTATTTTTAGTAGAGACGAGGTTTCGCCATGTAGGGCAGGCTGGTCTCAAACTCCTGACCTCAGGTGTTCCCCCGCCTCGGCCTCCCAAAGTACTGGGTTTACAGGTGTGAGCCAGCATGCCTGGCAAATTGTGTGTTTTTTTTTTTAAGTATAACTTCTACTAGAAAGTAAAGGCAGAAGGAAGAAGGGGTGATTTTTTTTTTTCCTCTCTGGTTCTGAATCTGAAGAAAGGTGAATGTCCCAAGGAAAGTACGTTACTTGTGTGATATTGTGGCTAAGGGGAAAGCAGTTCAGCTGGCTCTAACACTTCCGTGTGATCTCGGGCAAAGCACTCATCCCCTGTCAACTAAAACTTTGCTTCTTCTATAAAATGGAGATCATAGTGGTCATAGTTTGTGATGGGGAGGGCAGCTCAATAATTGGCAGTTATCGTTACTTCTCTGTTGTCCTGAGCTTTCTGATTCCTCTAAGTGATCCTTCTCTGCTCCATCGGTGGGAAATTAGGATGGGTTTACCAATTGCCAACAAACCTATCAAAGCCCAAATCTATTTCAAAGGCCAGTTTATCCCAAATTAAAAAACCTTGAGCTGACTGATTTTTCCATCAGGAGAACTTGTAGAAGTAAAAAAAAAAAAAAAAAAGTGTTGTCATTCATTAGTAGCCAAAGAGCCTTAATAATTCCAGAATCATCAATGGAGTCACCTGAAACCTCCCATTCAATCATAATTTCTGATTTTCTGAGTCGTTAATGATCACTGTAATCTCCATTCATCCCCTAGAGCAATGGTTAGAAAACTATAGTCTGCGGGCCAAATGTAGCTTACCTACTGTTTTTTTTTTGTTTTATTCTGTTTTGTTTTGAGACGGAGTCTTGCTCTGTTGCCCAGGCTGGAATGTAGTGGTGCAATCGTGGCTCACAGCAAGCTCCGCCCCCTAGGTTCATGCCATTCTCCTGCCTCAGCCTCCCTAGTAGTTGGGATTACAGGTGACTGCCACCACGCCCGGCTAATTTTTGTATTTTTAGTAGAGATGGGGTTTCACCTTGTTAGCCAGGATGGTCTTGATCTCCTGACCTCGTGATATGCCCACCTCGGCCTCCCAAAGTGCTGGGATTACAGGCGTGAGCCACCGCGCCCAGCCTACCTACTGTTTATATAAAGTTTTATTGGAACACAGTTATGTTGATTTGCTTGTGTATTATTGTGCTACAGTACAACTCTACTGTTGTAAGAGCAGAGTTGAGTAGTTGTGACAGAGTACCTATGGTCTGCAACGCCTAACACAGTAGCTGGCCCTTACAGTAAACAATTGCCAACATCTGCCTTAGAGGATTTCACATTTTATTTATTTAAGGAGTGATTTATTATAGACTCTTGGAGTCTAACACTTGAGCCTAAGAAGAAAATACCATCACCTAGCTTCTCCTTCCAAGGAGAAATATGTTTCTAAACTATTCGCAAACATCTATACTACTAGTAGGTCAATCTTTAGTTTCCTTAAAGTCTCCTAAATTCCCCACAGTCTCAGGGGGTGTTGAAAACATAGGAAGTTTGTAGCTTTTTATTGATTTTACGATTCATAGCTAAAATGTTCAATGTTAAGATTGCAAAAGTTGTTTAGAGTTGCCAAGGCAGTTCACATAGTGATGCAAATAAAGTGACAGGAATTAAGTTTTGTTTCTTGGGGTCCTTACAAAACCTCTGTGAGGAAATTTTTACAGATGGGAAACTGAGGCTTGGTGAGGGTGTCGTGTGTGCACATCATGTAGCTAGGCAGAGGTGGAGACAGAACTGGGGACAGGGAAGCCTGTTCTCTTTGCCCCATGTCATGCTTCCTCTGTGGAGGAAGGTGGAGAATGGCAAAAGGGATCTAGGGGGATGAAAGGAGGCAAGAGAAGAATAAAACTGGAAAGTCCTATGGAATATGAGGAAAAGGGACATTGAGAAAACATGTTGTCGTGGATAAGAGTTGTGTGAGCCAGAAGTGTGGATCAAAGGAGGTAACAACTGAGTGAGTGAAGAGAAGGAAGACCAGGTGGAGAGAACCTGCACGAGGGTCTCTCTGGGCCAACTCATTTTTTTGTGATTTGCGTTGGGAAGGCTTCCAAATTAATGTCAGACGCCAAAGGGTGAAGGTTGAGCAATCCTGCTGATAGGCTGATGCCACGTGGCCCGGGAACAGGGTATGGAAGCTCATCAGGGACAGGGAGTAGTGAGATGAATTCCAAAGGAAGGAAAAAGAATCCTGATTGGCAGGCTTTTCATATTCCTGTATGGGAAAGCTGGTTAGGAATGTGGAACCTGGTGTGCCAATAGAACCTCAGGGTCTTGTTGACTGCTCTGTTACACCATGTTTAATTCTGAATGTAATGATTTCAGTGACAGCACTGGGGAAGTACTCTCCATGATTGAATTGTGAGTGAGGAAGTTGTGACAGAGTAGTATTTCATTTCACTAAATAGCCCTTCTCATTCCCAGGAGTCAGCATGGTTATGAGACCACAATCCAGCTAGGCTTGGAAAACCCATCCATCAACATCCATGACTGCCCATCAGTTGTCCTTGGCCCAATCTGGATGGGAAACATGGCTCCATACAGGGAACCTCCATGCATGTTTGCCTAAAGTATATAATGCCTGGATAGATTGTTTTTCTGCCCCAAATCATGCAACTTTGTGTTAAAAACATTAGGGCAAGAAAAAGAGAATCGGGAAAGACAGCATCCAAGAAAGGAATCCCATTTTGTTTTTAATAATTGCAGCCTTTGAAATTGGACTACTAAACATGAGGAAATATTATAATTACCGATTACATTTTTTCACACTTATCAAAAACTAGTGCCATCTTCCCAAGTGATCTAGAAATTAACATATGCTCTTAGTTTAAGTGCTTGCTTCCATTTGTGAATTATTATTGAGGCCACAAAACTATTGTTTTTAAGGCAAAAGCCGCTTGGACCATATGCCTATATTCGAACATCTCATTGTCCCTTTACTGAGGGCCTCACTCTCCTTACAGGGACCTACCTTAATCCCCCCAGCTGGGATGTAGGAGGAAGAAGATGAAAATCTTTAATTCCATTATGATGTTACTCTTTTCAAACCTTAGCTACCTAGGCTTGATTGAGCTTTGTGCGCAGTTTCTTGATATTAGTATTCTTCACAAGATAGGAAAGAGAAATCTAACTGAAGCTCAGATTCAGTGCTGTGTGACCCTGGGGAAAATGTCCTCTAAACCTTTCAATGCATTCCACAGACCAGACAGCCCACTGCACGCAAAGCCCTGCATTGGTACTGCCCACTAGAAGAATTCATTGCCTTTTAAAAAATTAACCTTTTGGGTTAGTTGATGGCTTTGAAATATTTTTACATTAAAAATACAATGTCCAGGCTGGGCGCGGTGGCTCACGCCTGTAATCCCAGCACTTTGGGAGGCCGAGGCGGGCGGATCACAAGGTCAGGAGATCGAGACCATCCTGGCTAACATGGTGAAACCCCATCTCTACTAAAAATAAAAAAAAAAAAATTAGCCGGGCATGGTGGTGGGCGCCTGGGCGCCTGTAGTCCCAGCTATTCGGGAGGCTGAGGCATGAGAATGGCGTGAACCCAGGAGGCGGAGCTTGCAGTGAGCCGAGATCACGCCACTGCACTCCAGCCTGGGTCACAGAGCGAGACTCTGTCTCAAAAAAAAAAAAAAAAAAAAAATACAATGTCCTAGGTGGTGATTAGGTTCCCAGGTAGTCTAGAAAGGACATCAAATAGCACATGGTATGTTCAGTATGGTTGAATATTGTTCCTAATAGAACTGTTCTGACTCCACCTCTCTCATGCCTAGGACCTGGAAGAACATACTTGCCATCAAGCAGGGTTGGTATCAGTGACTGAGTAGACACATCTATCAATCACTGCTCCCTCTCGTGCTCGAAAATAAAGAAGCTGATAACTCAGGACACTCCCACTTCTCTCCTGTTTTGGGTATGTCATTTTTAAGTCCAGTGGCTGCAGTCTATGCCCCTCATATGCTATGCTCAGTAATAAGAAGACTTCTGGCCATACTGTTAGGGAAAAGAACGTAGGAGAGCCAGGGTCACAACCTTTTTAAATCAGCTTCATCTTAAAACTAGCAAGGCACTACTTTCCTTGCCAATCAAAACCAATGGTCCTAAGATGTTGACAGCTAAGGAAACAACTTGGTGATGCCTGCAAGGACAAACTCCTACAACAAGAGAAAGTCCAGATGTCCCGATACCCATGACGATATATACTTTCAAGAGAATTACAGTTATGCTTTGATGTACTCACACACTAAAATGTCAAGGATAGTTTTCTTTAAATCAACAGAATAATAAATTTTGTCATGCTGTCAGCCTACCCACACATAAGCACAGCTTACTTTAGTCTTTACATAGACAAGACCCCTATATAAGAAAAGCTTAAAAAAATGACAGCGCATTCCTCCACTTGCTTTCTGAGGATACCTTACTTTGTAATGGAGTAGCTTTTAATAAACTATCTCTTCTCACTGCTCTCTGTGACTCATCTTGAATTCCTTCCTGCATGAGATCCAAGAACACTCTCTTGGGGTCTGCACCAAGACCCCTTTTCCTGTAACAATTATTTGCCAGAAAAGCCCAAACAAACCTTTTTCTCCTTATTCACTTAGATATCTATTACGCTTGTTAAACTGAACTGAAGACATTGTCTAATACGTCTGTATAGCTCCCAGGGAATGTCACAGTGTTTTGTACCCAGTCGGTACCTAATAAATGTCAATGAGGCTGAATTGAGCTCTCTGCAAATGTCAAGCCCCACTAAGATCATCATAGAGATGTTAGAAGCTCTGGAATGAGATGCCCACTGCAATCTGGGTGTTCAATCCAAGCACCCCTCACAAGAAACAAACATTTTTATTTCTAAGCTTCCTCCTCAAAGGGTGTTTTCCATCCTTATATAAACACATTTTAAGCTGAGCTCTCACTCCATCTACCTGCAGACTTCCTTTAAGAGTTCATTCTTATAAGAGGATTGTCTCTAAGGAACACAGGAATATATGATGTCTTCAGCTGAGAAGGTAAATTTCATGATGTTAATTCATTTTTCCATTTGATTCATTTGTTTTTCCCAAGGCGCACCTTTCATATTCAAAATAATCAATCAATTTCCAAATGGGCCCTTGAAGTATGAAGGTGACAGCATGATGTATGTGGCAGTGCTGGAAGTGTGAATACAGTTGCTTTGGAAAAGGAAGCAAAACTTGTGCTAACAGTCTTAGGATGGAAAGGGAGTATGCTGAGACCAAGGGGGAATAAGTTCCCGAATAACTCTTAGAAATACCAGGTTACCAACTACAAAACCAAAATGCCACCACCAAAAAAGAAACAATCAAAAAGGCACAGAAATCATGGATGATAGCAACTAAGAGGAGAGAAACACAAGTATTCAAAAGCAAATCATCTCTCTGAGGACTGTAGAAATCTGTCCTTTCCATTGCTAAGTTTCCATTGGCAGATTACATACCTATTTCCAGATGTTTCCTAAAGAAAAGAGACCTTCCTGGCCATGTTTATTCTAGCTCAGGCAAACTTAGGAAGGGTTGGGGGGAAGCTTTGTGAAGACAGAGATTGAGTTTTGTTTAACTTTGTATACCCAGCAGCTTGCATGATGTTTGGAACGTAGTAGGTGCTCAATAAATATTTGGCAAATGGAAGCTAGGTACTTGTTAAGGTGTCTTTTCTACCTTGATTTTATTTCACTTTTCTTTCAATGCTTCCTACATCATTTAAAACCTCTTTTGGAGTAAAGGTAAGGTGTAATTTTGTGAGATATACATGAAACCAGCATTGTGCTAGGCTCTTTGAGTGAATCAAAGAAATCATGAGGTTGTCAACGGATGCTGACTATCTGGTTCCTGGCTTTAGGAAGTGCACCACTTAGATGGCTAACCAAGGCAGGAATATGAACATAGGACACCCTGTCTCAGGATGATGCCAGTGGCATTCACAGGAAGTAAGAACATAACATGAAATTCAGAGAAAATATGGACAGCATTGAGATAGGAGAATTTCTCTCTAAGAATTTGAGAAAGAGGACTGTGAAGCCCCTTCAACAAAATGTGCATGCATTTTAAACATTCCTACAGCATGCCAGCCTCTTCCTGGAACTACTGGTCACGAGGAACACAGTGTGGAAACCCAGAGGAAGAAGTGGCTAACAGTGTCTGTGGAAGTCGAAGAAGATTCCTCAGAGAATGTAGTTTTGGGATACAATCTTAAAGGTGGACAAGGTGGGGAAGAGTCTTCCTAGCTGGGGGAATAACCAACTGAGAGAATAAGGAAAGGATGGTGCATAAAGGGAATGGCAGGAAACTTAGGATACCTGTGGCAGAAGAAGCATTTGACCCAGGGAGGGTAAAAAGCACAGGGAACTCCAACGCTGTGCAAAGGTATGTAGAGTGTGTCCTAGGGAGGGGATGGAGATGGGGCAGGAGCCATTGAAAAGCTTCAGTGGTCTGGTGAGATTACATTTTACAAAGATCAATCTGTCTGCAAGATGGAAAAGGGTTTGAGAGGGACAAGAGTGGAACAAGGAAACCAGAGGGTGCTGAAGTGCTCAAGGGAGGCGTCATGGTGTCTTTGACTGACTCTTGGGGGAAGGTAAGTGGAGGGGTGCCAGCGGAAGAAGGAAGTGGAGGCAACAGGTATTTGATGTTGGCATTAAGTAAGGGGGCAGAGCCATAGGCGACCCCAGGTCTTGTTCATTCTTCAAAGAGTTTTTCAGTGCCTACAAGGTGCCAGGCACTGTTTTTTTGTTTCTGTGTTTGTTTTTGTTTCGTTTTGAGACAGAGTCTTGCTCTGTTGCCCAGGCTGGAGTGCAGGGGTGCCATTTCAGCTCATTGTAACCTCCGCCTTCCAGGTTCAAGTGATTCTCCTGCCTCAGCGTCCCAAGTAGCTGGGACTACTGGTGTGCGCCACTACACCCACTAATTTTTGTACTTTTAGTAGATAGAGAGTTTTGCCATGTTAGCCAGGCTGGTCTTGAACTCCTGACCTCAAGAGATCCACCCGCCTTGGCCTCTCAACGTGCTGGGATTACAGGCGTGAGCCACTGTGCCTGGCCCCAGGCACTGTTTTAAGTGAGATACGGCCATGAACCAGTCATTCCCTCTAACCCAAAGATTCCAGACTAAGCTTCAAGCATGGGAGAACATGGTGCTTTATGAGGAGTTTGCTCCAAAAGTTAGGACCCGGTGTTGTTAACTGCGATACAAATTTACTCCAGGAAGCTAGTTTTCTGGAAATTCCCTAACCCACATGTGTGTTGCCTCATTTAAGAGAAGACAGGATATTTTTAGTCTTTAAGAAAAAACAACCAGCAGAAAATGCTCTACAATGTAGACAAAGTTGGTTACAGAGTACAACATTACACTGCAGATTTGTTCACGTTGCCCATTCAATCCCGAAGGACCAGGAAGAACAGGAGTCAGAGAATCTGGACTTGTGTTTCCTGTTGTCCGTTCGGGAATAACAACCACTTACAGTTTGTCTCAGCGACTCCACCTATTGACTGAGTGGTTGCTCTCAGACCTATTGCCTGCACCCCTAGAACCCTCTGTCAGGTTCCACAGGAAGCCATGTTCCCACGCTCCTCTGCTCTCTGACTTCCAGGTAGGTTTGGCCAAAGAGAGGATTGGAAGCAGGAGGAGGGGAGATGTCAGGGTGTGTCTCCTGTGCTCTCTCTGTCTTGAGGTGAGAGTGTGAGTCTCCTCCATGGCTCCAGCACCTGCTGATGCCTTTTGGGTTCTGATGGGGCCTCCTCCTCCTTGTGCCTCCAGCTCCTGGTGTGGTGGCAGTTTACTACTGTTTCTAATTCCTGGGTTGCCTCACCATGTCGCTTGTTTGGCTTCTTAGACATTCACTCACCTGTGTACCAAATTGCCTCCATTAAGCTCTCACTGCTTACAAATCTAGAGCAGTTTCTATTCGCTCTCCTATCAGCTGTAAGGGTTATGTCCATTTTATATATGGGGAAACTGAGGCTCAGGTAACTTAAGTAACTAGCTCTAGGCTACACAGCTATCAGGATGCAGAACAATCATTTGAACCCAGGACAGCTTGGTCCAGAGCTGTGACTGGGGAGGCTAATGAACCCTCTCAGTGCATTTTCCATCTGTAAAATGGGCATTCCAGAAGATGAGGATTAAACAATAGTGTGTGTGAAGGGCATTTCATAAACTGAACAAATTATTATTATTCTCCATATTATACGGTGTCTGATGGCTATAACAGCAAAGAAATCTTACTAAACTTATTTTATTTTTATTTCTGAGCATAACCACACAGGTAGTGAATAAGGTGTGAGAACTAAAAGTAAAATCGTATCCCCCACCCCCCTCCCAACCAACTGTACAGACTCTTTCTTGGCTAAGGGGACCCCAGAGAAACATTTAAAACTGAGCCGCAGCCATGATGGGATGGGAGGTGGTACACACCTCACTATATTCCCTTTCCTTTTGCTGTTTAGACACAATTGAACAGAATCAATGTTAAAATAGAGATCATAAGACTGACACTGTGGCAATAAAATATCTAATTATAAATGAGACCCAAGGCCACACCAGCCAAGGATTAAGTCACGAACCCCTGCATTTAAAGAATAAACTATGTTCTAACTGCCACAAAGCTTTTCTTTTTGTCTAGCAGCTAAACGAGGCCTGGTCTCAAGATGAACAATGTTGAAACAACTACAGTTCATCCACTACCAGATGCTGACTCACTAACTCACATTTCACCAGCCACTACTGCAGCTGTGATTGCATAAGAGATTGATTTCAGCATCTTTCTCCTGGTAAGAGATTATCAACCATGGACTGGTTCTGGCCGATTTACCGAAGCTGCACACTTCAATGCATTCCTGTCCCTGCTTCACCTTTTGATGTATAGGGCCTAACTGAAGCACATATAAATGTTAAGTCTCACCCCAAAGTGAACATGGGTCACACGTAACATGCATGTTTATTCAGTATGCATAAAGACCCTCTTCATAAATGTTCATAGCTCCTCCTGTAATCTGTTGAATATGTATATTTGGCCAACCAGTTCAGCATAAATTCCTGTTCCATCTTCCTTTCCCTTGAAGTGCCCACCTTTCAGCCTCTGCCAGAGGCTGTGCTTCTCAGCCTGTCTGGATGGTCACTCTGCAGGCTGTAACCTTTTATAAGAAATAAAGACTCCTTTCCAAATGTATAGATTTGTGATTTTTCAATTAACAAGTAACTGTTGATGTGGCATGATTCAGGATTTTTTTCGTCAACAGCTTATTTATTAAGCACCATTTAAGTGCCAGGCACTGTTCTAGGTACTGAGAATACAGCAGTGTCAACACATAAAGATTCATGGAGTGTATAGTCTAGTGGGAATATGTGGACAATAAACAAATAAACATATGATATGTCAAACGGAGACAAGTGCTATGAAAAAATGACTAGAGAAGCTTAAGGGGACAGAGAGGGACAGAGTTGGGGTTACTAATTTAGAGACAGTGGCCAGAGGAGACATTTGAGAAGAGACTTGAGAAAAGTGAGGGAATGAGCAGTGCAAATATCAGGGGACGGGTGTCATCAGTGCAAAGACCCTGTGGGAGGTGGTACTTGGCATGCTTGAGGAGGCCAATGTGCCTGAAGCAGAGGAACTGTGGGAGGTGAGGTATCTGAGCAGGGGAAATGGGGGAGGTATGATGCCCGGGGCAGAGGGAATTGTGGGAGATGAGGTGCCTGAGCAGAGGGAATTGTGGGAGATAAGATGCCTGGGACAGAGGGAGTTGTTGGAGATGAGGTGCCTGAGCAGGGGAATTGGGGGAGATAAAATGCCTGGGGCAGAGGGAATTGTGGGAGATGAGGTGCCTGAGCAGAGAGAATTGTGGGAGATAAGATGCCTGGGACAGAGGGAATTGTTGGAGATGAGGTGCCTGAGCAGAGGGAATTGTGGGAGATAAGACACCTGGAGCAGAGGGAATTGTGGGAGGTGACAGTGCCTGAGCAGGGGAATTGTGGGAGATGAGAAAGTTCCTGGAGCAGGGGAAACCATGGAAGATGACGTCAGAGACAGCCAGATCAAGCAGGGCTTTGTAGGACTTTGGATCTTATTCTGATTGGGAAAAGCAGTCACTAGAAAAGAGGCATGGTCTGCTTTAAGTTCGTTTAAAAAATCACTTTGGTTGTTCTGTGAAGACTGCAGGGGAGCAATCGGGATTGCTATGAAGATCTCTTGACCTCTCAATATACCCCCTTTGCTTGTTGGTAATAAAAATCCTACCAACAGAAGAGAACTTAGAGATGATGCTGAAATGTTTATATCCCTGGGAAAGGCAATGTGTTTGCTTAAATTTGTTGCACTATGTACCTTTCCTAAAAGCTGGAACTGGGTGTTGGAAATAGGGAGGAAAGTGGAGGTTGGAAATAGGGAAACTTGCTCAGGGGACATGGTATAAAAAATGTGGCCACCAGAAGCACAAAGTTCATCTACATGACCATTGTTTCTAGGGCAGTTTCCAGCCCTTCCTTGGCATGAGTTTAAACAAGACTCTGTTATTCTATCAATCCATGGAGGTTAAACTCTTCAAGATCTAGAGATGCGAGAGAAATAGAATGTTGGTGTCACAATGTCTAATTTATTGTAGTTTGCTGGATTTCACAGTTATAAACCAAACTGCATACACAGCTTTTTGCCCCATCTGACCCCAACTGTTATGCAATTCTTTCAATTGACAAAGAATATTTCCATAGTTCTTGGGTTTCTGACCCCTCGTGCTGGGGTCTGGAAGCCCAAGGGGTGGAGAGGGACTTGGTGGGGAGGCACACTTTGCACTGAACATGAAGGTCACTAACCAGATGCATTGCAGTTAGCAGCTCCGAGACCCATCTCTTTCATGTTCTCAGTCAGCTCAGAACACATGCCGTAAAGACTTCTCTCCTACAACAACTGAATTTCCCCCAGCAAATGGCAAGTCTATGGAACCAAAGCACCATTTGCTCATTTGCTTGTGTTCCATCCATTATATGAGCAGGATGAGGCTTCTAGGTTTTACAAGAAAGGCTCATTTCGTTAAAATCATGGCAACTGACTTAAAAAATAAAGTGTCAGTAGCCAACAAACATAAAAAGTTTAGCTGAATGTCTTCCAAACAAAACAGGCCAACTGATGACATTTTTGCTAAAACAGTCAATTCTTGTTGATAACTGAATAGCAACAATAATGAGAATAAGAATAAATCACTGGTAATTCTGATAAAGCATTTGTTTATCTTTGGAGTATATATGAATGCAATATATAAAAGCAAGTGTTAAATGAGATTGCATTGCCAGAGATTAAAGCAATTATTGGAAGAACAAAAATCAACATAGAAAACATTCTAAGGAGTATGGTGCAGTCCATCTAATATTAACCTACAAGTGGATATTTACAACACATACCCAATAAACATTTATTTAAACACATATTTACTGGTACTTATGATGAACAGAGTGACATCACTTAATCTGGAGGAGACAGGGTGGTGAATGTGCTGAGCTATGATACATTTCCTGTGCTCAATGGGTTTATAATTAAATATGCAAGTTTAGACTGTAATTTAATTCATAATACTAATGCCACATGAGAATAGCAGAGCAAGAGTAGTAGACTGTGGGGGAAGTCAACGACTTTATTAACTACATGACAACAAATATGGAACTCAAAGGATTGGCAGAAAGAATGACACACATTTGCATTTTGTTTATTCATATGTATATTTATGTGTGGATGTTTATTTGCTTACTATAGATGTTCATTGTTCCTTCATAAGTTGATTACTGCTTATATTTAAAAGCATCACTTTTAAAAAACTGTATTCAAGCCTAGTTTTTTGCAAGTGACATAGATAAACAATACAAGAGACCATGGATGCAGTTGAAACACAGGGATGTAAAGAAACAGTAGTGAGGTTGGACCATCCTTGCCTAAGGATGCCTTGTGGGGGAACACAAATGTTCTTGACATCTTTTTAAGGCCCTGGAATATATTCCAATCTTCTCTCATTTCCTCTGGTCATGTGTTCCCCACGATTTGCCTTTAATAAAGGTCACTGCTGAGTACCTCTTTATTTGTGGGCTTGAAGGGGTACAATATCGCCTTCCATAAATAACACCCAATTCCAGGGCTTTGGAAAGTGGCACAGTGCAATTTTGTCTAAAACATCTGCTACTACTCAAATTCCAGAGTGCTTTAAGCATGTACGCTGGAGTTTCATACTGTTTGCAGAGTGGCTGGAGAATCCTCACTTTGGGACTCATCTGGGCCAGCCTTCCCTGGCAGCACCTAGTCACTGAACATCACATGGCTCCCCATGAAAACAGACATTTGGCAACTCATTCTAAGGGAACTGCTCTCAGCTAACAGTTAATGGCAAGAGTCTAATAAATTCATTTTTCTAAAATGCTAATGTCTAAGAAGAGTGCGAGGGTGGAGCCAAGATGGCCGAATAGGAACAGCTCCGGTCTACAGCTCCTGGCGTGAGCAAGGCAGAAGATGGGTGATTTCTGCATTTCCATCTGAGGTACCGGGTTCATCTCACTAGGGAGTGCCAAACAGCGGGTGCAGGACAGTCAGTGCAGCGCACCCTGAGCGAGCCAAAGCAGGGCGAGGCATTGCCTCACTTGGAAAGTGCAAGGGGTCAGGGAGTTCCCTTTCCTAGTCAGGAAAGGGGTAACAGACGGCACCTGGAAAACTGGGAAACTCCCACCCTTATACTGCGCTTTCCAACGGACTTGGAAAACGGCACACCAGGAGATTGTGTCCCGCACCTGGCTCAGAGGGTCCTACGCCCACGGAGTCTCACTGATTGCTAGCACAGCAGTCTCAGATCAAACTGCAAGGCGGCAGAGACGCTCGGGAGGGGCGCCCGCCATTGCCCAGGCTTGCTTAGGTAAACAAAGCGGCCAGGAAGCTCGAACTGGGTGGAGCCCACCACAGCTCAAAGAGGCCTGCCTGCCTCTGTAGGCTCCACCTCTGGGGGCAGGGCACAGACAAACAGAAAGACAGCAGGAACCTCTGCAGACTTAAATGTCCCTGTCTGACAGCTTTGAAGAGAGGAGTGGTTCTCCCAGGACACAGCTGGAGATCTGAGAACGGACAAACTGCCTCATAAAGTGGGTCCCTGACCCTCGAGCAGCCTAACTGGGAGGCACTCCCCAGTAGGGACAGACTGACACCTCACTCGGCCAGGTACTCCTCTGAGACAAAACTTCCAGAGAAATGATCAGACAGCTGAATTCGCGGTCTCACGAAAATCCGCTGTTCTGCAGCCACCGCTGCTGACACCCAGGCAAACAGGGTCTGGAGTGGACCTCTAGCAAACTCCAACAGACCTGCAGCTGAGGGTCCTGTCTGTTAGAAGGAAAACTAACAAACAGAAAGGACACCCACACCAAAAACCCATCTGTACATCACCATCATCAAAGACCAAAAGTAGAAAAACCTACAAAGATGGGGAGAAAACAGAGCAGAAAAACTGGAAACTCTAAAAAGCAGAGCACCTCTCCTCCTCCAAAGGAACGCACTTCCTTACCAGCAACGGAACAAAGCTGGATGGAGAATGACTTTGACGAGTTGAGAGAAGAAGGCTTCAGACGATCAAACTACTCTGAGCTACGGGAGGAAATTCAAACCAATGGCAAAGAAGTTAAAAACTTTGAAAAACAATAGATGAATGATTAACTAAGATAACCAACGCAGAGAAGGGCTTGAAGGAGCTGATGGAGCTGAAAGCCAAGTTTCGAGAACTACCTGAAGATTGCAGAAGCCTCAGTAGCTGATGCGATCAACTGGAAGAAAGGGTATCAGTGATAGAAGATGAAATGAATGAAATGAAGCGACAAGGGAAGTTTAGAGAAAAAGGAATAAAAAGAAACGAACAAAGCCTCCAAGAAATATGGGACTATGTGAAAAGACCAAACCTACATCTGATTGGTGTACCTGAAAGTTACGGGGAGAATGGAACCAAGTTGGAAAACACTCTGCAGGATATTATCCAGGAGAACTTCCCCAATCTAGCAAGGCAGGCCAACATTCAGATTCAGGAAATACAGAGAACACCACAAAGATATAATTACCAGATTCACCAAAGTTGAAATGAAGGAAAAAATGTTAAGGGCGGCCAGAGAGAAAGGTCGGGTTACCCACAAAGGGAAGCCCATCAGACTAACAGCTCATCTCTCGGCAGAAACTCTACAAGCCAGAAGAGAGTGGGGGCCTATATTCAACATTCTTAAAGAAAAGAATTTTCAACCCAGAATCTCATATACAGCCAAATTAAGCTTCATAAGTGAAGGAGAAATAAAATACTTTACAGACAAGCAAATGCGGAGTGATTTTGTCACCACCAGGCCTGCCCTAAAAGAGCTCCTAAAGGACGCACTAAACATGGAAAGGAACAACCAGTACCAGGCACTGCAAAAATATGCCAAATTGTAAAGACCATTGAGGCTAGGAAGAAACTGCATCAACTAACGAGCAAAATAACCAACTAACATCATAATGACAGGTTCAAATTCACACATAACAATATTAACTTTAAATGCAAATGGGCTAAATGCTCCAATTAAAAGACACAGACTGGCAAATTGGATAGGGAGTCAAGACCCATCAGTGTGCTGTATTCAGGAAACCCATCTCATGTGCAGAGACACACATAGACTCAAAATAAAGGGATGGAGGAAATCTACCAAGCAAATGGAAAATAAAAAAAGGCAGGGGTTGCAATCCTAGTCTCTGGAAAAATAGACTTTAAACCAACAAAGATCAAAAGAGACAAAGAAGGCCATTACATAATGGTAAAGGGATCAATTCAACAAGAAGAGCTAACTATCCTAAATATATATGCACCCAACACAGGAGCACCCAGATTCATAAAGCAAGTCCTGAGTGACCTACAAAGAGACTTGAACTCTCACACAATAATAATGGGAGATTTTAACACCCCATTGTCAACATTAGACAGATCAACGAGACAGAAAGTTAACAAGGATACCCAGGAATTGAACTCAGCTCTGCACCAAGTGGACCTAATAGACATCTACAGAACTCTCCACCCCAAATCAACAGAATATACATTTTTTTCAGCACCACATCACACCTATTCCAAAATTGACCACATAGTTGGAAGTAAAGCTCTCCTCAGCAAATGTAAAGGAACAGAAATTATAACAAACTGTCTCTCAGACCACAGTGCAATCAAACTAGAACTCAGGATTAAGAAAATCACTCAAAACTGCTCAACTACATGGAAACTGAACAACCTGCTCCTGAATGACTACTGGGTACATAATGAAATGAAGGCAGAAATAAAGATGTTCTTTGAAACCAACGAGAACAAAGACACAACATAAGGCCGGGTGCGGTGGCTCATGCTTGTAATCTCAGCACTTTAGGAGGCCGAGGTGGGCGGATCATGAGGTCAGGAGATCGAGACCATGGTGAAACCCCATCTCTACTAAAAATACAAAAAATTAGCTGGGCGCAGTGGCGGGCACCTGTAGTCCCAGCTACTCGGGAGGCTGAGGCAGGAGAATGGCATGAACCTGGGAGGCGGAGCTTGTAGTGAGCCGAGACTGTGTCACTGCACTCCAGCCTGGGTGACAGAGCAAGACTCCGTCTCAAAAAAAAAAAAAAAAAAAAGACACAATATACCAGAATCTCTGGGACACATTCAAAGCAGTGTGTAGAGGGAAATTTATAGCACTAAATGCCCACAAGAGAAAGCAGGAAAGATCCAAAATTGACACCCTAACATCACAATTAAAAGAACTAGAAAAGCAAGAGCAAACACATTCAAAAGCTAGCAGAAGGCAAGAAATAACTAAAATCAGAGCAGAACTGAAGGAATTAGAGACACAAAAAACCCTTGAAAAAATTAATCAATCTAGGAGCTGGTTTTTTGAAAAGATCAACAAAATTGATAGACTGCTAGCAAGACTAATAAAGAAGAAAAGAGAGAAGAATCAAATAGATGAAATAAGAAATGATAAAGGAGATATCACCACCAATCCCACAGAAATACAATCTACCATTGGAGAATACTATAAACACCTCTACGCAAATAAACTAGAAAATCTAGAAGAAATGGATAAATTCCTCCACAAATACACCCTCCCAAGACTAAACCAGGAAGAAGTTGAATCTCTGAATAGACCAATAACAGGCTCTGAAATTGTGGCAATAATCAGTAGCTTACCAACCAACCAAAGTCCAGGACCTAATGGATTCACAGCCGAATTCTGCCAGAGGTACAAGGAGGAACTGGTACCATTTCTTCTGAAACTATTCCAATTGACAGAAAAAGAGGGAATCCTCCCTAACACATTTTATGAGGCCAGCATCACCCTGATACCAAAGCCTGGCAGAGACACAACCAAAGAAGAGGATTTCAGACCAATATCCTTGATGAACATTGATGCAAAAATCCTCAATAAAATACTGGCAAGCCGAATCCAGCAGCACATCAAAAAGCTTATCCACCATCATCAAGTGGGATTCATCCCTGGGATGCAAGGCTGGTTCAACATATGCAAATCAATAAATGTAATCCAGCATATAAACTGAACCAAAGACAAAAACCACATGATTATCTCAACAGATGCAGAAAAGGCCTTTGACAAAATTCAACAATCCTTCATGCTAAAAACTCTCAATAAATTAGGTATTGATGGGATGTATCTCAAGATAATAAGAGCTATCTATGACAAACCTACAGCCAATATCATATTGAATGGGCAAAAACTGGAAGCATTCCCTTTGAAAACTGGCACAAGACAGGGATGACCTCTCTCACCACTCCTATTCAACATAGTGCTGGAAGTTCTGGCCAGGGCAATCAGGCAGGAGAAGGAAATAAAGGGTATTCAATTAGGAAAAGAGGAAGTCAAATTGTCCCTGTTTGCAGATGATATGATTATATATCTAGAAAACCCCATTGTCTCAGCCCAAAATCTCCTTAAGCTGATAGGCAACTTCAGCAAAGTCTCAGGATACAAAATCAATGTACAAAAATCACAAGCATTCTTGTACACCAATCACAGACAAACAGAGAGCCAAATCATGAGTGAACTCCCATTCACAATTGCTTCAAAGAGAATCAAATACCTAGGAATCCAACTTACAAGGGACATGAAAGACCTCTTCAAGGAGAACTACAAACCACTGCTCAATGAAATAAAAGAGGATACAAACAAATGGAAGAAAATTCCATGCTCATGGGTTGGAAGAATCAATATCGTGAAAATGGCCATACTGCCCAAGGTAATTTATAGATTCAATGCCATCCCCATCAAGCTACCAATGACTTTCTTCACAGAATTGGAAAAAACTACTTTAAAGTTCATATGGAACCAAAAAAGAGCCTGCATTGCCAAGTCAATCCTAAGCCCAAAGAACAAAGCTGGAGGCATCATGCTACCTGACTTCAAACTATACTACAAGGCTACAGTAACCAAAACAGCATGGTACTGGTACCACAACAGAGACATAGATCAATGGAACAGAACAGAGCCCTCAGAAATGATGCCGCATCTCTACAACTATCTGATCTTTGACAAACCTGACAAAAACAAGAAATGGGGAAAGGATTCCCTACTTAATAAACGGTGCTGGGAAAACTGGCTAGCCATATGTAGAAAGCTGAAACTGGATCCCTTCCTTACACCTTATACAAACATTAATTCAAGATGGATTAAAGACTTACATGTTAGACCTAAAACCATAAAAGCCCTAGAAGAAAACCTAGGCAATACCATTCAGGACATAGGCATGGGCAAGGACTTCATGTCTAAAACACCAAAAGCAATGGCAACAGAAGCCAAAATTGACAAATGGGATCTAATTAAACTAAAGAGCTTCTGCACAGCAAAAGAAACTACCATCAGAGTGAACAGGCAACCTACAGAATGGGAGAAAATTTTTGCAACCTACTCATCTGACGAAGGGCTAATATCCAGAATCTACAATGAACTCAAACAAATGTACAAGAAAAAAACAACCCCATCAAAAAGTGGGTGAAGGACATGAACAGACACTTCTCAAAAGAAGACATTTATGCACCCAAAAAAACACATGAAAAAATGCTCATCATCACTGGCCATCAGAGAAATGCAAATCAAAACCACAATGAGATACCATCTCACACCAGTTAGAATGGCCATCATTAAAAAGTCAGGAAACAACAGGTGCTGGAGAGGATGTGGAGAAATAGGAACACTTTTACACTATTGGTGGGACTGTAAACTAGTTCAACCATTGTGGAAGTCAGTGTGGCGATTCCTCAGGGATCTAGAACTAGAAATACCATTTGACCCAGCCATCCCATTACTGGGTATATACCCAAAGGACTATAAATCATGCTGCTATAAAGACACATGCACACGTATGTTTATTGCGGCACTATTCACAATAGCAAAGACTTGGATCCAACTCAAATGTCCAACAACGATAGACTGGATTAAGAAAATGTGGCACATATACACCATGGAATACTATGCAGCCATAAAAAATGATGAGTTCATGTCATTTCTAGGGACATGGATGAAACTGGAAACCATCATTCTCAGTAAACTATTGCAAGGACAGAAAACCAAACACCGCATGTTCTCACTCATAGGTGGGAATTGAACAATGAGAACACATGGACACAGGAAGGTGAACATCACACTCCGGGGACTGTTGTGGGGTGGGGAGAGGGGGGAGGGACAGCATTAGGAGATATACCTAATGCTGAATGATGAGTTAATGGGTGCAGCGCACCAACATGGCACATGGATACATATGTAACAAATCTGCACATTGTGCACATGTACCCTAAAACTTAAAATATAATAATGACAAAAAAGAACAAAAAAAAAAAAACCAAAAAAGAGTGCTAATAATTCTTCTTACCTCCAGATTTACACTTTGTAGAAAATAATTCCTTCACATCTTAAATGAATAAATTGTCATAGTAGAATTTCATTCATTGCATAAAATTGGGAGAGGGCATGCTCTTTACTTCACATTCTGAAGACCTTGTCTTCTTGCTCAGGGGATTTTACAGTCTCAATGTAATTTCTTCTAAGAGCTTTCCAGATCCCAGGCCCAGTGTCAGACCAGGTATACCAGGACCAGCCATTGGATCCTGATTATTCTGGACCATTTAGAGCCAGAATAATCAGGATCTGAATTCCACTGATTCCTCCCTAAGGGATGACACTAGGTAGGAGGAGCTCAGTTAAGATGTCATTACACCTTTTATATATCGTTATACCTTATATCAAAATAATAAATCTTTGTTGTTTTAAGCCACTAAGATTATGCTATTTTGTTACAACAGCAACATTAGCACAAACACAAAGCACACTGTTGGCACATTGTGAAGACTCAGTAAATGACAAGCTCAAGGATAAAAAATGTATGGAGGACGGCCAGGCGCGGTGGCTCACGCCTGTAATCCCAGCACTTTGGGAGGCCAAGGTGGGCGGACACGAGGTCAGGAGATTGAGACCATCCTGGCGAACATGGTGAAACCCCATCTCTACTAAAAATACAAAAAATTAGCCAGGCCTGGTGGTGGGCGCCTGTAGTCCCCAGCTACCGGGGAGGCTGAGGCAGGAGAATAGTGTGAACCTGGGAGGCGGAGCTTGCAGTGAGCCGAGATCACGCCACTGCACTCCAGCCTGGGAGACAGAGAGAGACTCCATCTCAATTAAAAAAAAAAAAGATGTATGGAGGACAAGAGTCATGAATCAGGGGTCACCATAGGTATGACAGAGAGGTGACAAGAATGGTGAGTGAGATATATACCTAGGTTGAATTGGGAAATACTGAAAGGAGGTAAAATAGTAATGAGAACACCTAGGACCTAGATCTTGGTTTCTAAATACTACTTTCTATTAAAATGAAGAAGAGTTCTTTGGAGAAATGGTTCTCCTTAGAGAAATGGTTCTTTTGAGGGTAGGTGCAGGGAAAACTCAAAATGGGCCTGAAACATCTTACTGTGCCAGACAATGAGGAAGTAAGGATACTGAAACTAGTTGGAACAGTTGCCAACTGGCAAAATCGAGGCTGTTTGAACATTAAGTTATTTAATGATAATAAAAGATTTAAGTAACCTATTTAATTAAAAGAGAAAATCAGGATTCATCCTAGTATTAATCAATCATTCTATCAATAATAATTTTGGTAATAAACGGGATTTTATAGTCTCAAGATAATTTCCTATAAAGTACTTATTAACCATAAAAGGAACAAAGAGTGACTTTGCAAGGGCAACCCCAACAGCCACCTCTGTGTTGGGCTCTGTGATGTCCTGCCCAAGACACCTTCGGAAATGACAGACAGGCTTATCCTCAGCTGCTGGGAGTGATAACAGAAAATAGTCCTCGGTGGTTCAGCCCTTGTTGGGAGTTGCCTTAGCAGAAGAAAACTGCCTCATCCAGGGTCACACCTCATTGCAGGGGTGGCTCACATCCAGTGACTGATCACTACAGAGGAACAAAGCCCCATCCCTTTGTCCCCATCTCAGGAGAACTATGAAGAGCCATCTCAGCTCCAGAGTTTTGTAGAAGGTCAGCTGAGGCCTTTGGTGTGACTGCATTGCAGCCTGACTCCCCCACTGCCCAGTACTCCTTCGTTCCATAGGAAGGGATCCCAACAGCACTCCCTAATCGACAGCTTGCCTGCTAATTTCACAGTCTACTTCCTGGGCACTCAACCTTTGCCACCAGCTTAATCGAGTGGTTAAGTTAACATCATCAGTAATGGGATCTGTAAAAGTTATGTGCAACCAGGTAGGAGGTACTGAGAAGAACACAGCATCATTTCTGCAATCTTCCTGTGAAAGATACGTGACTTGATTTTAACATCAAGTGAGGAAACATCAGTCAAACCCAAATGGAGGGGCATTCTAAAAATTACTGCCTTGTAATGTTCAAAAGTGTCAAATCATGAAAGTCAAAGCAAGATTATGAATCTGTTCCAAATTAAAGAAAACTAAAAACATGAGACATGACATCTAAATATAACACGTGATCCTGGACTAGCTTCTGTTGCTATAAGGTACATTATTGAACAAGTAGAAAAACTCAAATGTGTTCTAAAGATTAGACTACCATCAAATATCACTGTTAATTTCCTTATTTTGATGGTTGCACAGAAGAATGTCTTTGCTCATAGGTAGTACACACTAAAGTATTCAGGGATGATGAGACATCAGATTGACAACTCTAATAATGGTTCTGGGAAAAAACAGTTCTTTGTATGGTTTGTCTTGTAAATTTTCTATAAAGTGGAGTTTGTTTCAAAATTTTAAAAAAACTTTTAAACAACAACAAGACATGTACCCAATTTTTGTATAATTATCCTGTATATTCATGTCCTTCCTTTTTTTTCTCATCAGTGATGTAGGTTTTTAAGTTTCTTAAGAGAAACATTTTTGAACCAACTTTGTTTGGAGCACCAATATCGACTCTTCAAAATTACATGCTAAGGGATACCCTCCTGGTTGCCCTACTCTCGGCAACATCCTATCTGTAACAAAAGACACAAGGTGGTCTTTCCCCTCAAGAAGCATCAGCTGTAAGAGAAGATAGAACTAACTGTTGAGGAGCAGAACAGCAGTGAGGTGTTCCACCCATTGCATAACAATGCAAATAAATCCAGAGGCTGGAGAAATCAACTTGCAAGGGGTTACTTAGTGAATCGTTGAAGCAAGGATGATTGAGCACCACAAGGCCAGGTTTACCGTCCCATATAAATCTAAGGGAAAAGAGACAGAGAGCAAAAAGAGATTTGTTTCTAACTTCCAAATATGATTACCTTATGCTTGTGCCTTCAGTAATTAGGACTGTGATTTTTTTCCTGAAATTTTGTCTTGATGGCTATAAACACAAGCACTGTCTTTATGAATCATCTTTATTTTTAAAATTTGGCTAACACTCCACTCGAATGTCTTTGACATGTTTAAAGCAATTTGTTTCACAAATATGAAAGTTAGAAAAGGTTGAAATGATGGAAATGATGGAAGTGAAGTAATGGAGAGAGTGTGTCATTTTCTATCACTTAGAAATATGTTGCACAAATAGAAAAGCTGTTTGGTGGAAAATGCCACTGCAGCTGTCTCCACTACTTCATTTCCGTCATTTTAGTCACAGAAACATAAGGGTTTCTTCCTCTTTTTGTAAAATTAATTGCTTTAATACAAAAGGCCCCTGTCCACCCTGGGCACTAACCAAGCAATAACAACAGACTGATTCCATGAGGGGAGCACATTCCTCATGGGCCTGCCTGATGGCCTTTCCTGCTGCTGCAAGCTCCTTACAACTCCAGAGCCTTGAAACTGAGTAGTGTCCAAACTCCAAATGCAGCCAGAAACTTGATTCAGGGAAATATTTCCTTCTCACTAGAAGCTTGAGTGCATCAGCAGAACAATAAGCTCCTGGACTATCAAGAAGGCCGTCCTCCTTGCACGGACGGTATATACTTCGTAGCCCTCTTGGAATGCTCCCAATTCCTCAAGAGTCATCTCAAGACCTCCCTGCCCTTTTCTGAGATTTTATCCTTCAACTCTAGCTGATCCTCTTGCTCTTGACTGCCCACAGTCACTTCTGCCAGTCGTGTCACACATTTCTGGAAGGCAACTGTATCAGCATAGCTCTTGATTATACACTCTATGACTGTGTTCATTGTTTGTGGAATTCCTCTCACTCCAATTACAGTAAGCTCTTTAAAGACAGAGATGGTCAAGAGTTTGAAACCAGCCTGGCCAACACGGTGAAATCCCGTTTCTACTAAAAATACAAAAAGAAAAAAATTAGCTAGACGTGGTGGCGGGCACCTGTAATCCCAGCTACTCAGGAGGCTGAGGCAAGAGAATCACTTGAACCTGGGAGTCAGAGGTTGCAGTGAGCTGAGATTGCACCACTGCACTACAGCATGGGCACCAGAGCAAGACTCCATCGCAAAAAGAAAAAAGACAGAGATGGGGTCTTTCATTCCTCTTAAACCCCCTGTGGGGTGTCACAAAGTGCTGGACACAGCAGAGGTTTCTGCATCAGAAATTCATTGAACCAGACATGGGACAAGATGTTGTAGAGGTTTGTAAACAGAATTGGAAAGGAAATAGACAAGGAAGTTGAAGAAGCCAAAGCAAAACCTCCAACAGTGCAGAGAAGGAGCATCCCAACAGCTAAGCTAGGCTTTAGCCAGAGATGGGCAGCATATTTAGGACATCCAGCACCAGCTTCCTGAAGGCTAAAGAAATGCTCATGAACAGATACAAAAACAGTCAGACCCACCTCCCCAGAGTAACCCCCATTACTCCTCTAACAAATGAGTAAATACTCACACTACAGTAGGTACCTAGTCAGGCATGAGTAGGGGAGGAGAGGGCTTCCCCCACTACACACACACCAGGAATGGCAGGTGACCATCAGGTGATGGTCAGGCAATTGTTAAACTGTCTTTCTAAAATAACAATTGGTCCCAGCCAGTGCTAGGGAAGGGCAGTCTCCCAACAAACAGAAATATTGAAACTGGTGATCAGCAGCTTCCCAATAAGACCTCAGCAGTTGGGTGAGTGGGCTCAAGCATGCGCACTAAAAGTCAAAATGGCGGAATTTAACCAGTATGTGGCCTTCCTCTAGGGACACTCAACTGGTAAGGAAAAAATGCCTCAAGTGACCACGAGTACAACACTAGTAAACGCACTCTGCGTGCTCCCCTTCTAAGCACTAGCAGGCCACTGCACAGCCCACTTAAGCGCAGACAGCCCACTTAAGTGAATCACAGGAGTAGGGATGCAAGATCCCAGAAGTATGCCAACAGGTAAAACCCGAAGTCAGTCAGGTGCGGTGGCTCATGCCTGTCATCTCAGCACTTTCAGGTGGATCATTTGAGGTAAGGAGTTTGAGACAAGCCTGGTCAACATGGTGAAACTTCATCTCCACTAAAAACACAAAAATTAGCCGGGTATTGTGGCAATTGCCTGTAATCCCAGCTACTCGAGAGGCTGAGGCAGGAGAATCACTTGAACCTGGGACGTGGAGGTTGCAGTGAGCTGAGATCGCGCCACTTCTCTTCAGCCTGGGTGACAGAGCAAGACATTGTCTCAAAAAAAAAAAAAAAAAAAAAAAGCGAACAAACAAAAACCCTAAGTCAAAGTCAAACTGTGCACTTGTCTTTCAAGTTACCCACTTGGCCCTTTTCCAAGTGTACTTTCCTTCCTTTCACTCCTGTTCTAAAGCTTTTGAATAAACTTTCACTCCTGCTCTAAAACTTGCCCCAGTCTCTCCTGCCTTATGAGGAGGCAAGAATTGAGGTTGCTGTAGATCCATATGGATTCACTGCTGCTAACATACTTTGGTGCCGTGGGACTCCAGTACATTTGCTGCCACTAACACCTAGACATGCATCCACAGGACAGTGTGTCTGTATGCATGAGAGACAGAGAGAGACAGCAAGAGCAAGAGAAACAGACGGACCGAGATGGAAAGTAATAGAAATCCTAAGAAAGAAGAGAAAAGATCAGAAAAGAGGCTGAGATATTGAGAAGAAAGACAGGGTGAAGAGGGTAGCAAGAGAGAGGTATAGCTATTTATAGCCTGTCTTATGGTTGTGTAATACCTGTCTGGCTCTGGCTGCTGTTATAGTAGCATTTTATGAAGGTTATCCTTCCTTAAGGAATACCGTAAGAATTTAGCTTTCCTACATAGTTGCAATATTGAAAATAAGGCTGGTAATTGGGTCATCTTATTAGGAAGTAACTATCACGAAGCAGTTCAAAGAGCTTCCAGTTATTCCCTCATCAATCCTTACAGTACGCTTCTGGAGTAACTGGAGGGCACAGATGAAGAATATTTAGTCCACTTGGATCCTTTCTTTAGTGGGCTTTAATTCCACTTGCATGCTCTCTTTTTAGATTGGAGACTCAAGAGCAAGGTATCGCAGTGGGCACATTTGTTTTCATTAAATATTTTTTCCCCACCTTTTTCACCTCTTGCTTCATATGCTGCAACAATGTCTTAGAATTTATGTGGAAAAGCCAGGGAATGCCCACAGTCCATCCTCCCTGAGTTCAGACCAGCGCTTTCTGGTGGAGTACAGTTTCGATTATGTGGGTGCAAATGAGCCACATTTATGAATTGTTGTAAGTGAAAGAGGTCATCATAAGATACAAGTGTGAAGACAGAGAAACAGGTAGGAGCAAGGGTGAAGGCAAATTAGGGGAATAGGAAAGAGAGGGGAGAAAGCACAGGAGGCAGTCAGGGAGGAAGCGTCGGTGGATGTTCTGAGCGTTCTCATTCCGATACCCACGGCCCTTCGTAAGTGCTCTGTGCGGCACCCTTGATGTGACAAAGACATCGGTGACTCTATTACCCTAAGGACCGTAAGCTTCACTCAGAAACTCCAGCTCTGCAGACATGATGTGGGTGACAGGGCAGGGCTGAGGAAGCACATGGTAAGGTCTCTGGCACCAAAATATGGATGGCAATCCCACCTACTTTGAGATTAAACTGTTTCTGTCACTTCAGCTAGAACTATGGGCAAATAATTCCAGGCAGAACTTGGTCTGTGGGTTGTCAGGGCCCCTGTGTGACTAATGAAGCTGTCAGAACGGATGTAACAAGGAGGCTGGGCATTTCTGTTGGGAGGATCAGTGATGGTTGTCTTTGCCACCAGGAGACAAAAGACGTGAGAGCAATGCCCTCCTATTTGCTTTTGGAAGCATTTTCTTTGTGTGTGTGTAGACGTTTTTTAAAAATAGACAATCACATATGGGGAATCTATTGGGATACAACGTGAAGTTTTGATCTGTGTATACATTGTAGAAAGATTCAATTAGCTAATTCACATGTTTATTACCTTACATCGTTACCTTTCTTTTCTATGTACATGGAAAAAAGAAAGGTAACTGTGGTGAAGACATTAAAAATCTATTCTTTCAGCAATTTTGAAATATGCAATACATTATTTTAAACTGTGGTCACCAAGCTGTGCAGTAGATCACTAAAACTTATTCTTTCAGTCTGAGACTTTGTACCCATCGATCAACATCTTCTCTTTCCTCATTCCTTGCCCCCAAGCCCCAGCCTCTGGTAATCACCTTTCTACTCTGTTTCTATGAGATTGACTTTTTCAGATTCCACATATAAGTGAGATCATACAGTATTCATCTTTCTGTGCCTGGCTTATTTTAGTTAGCATAGTGCTCTCCAGTTCTACCCTCGTTGAGAATGGCAGAATTTTCCTTCTTCCAAGGGCTGTATAGTACTCCATTGTGTCTATATGCCACATTTTCTTTATCCATTGGTTAGGCTGCTTTCATGTCTTGGTTACTGTGAGTAATGCTGAAATGAACATGAGACTACATACATCTTCTCAACATCCTCATTCCAATTTTCTTTAGATATATACCCAGAAGTGGGATTGCTGAATCACATGTTAGTTCTGTTGCTAGTTTTGTGAGGACCCGCCACACGACTTTCCAGAATAGCTGCCTTAATTTACATTCCCACCAACAGTGTATAGGGTTCTCTATTCCCTGCATTCTTGCCAAGGCTTGTTATCATTCTCTTTGGTAGTAACCATTGTAACATGTATGAGGTGGCACCTAATAGTGGTTTTAATTTGCATTTCCCTGATGATTAGAGGTGTTGAGCATTTTTCCATAAGCCAATTGGCCATTTTGGTGTCTTCTTTTGAGAAATGTTGCTTAGATCCTTTGCCCACAACCTGGGGTAAGTCACTTAATCCCTGTGAACATTGGTTTCCATGTTTTTAATAAGTTTTATTTCTACCTTCCCTGCTTCCCAGTTTATTGTGAGAATAAAAAAGTGGTTTCCTATACATTATCTCCTTTAACCCATAAATCGTTGTTTCAAATAAATATTATAGTCCCTATTTTCAGTTGAGGAAACAGTAATGTGATGGGGGGTGGGGTAAAGTGATTCTGTCACAGCTATCCATGGTGGAGCTCGGGTTCCGACTGGGCACTGCCTGAGTCCAAGCCCCCTCTTTCCCCACCAAAAAGGGCTTCATTTAGCCCTTTTATCACATGAGCTGTCATCCCTGAGATGACCTGCAAACAGCAGAGGGCCAGCCACTGGGGCATATTGTTAGTCCTCAGACCACGGTGTGTTACTTCACTACAGGTGAGTTCCATTTTACTATGCAAATACACACACACACACACACACACATTTTACTACTTCTAGTTATAGAAGTAAACATAAGTTCCTTTGGGGGAAAAAAAGGAGGGGAAAATAATACAAATTCATGCAGCATCCATTTATCCTATCATTTGTTAGTGAGATTTTTTTTCCCCCTTGAGTCTCTTACTAATGTCCCTGACAAAATATCGGTCCTCCAATTTATCTTCCACACTTCTGCTATAGTAATCTAAAAAGTAGAAAAAAATCAGATCTTAATAGTCTACCTAAAATGCTACTACAGAGGCTTCTGGCTGTTTATAGAATTACATCTAAACTTCTTATCAAGTCATACAAAGACATCAGTGTGCTTCCAAAATGTTATGCTCCACTGAACTTTTCTATTTTTTTTTTTCTAGAATGTATACAATTTCCATTCCCCTGGGTCAATTTCTATTCATTTTTTGAGACCCGCCTCAAATAGCACTTTCTGGAAGATTCTTTCAACTATTCTTGCCATCAGTCGCTCCCTCCAAGGTAGCTTCTAAGCATTTTGTTCAAAAGGCTGGCATTGAATGCAGCCTTTCCTACTCAGACTGTTCCCTCTGGACGACGAATCCTCTGGAGGTAAGGGATGAACGTATCTTACTACTCTAATCCCAATATGGTGCTTTGCACATACAAAGTATTCAATAAGAGTTCAATAACCACATTCAAAAAGAAAATAAATAGGCTTTATGGTTAAAAGAAGCCAAATAAATATCTGAAAAATAAATATAAAAACATACTCTTAACAATTATTTTTGAAAAGTTACTAAACATGAATGCCAAATTAATAGTTATTTCAATGTTTGCACAAAATCTTGTCAAAAAGTAAAAATGGATATGAAGTTATCACAATGCATGGACTACAAATCTGTTCAAGTTCTGTCAGCCACCTGCCTCAGTGTTCTATGGAATAGAGGTAATATGCGTCTATAGTTCAGCATTTCCTGGAATGAGTTCTGCACTTTATTCAATGGTATTACAAAAATAAAAATGTGGTAGGGTAGTGTTTATAGTAGAACAATTTTGGGAATTGTTGGGCTAAACAAGATTCATTTTTTGACTGTGTGTCTACTCACAGCCTTTTATATATTAATGTGCCTTGGGCCTCTATGAGGAGAGACACAAAACACAGCATGATCCAAATGTATTTGACGATGGAACTTTTTTCCCCCAAGGAGCATCTCACATGACAGGTGTCCATAGAGAACACACTCTGGGAAACACTGTCCTACTTTCTTAGATGCCATTATTAGTCACTTCACAGAGACGCTTAAAAATAAACACGTTGATCATCAATGCAGAAACCCATAGGAGCAAAAATCTGAAATGACATTCTATATAAACGTTGCTTCAAAATGATGAAATAGGCTGTCTATTTTCACCAAAATGCAGCATAAAATAGTTGAAAGAGTATAGGCTAAGAAATAGTTCTCTACACGTTACAAGCTGCACAATTTGGGGCAAGACATTTCTCAATAGAGAAACTATGTTATGTATGTGAAAATCACACATCAGCATGATGATTGTACCCAGACTTTCTGAAACAAAATCCATAGGAAGACACAGTCTTAAAGGATATGGATGATGTTTTCAGATATAAGGGTACTCCTCTGCCTCCCTAAGACCCTATAGCACCTGCTCACCACCTACATCTTTAAATAACTTGAGAGTGTCAGGCATGAGGCTTAGTTCATAGTTCTCCACCTACAGCAGTCATACGCTCCCTCACCTGTTTCTCAACAACCTGGGAAGATGAGGGGTTTTCTTTTCTACTCAGCCCCTCACCCGTGCCCCTGTCCTCTATGCTTCTATCTCCTCCAGGATTCTCCTCCAGTCCCTCCTGAATCTTCAGAATTCTTCCTTGACTGATTCTTTCCTCTCTGCCTGCTACATGTTCCAGTCCCTCCAATCCTGAAACAAATACCGAAATCGAAACACCCCTCCTCTCACTCACATTACTCTCTAGCTACCATCCAAATTGTCTTTTCCTCTCCTTCAAATTTCTTTAAAGATTCATCCAAATTGACTACACCCATTTACTCACATCTCCTTGACTTTTAGACCATTAAAATTTGGAATCTCCCCAAGTTCAACCAGTGTCCCCCTAACTGTTGACTCCAGTGGGAAGTTAGTATCTCACTGCATCTCCTAGTTATATTTAATAACATTGGTCATGCTTTCCTCTTGAAACACGCAACTCTCCTGGATTGAGTGACACTGAACTCCCCTTATTTTCCTTCTCTTTATCTGCTCATTTGGTCTTTGTCTCCTCCAGGGCCTCTAGTTTCTGGACTGATGCCTTAGAAGTTGTTTTCCCCAGGGCTTAAGCCTCAGTCCACTGCTGACTTGATTTACCTTTTTCTGAGTGAGCTTGCCCACATGTGTGTGATATCCAGATTATCTCCTGTCCAACCCAAACCTCCTCCCGAAGCTTTAGACTCATATTATCTATTGGACAGGTTTATCTAAAAGTACCTCAAGTAATTCACACTCACCAGTTCAAACAGAATCACATTCATACCTCCACCATCTCCTTGGTGGAGGCTCCCTTGGTGGAGGTAGTAAGCATTATAAGTAGAAGAGGCTGCTTGGGTCCAAATTGAGGTCCCAGTACTTTCCAAGTGTGACCTGGGTAAATTACTTAATCCTTTCAACCATTATCTCATGGGAAAAATGGAGATGGCCATAGTCCAATGCCCAGAGGGCTGCTTGAACAATTAAATGGGTGGCACACAGCACCTCTGCACAGCACCAGTGCAAATAAGTTATCAATTAAGCTACTACCACCATTAGCATTTTCCACACTTGATTTTTTCCCTCTGGAATTCCAGGCATTCTTTATCTCATTTGGGAGTGCTAGCATCTGTCATCATAGTCACATAAGCCAGCCATCTGGAAGTCAACCTTGACCCTCCTCCCTTCCACCCCTCACAGACTCCCCAACACAAATCCTGTAGATTTTGCCTCCTAAATATTTCTCAAGCCCTATCACTCCTGTCCATGTCTACAACTGCAGCCATAACCGAGGTTCTCATCCTCTCTCTTCTGATCATCTCCTCTCCAATCCTGAATTACCCTGATTCCCTGAAGTGGGCCAGAGCAAGCTATCTCAAATGAGAATCATCCATGTCACTCCAACCCTGAAAACACATCAGCATCCAACAACCCCGCTGGCTTTCGATAAACGCTACTCAAGAAATAAGTGAAAGAAAGATATTAAAGTGTTGCTGATGACATTTCCATGTTTTATGGGGTTCGTGATGCAGAACATGTGCAGTTGACCCAGTCCTAGAAATGCTTGAGTGGGTGATGGACAACCTGCCTCGAGGCTGCCGGCATTAGGACTGCACTTTTATACTCACAGGATGGCACAGCTGGGGGGGTTGCCCAGCACACATGATTGCAGGTCCACCAGCACCCACTTTCAGTTCTGCCCCGTCCCTCTCCTCTGAAAAGGCTGGAAAAAGGGAATACTTTCACAGCTTCCCTTACAGCTAAGGGTAGCAAATGAGACATAAATGATTGCCAGAAGTGCCTGGGAAAGCTTTTGTTTTCTTGATAAGTGGGGTAGGTCTTGCTAATGCCATCCTTCTCCTCATCTTTCTGCTGTAACCAGAAATGTGAAGCTTGAATCTGTGAGGGCCATCATAGAATTGAGGAAAAGGTCAGGAGAATCGCCAAAGCACTGACCTGGACACCCCCAGGTTCCTGTGGTTGAACTCCAGGGAGAAAGAAACTTGCTCATGGACCCTATTGCCACTTCAGAGGGCTCCTCGGGGAGTGAAACCTCTGCTCTTTTGAGGGGGAGAGCTGGTAAGAAATACAGCTTGGGATTTCTCCCTCAACTGGGTATCAAAATAGCACGGGCCCATGTCAAAGTAACAGCAAATTAACACCACAAGCTGTTCCCAAGCTTTCACAGCCTCAGCCACAGGTTGGTAAAACCTGTGATTAGCACTCCCCTCCTTGCCTTTCATGATTTGTCATGGCTGCAGGCTCAGAGGTGAGAGAGAGAGAAGGCCCTGCAGACGCCCAGGGCATTTTTCAGCCACACCCACCTCCTCAGATTCATTAACACCTCCCACCTAACTCACAGAGATAGCTGTGCTCTGCCAGCAACTAATGAACGCAGTTATCAAAGCACAAAGAACCCCCGCAGCACAGCTCACCAGGGGCAGCACAGCTCACCAAGCCCTGGCCAGGTAAGGCAGTAGCTCTGCTGCTCACCTTCTCTACTCAGAGCCCAGCACACCACCCAAGAGCCCTATTTATTTAAATATTTAGAAAGAAGGAAGGAAGAAGGAAAGAAGGAAGGGAGGAAGGGAGGAAGGAAGGAAGGAAGGGAGGAAGGGAGGAAGGAAGGAAGGGAGGAAGGGAGGAAGGAAGGAAGGGAGGGAAGGAAATTGGTTAGAAGGCGGAATCACATAAATAAATCCCATGACCTAAGTTCTGAGAATAGCACTATAGGGAAACTACAGTGTACTAACATATCTCAGCTCATCTATACAGGCACAGGGAATGAGAAAGCAACCTCAACAAAGAACTGAATGCAAATTGGAAGCAATTAAGTGTAAAGTTATCTTTTCTGTATTTTAAATACAATAATAGCTTGCTTTATGAAACAGCTATGTTTTTACCTATTTAACAAACCTGCACTTTACCCCCGAACCTAAAAAAAAAAATTTTTTTTTAAGTATATAGTGAGTGTGATGGTTAATACTGTCAACTTGATTGGATTGAAGGATACTAAGTATTAATCCTAGGTGTTGCCAAAGGAGATTAACATTTAAGTCAGTGGGCTGGGGAAAGCAGATCCACCATTAATCTGGTGGGCACAAGCTAATCAGCTTCCAGTGAATATAAAGCAGGCAGAAAAACTTGAAAAGGAGAGACGGGCCTAGCCTCCCAGCCTACATCTTTCTCCCACGCTGGATTCTTCCTGCCCTTGAAGATTGGACTCCAAGTTCTTCAGTTTTGGGACTTGGACTGGCTCTCATTGCTCCTCAGCTTGCAGACAGCCTATTGTGGGACCTTGTGACCATATAAGTTAATACTTAAATAAACTCCCCATTATATGTATATATGCACAACACACACACACACACATATATATATCCTATTAGTTCTGTCCCTCAAGAGAACCCTGACTAATATAGTGAGTGAGAGTAAGTCAATCTCTGTTGATAAGTCTCTTGTTATAAACACTCTTAAAGATGTACTGGTAGAGATTCTTTTAAGTGCCCTTTATTTTTAACAAAGTATTTATTCTCTTTTCTGTTTTTTTTTAAAATTTATGTTAAAGTTTGGTTCACTTTTAATAGTAAATGACATCTCATATGTTTAGATATTTAGCTGATTGTAAAACGTTAGCTAAAATGGATCTTCTCTTAAAATGGTGTTGCCAGATTTTTAAAAATGCATGGAAATTATTCTTTTTCCTTTCTAAACCATCATTTTTATATTCTGAGTTTCTGGAAATTGAGGTGCACCTGCATACAGAAACCTTTGCACTTAATTTCATTTCTAGTTCACATTCTATACTTGTCTCTTCTCATTATAGCAATTACCCTTAAAATCTAATTTCCTTGGCTTTATTCAGTCCTATTGAAACAGGCACTGAATTTTAAGAGAATTATTTCCCCAGCAATGTTCTTTTTTCTTCCAGTCTTAGAACTATGGCAGCCATGAAGTTGAGGCTGTCATGTAACTTCCTGAATGACATGAGATGCAGAAAGGACTCTGATCAAGATAAATCCTCCATCGTGGGTCCCTCAAGGCCCCTCGAAGTGTGCTTAATTTCTACACTAAATAGTAGAGTGTGGAATTTTGTCACTTGCCTTTCTTGTATTTACAACAGGTTGGGCAATGAAAAATCTTCAAATGTGTGTGACCTATAATAGAAAATCTTCAAATACATGTGGCCCTATAATGGCCTACACGTATTAGAATACAGCTTAACTCTGAAGGCACACATCATGGGTTCTGAAAGGTTTAGAATACATGTTGGTTTAGAAATGTACAGATTTTATCTCAAAGACAAATTAGCTATGCTTTTCCCCCTCTTTTATTGAGGGAACAAAAGTAATAGTATTTCTTGTGTAAAAAAGAAAAGAGGACTTAAAATGTTCACTGTAGTGGATGCTGTGGTGTGCTGCCTGGACCTTTCCCATTGTTGGGAGTGTTGGTGGCTGACAATTCTCATTCATTTAGTTGCTTTCAGGGGTTGCCCTCAGCCATAGAGAACCAATTACACCAAGGCTACAACCCCAGTCAAGGTATAAAAGGTATAACAGGCCCATGACCTTGGCTCAAGGAGAGACCACTCTGAAGATCCAACCCATAGCTAGAGTTCACCTTGAGATCCACGGGGGTCCTGTCTGCACTGCAGTTCAACTCTTCCCTCTGCCCAACACTGATTCCTCCACTCCCTTGCAGATGTTGATCCTGAGAGATCTCCCCAGTAAACTTTCTGCACCCAAGTCTTCTTCTCAGAGTTTGTTTCCTAGTAACCCAATCTAAGACATTCATCTTACCAGTTTTTCTAAGACTTCAATTATCATAATTATTTTCTGAATGGCCTATGAGAGTGTCTTAAACCTCAGACAAGTCCAGTTCAGAGCTGAAGCTTCCCTCTCCTCTTCTCCCCACCCTAAATATTTGGCTTTAAAGATGGAGATAAAAATTCCCTCATAATTGCAGCAGAACTGTGGTTCGGAGCTTCAAACGCGTATTTGTTGTCATGCATGGGATGAAATATGTTGTTAGGCAGGCGATTTTGTCGTTGTGTGAACATCACAGAAACAAAGATGGTACAGCCCACTACACACCTAGGCTATATGGCAGAGCCTATTGCTGTCAGGCTACAAACTCATAGTGTGTTTTACTGTACTGAATACAGCACTGCAGGCAATTGTAACACAATGGAAAGTATTTATATATAAACATAGAAACATTTATATATAAACATAGAAAAAGTACAGTAAAAATACAGTATAAAAAGTAAAAAATGGTACACCTGCATAGGACACTTACCATGAATGGAGCCTGCAGGACCGGAAATAGCCCTAGGTGAATGGTGAGTGAACGCGAAGGCCTAGGTCATTACTGCATGCTACTGTAGACTTTATAAACACTATAAACTTAGGCTACACTACATTTTAAAAATTAAGTAAACTTACTATTATATTATGAAAGCTATGACATCACTAGGTGATAGGAAATTTTCAGGTCCATCAGAATCTCATAACATCACCTATGCATGATCTGTCATTGACTGAAATGTTGCTATGTGGCACACAACTATACGAGGTTTTTGTTTTCTTCTACAGTGTCAGAGTTTCCACTTTTTAGTTAAGTCTGTTAAATTTCCTCAAAAAATTGTCTTGTGAGATTTTTTTTTTTTACATTAATACTCATTCCATCTGAAATTTACTACCGTATACGGGATAAGATAAGGGTCAATTTTTAAACTTTCTTCCAGTTGGAGGGTCAGTTATTTCTGCATCATTTATTTAAAAACAAACAAGCAAACAAATAAAATCTCATATGGTTTTCTTACTTCATGAAACCAACAATCATATTAACTCATATACTGAAATCCATTTCTGGATTCTCTATTATGTCCTACTAAATATTTTTCATAGTGTGTTCTGATAGCTGCTTCTGATAGAAAATACTCTTGCTTATTATTTCTTTGTATGATTTCCTTGGCTATCACCAGGTAATTATTATTTCAAATGAACTTTAAGATTATTTTATACAAGTCCAAAAAACCAAAACCAAAGCCAAAGACAACTCAAAACTCCATTGGGATTCTAATTGGAAATGCATTAAATTTACATATTAATTTCGTGAGGCTTTTAAAAATTGACAATCATAATTGTATATGTTTATGGGGTTTTGGGATATGATGTTTTGATCAATATGTGATGTTTTGATCAAAATATACATTGTGGGTTGATTAATTTAAGCTAATTAACATATTCATTCCTTCACATAACATTTCTTTGTGGTAAGAATATTTAAAATCTACTCTTTTAGTAATTTGGAAATATACATTATTGTTAACTATAGTCACCATGCTGTGGAATAGGTCACTAAAACCCATCCCTTCTATCTAACTGAAATTTTGTATTCTTTGGCCAACCGCTTTGGAGACTAAAAATGTATACAGAAAGACTTCCCACTCAAGAACATGTATGACTTTTCATTGGTTTCTCATGTTTTTTATTAAGGTTTAATAGCTGGTTTATATAGGTTGCGTGTTCAGGTTTTAGTCCTACATTTTACAGTTTTGGTCATGTGAAATTTTTTTATGTCTATTTCTGGGTGCTTAGTGCTGGAGAAGATAAAAGTTATTGATTTTTATATATTTATCTTCTATCTAGGCAACTTACAAAGTTTTATTAATACAGTGCTTTTTTCCCTTGAATCTGTTGGGTTTTCTACATACACAATCATAGTATTAACAAATATATAGTTTTACTTCTTAGTTTCTAGCATTTATAGCAGATATATCTCTTGTTCATTTACTAAAATCTTTAAAGCAGTTCTTTTTAAAAAGGGAATGATGATAACAGGCATTTCTTTCTAATTTCTGATTATAATGAAATTTGTTAACTTTTTTCCACTTAGATACCAAAAGTTGTTGTTTTGATGTAAACAATCTTTATTATCATTGAGGTGTTTTTTTTTCTAAATTTTTCCCCTTAAACTCTTTTTCTAAAACTGGATGCTGAATTTTATCATGTACCTTTCTGTGACTACTGATTTGATTGCCTAATTTTTTCCTTTAATTTGTGCATAGGATTATATGGGCAGATTTCCTATGTTGTGCCACCCTTGCTTCTCTGTGCATGTATTTCCTTGATAATCTTATAAATTCCTATAAAAATTTTACCAAAATGTGTCAAATGTTAATAGCTACAACTTAATAAAAGGGTTCCATGATCAAATTCATTTAAGAAGCACCAGACCAAAGTTAAATGGTCCTTCCCCAAACCTTTGAAGCTAACGCGAATTGTTAATCTTCAAGAGGAGATTAAAGACTGGGCATGGTGTCTCACACCTGCAATCCCAGCACTTTGGGAAGCTGAGGTGGGCAGGTAACTTGAGGTCAGGAGCGCGAGACCAGCCTGGACAACATGGTGAAACTCCGCCTCTACCAAAAATACATAAAATTAGCTGGGCGTGGTGGTGTGCACCTGTGGTCCCAGCTACTCTGGAGGATGAGGCACCAGAATCGCTTGAACCTGGGAGGTGGAGGCTGCAGTGAGCTGAGATCACACCACTGTTCCAGCCTGGGCAACAGAGCAAGACTCTGTCTCAAAAAAAAAAAAAAAAGGTGATTAAAGTACAAAGTACAAAGTGTTTAGTGAAGTTTACTGGACTATCCATTTTTCATGGGCCATCCCATGGGACTAGATCAGAGCAGAACCAATTTTGGGAATGCAATCATGGATTGTATGCTAAGATTTACAAACATTTTCAGCACATGAGACCAATTAAATCATGGAGATAAAAGTTACAACCATAGGACGCCAAAACCATTTGTTTGAGGAAGAATAATTTAGTTAAGCAACACTTTATACCAGTTTTACTTTTATTTACATGAGAATTTCTCTTTGGGCTTTGAGTGGGCCCAAGTTGTTAATATTTGGCACTATACAGACCAGTCTTAGAGCACAGGGTGATTCAGGGGCTGGATGTCATTCCAGCTCCCGCCGCTGTTGACACATGACACTTGGAAATCACACAACTGTGCCTCTACCCACCTCTCTCTACAATGTAACCCATGGTATCAAGACTGGGGCTTGCACATGGCACTCACCAATGACGTATTCCACCCTGAAGAGATCTCGTCTGGGGTCATATGGACGATTGAAATCAATCTGCACGTAGAAAGACTGCCCTCTGCGGACAATCAGCTTGTTGTTTTCATACTTGTCGGTGTGGTGGTCCACCTTGTTAGTGTCCCATCTCTCCTTGAACAGGTGAACACTCGTGACATTAAGAAACTCTATGAACAAGAAAAACAATTGAAGAAAATGAGCAACTAACTTGAGTTTAAACACAAACTCAAAAACAAGATTATCTTCCCTGAAGAAGGCAGGTAGCAAGGTCTGCTGAATGAAACTCTGTAGGAGGCGGGGGTAGGGGAACACAGTCTCGAGAGTCAGCCTCTTGTGACATTGTTTTTGAAGAGCTTTTTAAAGCTTTTTCCACCTTTGATCTCGTTTCAGTCCACAAGGCACTCACTGTGGGATAGATGGATGCCCGTCTGGGAGATCCAAATACAGAGAAGCTAGGGCCATAGTTGAAGTCTTCAGGTTCTCAGTCTCACGCTAGTTTTCGTTATGTTAGAAGCTTCCCATCATGTCACTGCCTCACTCTGTGACTAACCAGGCAGAAGCAGGGAATAGCCACTTCAATTTTCTTATCTTTCCAAAGGAAGGAATCAAATCTGACAAAGCCTCAAGGGGACATTCGAAGGACAAAGTTAGCCATTAATCCAAAATTCTCCTTTTACCTCAAGAAGGGTCAAATGCCCCCTCCCTCTGTAATTCTAAAAGTAGATCTCATCCCTCAAATGCAGGAAAGAGGGATTTCACATTCTGCAGGTCTGGAGAAAGGACACTAACATTTCCGTGAGATAAGTGTGATTGTTTTCAGTTACACAGAAACTATCCTCAGCTTTCCTTAGCTACTAACGGGCCAGCTCAAAAGTCAAAACCTGGACTGTCTGATGCCAACATTCACAGGTTTTTCTTTTGATTTGTGGCAGCAGGAGTGTAAATGTCAATCATATCTTTCTTAGTTGTCTAACTTCGTATGTGTGACTTAAATTCATTTCTTCATCATAGCATGGAGACACTAATATTCATTTCATAGCCTAACATGTTCCCCATCTTACAGGAATGTGACAGGAGACGGCATGAGATGACACATATGCAGGCATTTGGCAAAGGGTCTGACACATGAAAGTTAGCTCTCCTCCTGCCCTTTTCCCCTTCCCCTCTATGAATGATGACTGAAAGTGGGGGTCATCCTAACTCCCTGTCCTCACTGTGCTTTAGAAGATCTAGTCTAGAGACTGGTTTCTGCATGTGCATTTGGTGTTGTAAAGGGTTACTGGGGAGAAGGTGGGGTGGGAGGGTAGAAGGGTCAGCAGGGGTGCCCTGGCCTCTTGCCCTTCCCCTCCCTGCCCCTGCCTGATGCATGATTTGCCCTCATGGCCATAAGCACCATGTGTGCAGAAAGCACAGCTGCTGAGCTTGTGCCCATGCCGGGGCGTCTACTGCCATAGTCGAATGGCTTCCGTTACCTCCACACATAAATCCTGTGCAGGATGCCTGGTCCCTTTGGACCCCATTGTGTTCCATAGTCAAAACCAAGAAGTTGGGTTCTTTAAGTTCCTCTTTGGTCCTAAGGTCCAGGAGTCCCTGAGACACTGCTGAGCAATTCAACGTTCAGGCAGTCCTGAGTTTGAATCTCAGGTCTCAAAATGACTGCGTTAAGGTACTTTACCTTTCAGAATCTGAATTTTCTGATTTTAAAATGAGGATACTAATACCCTGAGAAGGTCTATGACGGCTCAATGAGATAACGGTGCAATGGGTCTGGCACTATGCCTGGCGCATAGTAGGTCCTAGGCTTACTGTGGCTCACTGCCCCTAAACCGAGATAGCCATTTCACGGGGCATGGTGCTCCCCGGGTTACTCTGACAGCAGCATTACAGCAAGCAGAAAGTGTAGGATGCAGTTTTATTTTTACCTCTTTTCAGAACCCTGTTGTATACATGTTCCCCTGAAGGGCACTTTCTTTCCATTATGCTGTGAGCTAAAGATGTTTAATTCTCTAGACCACTCTATTCCGAGCTGCCTTTCTCCTAAGTTCTCTGGTCTTATTAAGGCCACAATCCCCAGTGATAAACCAGCCCAAGAATGAGCTAGAGAAGCACAAATGTCCCTGGTGAAAAGGAGCTTAGCAATCAACTCCTCTGGTCCTCTTTCTTAGCATAGGGCCTTTAAAGAATTTTTTTTAAAAAATAGCTAAAAACCAAAGTCCTTAGAAATGGGTTTCATCAGTTCTCCATTTACCAGCACCAATGGAAGGAATCTACTGAGATTACATCCTTACGGAATCTCACAGAAAGCAATAGCATCTTCTCAGCCATCTGGCAGAACTGCTATATCCTGCATGAAACATTTTCATGAGAGCCCTACTACTTGAGCTTCTAGCTTCCATTTGAACAGGGAACTCATTATTTCATAGGGCAAACAGTCCATTTTTAAACAACTCCAATTATTTGAAAACTTCTCTTAAGATAAACTGACATCTGCTTCCCTGTAATTTTTCTAACCATGGGTCCTCGTTCTGACTTCTAGATAAATATAGAATAAGTCCTCTTATTCATGTTATCTGGTACTCTCTAGGTATTTAAAGACTGCTCATAGGGTTTTTTTTTTTTTCTGAGTAAAACATTCTTCATTTATTTAACTGTTTGTTTGTTTGAGACAGAGTCTTGCTCCGTTGCCCAGACTGGAGTGCAGTGGCGCGATCTTGGCTCACTGCAACCTCTGCCTCCTGGGTTCAAGCAATCCTCCCCACCTCATCCTCCTGAGTAGCTGGGATTGCAGGCACTCACCACCATGCCCCGCTAATTTTTGTATTTTTTTTTTAATTTAGTAGAGACAGGTTTCACCTTGTTGGCCAGGCTGGTCTTGAACTCGTGGCCTCAGGTGATCCACCCGCTCAGCCTCCCAAAGCTAGGATTACAGGCGTGAGCCATCGCACCCAGCCTATTTAACATTTTTAAGAAGTTATTTCTAGAACTTTTATCCAACACTCTGTTTTGGAATATTTTCCATTTTGTCAATTTCTCTTTTGAAGTGTTATTTTCTGGAATTAAGTACATTACTCTAGTTGTGGTTTTTCTGTAAAAAAAAAAAAAAAAAAGAGACCATTACATCTTTTAAAATAAATAGTCTATTATTTCAGCTCAAGACATTATTAGTGTCTTAGATACTCTTAACTCACTGTTGACTTATATTATGCATCTGATAAAGCAAAACCCTTAAAACACTTTTTTTTTTCTTTTTTTTTTTTGAGACAGAGTCCTGCTCTGTTGCTCAGGCTGGAGTTCAGTGGTGCAGTTTCGGCTCACTGCAACTTCTGCCTCCTGGGTTCAAGCAATTGTCCTGTCTCAGCCTCTCAAGTTGCTGAGACCACAGGCTGACACCACCACACCTGGCTAATTTTTTTGTTTTTGTTTTTGTAGAGATGGGGTTTCACCATATTGGTCAGGCCAGTCTCGAACTCCTGACCTCAGGTAATCCATCTGCCTCAGCCTCCCTTAAAACACATTCTAATGTTATTTCTAGCAACAATGGATCAAAATTCAGTTGAGGCCCCTACAAGTCACCCACTCATGTTGCTATTTGGCTATATTTATTTGTGCAATTGTTTTCTTCTGTTTAGTTCGACGTTAAGACTTTGCATGTGTTAAATTTCTTCTTATTGAATTTGGTTCACTGTCCCATGCTCTTAAGATCATTTTAACCCCTAAGTATGCATTTAATATATTTAATATTCTCCCTAGCTTCTTGTCCTCTGGGAATGTTATGAGTGTGCTATTTTATGTTGCCACTCAAGACATGGGTATAAATGTTGATGAGGCAACTATCTAATAACTACTAGCTAAGGAAACGCACAGCAGTAAATGCTAAAATGTGGACAGATAATTAGGACACAGTGTCAGACATCTCTGACAAAGGAAGTAAAGAGTACTGAGGGGAGTATCAGGGAGGAACCCCTAACCCACATTTAGGGGGTGGAAAATAAGGAATTTCTCTGAAGGAAGTGAGACATAAGCAGTGAGCAAAAGAGGAGTCAGTTGTCCATGTGGAAAGGGAGGTGGAGAGGAATGCTTCAGGCGGAGAAAGAAGGATAGGTGAAGACTGAGGCAAGAGAGTGTGTAGTTGCTTAAGAAATTGAAAGATGACGATTGGCTGAAATGTATTAGTGGGAGCCACGGTGGAAGAGTAAGGAGGAGGCTGCTCATCATGCGAGCCTTGGAGACCATGCGAAGGAGTTTGGGTTTTAATTGCGTGGTGGATCCGGTGAAGAATCTGAAACAGCAAACTGACACGATTAGATTTATATATATATTTAAACTGCTTCTGGTGGCAGAGTGGAAGAGGGATTGCAAGGGGCAATGGTGGAAGCTGAACCCAGTTAGGAAGCTGTTGCAGTGTTCTGGGTGAGGGGCCACGTGAGTTTAGCCTGCATGTAGGGGTTCAAGGCACTGCTCCTCTGGTACTCCTGGATTTGCCTTCTCTACTTCTACCCTCCCTCCCTGCATGATAATGTGCCCCTGAAATGAGTCCTGCCTTGGCTTCCCAAGCAGCTCTACCTACAAGGCAAAGTAAAGCTGGAGAGGGAGAAATACTCAAGTGTTTCTTTGGTATCATTGGTATGTCTCATCCATCCTAGTTCTCATTGCAAATGAAAACCTGGCTTTCCAGCTTTACATCCTAGCCTAGTGTGCCTGGTTAATGTCTAGTGAGACTGGTTAGTCAGTCCATCATGGCATAGTGCTAGTTTTATGGAATATTGACAGGTATTGGAAGAATTAGAGCTCTGTGGTTAAACCAGTGTGGAAAATGCTGGCCTAACCAAAGCTGATCAGGATTCTTTACTGAAGCATTCATGTGAGACTTTAATATGCTGATGGACACCACAGATATCCTAGAGGGGCAATGGTTTCCAAACGTAAGTGACTACGGAGACTTTTTTCTTTGGAGATCTGCATTTTTCAGAATATGTTTTTGGAAATGCTTCACTACTTACTAATTGTGCAGCCTCAGAAGTTATTTAATCTCTCTGAGCCTCAGTTTTCTTATCTTTAACATGGGAATGAAGTACCTATCGTATAGAGTGGCTGACACCAAGTACTTTCTTTTTTTTTTTTTTTTTGAGACAGAATCTCGCTCTGTCACCCAGGCTGGAGTGCAGTGGCGCGATCTCGGCTCACTGCAGGCTCCGCCCCCCGGGGTTCACGCCATTCTCCTGCCTCAGCCTCCTGAGTAGCTGGGTCTATAGGCACCCGCCACCTCGCCCAGCTAATTTTTTGTATTTTTAGTAGAGACGGGGTTTCACTGTGTTAGTCAGGATGGTCTCGATCTCCTGACCTTGTGATCCGCCTGCCTCGGCCTCCCAAAGTGCTGGGATTACAGGCGTGAGCCACCGCGCCCGGCCTTAATAAATGTTTATTATTATTATTGTTATTATCATTAAGAGAAGTAGAAGAGCATAGTAAGAGCATAGACTGTGGAGCCAGGCTGCCTGAACCCAAATCCCAACTCTCACTCACTGTCTTTGTGACCTTGGCAAGTTACATAAATGTCCTGTGCCTCAGTTTTCTCATCTGCAAAATGAAGTTGGTGCGAGGATTAAATGAGAAAATGCACCGAGTGCTGTATCATAGGGCCTGGTACATGGTAAATGCTCAGAAATTGATGGCAATAATAATCATAGTAGCACTGGGCATTTGGATGGGCCCTTAGGACCCATCATTAAGAAGTCAGGTATCTGAGAAGGCATGGTGTGAGGCTGGAATCTGAGCAATGGAAGTCACAAGGTAAAGAAGGCCCCTGGGAAGCTTTTTAGCAGTGCCTTCTAACCTTCCCAGGGAAGCATGCCCTTTTATACTCCTTGTCTTCTGAGCAGACAGGCTTGCTTTGAATTTCCACAGGTAAATAGAAAGCTTTTCTCCTCTTGATTCTCAGGAAACATCTGTCTTTTTTTTTTTTTTAAGTATTATCATTAATCTCTTTGTATTATCTTTATATAGGTGATTTTTCAGCCATGGGATTGTAATCCCCTTGAAGACTGGACAATGTCTTAATTATCTTGCTATAGTGCCTGGGGCAATGTGCAAAAATGCCACAGCAAATGTGCCTCCTTTCACTTAAACACCTTTTACCTGAAAATTTGGAGCTTAGAGTTGATCATTCATTTCAAAATAAATTATCTCATTTACTGTAGGATTAACCATAGGTGTCCTTTAAATGTCATTTACCATTTTATTCTCAAAATATGCTAGTTTCAGGACATATATATAGTTGAAGGTATGATGTGGGAATTTATAACATAAGACCTCCAGATCAGTAGTTTTGTTTCACACTGGAACAAAATACTGTCTTTCTAGCCTGCTTATATGTTGATAACAAAGAGAGAGAAAAAGGGTGCTGATTAACGCCTTTGAGAATAGAAAACCTAAGTCAAAAAAAAAAAAAAGACAAAACCTCAGCTCATGGGTTTATAGTTTTTTCACAGTGGAAACAAACATATATATATATATATCATGAATATATTTATATATAATATATAAAAACATATTGTTTATATATTATATATTGTTCATATAAATTATATGTAATATATTACATATGTTTATATTATATAATGATATAAACAAATAATATATTACAAATATATATTGTTTATAAATTATATATTATTTATATCTTTATATATTATATATTATTTATATATAATAGATATAAGCAAACATATATTTGTTTATATATTTGTTTGTTTTCACTATGAAAAAACTATAAACCCATGAGTTTGGTTTTTAAAAATATATTGTTTACATATATAATATATACTTTTTATAATTATTTACATATAATATATTGTTTACATATTATAGGCAATATATTTACATATGATATATGTGTATATATATTATATATAAGCAAACTTTTTATATATATATAAAGTTATATGTATAAAACAAAATTTATTTCATTGCCCATGAGTCAGCCACCCACAGGTCAACCAAGTATTTGGTTCTTATGACAGTTGATAATATCAATTGTTTTAAATTATATCATCTATATTGGTATACTTTTGACATTTAATTCTAAGCATGATGTTTTTTAACATGTTACTTTTTCTAAGTGATCTTTAATACTCTGTTGCAATATCACTTTAACAAGCCAATGTCTCAGGAAAAACATAAAACCACAGTGGTACTATAAGTGGGGAAAAACTAAGGCAGTGATAAGTAAAACTTTCCTGTATAATCTCTTAAAAGTCCGTCTTGGGGGCCGGGCGCGGTGGCTCACGCCTGTAATCCCAGCACTTTGGGAGGCCGAGGCGGGCAGATCACGAGGTCAAGAGATGGAGACCACGGTGAAACCCCGTCTCTACTAAAAATACAAAAAATTAGCCGGGCGTGGTGGCGGGCGCCTCTAGTCTCAGCTACTCGGAGAGGCTGAGGCAGGAGAATGGCGTGAACCCGGGAGGCGGAGCTTGCAGTGAGCCGAGATTGCGCCATTGCACTCCAGCTTGGGCAACAGAACGAGACTCCGTCTCAAAAAAAATAAAATAAAATAAAATAAAATAAAATAAAATAAAATAAAATAAAATAAATAAATAAAATAAAATAAAAAATAAAATACAACAAATAAAATAAAATAAAAATAAAATAAAATAAAACTTGGCTAAGAAGTGGAAGATTAAAAGCTACACAGAGAGGTTGAGAGTTTAAAGAAATAATGTTCCAGACTGTAGTCGAATGGAAAAGACATGAGGAAGCTTAACGGGTTGTCCAAAGTTTTGGGGATAGAGGTGAGGTCCCCAATACCACTGATTAAACAAAATTTATTTCATTGCCCATGAGTCAGCCACACACAGGTCAACCAAGTATTTGGTTCTTATAACAGCTGATAGTATCGAAGACTCTGAAGATGACTGTCATGAAATATGAACATAAACATAAAAATATCATTGTTCATTCCATTGTCCATTTTGCCTAGGAAATGTCCCTTGCCATGGAGTGTGTTGTAGCAAGCACTGATTAATCTAGCAGATTGATTTTTGCTTTGTTTATTGGGTTAACAAGACAGTTTAGATGGGAAAAGCGTTATCATCATCCAGGCTCCATTTGCCACAAACAGGAAATGAATTTGCTTCCCCTGTCCAAGCCCAGTTCCTGGCAAAATGGAACAGCTCATTGCTAAGCTGCCTTTTTTTTTTTTGAGATACTGTAGCTAGAAACTTGGCAGCTCGCTCTTTCAAAGTGACAGCTTTCAAACTGTCTACCTAACACAATTTAGCCTAATTCCAAACATATCGGAAAATGGACTGTTAAAGAACAGAAAAAAATCTCCGGAGGACCAACTGCCTCCCTGTCCTCCTACTCTTTTTCTAATATGAAAAAAATGTAAATTATTGTTTCCCTAGGTTGTAAAATATTCTTCAGAGAATGATTATACCTGTCACAGATGGGATCTTGAAATAAGTTAAATGTTTAGGTTTATATACTAGGAATTCCCTGGTGAACTGAATTCTCCATGCAATTTTTGGTAATATTATTACTAAACTATAAGCATAAATGCTATCCATGAGAAACTGGTTTATTTATTTAAAAAAACAACAGGAAAAATAACTCTTTCTCACATTTCTTTTGGGTACCTAGAATTTTAACATGTCCTTAATTAGAATGATTAAAAGCATTTTCTTAAGTGGCTTAATTTATAAAGTGCTGTTATTAATACGTCCTGGAACCTATAATGTTGAAGGATTGCTCAGGTGCTCAGAGGAAGCTGGAACAAGAGAAATGAGCCCCATACCTCCAGGGGCTAAAATCCCTCTGTTCTATTCCTCTTCTAGCCTGGAGTATCTCCACAGCTTCCAAACGTGTCTCCTGTTCTCCATTTTCTCCTTACACTTTTTTTTTTTTTTTTTTTTTTTGAAACAGAGTCTTGGTCTTGTCACCCAGGCTGGAGTGCAATGGCACAATCTCGGCTCACTGCAACCTCCACCTCCCAGGTTCAAGTGATTCTCCTGCCTCAGCCTCCCAAATAGCTGGGATTACAGGCACCCACCACCACACCAGGCTAATTTTTGTATTTTTAGTAGAGACAGGGTTTCACCATGTTGGCCAGGCTGGTCTCGAACTCCTGACCTGGTGATCTGCCCACCTCGGCCTCCCAAAGTGCTGGGATTACAAGCATGAGCCACACCGTGCCCGGCCCTCCCTACCACTTTGTAAAGCATAATTCTGATTATGTATTTCTGCTAATTAGAATCTTTCTCAGGTCTCCCATTATCTGCAGGAGGAAAGCAAGATCCCCAAGGCCTGTTATGGTGTGATGCCTGCCATCTTTTCCCAGGCCTATATCTTCTCTTTCATCCTTTAGTCACTCCTCTCTTGCAATATACTGTTCCCTCTACTGCAAACACTTTTCCATGTGCTTGCCTGTCAGGAACACTCATGCTCATCCTCTAAGTCTCAGCTCCAATATCCTTGCATCAGGAAGCCCTCCTCCATCCTCTTCCCCACTCCACCACACCACTAGACATTGATTTCTGTTATTTCACTGCAATTTGCATAAATCACAGTCACAGTCTTTATTACACTGAATTGCAATGATCTTTTATTTATTTTGTCTTCTACACTGAGAGTTTCTTGAGGCCAGGGACTAACTCAACTTTATGTCCCAAGGGGCAGCCTGGAGCAGCTCCTGACACATATGTGAAAACCAGTGTATATTTTTCAGGAACTGAATGAAAGGAGGAACTGCTGCTGGACAATAGCATTTCTCAGTCATACACTGAATGCCTCTTAGTCTCTCAGTAACCTTCAATCCAGAGAGGTTTACTCTGCGCAAAGAGGAGGTTTATCATTAATTGGTTGATTTAATTCTGACAAGGAGTGGTGGGATGGAGGAGATTCTTAGAAAGGTATAAGACCCCATTAGCCTGAAAAACTACTAGAACCCAGTTTTGAAATAGGGCCAGGCTTGCTTTCCAGTTTTAATTCAATACATTAGAACTGTCAAATGATTCCAATTACTGCTACAAATGGTCACCTATTGTTAACAACATAGAGCCAAAGCAGACCGACAACATAAGGTTTCTTCTGGAATGTTACATTTCCAGCTACGCATAACCTTTCAGACCAGGAAGGCAGTGGAGAGATTTTTCAGAAACACCAACTAAGCCTGCAGAACAGTCTATTAGAAATTGATACAAATCCAAATCCGAGGAGATCGTCTCAGTACCTTTCCCGGCTACAACTGAATTCAAAGGGTGACATTAAAGATGCCTAAAATCATGCAAAGATGTCAAATGCTACCACTGACTGGCTGGTTCCACCTCTGGGATTTCCGTGCCTACATCAAATATTTCATTTTTTTTCTTGAATATCATGGTGTGTATGAGAGGAAACTTACATGAGTTTATACATTTCAAAATATAGATTTTACCAAAATAATTCTTAACCAAATGTTACCAAAGCCATGACTTAAGGGCATTATATACACTCAGTATACCTTATAACACCGTGTATATCACACACAGTGATGGGCAAGGCTCACTGCTACAGAACTATTAGCAATGAAAAACTTGCCATTTCCCCCCTTTTCCTCTTCTTGCCTCTCTGCATTTCTCAGTCAGAATTACAGGAGCAGCTTGCTAACTGGAAGAGTGGCCACTGAAAAAAATGGGGACAAGGGTTTAACTTGGGGCTGGTGTTCCCGGAGCCAGTCATCATCCGCAGATTGGTAACCGCGGATGCAAGGCCTCTTAGAGGCCACTAGTGGCCACTGGGTGAACTGCATGAAGATGGCATTTTAAAAATGAGTGACTGTGCTTTCTAAGGTTTAGTCGCTTAGCAAATTTCGTACCTTAGTGACTTGGAGAAAACTTGATATATAGTGCCAGAAAACCTGCTTTTAGAACAATTAAATATAAATCTGAAATGCAAAAGGTAACCAGGAGATAGACCTCCTTGCTCAGATGGTTTGTGTGCTGGTGTGTGTGTGTGTGTGTGCATATATATATATAGTTTTTTTCCCGTCCTTCTCATCTGGGACTTGCTGTCATGATTCTGGGCTTCAGAAACCGTATCCCCAGAGCATGTAACACTTATCTTGTCTGTGAAAAATATTAAATGAATGCATATATATGAAATCTGGAGCTCGTTATTAATAATAAATTATAATGCCACTAGAGCTATGAGTCATTCAATTCACAAGTGATTGACTGTTTGTTCATTCATTCTACAGTCACTGGACATTCATATTCCTATGCCGGTGCCTCTAATGGATATCCCAGAATGTCACTTGGGTTGTGGACGCATATGTCTGCCAAGTAAATAATGACTGATTTTTTCAGAGTAATTCAGTTATGCTGCTCCCCACCAGTGCCTCCAGAAATCAACAAAAGCAGTAATCCTCGATTTTTTTTTCTTAATTGGCCTACCTGCACATGTTCTCTGACAGTTTTAATGTCTCACTAGCAGCATTTTGTTCAGATGTCAGATTTATGGAGGCTACAGGACGTACATATTCCCCATAGGAACAAGTATTCCCTGGAGTGTTTTCCTGACCTTGCTGGGGTATGATAAGTTGCACATTCCCAGTCAGTGAACACTTACTTATTGGTCACGTGCTGTGGGTCAGACTAGATCACAGACAGTGCTCACTAGATGCTTGTGACAATCTGTGAAGTAGGCATTGCTTCCTTTTTGCTGATGGAGAAACTGAGGCTTGGGCACCTATATGACTTTCCCAGAGTGAGCAAGAAGTGGCAGATGTGGAACAGGAAGCCAGGTCTTCTGCCTCTGCTCTCTGCTTCCCTGCACTGCCTTTGTAGAGGTTCCCGTTTTTCCCAATCCTGGCAAGGGTGGCTGTGTCCTGACTCCTCATGTGGCGAGGGCGGCTGTGTCTTTACTCCTCCTGTTCTTACTGCCCACTTCTTCCAGTGCCTACACCCCCTTTCCAGGGGCCCAGAGTCTTTTGTGCCACAGGGGAATTTTGCTAGAAGATGGAATACACAAAGGCAACCTGCTTAATAATTTGGTATCTGTAGGCTTTTCAATTTTATTTGCATTCTTAAAAAGACTCGTAGACTGGGCAAGCAGTGAATATCAACTGCTTACCTTCAGCCTCTATTTCCTAATCTATAACATGGGGATGAGGATTCATTGATTAGCAAGTCCTCTTAAACTCAGTTCTGTGGCTGTCAAGGTGGGGTTTTAGAGAGTGGCACCCAGCTGGGAGACAGACTTCAGAACTACAAGTTCATCTTAGCCCCTCAAACTCTGCCACCTGACTGAAGATGCCCTTCTGTTCTGTGAACTTCTTTTCCCAAACTTGGATGGTACTGGATACCTCCCTGATTTCACTATTTGATATCAAATCATCTAGTGTGACAGTAACACAATGACACCAGTCCACAACACCTGGGCAGGCGTCTGGCTTGCTGGATAAACTGCACTTCCCCTTTCCCTTTGCTGTATGGAGAGCTGCATCAATCTGGGCTTTCAGGCATTGGTCTCCTTCTAATGAGGGGAATCGACCACACAGCTCCAGCATGACCATGCTCACCCATCCCAGCAAATAAGTGTTTATCCCCAGTGAAACCCAGCACAGAACACCCTTAGGAGTAAAATTGGATTTTGGTGCATGAATGCTATTGACTAAAAAGGCTCCCTGCTCAGTGCCACTCAGGGACATGAGTCTGAATGTCCCTGCCATGGCCCAGGGGAATGATGTCTGTATCACCAAACCAGTGCTGGCACCTGGGCCTTGTCACCACTGACGGGGCTGAGAGGAGGTCAGCTGCCGGCTGCTGTACCCGGAACAGGTTTCTAGGGACCAGGCAGAGGCAAGAGGCTGGGGAAGCAGTTTGCCTTGCCAGCTTACCAGGCTGCTCTGGAGAGAAATAGAGGGCTTCTATCTCTATTACTGTCAGAGTCTGGCACTTCTCCCCAGCTCTGAAATTCACAGCAATGGATGGAGGAGGGAGGAGGGAGAAGGAAGGAGGTGCAAGCCAGACAATCAAAACAGCCACAATATTTTGGAAGTGGAATATTCCAGCTAGAGAAAATTCTCTAAAGCATTGAGCAGTAGGGCTGGAAGAGGCCCTAGCTAATCCAGCACTCTGGTTTTGTAGAGGAAATAGTTGAGAGGCAGAAAGACAAAGCAACTTCCCTGAGGTTACAAGGTCAGTAAGTGGCAGAACTGGGACAAGGCTCTGGGTCTCTGGTGCTTTCACCACTTAAAAGAATGCTTTCGCTTCCTTCCTTTATAAAACCAGAGATTGGCAGGGGGCTTCCTTTTGTGGGAACCCCAGTGGAGACAGAGGATGTTTACCTGCAAGGAAGAGGGGCCAGGGCCCGGCTATGCCTGGACCCAGAGCGGTGGGGGGCGGGGGTATTATGCTCATACCTTGCAGGTTGACGCCCCGGGGCACCAGGCCCTGAAGCTCCACTGTGGGCAGATCATCTTCCGCCGCGTTAGAGTTATTGGGTGGAACTGCTCTCCTGCCTCCAAAGGCAGTCCTGGAAGTTTCTGACATTCTTGACTTTACAAGGTCCTTCAGAAAAAAAAAAAGGAAGACAACAGAAAAGGCATGTAACATGAGTAACATTTGAGACAAGGATTCCAAAATAGAGAAACAGACATATCTGTGTGTGATAGCACTTGAGCAACACATTTTGCGGTTTGCATAAATAAAAACTGAGAAGTGGCAGCAAGGATTAATCTAATGATGGAATACAGTTCCCCAAGGATCTTGGGGGAGATTTTGTATGTGTCAAAACATAAGGAAAGCAGAAGAAAAGGGGCTTATTCAAAGAAATATAAAAATTAAAAGATTTTTGGAGACCCAGATTCCCCCACCCTCCATAATCCTACAGCAGCATCTTCACAAGACATGTTTCCTGTTATATGCATGCGCTGTATCTATGTTCATTTCGTACAGATTTATGAGATTATAAGTCACTTTTAAGAATAAATGCACACAACCATGTCCAGATAAATGTTGTCTTCTAAAGCATGTACATTTGCAATTCAATTCAACCAATATTTATTGAAGGCCTACGACATGCCAGGCTGTGATCTAGGTACATGGGATACATCAGAGAACAAAACAGAAGTTTTGCTCTGATAGATTATAGTCTGATAGGGTTAGGGTGGAGCCCAAGAAGAGCCGTAAGTAAATCCATTTAGGGGTGAGGAGGTAGGAACTGCTTTGGAAACAGGGCCACATGGAGGAGGATAAGGAGGTGGAGAGGCTGGGCATGCAATTTTAAATAGGGCTATCAATAGGCTTAGGAAGTCAGGGTTGCCAACATTTCGCATTCCCCAAGCCTGCTTCCCCTTCCCTTGGAGCTTGTGCAGGCACTGAGCCAGTTTAAACAACACACACCTGATGGTCAGTGCCCAATAAGTACTTGTTGACCAAATGACCAAATGAAGGGGGACTTTGTTTCTGGGCCCAGTGAAGCTTCCCCCTTGATCCCCTGGATTACCCAGTCATGACTCCTGGCGACTTGGCTATTTTCAAAAACCAGGCACACCCCCAGGAGATGAAGAGTCCCCATTACAGAGGCCACCAGAGTAGAGAGATGGTTCCAGAGACATGTGGAGCACTAACAACATGCTGGAGAAAAGACAACCACGCCGAAGGTGTTTGGTCTGAGAAGGAGACAGGAGTGTTTGGATGCATAAGGTGTGAATAGGTATCCATAAGTATAGATAAATATATTTACAGTCACTGGTGAGCTGAGGGGGGAAGGGAGGGAGAAGAGAGAAAAAGGGTTAATGATAGGGAGAAGGCTGAGAGAGCCATTCTGTGGTGGGAAATACTGAAGGTAGGCTGTGGCATTTCTAGGGGTGCAGAACAGTGCACTGCTAAGGGGGAGAAGGGGGGGAGCCCCAGGTGCACGCCTGGCTGGGTGAGTGCGGCGGGCAGGAGCCCTCGCTCCTGGGCGGGTCTAAGGAGGAGAAGTGGCTGAAGTTCAGCTCCAAATTGGGATGGAGGAAGGCGATGCGCAGGAGTGGGGAGCCAAGCCGGCGGGGTTCCAGCCTAGCAGGCCGTTCTCGCTTGGCCCCACTCCCTCCACCTTTTGGGTTCCAGCTCCATAATCTGCTCCCTGAGGAAAGGGGGCTTGTCCCTCGGGGAAGCACCTCCAACTCCCCCACCCCATTTGGTGGCATTCTAAGCAAGCAAGGGCTTCAGGAGAGCTTCAGGAGAGCCTGAGCGAAGTCCCGCTCAGAAGCTGGGCTGAGCAGGTGCGGGGTTGGTGGCGGGAAGCCAGGATTGGGCAAGTGGAGCTGCCTGTGACCGGCGCTACAGGGCCCAGAGCAAGCCGCTTGCTGGTTCAACCAGGAAACGAGGTGCAGAAGGTGGACGCAGCGGGCCCTGGCTCACAGGATGCAGGGGCGGCGGCTTACCTGCAGGCGCTCCCCTCCAGAGGTGCCCTCGCGTGGGCTTGCTCTGTGCGCCTCGGGGACTTCCTCAAACGGGCTCCGGAAAGACAAGGCAGTTGGCTTTAAATAACTTCCTAAGAGGAGCCCTCACCCTCCTCCCCTGTCCCACAGGGTTTTCTCCTCCCCCTTCTCCACAGCTGGAGCCAGTAAGGGAGCTCTGAAGATTTTCTATTTACTTCATCTGGCCTGTTATCCCGGCAGGTGCCCCCTTCTCTCCCACTTACCCCTCTGACTCGCAATTTCCCATTCCGGCTTCTCCTCCACATCCCCACCCCTAGATCTGCCCCCCCCCCACCCCCACCAGTTGCTGGGAGTACCAGGCAAGGGGCCCTGCAGTGCCAGGAAGTCCCCACCCGTCCCCTTTGGTCAGAGGGTCTGGGAGGGTCTCCTTTACAAAGGAATGCTTTTGCCTGGCAGGTAGGCTGCTACTGTGGCTTGGCAGGAGGGGGGTCTGCCCTCCCACAGACAGGTCACACAGACAGTTGTGACCATGCATGCAGTGAGAGCAACGTGTCCCTCCTGTGCAAATAAGGCATGGTCTGCATTCCTGAATCATCCCAGAGCCACGGCCACCGCCTAACCACAAGACTTCCTGCAGGAATGGGATGCCTAGCCCCAAGGAAGATGAGTAAACATCTGTAATAGTGCCATGCAGATTAGAAAATAACACTTGGTTTTCTCTGAAAATCATTTCAGTGCATGTTCAACAGTTAGAGAGAGAGAAAATTTTCCCCCTAAAATTTTAATTTTTTCTTTTACTCTTTCTTTCTTTTCTTTCTTTCTTTTTTTTCTTTCTTTCTTTTTCTTTCTTTCTTTCTTTCTTTCTTTCTTTCTTTCTTTCTTTCTTTCTTTCGTCTTTCAGATGGAGTCTTGCTCTGTTGCAAAGGCTGGAGTGCAAGCTCCACCTCCCGGGTTCAAGTGATTCTCCTGCCTCAGCCTCCCAAGTACTACAGGTGCATGCCACCATGCATGTCTAAAAATGTCTAAAAATTTTTAGACACCCAGATGTCTAAAAATACAAAATTTTTGTATTTTTAGTAGAGATGGGGCTTTACCATGTTGGCCAGGCTGGTCTCGAACTTCTGACCTCAGGTGATCCACCCTCCTTGGCTTCCCAAAGTGTTGGGATTACAGGCGTGAGCCACTGCACCCAGTCAAACATGGCTATTTCTAACCTTCTTTACTGTCTTGAGATTTCTGACCCTGCCACTCAATCTCCCAACGTTATAGAGAAGAAAAAAAAAGATGCCATTGGTTAGAAATTCTCTCAATTTTCTGCTACCAATCTATGAACCCGCCTGCAACCTTATCCATCTTTTCCTCTTTCTTCTTGTTACTGAAGTTGGAAAGGTCCCTCCTCCCTCTGCATCTCCAAACCAGGCTTGTATGTTGCCTTGTTCTCCAGGGCTTTGCTGTGTCTCCATGGCTTTGCTGTGTCTCTTATCCACTCTTCCTCTTGTAGCTTCAAGCTCCTGCTTGCTAATACTGTGTCTTCTCAGCATTCATGCAATTTCAGATCTCTTCAGTATTTTTTTAAAAACCTCCCCAACCTATGTCCCCCCTCCTGCTGTTACTCCTCCTCTCCTCCCCTTCATCACTAAGTTTCTGCCATCTGGCTTCCGCCTCATCTACTGAAAGTGGAGGTCACGGTCTCCAAGGCCTGTGCTCAGGCCAAAAGACAAGATTCAGTTCTTATTTACCTGACCTATTGGAAGCATTGAACTCTCTTTGAAGGTATTTTTCCTAGGCCTCCTTGACATTGAACACGCTGCAGTTTCCTCCAGTGCAGCGCAATATTCCTCGATTGTCTCAGGACCTCCCATTGTTTTCAAGTTCCATCTATATCCTGACACTTCCCAAATCTGGGTCTTTAGCCAGGATCTCTTCCAGAATTGCAGACTCCACTATCTAAGTGCCTACTGGCTATCCTCATTTCTCACATCCCAGTGACAACACACACTCATCATGTCTACCATGAGATATATCACTTTCCCTGAAAACCTGGTGCATCTCAGGAGTTCCCTACCTCAATGAATACCATCACTTTGCACGCAGGTGGCACACCAGACACATGGGCATCATTCTTGAGGCTTCCTTTTTTCTCAAGGATCAAATCCGATCCTTGAGCAAATATTTTCCATCCTACCTCTTAAACAGCCCTTGAATCTACCCTTGTATGTACCCCTTTCCAGTCCATTCTCTACAGTGCAGTCAGAATGAGCATTTCAGGGCTAAAATCCGAAATCAAATTATTTGCACAAAGGCCTTATATGGCTACTTCTCTTTGCTTTTTGGATAGATTGCAAGCTGAAACTGACAAGGCCCTATACAAGCTGGACCCTGTCTCTAGCACTGCTCTTTCCCTCAGCACTCATACAATTTGAGGTCTCCAGTATTTTTAAAAAACCTCCCCAATACCAATCTACCCTCCCCGCCTTCCACTGTTGTTTCTCCTCTCTTCATCACTAAGCTTCTGCCATTTGGCTTCCATCTTTCTTCCCTACCATCTTCCTCTGCCATCTTTCTTCCCTGCCCAGTCTCCCTCCACTGACTCCCCAGATGTCTTGCAAGGAGTTTGCCTTGTTGTAGTGCTCCTCACACTGCATGATCATTTTCTGTTTCCTTGGCTGTACCCGCACTAGACTACAAAAAGGTAGGGACTCCAGCCAGAGTTCACTGGAGAGAGGCTGCTGACCACTTAACTATCCAAAGGCCATCTTTGCCACATTCCTTGCTGAGTGCTAGAGAAAGACCCTAAAGATGTCTAGCACTGCTTCCCCTCAGCATTCATACAATTTCAGGTCACCTCAGTATTTTTTTAAACCCTCCCCCAATCCCTAACTATCATATTCTCATAGTTCTCCTGGCAAACATCAAATCTGAGTGTGCAGAATTCCAAGATAACCTCACCCATGTAGGGTTGGAGGATGAGCAGCCACCCTTGTACCCTTCAGATGAGGTTACGCAGATGCCAGGTACCCCCAGGACTTGGAGTTGAGTTGTGCATTCAGAACAGGATTGTCACCCTCACAACCACCTCCACAGTGTCACTTTTGGCCTTAGACTAATTATTGGCTGTGTGAACATACACACACAGTGGTGGGCTTTCTGACTTCCCCAAACCACTAACCTCAAAAGCATCATAAAAGCAATGGCTTTCCTTGTGCTAAACGAAGTTGATAAAAATGTGTCCAAGGCACCAAACCCTAAAATGTGGTTGAAGCCCATTCATTTTACAGGGCATTTCCTCATGGTTATATGGCTGAGACATCAGAACAAAGGTTTCTGGTCACACAATGAATCTTGAACTGAGCTAGGGATGCAACTTCCACAGGCACATAGGCTCTGAGGTCCTTAAGGATGGGATGGTGTCTTTTATTTCTGAATGCCCCTTGCCTGGCATGGAGGTGGAACCATGTAAATATTTAAGGAATGTAACAAATGGGGTTCATCCAGGAAAACAAAAACCACTTTAGGTCTTTCTAAAAGAAAGAATTTAAGGCAGGGGATTGGTTACACAGGTGAGAGAAGAGACAAGAAACCAAACAGGAGAAGGTGAGTCAACTCCACAATTAGCAACAGCAAAGAGGAGTTGGTGTCGTCGTAGTGGGAGGGCTGAGGGTAGGTCAGGCACTGGAACCGTGTGATCCTGTCTGGTGGGAGCTTTAGGTCCCATAATTCCAAGAAACACTGTCTAAGGTCAAGGGGGAGGGAAGAATTATCCTAGCTTGTCCCTTTCTTCCCGCTCCCTCTCCCTCCCTTGTCTGCCATTTTGCTGAACGCCACTAGAATCAGTTGACAAAGGACTCTGGAAAATACTGCCTGCAAAGTTAGCCCCACCACTCCTGTGTTGGGGGCCCCAAGGCTACTCCCAGGTTCTATGATTCACTAGGAGGACTCACCAGACTCGGCCACCCACATGGCTATGATCAGATACAAATGTACATATATTATATATTCTACACGATAAATCATGACGAAAAGATACAAATCCAAATCAGCAGAGAAAAGGCACTTGGGAAAGTCCAGAGGACCAGGCAGAAGCTTCCAAAGCTCCTGTCCTAATCAAGGCACATGGGCTGTGCCTCCCAACCCTGGCAATGAGTTGCAACACTTATGTAATGTCATCTGCCGGAGATGCTCACCAGAGGCTCAGTGCTCAGGGTGTTTATGGGGGTCTGGTCACATAGGAACCCTCTACCCAACTCACAGCCATTTTCCAGACTCCCTGAAGGAAGCAGGTGTCAAGCATGAGCCACAATTTTTGTACAGTTTAGACCCAGCCAGCCCCACTTGTCAGTTAGGGAACAGTGGGAAGACTCCTGAAGTCCAAGTTCCCAGATGCCAGACAAGGGCCAATCTTGCAAGTAGGGCTTTCTAAGCCAGTTTCAGGTTTGCTATGTTAACTCTTTTCTGCATCCGTACAGGGAAAGGGTGAGGAAAGGCTCTCTGGGCAAACAGTTCCAGGACTGCCACAACACACTGTGCTCTTTCGTCGTGGCATGGCCAGTCCCTCACATGAGATGTCAATAGGCCTGGAGCACGAGGAGACTCCATTGAGAACGTCACAAGGGTAATCCAGTTCTGTCCCTACTTTCTTGGCCTTACCAGCTCAGCATGAGACCTCCAAGGAGATGTGAACTCCCTCTGGCTGCACGGGCCTGGGCATACCTTCTCACTCTTCTGCGGCTGAAGGGGTCACCCCATTGCCTCCCCAAGAAGCAGGGTAAAAATTCCTAAACACATCACTTTGGGATCCCGGCATCTGTCAGAAATATATAGCAAACTTTGGGAGTTGTGAGTAAACAGAAAATACGTGGGAGGAGGGATTCCGGCTCCCCTTACCTTGATCCTTTAATTCTGAGTTTTCATTTCTATGATATTGACACTTTTCTCTACAGTCTCTCCAGACAAACCATCTTTCTCCTACTTGGCAATACCCAAGGAGCAGACCGTATTTGCTCAGGCAATGAATTTTCTGGCAAACTCTATTTGATTTACATGCAAAACTTCACATCTCAAACAAACAAAAAAACCCAGTCATGTCTGGACGCTGCTGGTTTTTTCCAGCTGAACAAGACCTGGATTTTGTTGGTTATAGATGTAATTCCGGAGGGAGGTGAGTAGATATATTAATAACAACTGGCCTTGTTCAAAGATGCCAGACCCTCTGACATGAATGACCCAAGTTCGTCTCTTGGGAGAGTCTTTCTCCTCCACTGCCCTTGATCCTGTAGGAGCTGGAGAAAACTTTCCACTCCAGATGGAGGTGTCCTGGGGGAGAGGATGGAAGGGAGGCTGGGTGGGCAGTTTGTAGTCAAGTTCTAGCCACAGTAGTGAACAGTGGGTGAAGGCAAGTGGCCCTCTGTATCCACACACATATTTTTTGAAGCCTCACAAGAGTTTTCACAAAGTCTGGCAATGACATTTTAAAAGGAATTTATAAAGCATCATCGCAGTTTCCACCACAATAGGGCATGGGATCTAAGACAGGACCATGCCTCCAACAGCCTCTTTTCCTTCTTCTTTCAGGAGAGATAAAAACCCATGCCAGGGACAGCTCCAGATGGCAGGAGTTTTCTCTTTGCTTTGGCTTCCCTGGGCATAGTCCACTCTTGCCAGGGATCTACAATCACCTGTAATCTACCTTCCCGAGGAGCAGTGATGGATTGCTGGGGGCTGCCTCACGTCATGGCAGGCAAATGGAAGAAAGCTGTTCTTGCCTTAGGAAAGAAAGATTTAACTAATGCACCCACCAACTTACAGTGAATATCTCTGTCTTTTAAAAAAATTATTTTTAATTCTGGTAAAATACACATACAATTTATAATCTTAACCACTGTTCAGTGTACAATTCAGTAGTGTTAAGGCTATTCATGGTATTGTATGACCAACTCCAGAATGTTTCTGTCTTGCAAAACTGAAACTCGGTTTCCATTAAACAACTCTCTGTGAGTACGTGTGTCTGGCTATAAATTTGTGAGTGTATATGTCTGTCTGTATGTGACTGTGCATACATCTGTGTGAGTGTGTCTGAGTATCTGTGTGTATGGGTATTTCTCTGTATTTATGCCTCTGTGTGTATGCATTGTCTATGTGAGTGTATGTGTCTGTTTGTGAGTGTGTGCACATCTGTGTGAGCAAGTGTGCCATGCATATGAGTGACTATGCAGGTGGAAGGGAAGGACTGAGGAAGCACTGAGGGTTTAGCTCCAGAAAACTTTCTCCACTGGCTTCCTAACTCCTCCAGAGTCCTGATGGAGTTTAAGGAGACTCCAAGAAATTTTTAAGCTTGAAAAGACTTTATAAAACATGACGAAGGGTCAACTAGAACTAGATCTGTTACAGATAAAGATTTTTCAAGTTTAAAGGAAAGAAATTTCATAAAAAATGAAAAATTCATAAAAAAAGAAAATTTCATAAAAAATGTTAAAAACACCCACAGCAGGGAGAGACATCAGTTATGCCAGCCTCACTGCATACGACACAGATGCGTGCATGGTTTAATTCAATACTTTTCCTTAAGTGAAGCAAGAGACCCCACATCCACCCATCCCAAGTATCTCACTTTGCCAGAGGAAAAATTCAACGATAACAAAACATTATGAAAAAAATTAGTAATTAAAGTAACACAGCAATGTGTGTGAACAAAATAATCAATAAAACTGAAACCTAATAGTAATTCCACAAATTTATTACAAAGTTATTAATTTAAAGAGTGGTGGCAATTGAAAACCACAACCAACATGAGATAATGGGGATGCTATACAAACAATGCTTGCTTCAGTAAAACTATGAGAATGCTGACTAGATGTGTATGCACATATGTGTACGTGTGTGTGTGTGTGCGTACAAGTACGGTGGGAGCTTTGGAGTGTTCCCAAGGGTAATATGGCAGCCAGAGTTTGAATCTACTTACTATCTATGTAACCTTGGGCACATTACTTAACCTCACCTGTAAAATGGTGATCATAATAATGTATACTTCACCAGATTATGAAGATCTAAGAAGAGAATACCTATAAAAAGGTTTGTGCAGTCCCTGGCAAGAAGCTAGCTCTAAATAAATATTACCAGTGATGGTATGTGTACACTGGACAACCTTCACTCATCCATGATGAATATTTTAACTTTTTATAAGTTATTATCTGTATTTTCTCATTATCATCCTCATATCAGGGAAGTGAATATTTAAGTTGCTAATAATTTTGGATAATTTGAAGAGGCCATTATCAGCATTTATTGCAGTATTTTCAGTCTAAGATCTCTTCAAGAGTTTCATGTGCAATTCATGCTTGTCAAGGGGTGAGATTAATAATTGACTGGTTGTGGTTGTATATTTGAGGATATGTATATGTAAGGGTCTATTTCTTTCTTTTTTTTTTTTTTTGAGACGGAGTGGGATTACAGGCGCCCGCCACCATGCCAGGCTAATTTTTGTATTTTTAGTAGAGACGGGGTTCCACCGTGTTAGCCAAGATGGGCTCGATCTCCTGACCTCGTGATCCGCTTGCCTCAGCCTCCCAAAGTGCTGGGATTATAGGCGTGAACCACCGCGCCCGGCCAAAGCCTTCCATTTTTAAGCTATATAAGAAAGGTGTCTGGGGAGTGGGTCAGAGAATGATTTTATTTGATATATGCCAAGTGAAGGGACCAGCTTCCACATAGTTGCCAGTTCTTTCTGGAAGCCCACATCCAGGTAGGCTTCCTGGGCAGACCCACGGACATCTCACCAAACTCTTCTAATGAGGTCTGTGGATATGGGCCAGCAGGGTGCCCTTGTCTATGGCAGACCCTTGCCCAAGAGTGCTGCTGCCCTCTGTTGTAGTCACACAACTGCACCTTCTTGCTGATGAGGTGCAGCACTAACACCAGGCCAGAAATGGAAGGGACATGATGTCGGCCGGAGTCTTCCTAACAGCAGAACTTCTGGATAATGATCTATGAATTTCTAAGGCAAGCCAAAGGCCATTGCATAACCGCATGTGTGGGTGCTAAAACAGCCAAAGAAAGGGGCAAGTTCTCCTTTCTTTGCTGCTCCCTCAGCAATTTCTGCAGTGAAGTTTCAGATAACTGTGCCAGAGCCCTTCCTGTGAAAGTGTTTCGTGTTAATGCATTTCTCCTCTCACAGTGGTAACTATAAGTGGTTAAAATAGCATCAGAAATACTAACTCTATCATATGGACATATATCATGATTCACTAAAAATATTTCCCACAATGCAGTTTTAACTTAAACAAAAGTTGCTTATATACACGTGTGTGTGTGCATGTGTGTATTAATAAATATATTAATAAATATAGACAGTGTAACTTACCCAGAAGAGTTCCTTATGCCTATGTTCTGAAAAAGACAGCACAGATGCCCAAAAATATAAGACATTTTATAAGGGGCTTTTAGTGGTCCAAGATTCTCCTGCTGGCTTCTTATGAGTGATAATGATCTAGAATTCCCCAAAAAGCCAAAAAGAAGTCTTCTAACAGCCATGACTTAATAAAGTCCATTGTCCCTGATTATTCAAATTCCTTCTGATTGTTCTATCTGATTTCATGATCATAAAGCCTACGAAAACTTTCTGTTCTGGGAAACAGAATCAATAATGTTTTATAAGCTTAACTGTGTGATATGATGTGATGTTGTGTTTTATGGAATTGGACATGGCCTATGTCCATGTATTTCTCTACTATATTTTCACCTTGTATGCAACCTCCTGTGATACCATTTATATATATATGTGTGTGTGTGTGTGTGTATCTGCTATATATATATGCTCGCTCTCTCTCTCTCTCTCTCTATATATATATATATATACACACACACACGCACACATATTCTAGCTAGGTATGGCTTTACGTAGTACTTTCTTAAACATTCTCCCTCAAACCTGAAGGGTTCTTTAATGATTGTGTTCATTTATTCATTTGGGATTAGCTAGTTTCCAAGGATGGATCAACCATCCATGCCTCCCGGTATTCCCAGCCATGCGTAGTCCCCTTCCACAGTGAATCTGGCTTCAACCAACAGGGTGCAGTGGAAGTGGCCCTATGCCAGTTCTCCACCTAAGCTATATGATGTCCTAACAGCTGTCTTTTCATGCTTTTAGAACCCTTAACAAACATTAAGAAGTCTAGCTACACTCCTGGAGTCCAGCTAACATGGAGAAACCATACAGAGCGGCCACATGGAGCGGTGGGGACATGAGAATGTGCAGGGAGGGAGATGAGTCCAGCTGCCTCATAATCCTACCAGAGCCCAGGCATCAGCCATCTCTGCCAATCTGCAGCACGAGTGAGGATGTGAGTGTGCCACCTGGCAAGTGGATCCTATGGCCCCAGTCAAGGAGCTGCAGCTGATGGTGCATGGAGCAGAGAGAAACTGCCCTGCTGAGCCCTGCCAAAATCATAAAATTGTGAGCAATAAAACAAAGTACACCATGGAATACTATGCAGCCATAAAAAATGATGAGTTCGTGTCCTTTGTAGGGACATGGATGAAACTGGAAAACATCATTCTCAGTAAACTATCGCAAGGACAAAAAACCAAACACCGCATGTTCTCACTCATAGGTGGGAATTGAACAATGAGAACTCATGGACACAGGAAGGGGAACACCACGCTCCGGGGACTGTTGTGGGGTGGGGGGAGGGGGGAGGGACAGCATTAGGAGATACACCTAATGCTAAATGACGAGTTAATGGGTGCAGGAAATCAACATGGCACATGGATACATATGTAACAAACCTGCACATTGTGCACATGTACCCTAAAACCCTAAAGTATAATAAAAAAAAAAAAAACAAAAAACAAAGTGGCTGTTATTTTAATCCACTAAGATTTGGGATAGTGTGTTACATTGCAATAAATAACTGAGACACATTAATCTAATAAATATTTATCTAACCTACTGTTTATAATAGTAATACAACACTAATATTGAATATGCTATAATATATAGCAATTTAATTAATATGGTAATATTTATCTATCTACTATTGGCAGACTTTGTGATGAATAAGAAATTATATATCTATCTTTAAGGCCTGCAGTCAAGAAGGGGAAACTATATTACAAGCTAGTATTTTGGAATTTCATCAACAAGTCTGTTTCCATGATTTAATAGACTTCAAAATATTCTGTGTTTTGCTCCTGTAACAAATATGTTCCTTATGGACCTAATCTGGCATATAATATATAATGCACAAAAATACAAGTTAATTAATGAATTAAAGTCAGTGGAATCTCTTATGTCAGTGAAAGCAATATGGTTGCTGACCAAAAAAAGGAAGTAAAGGTTTTTAGTGAATTATATATGCACCACTGGTTTTTATTTCACCTTTATCTTAAACACTTAAGTCACTCTTAAGTCACTCACTTAAACTTTGGCTTCTGAGGCTGAGAGCCACATAAAAGGGAGCACTAAATAACTGCAAGTGTAAAGAATGATTTGTGCTCCCTAAAATGCTTTATTCATACAAGGGAACTGAGGCTTGGAGAGGCAAAGGGGCTTGCTCATAATCACACAGCTGGTACATTACAGATTTCAGACTCAAATTGACATTTTTAAAGCCAAGTTCATTGTCTCGGCTAAAGTACACCTTCACCAACCTCCTATCTTTCTCTTACTCAAAATTTCCCTTCAAATCTACACATTCCAAGATCTCTCTTAGAGCTGGGCCCATGGTGCTCCTGGAAGACATGATTGGATTTCTCCACACCCCCGAGCAGTGTAGGCCCAGGTCTTCTGGTGCAGGGGATGGGGACATTAGAATGTGGCAGCTGGCTGGTACCTATTGGAGACCACTCCTGTAGGTGTGGTGACTCTACCACCCTGGTCGGTCAACAGAATAGCTTTTATTGGACCCTCATATGGGTCAGGGACTCTGCTATGTGCTGCAAGGGATTTAGCGGGGAGCAAGAGAGAGGCCCTTTCCCACAAAAGACTTACAGTCAGCTCCTAAGCTTCTTGGTGAAGGGAAGAGCAACATTGAACATCCGTCTTGGACACCTCGCCCCTTGGTTCTTCCACCTCACAAGTGTCTCCCAGTGGCTCTGCCCTGTGGACCCTTACTCATGTTCTCTGGACCAGGGTGGTTACCCATAGCAGGTTAGAACTGCCCATTTATTCTAAATACAACAGCCAACTACCATCTTTATTTCAACCCTCACTTCCCACCACTTCTCTAGTCTCAAAATGCCTTTCAGCATAGGCAGGAAATATGACAGAAGAAAGTCCCAGTTGAACAAACAATAACTGAAAATGCTCTTTGTTGCTGGGCCTTGGCGATCAAAGCCCTGCACATGTTTGCCAGCTGTAGTTCAGATGGTTTCTATTTCACTCAGCATTAATTTTTTATGAAATCTATGGCCCAGGGGCCCATAACTGGCTTTTAGTTCTTCATTCTATACTGTCTGGTCTAATTGCCAACGCATGATAAGACTCAGATTTTAAGGTGGCATTAATGTATTTACCAGCCTTCCCGTCTACAGGCAGGCTCACCTCTTTGGGTGGGATTTTAATCACGTTTTGTTTTTAGAAAGGAGATGAAGGTATTCTTGGACTAAATACACTTGCTTTTCTTTGGATTTATTATCAGTATTTCACATCAGTGAGACAGCATACACAACACTGCCAATCCCAAACCTCAGACTTTATCTTCCAGTTTAAGTTTGATTCTAAAGAAGCATATGGAGTCTGTGCAGTGGAGGTAAGCCCTGTTTAAAATGAAGCCTGTTGTTTGTATGAAGCATGCTTATTTAGTAGTTTATGATAAGGGGCCTGTGGACCCCAAAGGCTGTCTTTCTTCTTACTTAGCAGCAGCAGCAGCCTGGGCTTTGTTTCAGATCGTCTCTGGATGCTGTAGCAAAGCCAGCAAGTGACTCCCTGTCTGTCCCCAAACCCTCTTTGCAGCCCCCATTACTGAAGAGCCCCATAGACAACTTAGAAAACACAGTGATGGGAAAGTGACAGTGTTTGCAGAGTTGCTGGTTGCCAGGGGTCTACATGCAAGGCCAGTGCTGCGATCATTTTCGTGAATTTCAGATGTCCTTTCTCTTGCCAACTTCGTGTGTTTTCTGAAAAATAATAAGAAGAGAAAACCCAGTCATCTGGCCTTACTTCCTTAAACCGAAGCTATTAGAGGTACCCAGGATCTGACTAGGGCAGCTAATTTTCTTTCAGTAGCGATTATAGCTACACACCCTGCACAAACCGCATGCAAGACTCCCCCTCAACATAATTTTACATTCTTCACTTCTCCAATTGGCTTCAACTGTTAACAGAGCCCAGGTTTTGCATACACAGCCACATTTGGGGAGAAAGAAAAAGACTTTGTTGTAGGCAGTTTTGCCTTGATACTTGGCACTACTCCATTTCCTGACTGCGTCGCACTCCCTTCCCTCCCAGGTACCTGAGACTTCTTCACGCATCTGAGTGTCTGGCTTTTGATGCAGCCCCTGGTTAGGAACCAGCCCTCTGCATGGTCATTAGCTTCCTTTTTTTTTTTTTTTTTTTTTTTTACAAAACTACCAACTAGTAGGCAGCTTCTTTGGCACTATTGTTAGTCTGAGAATTTGCTAGTACTTAACTCACTCTTCACACGCCATAAAAATCTCTATTCTTCGAAGTGTCTAAGTGTGTGATGGCTGAATGGGTTGGGAGGAGCTGTGTTTCAATATGTTTTTTACTTTTGTTCTCAGGCCAGAGAAATTTCATTCAGTTTCATGTGTTAAGTCCTTGAAACAAAAGGCAGTGCTTCTATTTGAAGCTTTGGTTCATTTAAAGGAAGTAATCAATTCTGTTCTGTGCGTATTCATTGAATACTTCCTAGGACCTATGAACTGATTTGTGCCAGAGGCTGCAGGGCCTCTCAAAAAAAACCAATGTGTACCACAATCCTCCAGAGGCTTTCTGATTAGATAGATTGGGAGCAGGGTCCAGTTCATAAGCTTTTCTGAAACATCCCAAGGAAATGCTGACATTGCCTCAGTGGACCCCTTTTGAGTAACACTGCTGAGAGAGACACCTTAGTAAATGCTCAGGGTTTTGTGGGAAGAAACGCATCTGGATTAGACAGTAAGACAACCAGTAACACAAATAATTCAAGCCCCAAAATGCACTCTAGAGATACAGAATGCCAGTGGCCTTCAGGAGGTTATAGGAATCATCAACCACTGTGGACCAAAAGTGTCAGATTAGTTGCCACTATCTGGGGTAGGGTTTTGGAGGCAGTGGGGTTTGGAAGAAAGGGTATGATGTGGACAGGTGGGAAGGGAGAATAAGGCTTCCTGGGACAGGAGGATAAGGTAACAAATAATGATATGTTTGCACTGAGAGCTGATGCATAGTTTCTGCAGAAATAAATGAAGACCAACCAAATGAGAACCAGAAAACTATTTATTCAGAGCTTGCAAGACAGTTAGTCACCATCACTTGCATTTTGGCAGAAATCCAAAGGCAGGCAGAGGAGTGGGGAAGTTTTAGAGTGGCGGAAAGGGAAGGTTCCAGTGTGCACTGATTGGAGGCTGTTGGCATGAGGAAGCTGGAGGTGGCTCACTAGAAATGGGAATCCCATTTGATTAGTTAGGGGGTATATTTTGCTTTCTCCATTTGGTCCTAAATTGGAAGGACGGACAAAAATTAAGGAAGCTGTAATTTATTGATCGAGTCCTGGCCATTTTTGACAATTGTCAGAGAATTTATTGCTTGGCTTCCTGAGTTGTTATGAGAGATAAGAACTTACTTTCTACAAGTCTGACTTACAAGTAGCACACTGGCTTCCTGGCTGGCTACGTAGAGGTGGGATAGTCTCCAGGGCAGGTTGCTGCAGGCTGTGGGTTGTAGTTCTGTTTTTATATACGGTCTGGCCATTGATGTTTGTACATTCACTCTCTCATTTCTGGATTTTTGGGGTTTGCCCTGATGTCATCTATCTTTTCACATTTTTTCCTCTTCATTTTTTGAGAATATGGGCTTGTAGCCTCATTCCATTTTGCCAATGACTTTTGAGAGTTCCCTCCTTATTTTCTGAGCACTCAGGAGCCCTTCTATGTTCTACTTATTCTCTCATCCCTCAGATTGATGATGAGGAACTTCTCCTGGAGGGGCAGATGTTGGTTCAGTTGCCCCTGAGTGAAGCCCAATCCTCAGGTTCCATCACTGTTCACAGGGTGACAGCTATCGCTTGTATGGAGATACCAAAGCTGCGTGGGAGACATCAAGGACCAGGGGTCACAGTTCTCTCCTTGACCTCATATGGAAGGACAATTGAGTGGTCTCTGCAAGAACTTCCAAGTCCCCAGGTAGAGGGGACCCTGCAGGATCCCCTTGGATAAATGCAGATGCAGGCACTGGGCCCTCTGCTAGTGTCTAGAAATGGAAACTCTGCAGATGGGGTCTTTGCTGCCAAAACTAACATCCTAAAGGCTCATGGCCCCAAACAGCTGAGCAGGGTCACCTCTTTTTCCAGCAAGCGCTTAAAAAGGCTCCATATCAGTGCTCCCCAGACACCACATTGAAGCTTTGCAGGACGACTCTCTGTTCGCACCATCTGTCGGCAGCTGCTTTGGCCACAGCAGCCAGCTGCCAACTTCTATCTTCCATCAGAGATGGCCTTCCTTCGGGCTTCTTGACCAACTCTTTGATGGCACATACCCTTTTAGCCACCTCCCTAATTCCGCAGGTGGCTCACCACGGTTTATTTATCCCATTTCTTTTGCTCTCTGAAACTCCCCTTGGGGTGGCTCCCAGGAGGTCTAGCTCCATGAGAAGCTCTTGCGTTGGGCCATCCTTTCTCATTTTTTTTTTCCAGAATTGCTTGTTTGCTGCACTTATAGTCATTTCTCATGGAAAAATTTAACATATAAATCCATCATATATTAGATTATTCCAGTAAACGAAAATGGCCATAGGCACTCAATGTAAAATATTTTAGCATTTAAAACATCCATAGCAAAGGTTTTTCATTTATAATAATCATAGATATTATTAAAGTAAATAATATATCTGGGAGCTAGGGCTTTTTCACCTTTGAATTCAGACATGTTGGGTGTGTTCAGGTATGTGCATTTATTTTTTCTGGGCAGAAAACAAGTATCTTTGTGATGGTTGTATAAACAATGAAAAATTAAGTTATTGAAATAATGATTCTGTTATGTATATTGAAATTAGAGATTGTTAGCTGTTCCTCGATATCCATTTTCTTTTTCTTCTATAATAATTGAACCTCCAGTATTTAGCTATGCACTTGTCTGCAAGAAGAATCCTACTTTCCAGCTTTTCTTGTATCTGGTTATGGACAGATGACTAAACTGTAGACAAAGGGGTATAAATGGAGATAAGTGTGTGTGAAATTTCTGGCATGAGTCCTTAGAAGGTGGGGATGTGCCCTTTATTGACTTATTTTCCTTTCTTCTGGCTGGAATGTGAACATGATGGCTGGAGCAAAAGCAGCCATGTGGATCACATCAGGAAAGCCTTAAGGATGGTGTATGAAGCAGCCAATTAGAAGGAGCCTGAGCTCATTCCAGCCCTGGATCACCTCCTCAGCCTCTTAAGTGAGAGTTAAATAAACATTTGATCAGTTTTTAAGAAGCACTGTTATTCTTGTTTTTTAATCACTTGTAACCAAGCCTGATCGTAACTAATAAAACACCAAAATAATCAAACATAGAGGAATACATTTTGCATTGTCCTTTAAAAAGATGGAAGGAGCATTCATGCCACATAGGACTGCCTAAATCCATCCAGAAGCATACTCACCAGAGTCTCAAATAGTAGCTCATCATGGTCACAGTCTTCAGTGAGTTAGAGCTGCTCATACATTCAGGATACTGCAGAGGTCTTACTTCTGGTCACTCGTGTTTGCCTTTGGATCATCACCAAGAATAAAACAATGTCAAGTATATTAAGCAGATAGGACATCATAGCGCCCACAAAATCTCAGTTTAGAAATGATAGAAGGATGCATTTTCTTAAAAAAATAAAATAAAATCACAATAGGGCTAACCTAAAATAATTGGATGGTCAAAGCCAGTCTTCACTGTCACAATGTCAAATATGTTTAGGGACAAACAGGTAATGTTAATGTAGTGTGATTTAGGACACCTGAGTGTCAGGAACATGTACTCAAACCTGAGAGTCCTTGTTCTGTCTGAACACACTCAGATTTTTCTGAAATACATGTCTGGCTAAATAAAACTTGTCTGCGAGCTGGTCCTATTCCCAGGCCACCAGTTTGTGCTCCCAATAAGTTTTTTTCAACATTTTCATTGGATTAGAGTAGACTTCATTGTTGGGGTAAGATATGATCTCAGGCTTCCATTATAATTAAGGGGAGGACAAGATGGGTCAGTATAGGTGACTTTTAGAACCTGAAATGCCTCAGTGGGCTCAAGGATTATAATCTGGGATAGTTATCTTTGAGCTTGGCATGAAGTGTGGTGGCCACGAGAATGATCCGTATTAGAAACCTAAATACTAGACAGACAAAGAAAGGAAGTGCACATCCAGGGTTAAGACCAAGAGAACTAGGGGTTCAAATACAGAGAGTAAGCCATCAGCCTCTGAGCAAGAGACAAGAAATAACCTGAACAGGAAGTAAAATTTAAAAGAAAATTTAAATTAAACAAATAAAATTAATGTCTTGTATGTCGTATATAAAAATTAGATTTAAGTTAAGAAAGGATAATATGCAGACAACATAGACCATATGCAGATAGGCTAACAGCCATTCTTCCCATTGACCCACACAAAAATAAAAGGCTCAAAAATAATTACGTAAAATCAGGATTTGTAACAATGCCTCGAGTTAACAACCCACCTACTTGGTTAAAGTTCCCTTTAATTTAAACAGGTGACATGATTCTGAAAGTTATTAAGACTACATCTGTTCCCTTCAAGCTCTAATTTGATTATTGACAAGTATAAAAGATTATTTCATAGATTGTTCTTAATATAGGCTATACTGGTCCAACTCCCCGTATGACAAAGCTGACAAAAATTCAGAAAATGAAACACATTTTCCTATAACATTACTCTTTTTCCAGTGTGTAGCATTGTAACTGAATTAACATTACTTAGCTAGAAAAACATAGATGATTTTGTTTGGGTTGGGAAAAGAACTAGAATATTAGAAGAAACTATGAGAAACTATATACTAAAAAAGGGGGCAGGAAATGAGCCACAAATCTTAAGGTTTATTATTGCATCCTTCACTTGTGAGCTATCTTCACTCTAATGAAGAGAGATGGCATATAAAAAAATTTGCCAAAGAACCTCAATATATGGGAATCAACATATAGACACCTAAAAGGAGGTAAAATATAGCTTAATAGTATCAGCCTAATTTCTCACATCTTTACTGTGGGACAGATGGAGAAACAAATTGACATCCAAAAGGTCACTGATTTTGATATTCCTAGGACAGAAATGCTCCCAACTGGGAGTAAATCCACAAGTCACTGAAGTGTGGAGGACTAATCCACTTTATCACCTTCATCAAATATTTAGAAATGGTAACATTACTCATTGGAAAACCACGAAGGGGATAAGAAAGAAATGTTGGCCGGGCACAGTGCCTTACGCCTGTAATCCCAGCACTTTGGGAGGCCGAGGTGGGCAGATCACCTGAGTTCAGGAGCTCCAGACCAGCCTGGGCAACATGGCAAAACCCTGTCTCTACTAAAAGTACAAAAATTAGCCAGGAGTGGTGGCACATGCCTGTAATCCCAGTGACTCAGGAGGCTGAGGCAGGAGAATTGCTTAAACCCGAGAGGCAGAGGTTGCAGTAAGTGGAGATCGAGCCAGTACACTCCAGCCTGGGCGACAGAGCGAGACCCCATCTCAAAAAAAAAAAAAAAAAAGGAATGTTTAGGTTCTATGGTTTAATATATGCACAAGCTGGACACTTTATTAAAACATTAGAATTGTTTTCCCATGAAGACATAAACCTCTTTATGGGAATTTGAGAAACAGAGTTGACAGGACTGTCTCCAAAAGATTTACATATGTCTTTGCATGGAAACACTAAAACCTCTCACACACAGTTCACAATGGAAGAGATCTGCAGTCACAGGCCAGATGAAAATGCTTGGTCTGCCAGCCCAGTGACTGATTTTTTACATTAAGGATTGGGCTTTAAAGATTTACCTTAAAGACTGAGCTGCTGGCCTGAAACAGAATACCAGTGAGGCTTCCCACTGGAATGTCTTCATCCTAGAAAATTGTTTCAGGGACATGGACCCAAAAAAGTCCACAAAACTGTAGGCAGTTGTTTTTGGAATAATTAAGCATAATCCCTTCTAAATGTAGAGTTGATTACTAAATTAAGTGTTATCCCGGCATTCACTGCAAATATTGTACAATTAAATAACCCATTAAGCACAAGCTTCAAAACAGAAACTTCTTTCTAATAATTGTAAAGTTTTGCACAACTAAACAATAAAAGCCAAATAATCCACTCACAATAAAACCTGGTTCGATAAGATACAGAAGGTTATGCTATGAAGCAACAGCCATCACAAATTAATACAGTTTTGCTCCCCAAGTACTACAGTTCTTTTTTGGAACATTGGTTGCCCTTTTAGAATTTTATTGATAAGGAACAAAACAACTACACAAGACCAGGATGTTGAAAGGTAATCTATATCCTCAAAATAAACTAAAGGGTATTGTAAATAAGTTATATCACAGAAACTGCATTTACCTTCCCCTCTATAAGTTATGGTACGCACCAGCGGCTGGAATCCCAAAGCAATGAAAAAACAATTAGAATTATATGCCTTGGTTTTGGTTTTATTAGTCAGAATGAAAAAAGTAATAACCTGGTGTTGAAAGCGCAATGGATTTGAAATAACACCTAAGTCAGAGTCATAGCTGTGCCACCTTCGGCTGTGCAACTTGGGAAACTCAATTTATTTGTTGCCTTGAGTTCCTTTCCTATAAACTGTGAAATTTGAATAGATTATCTCCCTCTTTTTTCTTGGTGGAGTTTTGCTCTTGTTGCCCAGGCTGGAGTGCAGTGGAGCAATCTCAACTCACTGCAACCTCTGCCTCCCAGGTTCAAGCTATTTCCCCTGCCTCAGCATCCTTAGTAGCTGGGATTACAGGTGCCCGTCACCATGCCCAGCTATTTGGTTTTTTTTTTTTGTATTTTTAGTAGAGACAGGGTATCACTATGTTGGCCAGGCTGGTCTTGAACTCCCGACCTCAGGGGATCCACCAGCTTCAGCCTCCCAAAGTGCTGGGATTACAGGCATGAGCCACCGTGCCCGGCTAGAATAGATTATTTCTAAAAGCTTTTCAAGATCTGACATTAGTATAATGATGAGCAGCTATTCCTTCCTTCAGGAATTCCTGGTGGGCTTTGCTGTCATTTCTTCATAACGCCTACTAGGGACACTATTGCTTTCTCTCTTAGTATCTTTCTTATGAGAACCACATGCCTGGAAGTAATCAATTTCGTTTGGTGGTTGGTGGTTCATAAATGGGCATCGGACTTAAGTTAGGGACTCTAAGATCAGGGATTCTGGGAAAGTTCATTCTTAATTTTCTGCAAAAACTTCTGAAAATAACTCTGCTTTCTTTCTTTGAACTTGGCTGGGTGAAAATGCGAAATCTGAAGTGTTAGTACTATCTCTCTACCACTCTAGAGGTGAAGCCAATGTGCGGAGAAAAGCTGAGTCCAAAGACTACCAGGAAAAACACATCCAGAACCACGGGATTAAGTCAGCAAGGAAGCCAACCCTACTCTGAACTTCCAGTTGTGTGAGCCGACACATTTTCTATTGCTCCAGCCACTTGGAGTTGATGTTTTATATAACCAAATAGAAATCTGAAATTTCTATTTCATTGTACTTGAAATATCCATTTCTGCTTTTTTTTTTCTTTGTAGAGATGGAGTCTTGCTCTGTCGCCCAGGCTGGAGTGCAGTGGCACTATCTTGGCTCACTGCAACTTCTGTCTCCTGGGTTCAAGCGATTCTCCTGCCTCAGCCTCCCAAGTAGCTGGGACTATTGGCGCATGCCACATGCCTGGCTAATTTCTTTTATATTTTAGTAGAGTCGGGGTTTCACCGTGTTGCCAACGGCTAGTCTCAAACTCCTAGGCTAAGGCAATCCACCTGCCTCAGCCTCCCAAAGTGCTAGGATTACAGGCATGAGCCACCGCGTCAGGTCCATTTCTGCTTATGTTTCCTCTGTATCCACTCTGCATGTCATGGTAGAAGTCCTAAGAGTGATTCATCTGCAATGTGTCCACTTGATCTAGAATCTCAGAGGGCTTATTTTATGTGTGTCCAGTAAAGGAAAGTGACAGGTTTGAAATTCACCTGAAAATGGCTAAATAAATGAAGAGAACATGTAACTTAAAACCAAATAAAATTGAGGGAGATAATAAATGTCAATTTGGTATTTAGCTCTTTCTGTCATGACATAATTTGAGTTCTGCCAGAGATGGTTTTTTTTTCTCCCACAAACTGAAAGATGTCTCTTTTAATTTCTCAGTAATGGTGGGAGCAATGTTAGATGTCTATTCTTAGCCTTCAACCTTTATTTTGCTTTTCCCTTGGAAACGAGATCATCTATAAAAATATAATAAGGCAGACCCTCATCTGTACTTTGCAAACAAATAAGAAAATTAGGTTGTTCTCCTTTCAACTGTACTTTTTAAGAGAGAAGGAAGACAGTGGAGAACACATCTTAATTGAATTAAAAACCACATTATTTTTATAGATGTGAGTTTAAATCATTTTCGTTTAAGAATTTTTAAGGTTCATTTGGAAAGTCTTATATCTTAAATAGATTTTTGTAAATAAGTACATTGGGTTAAACGTTAATTAACTTATACATGAAGCACCAAATAGTTAAAACCATCTGTCATAAGCCTGAGATACCAAGAACTTTACTAGGTTACCCTGAATGTCTTCCAATGGTTACCTCCGACATTTTCTTACATGCTTCCCAGAACCTGGGGACAAAGGAACATCCGGCACCACATATAAAATTTACCATTACATAAACCAAAGAAGCTGAGGGCACCCTCATGAACGCAGTACACTGCAAAGAAACTGAGTTTCAACGGTGATAGATCACAATTTGATTTGTGCTGTTAATTCTTCCAAGAAATTTCATAAACAAATAAGGCAAAATCACATTTATATAACATTTTATCATGTACAGATCCCTTTTACATTCATGGTTTCATCTGTCTTCTGTAAGAATTCTGTGAGAGAGATAGCCATACCCATATTTTGTTTTCAGATGAAAAAACTAGGCTTAGAAAGATGAAGGGCTCTGACTAGGTCACACAGCTAGTAAGGGTAACACTAGTGGTTCTCAGGTGCTCTTTTCACCTACCTGATGGAGCCTCAGGTTGGACTGAATGGCTTCTTCTGGGAACCACTTCCAGGTTACAAAGAAAAAGATGTGGTACCTGATTTGAGTTCTCTGGAAACAGTATGTTCATAGACCCCAGGAACAAAGAAATGAAGGCAACTTTAATGGTTGGGGAATGTGGAGAGGAAGAACACTGAATGACAGAGGCAAGACCAGGTGAAGGCAGAGCTACCCCCAGAGAAACATGTGGCCTTTGTTAAATCACTAGGGACAGGCAATAACTTTGAGGATATTTGGGCCAAATACTGTGCGGGGTGCCCAAATTCCTCACATAATTTTCTTAAAAACTTGTTTCCCAAGTGTGGAAAGATTCACTAACTCTCCCAAATCTACATAAATGGGAAGGAGAAATGGCATATTTGGTTCTCAAGCCCTCCCTGGCCTCAGTGTCCTCACTGACTTTGTTGATTTCTAACAGTCTCTTCCATCTCTCAAATTCTGAGTTGGCTTTAGTACTACTGATACGGTTTGGCTGTGTCCCACCCAAATCTCATCTTGAATTGTAATCCCCATAATCCCCACGTGTCCTGGGGGGGACCTGGTGGGAGGTAATTGAATCATGGGTGCAGTTCCCCCATGCTGTTCTTGTGATTGTGAGTGAGTTCTCAGAGGTCTGATGGTTTTATAAGTGTCTAGCGTTTCCCCTGCTGCCTCTCATTCTCTCTCCTGTCACCCCATGAAGAGGTGCCTTCCGCCATGATTTTAAGTTTCCTGAGCCCTCCCTAACCATGCAGAACTGTGAGTCAATTAAACCTCTTTTCTTTATAAATTACCTAGTCTTGGGTATTTCTTCATAGCAGCATGAGAACAGCCGAATACAACTACAGTTCACTAACAAATCAAACTCTCCCGGTTGACTTCATTCTCCTGTAATGTGGTTCTTTGATAATTTGAAATTTAAACTAGTAAACTGTGAGGTATCTTACAGATCGTTATGGCTCAGTCGTATTAGTTTCCTGTTATTGTTGCCATTGTAAAGGCTTTAGTTTCATTTGTTTTCTTTTTGGCTTTAGGTTTTTCTAATTATTTACTAATACCTAATCTAGATATTCTTTATTTCACCAAATCATGCATTTTGAAAGACTACTCATATTTTGCCTGTTGTTTTGCGATCCAAATAACATACCATCAGGCAATCAGAATAACATCCTTTCTTTTTACAAAGACTGGCCAGTTTTTAGTTATCTTAGAAAGCAACTGAATATGGTCTCCAGTATGAAACATAAAACACTTTTTGTTTTGTGCCAAATTTGGAAAATTTGCAGCCTCTAGTTCTTCAAATATTTTTTCTGCCCCATTCTCTCTTTCATGTTGGGATCTTAATTAAATATATGTTATGACTGTGAATATTGTGCCACTAAAGCCTGTTCATGTTTCCCCCAATCTTTTTGTGTCTGTTCTTCAGACTGAATAATTTCTATTAATCTATTTCTGTTTATCTTTTTCTTATGATACCTCTAATCTGCTGTTAAGCCCACCAGTGAATTTATTATTTGAAATTTTATTTTATTCATTTATTTTTGTCCTAGAATTTCCATTAATTTCTTTTTGATCCTTTATTTTCCCTATTAAGATCTTCCATATGTCCCTATATGAGATTTCCTATGTATTCTTTCAGTATGACTAAAGCAGTCTTTATCTTATTGAGCATGGTTATAATAACTGCTTTAAAATACTTCTCTAGTAACTTTAATATCCAAGTCATACCAAAGTTGGTCAACATTAATTTCTTTTCTCTGGAGCATGGGTCATGTTTGACTGTTTCTTTGTATGTATGGTAATCCTGCAATGCATCCTGGACATCATGAATGATATTTTGTAGACACCATGAATTTTGTTATGTTCCCCCAAATAGTGTTGATTTGCATGTTTGCTTATTTTAGCAGTTAGCTCACTTAACTAAGTTTATTCCCATTACAAGAAGTGAAATTCCCAAACCCTTCATTTTAAATGGCTTCTTTGAAGCACATGAAAACTCTGATATTAATGAGCCAATTCTTCTGAACCTATTACCTGAAAAAATATTATTCCACCTTATAGCAAATCAAATAGAGGCACCTGAGTAGATGTTTACAGAGATCTTTAGTTTATAGAGACTTCTCCTTCAAATAATAATAATAATAATAACAATAAAATTCTCTCATAGCTCTTCTGTTTTCCAAAACTAAGGGAGTTAATCAATTTGTTAGATTATGAAAGCATATGCGTCTATAATTTTATCAGTTTTCGGGCAGGTATTTAAACTCTATAAACCAGATCATCATTTAGGGGATATCATATGACATTGTACTTAAATGACTTATACTTCTTGGATGAACCAAATTTGATCTCCAAGAAAAGTCTTTGATTAATGAAACTACATTATTTATTATTACACAAATCATAGAAAACAAAAGAGTAGCTTTTAACAAAATTCGTCTATGTAACACAGGGTGAAGGACTGTAGGGAATAGATCCAGCAGACAGAAAAAGAAATCTACATTCTGGGTTGGCTGCAGAACAGCTCAGACATAGCCAACTCCAGCTTGAGCTCCAGGCAGTTGCACCAGTGCTCTGCTGGGAGATTTCAGGATAAAGCAATTTGGCAAGAGAAGGATCAACTTGAGACAGGACTCTGAAGTTTTTATTATTCATAGTACTTAAAGGTCTGAGATAACATATTTGAAGAACCCAAAGCAAGATGCTCAAGACAAATCAATTCTTACAGTTGGTCTCAAAAATAGATGCACATAACTAGATGTCAGGACCAGGTTTTCTCCTGTTGCAGGGTTTCAATAACCAATAATGCTTCACTGGAAAACAGATGCTCACAAGTCATTTCATAAGTGCCTTTTTGGGTTAGTAAACAGTCTTCAATAATTGTAGCTGATCCATACTTAATTTTGTTGGAAATTGTTTTGCTTCTTTCTAGAGAAGCTTCTATTCATCAATGTAAGGAAGAATGCAGAATCTCCACAGAAAGGAATTTAATCTCTAGGAATCACTACTCTAGAAAATGAGAAAAATAAAACCACTGAACTTGTCAATAGTAGAAGATTACTTAAAATGTTTTCATCCACTCATTACTGAATTTCACGTAAGAGATGCGTAATATTTAGAACTAAAGAAAACTTTACAGATCACATAATCAAACCCCTTTTATTTCCAGGCTTGGACACTAAGGCCCAAAGCAGAGGTTTGCTTCTGCATCTACCTGTGTGCTAGCTGCTCCACTATGTCCTTAAATTTACCTCATAAGGCTTTTTTTTTTTCCTGAGATAGATACGGAAAAGAGAAAGTGCAGGGACATAGAGAATGCATATTTCTCACTTTAACAATATTGCCAAAATGCCCATGAAGATAGTCACATTGGTTTATGCACCAACAAGCATGTATGAGAATGCTGGCTTCCCCCCAGTTTCATCAGAACATACTAACAGACAAAACTGATTTTAAATCATACCCATTTTTCTAAAAATCATATCTCATTGCTTTAATTCCTCTTAGCACTAGTGAAGCTAAGCAAATGTTAATGTGTTTAATTAGATAACTGCGTTTCTTTTCTTTTCTTTTTCTTTTTTTTTTGAGATGGAGTTTCACTCTTTCCACCCACGCTGGAGTGCAATGGCCCGATCTCGGCTCACTGCAACCTCTACCTCCCAGGTTCAAGTGATTCTCCTGCCTCGGCTTCCTGAGTAGCTGGGATTACAGGTGTCCGCCACCACACTTGGCTAATTTTTGTATTTTCCAGTAGAGACAGGGTTTCACCATGTTGGCCAGGCTGGTCTCGAACTCCTGACCTCAGGTGATCTGCCCACCTTGGCCTCCCAAAGTGCTGGGATTATAGGCGTGAGCCATTGCTTCTCACTAATAACTGTATTTCTTCTGTGAATTTCTTATTCTTTGTCCATGTATTATTGGTCATTTGTTTTTACTAATTAACTAGTGTTACTCTTTACATATTGCAGTTATTAATTCTTTTAACTGTTACATATGCTGCAATTTTTTTTGTCTGTTTCCTCTAAGAGTAGCTCAACATAACTTTAATGAAATTCTGATTAACAAAAAAGGGTATCCATGTTTCTCTGGGAACCATTACATAAATTCTGCTTGAGAAGGTTGTTTGTATTTTGTTTGGCTTTCACTGTTGCTTTGGCAGGGAAAATTAATTTTATAATATTAAGCAACTACTCATTTCACTGTATAGTCAGTGGAAAAGGGACGGTATGCAGAAATGAATCTCTACTTCAGATCCCAAGTATCAACAACTCTTATTCTGTAGCTGTCATCTCTGTTATAAAAATCCAGTCTTCCAAGCATGGCACACTTCTTCTCTAAGGGCCAGAAATGAATTTGAAACTATCCTCTTGTATCTTTTCATCAGAGGAGGAACTCTTCTTCTTTTTTATTTTTTTTTGAGACAGTCTCTCTCTGTTGCCCAGGCTGGAGAGCATTGGCAAAATCTTGGCTCACTGCAACCTCCACCTCCTGGGTTCAAGTGATTATCCTGCCTCAGGTACCAGAGTAGCTGGGATTACAGGCGCATGCCACCATGCCCAGCTAATTTTTGTATTTTTAGTAGAGACAGGGTTTCACCATGTTGGCCAGGTTGGTCTCGAGCTCCTGACCTCAAGTGATCCACCCACCTCAGCTTCCCAAAGTGCTGGGATTACAGGCGTGAGCCACCGCACCAGGCCGGAACTGCTTCTTTTCTCTTTTGCTATCTAGAAACCAGCAAACTCCATGATGGCTATTTATCTATAATTTATTTCTAAGAACATTCTACCAATGACATCTCAAGCGAGATGTGATAACAGCCACACAAAGCAGTCTACAGCATGCAGCGTGTCTCAATGCCTCTGAGAAGTAGCAACAACTTTTGTTCTCAGATAGCCCTCAGTCCTTCCCCATGTCATCTTTCTGTCCTAGACTGTGGCCTAACTGCTCACAAGGATTCAATGGCATGCAAACAGCTGTTAGCTGGTTTTCTTAAAAGAGGTATTGTTGATTGGAAAGATTGGCTCATATTTAAACTCTGCCCTTTTTGCAAATGCCAGATTTTCTCAATAGTATTCCAGAGGAAATTTTGTTTTGAACACAGTTACTGAATTTGACCAGACTACAGACATAGCACCACCCATATTGCTCAATGCTAAGACACAGCATCTTTGATTTTCTGTAGGTCATAACGTTCTGAAGATTGAGTTATTGATGAGCAATTTTTGCAACTACACATCCTCCTATAGTTCTTGCTCTCCATTCAAGCAGGCCCTAGGGCTCAAGGCAAGATGATTTCCTTGGGGAGAAAGAGCCTGAGACTTAGAAATTTAATTTGTATAACGAATCCTGGCTTCTTCCTTCCTTTAGGGATCTGATTCTTCTTTCTCTTCCTCCTCTTCTTCTGTCACAGGACTCTATGCTCCACTCCAGTGTAGTTTGGTTGACTGATGCTTCATTGTCTATGGGCACCGACATGACGTGTGACTGTTCAGGTGCATTTGGAGAAGTTGGAGAAGACAGCACCTCATCCCCTCTCCTAGAACTAATCATTGATTGGAGGGCCAATGCTTCAACCTTGATGTGATTCAGCAGGTCATGCAAGGGCTGCCTTCAACGGGAGCAGTGTCTCCTCCTCCTTGCGCAATTCCTGACCCCAGCTCAGCATGTTTCCTGGTGACACTGCTGCCCGCCACAAGGCCCAGTGCTGCAAATATTTTTATATAATTACATTTGTTCATTTAATTTTTAAGTGTCTTTTTAATAGAGAAAACAATAACTTTATGAGCTCAAAATCTGCAAATCCCTTGTATTTTCTAAAAGAGTTTCCTCAATTACAAAAATTCCCCTTGTAGAGGATACAAACAAATGGAAGAACATTCCATGCTCATGGGTTGGAAGAATCAATATCGTGAAAATGGCCATACTGCCCAAGGTAATTTATAGATTCAATGCCATCCCCATCAAGCTACCAATGACTTTCTTCACAGAATTGGAAAGAACTACTTTAAAGTTCATATGGAACCAAAAAAGAGCCCGCATCGCCAAGTCAATCCTAAGCCAAAAGAACAAAGCTGGAGGCATCACGCTACCTGACTTTAAACTATACTACAAGGCTACAGTAACCAAAACAGCATGGTACTGGTACCACAACAGAGACATAGATCAATGGAACAGAACAGAGCCCTCAGAAATGATGCCGCATAGCTACAACTATCTGATCTTTGACAAACCTGACAAAAACAAGAAATGGGGAAAGGATTCCCTATTTAATAAATGGTGCTGGGAAAACTGGCTAGCCATATGTAGAAAGCTGAAACTGGATCCCTTCCTTACACCTTATACAAAAATTAATTCAAGATGGATTAAAGACTTATATGTTAGACCTAAAACCATTAAAATCCTACAAGAAAACCTAGGCAATACCATTCAGGACATAGGCGTGGGCAAGGACTTCATGTCTAAAACACCAAAAGCAATGGCAACAAAAGCCAAAATCGACAAATGGGATCTCATTAAACTGAAGAGCTTCTGCACAGCAAAAGAAACTATCATCAGAGTGAACAGGCAACCTACACAATGGGAGAAAATTTTTGCAACCTACTCATCTGACAAAGGGCTAATATCCAGAATCTACAATGAACTCAAACAAATTTACAAGAAAAAAACAAACAACCCCATCAAAAAGTGGGCAGAGGACATGAACAGACACTTCTCAAAAGAAGACATTTATGCAGCCAAAAAACACATGAAGAAATGCTCCTCATCACTGGCCATCAGAGAAATGCAAATCAAAACCACAGTGAGATACCATCTCACACCAGTTAGAATGGCCATCATTAAAAAATCAGGAAACAACAGGTGCTGGAGAGGATGTGGAGAAATAGGAACACTTTTACACTGTTGGTGGGACTGTAAACTAGTTCAACCATTGTGGAAGTCAGTGTGGCGATTCCTCAGGGATCTCGAACTAGAAATACCATTTGACCCAGCCATCCCATTACTGGGTATATACCCAAAGGACTATAAATCATGCTGCTATAAAGACACATGCACACGTATGTTTATTGCGGCACTATTCACAATAGCAAAGAGTTGGAACCAACCCAAATGTCCAACAACGATAGACTGGATTAAGAAAATGTGGCACATATACACCATGGAATACTATGCAGCCATAAAAAATGATGAGTTCGTGTCCCTTGTAGGGACATGGATGAAACTGGAAAACATCATTCTCAGTAAACTATCGCAAGGACAAAAAACCAAACAGCGCATGTTCTCACTCATAGGTGGGAATTGAACAATGAGAACTCATGGACACAGGAAGGGGAACATCACGCTCCGGGGACTGTTGTGGGGTGGGGGGAGGGGGGAGGGACAGCATTAGGAGATACACCTAATGCTAAATGACGAATTAATGGGTGCAGGAAATCAACATGGCACATGGATACATATGTAACAAACCTGCACATTGTGCACATGTACCCTAAAACCCTAAAGTATAATAAAAAAAAAAAAAAAAAAAAAAAAAAAAAAAAAATTCCCCTTGTTTTATTCTAATATTTTATAAATTTTGTTTAGCTTGTTGATTTTGCATCTGAAATTTATTACAATAAAATAAAGACAAAATTTAATATTTTCCCTCAGATGTATTGCCAAGTGTCCCAACATAGTTTGTTGAATATTTCTTTTTTCTCTGCTGATTTGAAATGCCAATTTTCTCATACACCAAATTTCCATATAGATACATGGCTGTGGCTCTGTCCAATGTTCTTTTCCATTGATCTATTGGCATATTCCCATGCCACCATCTATGTTCAATTACTGCAGGATGAATATATATAGATATATGTATATCTATCTGTCTATATCACAGCAGTTCTCTCTCATTGTTCTTGTCTTTTAAAATTATTATAGTTATCCTTGCCCACTTACTGTTCAGCATATTTTGCTTCCAGTAATTGATTGTAAGAAATGAATGTAATACTTTTTTTAAATGGCTCTGATGTTGAAAAGACTGTAAAAAAAAAATGAAGTACACATTGGCCAACTTAGCATACCTTTTGAAAGATATTGTTTAAGATTCCATATTGATCTTGCAAGATCATTCCAGGGAAATAAGTGTGTTATTGTGGTGGATACATCCACCACAATCTCACCATTTGAGGATGTATCTCATCACTTCGAGATATATCCTCAAAATGGCTACAAATCCACCTTATTCTAACACAAAGCGGACTTTGCAATCACAGTTCTTGTCCACTAATGGTGACACATGGATTGCATCACCCTATTGTTTCCGAGGCATTCTTTGCACTTGCTTCCATTAGGTTTATGAAATTTGTGAATTGGGCATTTTTACTGAACTTTTAATCTTTCATCATCTTCAAACTATTTAATAGGCTAAAAATGCTGCAGACTGTGAAAGGCTGTGCACCTCAATGCTAGAGGAAGTCTGTTAAACAGACTCACTGCATGGATTTCATCATTTCACTTCAAGCTTTACCACAAGGGTTACATCTGCTGAATTAGAAATAGGGTGATAATTCTCATTTGCTTCTATCTCAATTTGGACTTAGATAAAGACTTTTAAAAACAAAATTACCTTCTGGGCACTGCTTCTTGATGGACTCTGCCCATTTTAATCACAAGAGTCACTTTTTTTTTTTTTTTTTTCTTTAGGAGTCAGGAGCTGGATTAATATGAGTTCTTTCACTCTCAAAAGACCTCACACCTCATGGCCTTAAATGGTTCAAACCTGAAAGAGACAGAGTTTAAAATATAATAATTCATTACTTGGCATGAGATTAGTCCTCAAGTTTTTCCACAACCACTTGTACTTCAGGGAAACCCCCATCAAGAACCGCATTGATGGTTAAAAGACACTGTCAGGTAAAGAAGTGGATACAGTCCATATTCGTAATTTGGTTCATCTGGGTTACTGGAGCTTCCTCTCATCATTGCTTCTCTTCTGTTTCTATGCATTTATATTGCCTTCACTGAACATACCATTAGCTTTGAGTTGATTTTGTATAAAGAAAGAGCTTTTTAGAAAAGGTCTTTTGGCCCCTTGCTTGTTTTATTACTGTCAACACAGAGTTAGAAAAAGACTATTTAATAAAGTTGTCAAGGTCTTGAAATGATTGTTCAGCCAGTTCATCAAAATGATGGAAAAGATAGAGCAAAGTATTTTTGCATGATCCTGTCCTTATTATCTGTTGGTCATCCAACAAGGATCAGCTGTACAGACAATCCCCTAATAACAGTAGCTCTAAAACAATAAAAGCGGAAAAATAGTAACTATATAGTGAAGAAACCTGGCAGACACCTCCTTCACCAAGTGGTCGAAGTCCAGTAACGGCAGAAATCAAATCCTCTGCCTCCAAATATAATGAACTGGGGAGAACATAACACCTCTTTTATGCTATTGCTGCCCCAACCTGATTCTCACTGTGAGGAAACATCAAACAAACCCAAACGGAAGGACATTCTACAAAATATCTAGCCTATCCTCCAAAAATGTCAAGCTATAAAAATCAAGGAAAGACTGAGAAACAACTGTTTCAGACTTAAGGGGACTAAAAAGACAGACAACTTAATATATCTTTCAGGATTTTCTCTGGTCATAAAGCATATTACTGGGACAACTGGCAAAATCCAAATAAGATCTATGGATTAGATAACAGAATTGTAGCAACATTCATTCCCTGAGTTTACTGTTTGTACTATGGTTATATATTTTGAAAAAAAAAAAAATCCTTGTTTTACCAATTCAGTCCCCTGATCACTCCTAGCTACAAGGGAAAAATAGGAAAATCAATCTATATACCAACCCTAGTGAGCTGGTTAAAAATCAGTTCTACTACCCGTGATAAAGGAGAGAATCGATACTAGAATGAAACCAGTGGTCTTAGACATGAAGTATGTGTTCTTGAGAAATGCAGTTGTACAAAGACAAAGTCACAAGAGAGGAAGACCTATTTTAAGGCTATCAAGGGCAATCTCATGGATGAGAATAAGATTATACATACCCCAGCCTCATCTGTACTGGAATGAAAACATCAAAGACTGAGTGCCCTCACTCACATGTAATCTCAGGGACCAGACCATCTCCTGCACCTCTACTTTCCTTTATCTCGCACCCACCAGTTTCTTCTCCCTACCTGCTTTGCTGACACATGAATCCAAATAGTGTTCCCAGTTTTCAAGTCTAAATGGCATGGCAGGTCCTGCCTTCACTATCAACTACCGGTGCTCATTACTTCTCAGTTTCTATTGAATTGATTCCACCCATACTTTCGTAAAAGGATTTCAGCGACCACAACACGTCTAGGAGTGCTTCAGAACAGTTGTCCATCCACGGCTAATCCTATGTGGCTTTAAGGAGGCAATGTCACATGGTTATGATTTGAGATTAGAGGGTTATGATTAGAGATTCTCCCGGAAGAATAAATGGTGAGGATGAGAAATGATTGTGATAGTTGGAGGATATTTCAGAATACTTTTCATTTGAAAAAAAAAGAGCCAGTTTCATCGCAAGGACAAAAAACCAAACACCGCATGTTCTCACTCATAGGTGGGAATTGAACAATGAGAACACATGGACACAGGAAGGGGAACATCACACACCAGGGACTGTTGTGGGGTGGGGGGAGGGGGGAGGGATAGCGTTAGGAGATATACCTAATGCTAAATGACGAGTTAATGGGTGCAGCACACCAACATGGCACGTGTATACATATGTAACAAACCTGCATGTTGCGCACACATACCCTAAAACTTACAGTATGATAATAATAAAATTTTTTTAAAAAGCCAAAATTAAGATGAAGTGATCATTCATTTCCAGAAGTAAAAAACTGCTAGGATTGATCTTAAGAACAGCAAATCAAGTAGCTAAAGTGGAAATGTATAGTAAACATGATGAAGAAAATTACCCCCAGTAAAAAACCCATCGATGGAATTTTTTCAAAGACCTTTCCCCAAGAGCATACGTAGAGCAATAGACGGGGCATGGGAGGGACAAATAGGCAGCAAATCAAAGCGATCTGCAGTGAAATTAAAAGAGAACTGAAGCCTGTGACATTATCCCTCTCCCTAGTAAGCTTTCTGCCTTTACTTGAATTTTTTCCTAAACTTAGGTCTTGGTAAATCTGGCAGCTGTCACAAAATACCATCTGTCCTAAGAAAATGGGTGCAGAGGTGGCTGTGACCCAGGGGATTTTCCCAAATGCTGTTGGCATGTATTTTTGGCCTGATCAAGTCCCTGACAAGAAAGTAAAAATCCTACAAAGAAAATCTCTGAAGCTGCACTCAAAAGAGAAATGGGTGCACAGTCCCGTTATAAAATTGGGGCAGGGGCTCTCCACCGTGAGAAAAGGGGAAGATGGCCGGGCGCAGTGGCTCGCGTCAGTAATCACAGCACTTTGGGAGGCCAAGGCGGGTGGATCACAAGGTCAGGCGTTCGAGACCAGCCTGGCCAACACAGTGAAATCCCGTCTGTACTAAAAATAGAAAAAAGTTAGCTGGGCATGGTGGCAGGCGCCTGTAATCTCAGCTACAAGGGAGGCTGAGGCAGGAGAATTGCTTGAACCCAGGAGGTGGAGGTTGCAGTGAGCCAAGATCACGCCACTGCACTCCAACCTGCGGGGGCAGTGTGAGACTCTGTCTCAAAAAAACCAAAAAAACAAAAACAACAAACAAACAACAACAACAACAATAACAAATGGGAAAGATGAGGAGGAGTACAACTTAGGACAGCTCATGCTTAACTCCAAGGGAGGCAGGGGAGAAGAGAGAGAGGCGTGGGAATTCTATAAAGCAGGCATGGAGTTTGCCATCTGAGAATCCATCTGTATCTGATTAAATGTACGGATTAGTCAGAATTGCCTGTAACTTTTAGTCTACCAGCTGGGAGCACACTTCTAACCTGAGTAATTTAAAAGCTGGATGCTCAGTCTTGGTGAACTGGGTACATTGAAAGCTGTCCTCATCAGCTCTGTTTAAGTTATCCAAGCATTTGACAGGAAACCGTTTTAACCTCGGTCTGCCATCATCGATAACAGGAGGTTTTCTTCAGCTTGCAAAGAAAGCCATCGCCTACCTTTAAGATAACTTCCTGCTACTGGTTCTTTCAGCAGGTAGGGAAATATTTGGCCAGTGCCCAGGTTTTGCAGGAGAGTCAGAGTATTGCAATTGCTCATCTATCTCCCAGCAAAACTGTGACTGTGGATCCTGTTTGCTCTGAGAGAATATCGAAAACTTTTTTTTTTTTTTTTGCGCAGGGGGATTCGGATGCTTGTCACCCAGGCTGGAGTGCAGTGACATGGTCATGGCTCACTGCAGCCTCCATCACCTGGGCTCAAGCAATCCTCCCTCCTCAGCCTCCCAAGTAGCTGGGGAGCTAGGACTACTGGCACACACCTGCCCTACCTAAGTTTTTTATTTTTTTGGGAGATGGGGGTCTCATTTTATTACCCAGGATGGCCTCTAACTCCTGGCCTTAAGAAATCTTCCTGCTTTAGCCTCTGAGTCACTGGGATTACAGGCATGAGCCACCACACCAGGCTCTGAATGCTTTTTAAACTAAACCCTTGGCCATTGTGCTGAGCAGGTATTAGGAAAACAGCAGACATGCTGATGAATACTCTAAAGCCTACTTATCCATGCAGAGGGGGGCTCCCCAAAACTGATGGGGAAATGCAGCAATAGCCTCCTGATTCTACTGGATGTTTAAGAGGAATGTGGGAGATGCCTCTACAAACTAAAACCTCAGCCAGGCAAAGGCCAGATGCATACGGACGAGAAACGCACAGAAATAACCTGCAGAGGCCGGGTGCAGTGGCTCACACCTCTAATCCCAGCACTTTGGTGGATCACTTGAGGTCAGGAGTTCAAGAACAGCCTGGCCAATGTGGCGAAACCCTGTCTCTACCAAGAAATTAAAAAAAAAAAAATTAGCCAGGCAAAGTGGTAGGTGCCTGTAGCCCCAGCTACTCAGGAGGCTGAGGTGGGAGAATTGCTTGAACCCAGGAGGCAGAGGTTGCAGTGAGCCAAGATTGCAGCACTGCGCTCCAGCGTGGGTGACAGAGAGAGACCCTGTCTCAAAAAACAAAAACAAAGACAGAACCTCAAAGGAAACACATGTACACCATACACACTACACATACACACCACACATACACATCACACCATGCACACAACACACACTACACATACAAACCACACGTATACATCACACCACGCATACCACCATACCACACACACCACACATACACACCACACGTCACACCATGCATACCACATACATATCCACCAAACACAACCACACCACACACACCGCACACCACCTGCACACCTGTAAGATAAAGAAGTGGATACAGTCCATATTAGTAATTTGGTTCATCTGGGTTACTGGAGCTTCCTCTCATCATTGCTTCTCTTCTGTTTCTATGCATTTATATTGCCTTCACTGAATATACCATTATCACAATCACACACACACACACACACACTCACACACACACACCATGCACAGTAACCCCAGGCAGCAGCGGCAGTCCATGACTACTTCTTTCTCACGTAAGTGACCCCGTGAATTCATTTCTGCACAGGTGTCTGAGCAGTGGGTGGAGTCTCTTCCTGTCAGTGACAGAAGGACCTGCAGGCTGGAGACTGTGGGAGTCTCCAGAATTTTCAGCATCGAAGGGGTTGCCTGCGGCCCCTGATGTGAGCAGATCCCTTGGCAGAAGCTGTGGAACCTGCTCATTTGCTGGGAAAGGAGGAGGAGTGCCAGCACACAGACTGTGTTCACGCCGAGTGGGGCGTCCTGAGACCTATCGGGGTGCACCAGCCTGTGAGGGAGGCACAGTGCCCTGTTGGTGCAAGCACCACGTCCTTCCAAAGTGTGGGGCGTTCAGCCTTCACCTCCAGGCACACTATGCCTCTCAGGGGATTTTTCCTTAGCTCTCACTCTGTCCTCCAGGTGCTGAGAAGGACTTCCTTGAAGGTGTTCATTGAGCCAAAATGCCTGAGGAATGCAGGATTCCCTTGTTACACTGGGTTCTGGGCTTCATTAAAAGAAAAAAAAATATATATATATGTATATGTATACATGTAATATACACTATGATGAAAATGTCAGACATAATGTAAGATGTAATGTATAGTATGTTCAATATATTTTAGGTGTACTACATGTATTTATAATATAATAAATATTATTTATAATATATTTTAATATATATTACACAGATATAGGTATGTGCATATATGCACATGTATGCATGTGTCTTTTATTTAACAAACACTTCTATACCAATTTCTAAGTACACTGTCCCAAGCCCTTTATAAATGATAACTCATTTAATTTAACCTTCAAAACAACCCAGTGCTACAGCTGCTTCCCCCGACCGGCACTCCCACTTTACAGATGAGGAAACCACACCCAGGCAGGTTGGGTAACATGCTCCAGGGTGCACAATTAGTATGTGATGAAGCAGGGTTCAAACGGCCCCTCTGGCTCCTGATCTTATAGTCATGTTCCATTCCAGCACCCCGTCCACGCTCACTCTCACCTGAGAGGGGACCTGTGAGGGGGAATTTAGTAAGGCTTAGTTGGGCAGTTTGGTAGTACACAAACATTTTCCCTGGGCATTTTTCCAGGCCACAAACTCTCTAAGATGATTTGAGGGATGTGCATCTACACCTCTGACCATTCACATTCAGCTTTGCAAGGCCTCAGACTTTGGATGAAGAGAGTTGTGGAGAACGAATTTGTTAACGCTGCAAAGAAATGTTAATTGTGGTGTAATTTCATATTAAATAGTGTGAAAAGTCAGAGGAAATCTTCTTTCACAAGATATTATTTAAGCTATGCATTTATTTACTAGAGATGAAAATAGAAATAATCTAAATCCAGATGATTTTTTTAAAAACCATGCTACCAAATCATACAAAGAACAAATGTGTTTGTGTGTCTGTCTGCCTATCCTATGCACATAAATGTCTTATTATTTACCTGTTATAAAATTCTAGATGTCACCTCATTAAGCCCATTATCAATGAGTTATTCCTGACCATCACTGACGTTTTGGGCTATTTTTACCTGCTATTGTTTATTTTGTTCTTTTTTAGGAAGTTTTACTCATATGTTAACTTCTCCATCTCCTTAAGCTGATTAGCAACTTCAGCAAAGTCTCAGGATACAAAATTAATGTACAAAAATCACAAGCATTCTTGTACACCAATAACAGACAAACAGAGAGCCAAATCATGAGTGAACTCCCATTCACAATTGCTTCAAAGAGAATAAAATACCTAGGAATCCAACTTACAAGGTATGTGAAGGACCTCTTCAAGGAGAACTACAAACCACTGCTCAATGAAATAAAAGAGGATACAAACAAATGGAAGAACATTCCATGCTCATGGGTTGGAAGAATCAATATCGTGAAAATGGCCATACTGCCCAAGGTAATTTAGAGATTCAATGCCATCCCCATCAAGCTACCAATGACTTTCTTCACAGAATTGGAAAAAACTACTTTAAAGTTCATATGGAACCAAAAAAGAGCTCGCATCGCCAAGTCAATCCTAAGCCAAAAGAACAAAGCTGGAGGCATCACACTACCTGACTTTAAACTATACTACAAGGCTACAATAACCAAAACAGCATGGTACTGGTACCACAACAGAGACATAGATCAATGGAACAGAACAGAGCCCTCAGAAATGATGCCGCATAGCTACAACTATCTGATCTTTGACAAACCTGACAAAAACAAGAAATGGGGAAAGGATTCCCTATTTAATAAATGGTGCTGGGAAAACTGGCTAGCCATATGTAGAAAGCTGAAACTGGATCCCTTCCTTACACCTTATACAAAAATTAATTCAAGATGGATTAAAGACTTATATGTTAGACCTAAAACCATTAAAATCCTACAAGAAAACCTAGGCAATACCATTCAGGACATAGGCATGGGCAAGGACTTCATGTCTAAAACACCAAAAGCAATGGCAACAAAAGCCAAAATCGACAAATGGGATCTCATTAAACTGAAGAGCTTCTGCACAGCAAAAGAAACTATCATCAGAGTGAACAGGCAACCTACACAATGGGAGAAAATTTTTGCAACTTACTCATCTGACAAAGGGCTAATATCCAGAATCTACAATGAACTCAAACAAATTTACAAGAAAAAAACAAACAACCCCATCAAAAAGTGGGCAGAGGACATGAACAGACACTTCTCAAAAGAAGACATTTATGCAGCCAAAAAACACATGAAGAAATGCTCCTCATCACCGACACTGCTTCTTACTTAACATTATGTGAATGCAGATGGTAGTCAAAGATATTCAAGGATTCAAGGGTTTGACTGTTTTCTCATAGCAATAGGGTTTGCTTGTGGAGTATCTTAAGGGCACTTTGAGATGAGTGAGAATGAGATTTTGAAACTGAAGACGAGCTTAGAGCTGGTGCCCTCATCACCCTCCTTCTCTGAATGAGCCTCATGGAGCAAAAATGCCACCGTGGAAATGAGGTGGCACACAGTGCTGGTAAAGCTTTTACAGTTTATAAATTCTTTCCTCCACTGTGTCTCCTGGCATATCTCAAAAAGAGCCATTGTCCTGACGATGCCCATGATCTCCCAGAAAGATGTAAAGAGAAATGACACTGGTATCCAGAGTAGCCCAGAGGTAAGCAGAGCCCAGACCATCGGGCTGCCCACGTTAGCAAACAGAAGTACAGGAAGTTAAAGTCAAATTTCAGACCCTAGAGTGCTCACCATTGTACTACAGACCCCAATGCTTTACATTTCAGATAAGCAATAAATAATTGTCTGGTATATGTATGTCCCACATAAGCCATGGAACATATTTGTACTAAAAGAACCATTCACATTTAACTGGGCATCTGGTATTTTATCTGGCAACCCTAGCAAGAAGGCAGGGGCAGCACAGGTACATGAAGGCCACCTTGCTGTACTGACAGATGAATACAATATTCTTTGCATCTGTGTTTCCCTGATGAGTGTTATAAACTAATGTTTTTGTGCAATCAAGATAGGAGTATATTTTAGGGAGTCTCTGCACAGCCATGAGTGAGAAGGTAGTGTTAACAAAGAAGGAAGTGTTAGTGAAAAATTGGAGAGACTGGAACAGAAGTGTTGATTTCAAAGCATGCCTTGAACACTAGGCATTTGCCATCAGACAGGTCAGTAGACTCGTAGGGAAGGGAGAAAGGAAATAAGACTTTTTCAAGTAGTTTAGCTTTGCCCATAAATTGTGATGATATCTACCTACTGATGATGGCTTTTGAGAGACTTAAATAATACCACCAACCACAAAAGTGCTTTATAGAGTTCAAAATATTACACAAATTGTCAGGATCACATTTCCCAACTATACCTCTTTTAGGAGGAAGAAAGGGAGGAAAAGGAGCAGGAACCTCTTTCTCCTCCTCTTCTTCTGTATCTATCTGCTTGATCCTGAGCTGATGGTCTTTCATGTATTAAGGAATGTCATATCACTATGACCACCTCAGCTACTGCTAATTAATTCAACTCAAGCTACTGCTAAATGAATGACAGCAGATTTTGATATCCTGCTAACTTGCTTTTCAGCTTAGAGCAGCCAGGCTATTTTGCAGCCAACCAAATACACATCAAAGAATGTTAAGTCTTTCTGTGCCACAGATATAATACAGATTTCTTTACAAAACAAAGATGGAGGGTCAATATTCCCTGAGGCAAAAGGCTGAAATATATAAATTGCCATCCAATATAAAGCACTGTTTTAACAGTGAACATCCTTGGAGTCAGAAGATCTGGGTTTAAGGAGAAACTCTGCCATGTACTGTGTGGTCTGGGCTAATCCTTTAACCTCATTGAACTTTAATTTTTTTTTTAATAACCTTATCTTTCATATAAGCTGTTGTGACGATTAAATGTGGTTTATATACATATATAGCCCTTTGTGAAATCCAATATACAATAAAATGTAACCTGTTATTCTCATTAAGCTGTGTTGTGTTTGTGTTATTACAGCTGAAATAGGAGTCCCGATCTTCTACAAACACTTGGAAGGGTCAAAATCCTGGCATTATTTCCATCAGCTAGTTCCTACCCTGAGTTTTTGGGCTTATATACTTCCCTGAAGTAAAACTGCCCCAACTTTCTTTCAACTAAAATTTGAAGTATTCAGGAGGCTTACTTTCAATTTAGTTTAGCAGCAGTTTGGAAGGATGTCAAATATTTAAAATGTGTCCTGTTTTTCTGAGGTTCGAGGTCCTTAAGATGATTTGGGGGTGTGCAGATATACCCTCTGACAGTTCAAGATCAGCTTTGTAAAAGTCTTCATACTTCATACACAGACAAATGCATTAACAGTGCCAACAAATGAGAATTACAGGGCAATCCAGACAAAGGGTGTAACAAATCCAAGGAAATCTGCTTTGGCAAGAACCACTTGGTGAATGCAGTAAAGCAAGCTCTGAGCTGCAAATGTCACTCCCTGCCCCATGTTGGTCTCAGCTGAGCAGGTGGGTGTCTGCCTTGCCTTGAGCCACTGAGCAACTAGGAGCCTGAATATTATTTATTATTCATAAGAAATGGAGCCAGTGCATTTCAGATATTTGCAGAGTGTTGTGGACATTAATGAGGGTGGTGAAGCGATCTGTTCCCTGGTGGACCCCTACTGCATTTATTTGAATATGTGATTATTAGACTGCACAAGTCTCTCTGGGGCTCAATGCCCAGAGTGCCTTACACCCTGGAGAATGTGAAAATACTTTAATTAACAACAGGAGTGGGCAGACCTGCTGAGTGCCTTCTGTTACCATCCTTGGGACCTGGAAAGTCAAGACTCATTTTTCACCCCCACCATTTTTCATTATTGACATAAAGAAAACACTAAGCAACAATTTCATTTAAAATCAATTGGAAAGGCTGCTAAATATAAGATATTTCACTCCTTTCCTTCCTCTAGCTGAAATTTATTAGTAACCAACATTACACGAACACATGCACACATCAGCACGCTCACACACACATGAGAAATGAACTTGAGATTTCTCTATATTCCACGTGCTCTGGAAATAGTACAGCACTCTGGAGGGTATAGATGGAGAGCATGCCAAATTGACTTGGAATATGCATCCATTTGAACATGCAAATTTGCATTAGTCAATTACTCAGTCTGATAAATGCTTTGGTTCATTAGTTTAAATAAAATACTGGGAAATTCCTAACACCCTGACTAAGAAATGATATGTTTTTGTTTGTTTGTTTTTTAAATGTTGATTCACTGATTTCTGCCTGAACTGGTTGTATTTAAGACCATGTAGTACCCAACCACAATTTACAGGCCAGGAGAAGGGGCCTGCCATGGACACTGTGCAAAGGTCAACTCTCATTTTTAATCTTGCACCCTCTATCCAGAACTGATGTGTTGCCGCGTGAGAACTGAACGTGAGGAGGGTGGTTGTGCACACGCGTGCAAGTCAACCTTGGGTGTTGCCCCACAGCTGGTCTGCAGGCTGGCTTCTTGTAGAATACAGCCACTTCATGACATGGACTGGTTTGGCCAGAATTCAGAATTTACTCAACAAGGACCTAATTATCGCATCACTCTACCAATTCTTAATTATTTATCGAGCATCCACTAGTGCCCCAGATTGGCATAAGCCCCCAAAACAGTGGGCAACCCAGATGAGAAGAGATCAGTATCTGAGAAACATTTGGAGAAAATTAAATGCTGATATGTGACATCGAGACTTTAACCTCCTTGAAAGCATACTATTTTTCCAGAGGTATTGGGGAAGTTTTGTTTTTTGCTTTTTTGATGTACTAAATGAGAGTGGCACGGATGGTGAGGCAAGAAGCTATTTTTTTTAAATAAACTTTTCATTTCAGAACAGTTTTAGATTTATAGGAAAATTGTGAAGGCAGAACAGAGAGTTCCCATATGCCCACACACTCAGTTTCCCTATTATTAACATCTTACATTAGTCCAGTACTTTTGTTATAATTAACAAACCAATAGTAATACATTAGCATTAACTGAAGTCATACTTTATTCAGATTTCCTTAGGTTTTGCCTAATGTCCTTTTTCTGTTCCAGAACCCCATCCAGGCTACCACATTACATTTAGTCACTGTATCTCCTCAGGCTCCTCTGGGGACAGTTTCTTAGACTTTCCTAGTTTTGATGACCCTGACAGTTTCGAGAAACACTGGTCAGATATTGTGTAGAATGCCTCTCAATTGGGATTTGTCTAAAGTTGTCATCATTAGCAGATGGGGGTTATGGTTTTGGAGGGAGAAAGACCACATTGCTGAAGTGCCCTTTTCATCACGTGAGATCAATAGTGTGTACTATCAACATGACTAATTGCAGGTGCCATACTTTTCTCCCCAAGAATTGCAGGTGCCATACTTTTCTCCCCAAGATTGTCTAAAAGTATTTGAGGCCTTCCCTGCCAAAGTAGACGTATAAGGAATCAGTCATACACCAAGTCAGATACCTGATCCACTTCTTGGACTATGACCAGCTTCTCAGTTTACTCACATGGCTTATGGACCCTAATATTTGTCATGCAGCACTTGCTTTCCCTAGTAAGCATCATTTTCAGCATTAACATTAGATATTTAAAATGTACAGAGGCCATGAACTATCTTGAAGAGAATATAGTTTCCACCTCATTCTAGAAAATCAAGTGTATCTTGATTTATTTGTGAGAAACCTCAGCAACTGAGTATTTCAAGAAAGAGCTGAACCCTTATATTTACTGACTTGGTGATTGTACATTTTAAATGTTCCTACCACAGTTGAGTAGCTATAGGTACAATTTTTTCATGAGATAACTTGCAGGGTTGGGAACAGGAGTGTCTACTGAGCATCTACTATGTATAGACATTTTACATAGTGTACCTCATTTAATGACCACAGTAACCCTACATCGAGGTCAGGTATAATTGCATGCACTTCACAGAAAAGGAAGTGAACTCTCTGGTAAACCAGGGCACATGATGACGAATGACGAACTAGAATGTCTAAATGACCCATATTCTTTCTACAATACCCTCTACTCCTGCTAGAGTTGATAATGCTGTGTTCTAAGGGGATACAGATAGGTCTCTCTCTCATGCCTGAAGTGTCTCCATAAGTGATGCAAGACTTTTGATCTCCAAGAATTTCCAGACTTCAAGATCTTCTGGAAAAATAAAAGGTTTTATCTTTATATACATTAAAACTTGTATGTTTAGTAAAAAAAGTTCTGTAGATTTCTTCATTTTTCCTATATTTAGGCAAAGTTTCTCACTCTTTTTTGATAATGATATTTAAAAATGTCTTTAATAAAATTGCTCATAAAATTTATAGGACTTGCCAGAGAATCAAAGTGAGGGCAACTTTAATAATAGCGTACAATAGAAAAATACATACTAATATGATTACTATGAAAATGGAAGCAACATATGTATTAAAATAGAGGGGTTTTTTTCCTGTAATACACAAGGAGCTTGTATAACTTAATGAAAAAAAGAACAAAATCCAACACAACCATGAACAAAGCTCAGGAATAGGCCGTTTTCAAATGAGGAAATAAAAATGGCTAGTAAATATATGAAAAGATATTCAGACTCTTTACTAATTAAATAAATGCAAATCAAAACAACAGTAAGGTTTTTGACACATCAAATTGGCAAAAATTGAAAATGCCGATTCCCAGAATTGGCGAGAATTTGAAACAAATAATTTTTTAGCAATACCAATCATAGCTTAAGTGTACATTTCCTTTCAACCAGAAATTCCCCTTCTAGAAACTTATTCTGTAGAAATATTTGTCAAGCACACAAAGATATGTTTCCCTGGATGTTAATTTCATCATGGTTTATAAATTACAAACTAGGAAACAATCCAGCTGTCAATTAGTGGGGGTTTATTAAAATAAATTACAGCACATACACACAATCGAAAGCTATGCAAATCATTAAAAAAAGATATAAAGGAGAGCCACATTATGTTTTTGAGTGAAAGAATCATGTGGCTGAAGTTTATATTTTTTATCCAATGTGTGTCACTATATGTGACTTTGCCTACACATTCCTGTACCTATCTTAATGCAGCAGTGACTGGACTTTACAAGAAACAGAATCCTAAACAAGGCATAATCTTTTTTTTTTTTTTTTTTTTTTTTGAGACGGAGTCTCGCTCTGTCGCCCAGGCTGGAGTGCAGTGGCACGATCTTGGCTCACTGCAAGCTCCGCCTCCCAGGTTCACGCCATTCTCCTGCCTCAGCCTCTCCGAGTAGCTGGGACTACAGGCGCCCGCCACCACGCCCGGCTAATTTTTTGTATTTTTAGTAGAGACGGGGTTTCACCGTGGTCTCGATCTCCTGACCTCGTGATCCGCCCGCCTCGGCCTCCCAAAGTGCTGGGATTACAAGCGTGAGCCACCGCGCCCAGCCAACAAGGCATAATCTTATTTTTTGCATGCCACTGATAATGCATCTGCAAACAGACCAGCAATTTAGAAAAATATTTGTAAGCATAGTCAGGATGTTATAAGCACGAGGGTCAGCTATTCATTGAAAACATGTTGAACTATGGTCATTGTACGTTATTAACCAGGACTCTGTTAATAGTGCACAATGACCTCAATCTAAGATGTTCTAGGAAATATCGAAAGCATGGGAGTTATATAAAACGATTCTTCAAACATATGGATTTCATTAATTGCATGGCTCCAGATTCGACTATTCTTTTCTCTAATTCTTTTGTCACATGCTGAATGTTATAGAATGAAAAAACATAAACATTATTACAGAAAATGTTCCTATGCTACTAGCTTTAAGTAATTGCTATTCAACTCTAAATAACCCACTTGAAAAAAAGAAAACATCATTAGTCTGAAATGTCTGCTAACGTTTTCTTTCTACTTTGTTAAGGTCCATTTAAGGAGAGACTTATTGCAGCCATACTCAAATAATCTGATCCTCTAAAAATACTTTATTATTAAGTTACACTGACAAAAGTAATGTATTTACCCAAGAGGTAAACACATTGCCTGGAAAATTCCTAATTGACAAAGGAGTAGGAATTCACTCTGTTGTGTGTAAGGCAAACCAATGGTGAGGCTCTGTGGCCCTCAGCAGAGAATAAAACCTATAACAGCAAGGGTAATGCTCACTCTCTCTGTCTACAAAGGCTGAACTTGGACGCCATTGTCTAGCATCTTTTGAGGTAAGTCTAGAACAATGACACTCCCCTTGGACTTTCTTAGATACTTCTAGGGCTTTAAGTTCATCTGATACTTGGCAAATGCTCGGCATAATTTTGGTTCAGAAAATAGTCACTCTAGCCATATCTAATATGGATGGTAAAAACTGGCTCATCATTATGTAGTTATGGAAAGCTGTCCAAAGGATGCCAGGTGTTCATCATGGCTACTGTGATTTTGAGTGGAAAATGTGGACCCAAAAATATTTTATTAGGAGGTACAGATACGCCACCTCAAACAATAACCTACTATAAGCACTAAGAGAAATGAACAACAAATGAAGCAGCCGTGGGAAATATATCAAGAAATTATGGCAATCTGGCTGGATCCAAGGAGTGCTTTGAACAGCAGGAAGCTCTAGAAATAGCAGCAGAACTTAGCCCAGTCTGGTTTGTGGGCTGCTGGTTATGCAGTGTGGTCTTTTTGGTCACCTCTGCTCACAAAGGTAGAGTTCATTGGAACAAGAGACTGTTATAACATCTTTCAACCTGGTATTCACTTTTGAATCATTGCATAACATTTACATGGAATAACACATACCAAGTTTTGAATAGTAACAGGCGCAACCTCAAAGGCACCACGACTTGGATAGGCCTTCAAAAGTACAGCGACTTGGTTGAATGAATCATAATCTCTTTGATCTAACATCTGGATGGCAACCCCTTTAAGGATCTCATTTCCTGTGTATTCACATCTCTTCCTTGCATAACAATACCCACCTTCAGACACACACAGCGTAAAAGCAGAGAACATTTTCAGAGTCTAAGCTCATCAACAATTTGTTTATTCCAGCATCATGGTTCAGCCTTTTGTTTTTACTTTTCAAAAATATTTTTAAAACAAATTGGATATCTTTTATTACTACAGTCCTAATGTTTTACATATTGCTTAGCACATAATTGACAGTAAACAGTTAAGGAAGGAGTAGTGGAGAAGGGGAAGGAGTTTATTTGAGAGAGTTGGGGCTTAATTATCTGTCATATCTTCAATTCCCAGATTTCCTGCAGCATGAGTCAACTACCAACCAAGTGAGCAACAGAAAATTTCACATCGTTTTAAGAAAGATAGTGGGGCAATCTTATTTCTACTGCCAGCAAAACCTAGGATGGCAGCAGCAGAAAAAGGTATAAAACATAATTTAGAGGTTAAGAGCAACTAGGGCAATGAGCTGGATACCCTAGTTGTGACGACAGACCCACAAAGTGGGGCATCAGGTTGGGATTCTATGATTAATGGCTCCACAAAGGGAGAGATTTTAAAGAAGGAGAATATTTTATAAGTATCTTCCTAGTGTTCCTGTAGGCCCCTAACCAAATCTTTCTGATGATAAAAATAGCATTTCAACAATCATAGGTCAGTACTCCTGGGTCTCCACCCCTCCATTCTCTGATAAACTTCTGGCCTTCCTCAAACTCTTCATGCAGAACCACTGATAAAGTCAATGAGCATCTATGAGCCACCACTAATATGTGCCAGTCATGGTATGAGGAATACAGCTGTGCGCAGGACAGTCATGAGCCCTGGTATGAGGAGCTGATAATGTGGTGAAGGGTTCTGGGCTCTCCCAGAGATGGTCTCACTTGTACTCTGAGTGCCAGTGCTGTTGGCTCTAAGAGACATCCAGTGCTCTTCTTTCCTTGTCCCATTTTCTTTGGGGATGATCCCTACTCTTAGATGTACCCAACCAGCACTGCTGCGGTTAGTGCCCAGCAGTCACACTGCTCCTCTGATAGTGCCCATCAGATTGCTCCAAGGCTGGTTGTGCACCTGTTAACCTATTTCCTGTTTGCCTGAGAATACTCGTCTCTAATCTTAATGTAACATCATATACATCTGTGTTACATTAGGATTAGAGACAAGTTCTGTTTAGGAATAACTCCATGAAGGGTTTTTATATTTTATTTTCACATTGCAAATCAGTCAGATTTGCTTCAGCCTCAAAGAGCATGTTTATGTAAATTAAATGAGCACTGGTAGCAAGCTGCACTTGTTTTATTTTTTCTAAATGGGAAATAGGAAATGGACTAAAAATATGGAGGACCATGGCCAGGCTGCCATTGGCTGAGGAAGCTGAAGCCGTTGGGGGAATTTCCCATGGTGGCAGAAGGTGCCAGCACGCATGTTCATGGCATCTTGTCCTTTCCATGGCCCACAAGGACTTTTGTCAACAGGCTTTGCAATGAACAACAGTCCTTCTCTCAAGAAGTTCACATTCTAGAGGGAGAAAATTGGGGAAGGACATATATATATATTCAACTCCATCAGCTAGTGGTGACCATTATCAAGAAGAAAAACAAAAACAAAGGACAATAAGCAGACAGAAAGTGATGGTAGAGATCACTTTTATATAGTGATCGTCAAGGGCCACTCTGACAAGGTGGCATTTGGGCTGAGACTGAATAAAGTGAGGTGGTCAAATGGATATCTGGGGGAAGAGCATCCCAGTGGAGGGACCTACACGTGCAAAGGCCCTGATGTAGGATTGCACCTGACATCTTCAGGCCACCCCTAGGAAGTGAGTGTGGTACGATCAAGATGAACATGAAGGAAATGACGTCAGGTAGTGAAGGAGCTGGATTTTATAGGGTCTTGCAGACCTTGAGAAGGGCTTGGGGTTTTCTTCTGAGTTAGGTAAGAAGCCATGGTAGGGGTTTCACAGAGGGACAGCATCATCTGACCTCGGTTGTAGAATCATCACAGACTGGCTGGAGTGTAGTGAATAGATCGAAGGGTGCCGAGAGGGAGATATTTAGGGGCAGGCAAAAGGTGATGGTAACTTGGGTAAGGTTAGTAGTAGTAGAGGGGTTGGAGAGCATGCTTGGACTCAGAACTTGCTTTGTGTTGGGTGTGAGGTGGGAGGAAAAAGCAGTCAAGGACAACTCTAGGAGTTTTAGCCTGAGAAACTCTTGAAGTACTGCTAGCTATCTTGAATTGGAATGTGAAAGTCTAAGGGGAAGAAAGCTTATGGAGCAAGATCAGAACTTCGGTTATGGACATGTTGATTTCAGATGCATATTAAACATCCAGTGGAGATACTGACTAGGCAGCTGATTACACAGGATTGGAGCATAGGAAGACATCTGGACCAGTGATTTAACATTGGGAATGTTCATCTTATAAGTTCATTGGACTAAATGAAATCCATGAGGCACTAAGCATTAATATTAAACAGATAAGAGAAAAATTCTGAGGACTTCTGAAGGATCCTGGCGACCTGCAGCATCCAGGGCTAAAGAAAGGATGAGAGTGTGTTTAAGGAAAAAAAAAAAAAAATCCCTGAATAGGAGTAGCCTGTGAAAGTACTATTCTGAAAGCACAGTGAAGAAACTGTGTCAAAGAGAAGGGAGTGGTCAAGTGTACCGAATACTTTTGACACATTGAGGAAAATGAGTATAGGGGTTGACGGAGAATTGAAGACTAGCATTGTCAATATGGAGGTCATTGGTCAGTGAACAATTAGTTTATTTTCTAAACTGGGACACTTTCATAGGTGGGAATTGAACAATGAGAACACATGGACACAGGAAGGGGAACATCACACACCAGGGACTGTTGTGGGGTGGGGGGAGGGGGGAGGAATAGCATCAGGAGATATGCCTAATGTTAAATGACGAGTTAATGGGTGCAGCACACCAACATGGCACATGTATACATATGTAACAAACCTGCACATTGTGCACATGTACCCTAAAACTTAAAGTATAATAATAATAAAATTTTAAAAAAAGAGTGAAAGAGGATATGTATTAGTAATCTATTTCTGTATAACAAATTATCCCCAAAGCTCAGTGCTGTGTTAACACAGCAAACATTTATTACCTCCTACAGTTTAGATGGTCTAGAATTTGGAATTGGTACAGGTTCTGGCTCAGCACCTCTCATGAGATGGCAGCCAGATATTGGCTGGGCAGTCATCTAAAGCCTTCACTGGGGCTGTGAGATCTGTTTCCAAGGTGACTCAGTCACATGGCTGGAAAGTTAGTACCAGTTGTTGGCAAGGGCTTCAGTGCCTCCCCACGCGGGCATCCCACAGACAGCTTGAGTGTTCTAACAACGTGGCAACTGTCTTCCCCCGGGTCAGGCAACCCCAGAGAGCAAGGCTGAAGTGGTTACTTATGTCAGCTCTACTCAATCTGGAAGGGGTCCCAGAAGAGTGTGAACAATTGGAGACTAGAGACTAGGATAATTAATTGAGGGCCATCTTCAAGGATAACTACAGCAGGGTTTATCCATATTTATGCTCAGGTAGCAGATATATACTGGGACCATCTCAGGCAAACTGAGATGCATGGTAACCCTAATCTTTTGTGACTTTAGGGAATGTAGTGATAGAGATGAGAACCACATCAATGAAATCCAAGCCCAGATCTATTGCTCAATCACTCAGTTAAAAAATAAGCTAAGTTATCATTTATTTCCACTAGACTTGAAGCGGGTGGAATGGTGAATATGATGGATGCTCATTTTACCATTAACTTGGAGTCCAACAGGGTTAAGCAGAGTCGAGATGGAAATTTAGATTAGATTTAATTAGATTTATTATCTAATAACATTGTTTTAGTACCTGGATCCGGCCAAGCCTAAAGCTCACATGAACTGTAACAGTCATCACATTCTTCCCCCATCCTCCTTAAAAATTTTAACTTAGATCTCTTTTTTTTGGAAATTTACAACCAAAGGAATCCAAATTAATGTCTCCCTTGTTTAAGTAGATCCTTGTTGAACACAATCTACTAATCTCCCAGACACACCTAGGCATGTCTGAGTGCAGGGTAAACATAGTTTAAACTCAATCTGGTCTCCCTGGTACACTAAGAAGGCTGTTCAGGTCATCTCCTTTAAGAACTTCAACTTGCACTAGCATCTTACCTAGTGATTATGATTAGAAGATGGATTTTATATGTAGGAGTATATATTGACATTGAGCTGATATCAGTATTTGAGCAATCCATAAAAGTCAATCTTCAAGATGGGCAATGACACAGGTACTTCTTTAGAAATATCTTTACTCTGAAACACTGAGGGATCTTCCCTAAATCATTCCAATAGCAAAAGCCTTGCCCTGAAAAATGGTGTCAGCAGAATAGCTGCACCACCCATCTGGAACCAAGTTGAAGTTCATCTCTATAAAGGAAAAGAACATATCTGTAACTTGCATCCTAGTTGCTTTCTCTTCTGTTACCTTCTAACTACTCTTCTAGTCCTTGTTTCCTTTAGTCATCCCAAGAACAGAACTAGGTTTTCACACGGCCTCTCAGGATTTATTCTACTTATAGTGTCTCTATCTTGAATTGGAATGTGATTAAAACTCTATAGGTGTTAGGGACATAGGAGAGAGGCTAGAGGTGAATAGAAAAAGACAGCAGTGGTTGTAATCGGCCTGCAGGGCTCTCCTCTGCTGGAGGTTATCCCACGCTGAGTACTGGGGACTTGCAGCCATCTGGAGGTTACTGTAGATCAGTGCCTCTTTGGAATGCACATGCAGAGGCAGGAACAGGACTGAGCTGTGCATGTAGAAAATTGAATGTGTCCATTGATCCGCTAAGTCTAAATAAACTCTCATTCTTGTTAGCACAGCAATTAGTCCTCGTGGTCACTGGAGCATTGAAACAAGGCAGTTTGGCCCACTTGTCTTGTTTTCCTGTATTCCCAAACATGAAACACGTCTAGATTGGGACAGAACAAACCTCCTTAACTTTCAGTCACCACCCGCTTCAAATTAAGTAGACTGAGAAGCGGCAACAGCATGGAGGTGACGTTTAATCTCAAGATCTACCCACTGCTGTTGCTCAACATTAGCTTGGCCCTTTCAAAGAACACAAGCATGTTCTGGGCATCTACTTTTTTTATATACACCATTTCACTTAATCTTCACAAGTGAGATTTATACAGTAGCCTCTCTTGCAGAAGCACAGTTCACACAGAACATGTGCATGTGGCAGAAACATCAGCGATGGGCAAAATCTGCTAATGGATTGAACCTAGAGGAAAGAACCAGCAAAACCAAGTCATGATTCCAGATCCACCACAAGATCATTTGTGCCTCAGTTTCCCTTAAAATGCAATAGACAACATTAAGGTAAGTAGAGGATCAGTGTTACCATGTTCAATATAGAACTCTGAGCTTCTTCATGGAAAGGTGTTTAAAAATGCATGGTATGACAGCAGTTGAGTAGTCCTTTCACACTCAGACTTACCCAGCGTGGGTGGGGAGAATAATGTGAATTGAGCCCACTGCTGTCTCTGTGCAGTTCGATGTTCCCAGATGGCATATTCAATTAGAGTTTATTTCATCATCTTAAATGAAACTTATTGAGAAGTTATATTCTACACTCAACAAGGGAAAAATGCATATCAAGATGCTAGCTCTAATATGCTATTACTCTTCCATAGTTCATGGCATAGAACCTGCCATAACTTTCCCCAGCCACACTTAGAGAACAAGACAGTGTCATGTCCTCTTTTGAGTGTCAGTTTCTCCCCCTTAAGCAGGGTATTTCAGCCTTGTCACTATTGATATTTGGAGCTGGATAAATGTTTGTTGGGGCAGGGTGACTGTCTTGTGCATTGAAGGACTATTTAGCAGCATCCCTGGCCTCCACCTGCCAGATGCCAGTAGCGGTAATGACAACCAAAAGTGTCTCCAAACATTGCCAACTGTCTCCTGGGAGTAAAATCATCTCTGGTTGAGAACCACAGCCTTACAAAATGCATAGCAACTGAACTACATTGCTTGTTTGAGTTAGGAGGTCTAGAGGGCTGAGTGATCATTTATGCAATCATCTATTTTATAGATGAAGCCACTGAAGCCAAAGAAATGTGGTGCCTTGCCTTAGGTAACACAGGTAAGTGGTACAGCTATCATTAGAAACCAGGCCTACTGACTACTCCCTGACTACCTTATCTAAGTCTTGGGAATGGAAAAAAAAATCCTATTATCATCTACCTGATCAGCACAGTCTATTTGAAGAAAGCCCACTAAATCTAGATGGGTTAGACCTAGATTTAGTGGGCTAAAACCGCAATTACTTTTGCACCAACCCAATAAATTAGGTGCACCTCTAGTTCTGGAATAGTCAATGGAATGTGTGGCAAATTAAAAGTAATGGCAAATTAAAAGTAATGGCAAAAACTGCAATTACTTTTGCACCAACCCAATATTATAGGTCAAATCCAAGCTCCTCTGAGGTCATGCTGATTTACGCAAAATAACCCTTTGTCAATTTTTTACCTCTGTCTTCTCAGCCCCACTCTTCTGTTCCCTCTAGTCCCTGTAGAAGCTGTGCTATTTCTAGGACACACAGTCACTATGTTGCAAGGTTGAACATCTTCAAATCCTCTAGTGAGCTCCACACCCTTACACAAGCCAACACATGGTTAAATGGTCATGAGTGAAGTCGGTCGGTCCCACCACTGTGCTTCCTTCTTCAGCTCACTTGATTTTCCTTTCTCTGCCCTTAGAGTCACCCATCCCCTTCCATGTACCAAATTCTCACTCACCTTCAACCAAAATATCCTAGAATGGCCCCTACTGTCAGAAGATCTATGCCCTCCAAATCTGAACTGATTGTAGACACTTTAGCAGAAGATTCCTTTCTTCTTTAAGTATGTCCACCAAATTCTGGGCCTTGCCCAAGAATCAACAGGTAATGTCCAGAAAGAAAGAAAGAGAAAGAAAGAAAGAAAGAAAGAAAGAAAGAAAGAAAGAAAGGAAAGAAAGGAAAAAAAGAGAAAGAAGGAAAGAAAGGAGGAGGGAGGGAGGGAAGGAGGGAGGGAGGGAGGGAGGAAGGAAGATGTTTGAGTATGCAAATGTGGTGACATATAAGAAATGGCACACAGGGTATTTATTCAGGACATTTTGGGATATAAGATGTGACTATCAAGTAATGCAATGTATTTTCACTTAAGATTTATAGAACCAGGTCTCATTACTCTGTGGGAACTAGAGATTTCAGTACTGTCCTTGGGCTTGAAATTCCTTTCTTCTCATCCTCTAAAACACAGGTCAGTTATTTGCAGAAATCTTCTCCAATCCTCTCTGTCTCAGTTGGATATAAATGGTCTCAGACTAGGGCCTGATGGCATCATAACATATTGATTGTCCTTAGCACAGTCTATTTTTCTGAGTTGCAATTAGACACTCTCCAGGAGCAAATAAGAACAGTGAAACATGCATAGGGTATCCTGCTGTAATTACTCCAAATTTATAACATTTTAAAAGAATTTTATATAAATAATTATATTGCATAGAATTTCAGAATAATCAGTTCTCATAAATGACTTTAATTGCACTGTCAAATAAATAGTAACTTTTTTTTTTCTTTTGACTTAGCAAATTCTATTTTCAGTTTTGGTGATGTTGACTTCTCAGATACCATGGAGAAATATTCACCACATCTGGCATGGCACACAGGTGCTTACACACTATTATTCAAATGTCAGTTCCTAGATTTCCCTTGTACCACTTCCATGCCCTGCTGAGGATGAAGTTTCCTGTGCTTCACTCCTATCCACACATTCCATTGACCATCCCACTTACACCTCTGGGCTGAGAGGTCTTGGGCAGCTGCTACAGGAGCGCTGGGCTCTGGGAAAGCATGAGTCCCACCCTCAAGGAGCTTATAGTCTGGTGAGGACCAAAGGCAGGTAAATCAGTAATAATAGTACACAGTAAAAAGTGGGCAGGAACCCACGGGGAAGGCTGCTAATCCCATCTTGGTGATTGCCCTCACCAAAGAGAAACCTTCCTAAAGAAAACAACATCTAACTCAAAATTTAAAGGTGAGTGGTCCAGGCAAAGTGAGGTGGAGGGAAAGTGTCCCATGTGGAAGTTTGAGGAACAGAGAACATCAAGAAACCTCTCAGAGGACATCAAGTCTCTTCTGACATAACACCTTCCAAATATCAGCAACTGGCTTAAATGGCTTGTTCTTAGACAAGCCTTTTGGACAACATGATATCAGAGCAAGGAGAAAGTCCCCTGAACCGCCAAGACATCTTCCTGTCTATTCAGACTTGCCTGTAATTAACTGAGAGCACAAATATGCCATCCTATAGTTAGAAATAAAATGCCTCCGGAGAGATCACTTCTTAAGGGTTATAAGCTCTACACCAAATAATATAAATGGTGATGTCAGAGCTCTAGCTTCCCAAAGGCAACGATTCTTAAACATTAAAAGGCATAGGAATTACCTGGGAAGCCTATTTAAAAAGTAGGTTTGGATAGTTATACACCCACATACATAGCAACATTATTCACAATCGCCAGAAGTTAAAAATAATCCAAATATCTATTCATATGTAAATAAATAAGCAAAATGTGGTCTAGCCATAAAAATGGAATATTATTCCGTCTTAAAAAGAAAAGAAATCTTGTCAGATACTACAACATGGATGAAACTTGAGGACACGATGCTCAATGAAATAAGACAATCACAAAAGGACAAATGCTGTTTGATTCTACTTACAGGAAGTACTGAGTAGTCAAATTCATAGCAACAAAAAGTAGAATGGTGGGTGCCAGGGGCTGGGGAGGGAGGAATGCAGGATTGTTGTTTAATGGGTATAGCATTTCACTTTGAAAAAATGTAAAAGTCCTGGAGATGTGGTGATGGCTGCACAACCACATGAACATGCTTAATGCCTCTGAACTGTACACTTAAAAATGATCAAGATGATAAATGTATGTATTTTACCACAATTAAAAACAATAATGAAAAAGAAAAGAAAAAGCATGTTCCTGGGGTCTGCTGCCAGACAGTCCACTTCAATAGGCATATGTCAAGGAGGTACCAGAGAAAGGTGAAGTTCAACTTAAAGAAATAAAAAAAAAGATACATGATATGAATGGGAAAATCTCCAGTGAAATAGACAGCATAAATGAAAAACAATCACAACTTCTGGAAATTAAGGGTACACTAACAGAAATGCAAAAGGCTCTGGAGAGTTTCAGCAATAGAATTGAACAAGTAGGAGAAAGAAATTCAGAGCTTGAAAGCAAGGCTTTTGAATTAACTCAATCCAACAAAGACAAAGAAAAAAGAATTGTAAGAAATGAACAAAGCCTCCAGGAAATTTGGGATTATGTTAAATGACCAAATCTAAGAATAATTGGTGTTCCTGAGGAAGAAGAAAAATCTAAAAGTTTGGAAAACATATTTGAGGAAATAATCAAGGAAAATGTATCCAGCCATGCTAGACATCTAGACATCCAAATACAAGAAGCTCAAAGAACACCTGGGAAATTCATCACAAAAAGATCATCACCATGGCACATACTCATCAGGTTATCTAAAGTCAAGATGAAGAAAAGAATCTTAAGAGCTATGAGGCAAAAGCATCAGGTAACCTATAAAGGAAAACCTATTAGATTAACAGCAGATTTCTCAGCAGAAACCCTACAAGTTAGAAGGGATTGGAGTCCCTATCTTTAGCCTCCTTAAATAAAACAATTATCAGCCAAGAATTTGGTATCCAATGAAACTAAGCTTCGTAAATGAAGGAAAGATACAGTCTTTTTCAGACAATCAAATGCTGAGAGAATTCACCCCTACCAAGCCAGCACTACAGGAACTGCTAAAAGGAGCTCTAAATCTTGAAACAAATCCTTGAAATAGAATCTCCTTAAAGCATAATATCACAGGACCTATAAAACAGTAACACAACGAAAAAAAAATGCAAGGTATTCAGGCAACCACTAGCATGATGAACAGACTAGTACCTCACATCTCAATACTAATGCCAAATGTTAATGACCAAAATGCTCCACTTAAAAGATACAAAATAGCAGAATGAATAAGAATTTGCCAACCAAGTATCTGCTGTTTTTGAGAGAGTCACCTGATACATAAGGACTCACATAAACTTAAGGCTAAGGGGTGGAAAAAGATATTCCATGCAAATGGACACCAAAAATGAGCAGGAGTAGCTACTCATATCAGACAAAACAAACTTTAAAGCAAGAGCAGTTAAAAAGGACAAAGAGGGACATTATATCATGATAAAAGGACTAGTCCAACAGGAGAATATCACAGTCCTAAATACATATGCAGCTAACACTGGAGCCTCCAAATTTATAAAACAATCACTACTAGACCTAAGGAATGAGATAGATGGCAACACAATAATAGTGGGGGACTTCAATACTCCACCGACAGCCCGACAGGTCATCAAGGCAGAAAGTCATCAAAGAAACAATGGACTTAAACTATACCCAAGAACAAACAAACTTAACAGATATTTACAGAACATTCTACTCAACAACTACAGAACGTACATTCTATTCATCAGCACATGGAAATTCTCCAAAGTAGACCATATGATAGGCCACAAAACAAGTCTCAGCAAATTTGAGAAAACTGAAATGATGTCAAATACTCTCTCAGACCACAGTGGAATGAAATTGGAAATCAACTCCAAAATAAACCCTCAAAAACATGAAAATACATGGAAATAAAATAAGCTGCTCCTGAATAATCACTGGGTTAACAATGAAATAAAGATGGAAATTTAAAAATTCTTTGAACTGAATGATAATAATGACATAACCTACCAAAACCTCTGTAATACAGCAAAAGCAGTGCTAAGAGGAAAGTTCACAGCATTACATGCCTACATCAAAAAGGCTAAGAGAGCACAAATAGACAATCTAAGGTCACACCTCAAGGAACCAGAGAAACAAGAACACACCAAACCCAAACCCAGAAGAAAAAAAGAAATAACCAAGATCAGAATAGAACTAAATGAAATTGAAACAAAAAAATTACAAAAGATAAGTAAAACCAAAAGCTGGTTCTTTGAAAAGATATAAAATTGATTGACCATTAGTGAGATTAACCAAGGAAAGAAGAGAGAAGATCTAAATAAACTCAATTAGAAACCAAACCAGAGACATTACAACCAATACCACAGAAATACAAAAGATCATTCAAGGATACTATGAACACCTTTAGGCACATAAACTAGAAAACCTGGAGAAGATGGATACATTCCCGGAAAGATACAACAGGAAGAAATAGAAACTCTGAATAGACAAATAACAAGCAGTGAGATTGAAATAGTATTAATAATTAAAAAGTTACCAAAAAAAAAAAAAAAAAAAAAAAAAGTTACCAACATAAAAAGTCCGGGACCCAATGGATTCACAGCTGAATTCTATCAGAATTCAAAGAGGAATTGCTATCAATCCTATTGACACTATACCAAAAGAGAGAAAAAGAGGGAATCCTCCCTAAATCATTCTATGAAGTCAGTATCACCCTAATTCTAAAACCAGGAAAGGGCATAACAAAAAAAGAAAACTACAGACCAATATCCCTGATGAACATAGATGCAAAAATCCTCAACAAAATACTAGCTAACTGAATCCAATAGCATATCGAAAGATAATTAATCATGATTGAGTAGGTTTCATACCAGGGATGCAGAGATGGTTTAACATACACAAGTCAATAAATGTGATACACCGCATAAACAACATTAAAAACAAAAATCACATGATTATCTCAATAGATGCAGAAAAAACATCAGACAATAACTAGCATCTCTTTATGATTAAAACCCTCAGTCAAATTGGCATAGAAGGGACATAACTTAAGGTAATAAAAGTCATCTCAGACAAACCCACAGCCAACATTATAATGAATGGAATAAAGTTGAAAGCATTCCCCTGCAAACCTTAACAAAACAAGGATTCTCACTTTCACCATTTCTATTCAAGATAGTACTGGAAGTCCTAGCCAGAGCAATCAGACAAGAAAAAGAGATAAAGGATATCCAAATCAGTGAAGAGAAAGTTAAACTGTCACTGTTTGCTGATGATATGATAGTATACCTAGAAAACCCTAAAGATACATCCAAAAAGCTCCTAGAACTGGTAAATGAATTCAGCAAAGTTTCAGGATACAAAATTAATGTACACGAATCAGTAGTTCTGCTATACACCAACAGTGACCAAGCTGAGAATCAAATCAAGAACTCAATGCCTTTCACAATAACTGTAAAAAAAATAAAATACTTAGGAATACACCTAACCAAGGAAGTGAAAGATCTCTGCAAGGAAAACTACAAAACACTGCTGAAAGAAATCATAAATGACACAAACAAATGGAAATACATCCCATGATGATGGATGGGTAGAATCAATATTGCAAAAATGATCATACTGCCAAAAGCAATTCAATGCAATTCCCATCAAAATACCACCATCATTCTTCACAGAACTAGAAAAAACAATCCCAAAATTCATATGGTCCCAAAAAAGGAGCCTGTATAGCCAAAGAAAGACTATGCAAAAAGAGCAAATCTGGAGGCATCACATTACCCAACTTCAAACTATACTATAAGGCCATAGTCACCAAAACAGCATGGTACTTGTTTAAAAATAGGCATATAGACAAATGGAACAGAATAGAGAACCTAGAAATGAACCCAAATACTTACAGCCAACTGATATTTGATAAAGCAAACAAAAACATAAAGTGGGGAAAGGTTACCCTATTCAACAAATGATGCTGGGATAACTGACAAGCCACATGTAGAAGAATGAAACCGGATCCTCATCTCTCAACTTATACAAAAATCAACTAAGATGGATCAAGGACTTAAATCTAAGACCTGAAACCATAAAAATCCTAGAAGATAACATTGGAAAAACACTTCTAGACATTAGTTTATGCAAAGGCTTTATGACCAAGGACCCAAAACAGAAACAAAGATAAATAGATGGGACTTAATTAAACTAAAAAGCTTTTGTACAGCAAAAGACACAATCAGCACAGTAGTAGTTTTTCCACAGAGCGGAAAAAATCTTCATGATCTCTACTTCCAACAGACTAATATCCAGAATCTACAAGAAACTCAAACAAATCAGCAAGAAAAAAACAATCCCTTCAGAAATTGGGCCAAGGATATGAATAGACAATTCTCAAAAGAAGATACACAAATGGCCAACAAACATATGAAAAAATGCTCAACATCACTAATTATCAGGCAAATGCAAGTCAAAACCACAGTGCGAGATCATCTTACTCCTGCAAGAATGGTCATAATCAAAAAATCAAAAAATAGTAGACGTTGGCATGGATGTGGTGAAAAGGGAACAGTTTTACAACGTTGGTGGGAATGTAAACTAGTACAACTACTATGGAAAACAGTGTGGAGAGTCCTTAAATAACTACAAGTGGACCTATCATTTGATCCAGCAATCCCACTACTGGGTATCTACCCAGAGGACAAGAATTCATTATATGAAAAACATACTTGCACATGCATGTTTATAGCAGCACAATTCACAATTGCAAAAATATGGAACTAGCCCCAAATGCCCACTAATCAATGAGTGGATAAAGAAAATGTGATATATATAAAACACACACACACACCATGGAATACTACTCAACCATAAAAAGGAACAAAATAATGGCATTTGCAGCAACCTGAATGGAATTGGAGACTATTATTCTAAGTGAAGTCACTCAGGAATGGAAAACCAAACATCGTATGTTCTCACTCATAAGTGGGAGCTAAGCTATGAGGATGCAAAGACATAAGAATGATACAATGGACTTCCAGGACTCAAAGGGAAAGGGTAGGAGGGGGGGTGAGGGATAAAACACTACAAATATGGTACAGTGTACACTGCTTGGGTGATGGGTGCACCAAAATCTCAGAAATCACTGCTAAATAACTTATTCATGTACAAAAAAATAAATTAAAAAAATTTACCCCCCTCAAAAATACACAAAATAATGGGCATATGTGTGAGGGTCTCACTAGGAGATAGAATTCATTTCAGGTGCCTCAAATGAAGGGACTAAGAGGAGGGATTCCTCACTTAGATGAGGACAGGTTTGAGAAGACCAGCAGGAATGCTGAAGCACCCAGAAACCAATGGCAGCAGAAAGGTAGAACTGCTCCTAGGGCTGAAGAGGCACAGGATGGAGATTGTGGTACCCAAGCCCAGTGAGCACTGGAGCTCTGATGAAGCCAGTCCAAGTGGAGGGGCCATGGAGCTGAAGCAGGAACAGGGATGTGAGGACCAAGCAGGGAGGGAACCGGAAGAAGCGTGCCGACCCCTCTCGCCTCCTGTTCTCTTGTCTCCGCTTAGGGCCACCATTCACTGAGGCCAACAGAACTAGACAGGGAAGGAGCCAGGGATGCAGTTAATCAAGGTCAGCCTCCCAGAGCATAGAGCTGGGATAGGTGAGCAAAATAACCAGCAGGATAGTCATTGGGGGTGGGAGCTCTGAAATCAGCATTAAAAATAAATCCTCAAGAAATCCTTTTGCAGCGACCCCTCCACCACCACCACCACCACCACTACCACCACTACCACCACCACCACCACCACCACCACCGCCGCCGCCCCCCTCCCCATCCACTCCGCCGCCGCCCAGACACATCTTGAAGACACTGTCTTGGGGGAAGGAGCCAGAAAGCCTGGAAGCCCTGGGCAGCCAGGAGTGGAGACAAAGGTGGAAGTGGAGTAGACTTGAGTTGATAGAAGGGATGCCAAACACGATGTCACAACTGTGATCCACAGAGTGGTGCTATTTCTCCCCTTCAGTTCCTACACAGAATCTGTATATAGGACGACACCTTTACATACTGCATCACTTCAGCAGGCTCTGAACTGCAAAGCATGTAACTATGGTTTCTGTGGACAAGCAAGCACCTGAAACAGACTTATGTGTCTGGGAAAGTAAACAATCTCTCCTTTGCAGACCCAAATGTGACGTGGAGTATACTAAAACCATAAGCACACACTGTGGTTCCTCTACAGATGGTATAAATCTTTTGCCTTTTACTAAAACCATAAGCATCATTATTCTAAACACTATGTCCACTTTCAGGTAATCACTCAGATTAAGTCATAGGCCTGCATATTTCTGAGAAAGGTGCAACAAAAAGCAACTTTGTAATGTGTACAAATTACACAAATAAGTTGTTAACCTTGGGCAAGTAAGCAGTAGCTAATTTAATAAATCATAAGTTCTGTGAAGTTTGAGGTTTTTAACATGCAATAGGCATAAATTACACAATCACAGGATTCATTCTTTTTTTTTTTCCGAGACAGAGTCTTACTCTTGTCACCCAGGCTGGAGTGCAGTGGCACAATCTCGGCTTCCTGCAACCTCCACCTCCCAGGCTCAAGCGATTCTCCTGCCTCAGCCTCCTGAGTAGCTGGGATTACAGGCTCGTGCCACCACGCCCAGCTCATTTTTTGATTTTTAATACAGACGGGGTTTCACCATGTCAGCCAGCCTGGTCTCGAACTCCTGACCTCAAGTGATCCACCCACCTTGGCCTCCCAAAGTGCTGGGATTACAGGCATGAGCCACCGCGCCCAGCCAGGATTTATACTTATTTACTCATTTATTTAACTAACATTTACTGAACTCCTGTAATATGCCAGGAGCTAATCTAGATGCTGAACAAAACAGGCAAGACCTGGGCCTTTGTAGAACTGAAATAGCCGAAGATGGGGCAAATTACACTCTGGCTTCCTTTCTACCACATCACAGGTTTTTGCAGTTTAGAAAGACTGAATTGCCTTTTGCAGAACTTTATTGAAAATGCTGATGTTTTCCTAACAGCAGGTGGATGGAGTAAAATTTTAGGCTGTGTCTCATAAACTCTGCCTGCCAAAGTTAGCATGCCTCTCTTCCTCCTGCCCTCCCTCCCTCTCTCTCCTTTCTCCCGTCTTTCCTCCTTTCCTCCCTTCCTCCTTTCCTGTCATCCTTCTGCCCTTCCTTTTCTTCTCTTTCTTTCTCTCTTTTGTCTCTTATCTGCTCTCTTTCTTTTTTATCCCCCAATCACACCCAAACTGTTGTACTAGTTCTGTTTTGGAGTACAACCTTCAACAAAGCAAAACAAAACAAAAATACCCAAGGGTTGTATTTATTTATTTGTTTATTTAATTTTTTGAGATGGAGTTTTGCTCTTTTTGCCCAGGCTGGAGTGCAGTGGCACGATCTTGGCTCACTGCAACCTCCACCTCCCAGGTTCAAGCAATTCTCCTGCCTCAGCCTCCCAAGTAGTTGGGATTACAGGCACACACCACCACACTTAGCTAATTTTTGTATTTTTAGTAGAGACGGGGTTTTGCCATATTGGCCAGGCTGGTCTCGGACTCCTGACCTCAGGTGATCCACCTGCTTGGCCTTCCAAAGTGCTGGGATTACAGATGTGAGCCACTGCTCCTGGCATCAAGGGTCTTTTAGATTGAAGTAAAAAAAAAAAAAAATTGGATTTTGTTAAATTGGTAGCCTACCTTATGTTCCTATAAGCAAACAGAAAGTACTTTTCCCAAGGCACTGCCATACCACTATTTGACCATATTTTATTTATCAGTGACTCTCCAGGTCTAACCAGGGTGAGCAACTCATCCTGGTTTTAACACTAACTCTTCAATCTCCTGGAAGCCAAGACAGTTGGTCACCCTTCCTGTAACACAATAATACCTAGCAGATTCTTTATACATACTTTCTACATGAATGAAGAAATACCCTCATATAAATGTGCAATACTCATCCACACACTTCATTGATTCCATTTTCTCTAAGACGTTTTCTCATGTAAAAACAGAAAAAGGAGACTTTCGTACACAAGGCTATTTCCAATTATAACCATTAAAAATCAGATGTTTTAGGTTTGGACGTTAAAATATTTAAAATCTCACATAAACTCAGTCAGTATGCAATATGTTTATTTTAGTATTCTTAGAGAAAAATGTCAGAGTATTTATTCTTGTTATACTCTGTAACTTTCATTCTGCCAAATGTAGGTGGGGTGAGCAAATAGATTTTTGAAAATAGATTCTGAAAACCGGATTTAGAAAAATCTAATGGCTTCAGGGCAGTCATAAACTTGGGATCATGGCTTTCTGCAGGGCAGAAGTAATGAGGCATGAATAAATATTGTTGATCTCACTTCCTCCCTCTGTAAATGACCAACAACAGCCACGGAGTACATGTAACGCCACCGACTCACAGGCAGAGGAACCCAAACAACTTCATTTGTGCTTCACAGTTGAAGACAGTCCCTGTTGCATGACCTCCGTCTTAATAAGCCATCACAGGTCCAGAGACAATTCTTTCTGCAGACACACTTCCCAGGCCAGCTCATCAGGAGACGCTGGCTCAGGCGCAGTCTCGCCCACTTGAAAGCTTTATTAGCCATTATCCTTCGTGACTTCAAGGTGAGATCTCAACACACAGTAAAAACTGCTCATTTTCCATTGCTTGTCACATAACAGGCAAATCTATTTCCCTTATAAAACAGGAATTACAGGTGTAAATGCCACCTACACAGCTATTTCACTGCAAGGGCCACCCCACCAAAAAGAGAGTATCTTAGCCACGGGATATGCTTTTCTGTGGTTTAAACCAAGTTTAAGTAAGAACGGGTCACAGTTTTATTTTCCTTCCTCCCTCCTCCTCTCCCTCCATTCTTTCCTTCTTTCTTCCTTCCCTTTCTTTCTTTCTTCTCCTTCCTTCCTTCCTTTTTTCCTTTTCTTCCTCATGAGACTGCAGAAAAAACTTATAAAATACTAATCAACAGTTTGCAAGACTAACGTTCCTTAGAAAACAGCTTAGGAAGTACTGCTGTGAGCATCGAATGCAGATTAATGATCTACTGTGTCCTCATTTCAGCAGAATGTTCTGGACCTATGTTCTCACCTTTACTCCTTAATGGAGAGCTGCATGGGGGAAGTGCATCGGTTTCAGGCCCAACTTGGTCGCTAAACCACTGCTGGGTCTCATCTCTTCACCTCTACAATGGGAGTTTGGAACGAGGCATTCTTCAACGTCTCTTCAGTTCTAATCATGTTCTACATTAATTGGTACACACACACACATGCGTGCAAACACACACTCCAATATAACCACATATAAAGGTATGGACTAAGTTGCGTCCCTCATCCCTCAAAACACTTGTTGAAGTTCCAACCCCCAGTACCTCAGAATGTGACTTTATTTGGAGATAGGGCCTTAAATAGGTGATTAAGTTAAAATGAAGCCATCAAAGTAGGGCTCTAATGGAACATGACTGGTGTCTTTTTTTAAGAGGCAGAAAAGACACAAGGGATGCATGTGAAGAGAGAGAAGGGCATGTGAGGACACAGGGAGAGGACACCATCTGCAAGCCAAAGAGAGAGCCCTCGGAAGGAACCCACCCCGACAACACCTTGACCTTGGACTTCCAGCTTCTAGAACTGTGAGAAATACATTTATGTTGTTTAAGCTGCCCAGTCTGGTATTTTGTGTGTTGCAAATATGTCCCCTTTATATCAAGGAAGATCTGCATTGATGGTCTGACCCCAACTGTATGTGCAACATGGCAGAAACTGAAGGTTTGTCTGGAAGACCCAGACTTGGATCCAAATGGTGCAGTTGGAATAACTTCCATCCTGTATCAAGATAATCCATACTGAAGTAGTCTATGGCTGACCTTTAACCACAACCACATGGCATGTCTTCATTCTCTTGAAACTTGCAGCAGAACAAGCCTCATGCTGGAAAAAGCATGGCTAACATGGGCTTCTCCCCTTTGCTAAGATTCACAAAGACCCAGAAAATTCTACAAGTATTTACTGAGCACTCATCATGCACTGGGAGTGATGCGAGACACAAGATAAATAAAGCTGGGGCCTCCTGCCCCTGGAGAACTTACAAGTGAAGGACGATGGACATATAAGCAGCTCCACTGTAAGCCAGATGGTGTTTTGCTCAAGAAACTAAATGCTATGGAAGTTTTATCTGTGAGGAATTATATTTCATTATGAATAAAAGAAGTCCTAGGGAAAAGTGGCTCAAACAAGTAAGGACCTTATTTTTCTTATACAACTAGAATTCCAGAAGTTCATGGTTGCTGGTGTTGCTTCAAGGCTTCAAAGATGTTACAGTCAAGGTCTTTGCAACAACTGTTTTCCCCCAGCTTTATTAAGATGTAATTGACCAATAAAAATTGTATACATTGACAGTATACAATGTGAGATCTCCACATATGCGAACACAGTGAAATGATTAAATCAAGGTGTTTAACATCTCCATCACCCCTATACTTATTTTTATGTGGTGAGAACATTTAACATCTGCAACAATCTTGATGGTCCCTTGCGGTTTCAAAGTGGTTACTCTGGCCACTGTGTCACATTGTGTTTTAGGGAGATAAAAGGAAGGAAGGAGGAAAAGAGCAAAAGGCAGACCAATGCCAGCTGCATCTGCAGCCCATTTTAGAGACTTTCTCCTTGAATCCCACCCACCTACTTCCATTAACATCTCACTGGCCAGGCCAGTGCTCCATAACCTCCGGGCCTAGAGAGAGGCTGAGAAATGCATTTTTTTCACCTAGGCACTTTGCTGCTCATCCCTCTAACAAGAATGAGAAGGAGAAGTAGAGGGAGAATAGATTCGGAGTAGGCAAAACAAACAGAGCAAGGAGAGGTGTGTTCATCTGCGATGGCTCATTCCATGTTGTTAGAGGATGTGAGGTGTGAGCTGAATCCAGAGGCAAGCAGCGTGGAAAGAGCAGTCTATGCAGAGGGGTCATCACCACAAAGACAGAAGGTTCAAGATCACAGATCACATAAGAACCACTGAGGCTAAGGCTTAGCGTGTATGGGCAGTGAGAGAAAGTACCAGAAGATCAGTTAGAACATGCAGATGGGAGCTAACTGGTGAGTTTACTAGTTTCCTAGCGCTGCCATAACAAATACCACAGCCTGGGTGGCTTAAATACCAGATTTATTTCCTCACAGTTCTGCAGGCTAGAAGTCCAAAGTCAAGGTGTCAGCAGGGTTGCTTTCTCCTGAGGCCTCTCTCCTTGGCTTGCACAAAGCTGTCTTATCACTGCATTCTCACATGGTCATTCCTCTGTATGCACACATCTCTCTGCATGTCCAAGTTTCCTCTTCTTATAAGGATACCAGTGACATTGGATCAGGGTCCACCCTAACGGCCTCAGTGTAACTTAATCACCTTTTTAAAGGTCCTATATTCAAATATGGTTGCATTCTGAGGTATTGGGGGTTAGGCCTTCGACACAGGAATTTGGGGGTGGGAGGGCAAGACATGACCAGAATTCAACCCATAACAGGGAGAATCTTAAAATCTAAGCCAAAGAGTTTGTGTTTTGTTCTGTATGCAAGAGGAACACAGCGACGTTCTGAGCGGGGAGAAACATTATTAGAGCTATTATTTTTTAGCAGGCTAGTCCTTTTTTCCCATTGTGTAGGATGCATTAGCAGCACAGAAACCCAAGGGAAACCATGGCTTTAGTGAAGGCAAGAGGTAATGATGATCTGAATTGGGGCAGTAGCAATAGAAATGCAAATAGGAAATGGAGTAGGAGATAAATCCAAGAGACACTGTGGGGTAAAATAACCAGGATTTGCTGACTAATTTGATATCACGGTGCAGATGAGGGAGGAGTTGGAGGCAATGCTGAGGTTCTTGAGGCCAGGCAGTGGAGTGTGTGCGGGTGGCATTCACTGACATGGTGTGAAGTAGAGGAGGCCAAGTTCAGCTTAGGACATGACCGTGTTTATAAGATGTGCATATGACGCTAGGATGGAGCGATCACAAAAGCAGCTGGAAATGTGAGTCCAGAGCTTGGGCATCACCAAAAGCCTTATTTTAAACAACAGGCTGGTCTAAGCAAACTTTTGAGTAGGAAAATTTGTCCCTGATGTCTTTCCACCCCCTGTCACATTCTCTCTGCTATCCTTGGGTCCTAGGCCCACATGCTCCCAAATTGCCCTTCCTCCTCCTCCTGAATGCAAACACCCCTGCACTCCATCAAGCTCCAAGGGTTCTTAGTCATGGAGAAGGAAGAGAGAATGATAATCTCCCAAAGGAAAGCCTGGTGCCTTTCAGGCAGTGTCAGGGGGAAGAGAGGAATCTCAGCCCAGGGCTGGGAGCCATTTTCACAGTCAATGCCTTTTCCCGCTGCTCCTGAAATCACTCTATGCCACTCAGCCTTCTCAGAGGACTCTGAACCCAGAAATCAGACTTTGACCATCTGCCTGTGGCTTCTTCTGAGAAAAAAAGGCCTTAAACCTTCAGATATGTATTTGAGAATAAAGAATGCATACCATAGATTTATGTGTGTCAAATGAGTTTGGTTCATACTTGTAAACTTGACTTTGCTGAAGCAGTAGATTGCCAAGCAGCCCTGTGCCCTGGGGAAAGATCACTGATGCAACCATGCTTCTAACAACATTTCATCTGAGTTATCTTTCTGTTTGCAGCTGAAGAGTTCTCTAGAATGGCTTTCTTATTAGGACTAGGTGTGGGTCAATGTCTGTCAAATTTTAGGTGGCACTAAAACTCCGTAAGAAAATGGATACCTTTCCGTTTCAAGCATGCCAAGCCCTGGTCTTTGGTGAAGAAATAGACACATTCTCACCCAAATACAAATTCTCTGTTTCCCAGGCACCTTCTCTGGGCTCTATTTCCTTTGGGTAGTGTGGCATGGATCAGCCCTTGGGCTGCCCCCCAATTCTGGGATCTATCATTGCAGCAGAAAGGCCAGACTGCAGCTTCTTCGAGTTTTCTCATCATTCTCACCCTGCCTTGAGAATATAGGTCATGGCATTTGTGGATGCACCTGTGGGACACAGTCACCTATATTCTCCTGTGGGCACCCCCAAGGGATGGGCTTAGTTGAGATCTGTTGTCCTTGTGCAGGAACCAGCTCTGAGCTTGGGCAGAGAGATATGTCTTACACAGAGAGGGAGGGAGAGGAGAAGCAGTAAAAGAGAACAAGGCCGGAGTCAGCAGAGGGAGACTCAGTATAATTGATTGTTGCTGCCCAGGGCCTCTTTGGCCTTCACCCCCTGGGAGGAAAAGGCGTTATGCACCCCTCAGGTGCACAGGGCAACCCAGATGCAACCCTGAGGACTATTAAGAAGGAGACAGAGATAGCCCTGCACCACTTTCTTTTTCTCTCACAAACTGCATTTCTGACATTCTTCACCCCACAGCCAGTGGGAGTGACGGCTCCTTTTATCACTTGCAGTCTGACCTGCTGGCTGAGGATCTGAACTTGCAAGCTCATTTCTTTTCAGCTGTGGGTTGTTTGCAGTGAAACGATACCAACTGCCCGCTGAATTTCGGGTGGTCGTCGGCCACGGGGTTTTCAGGATGCTCCCCCTAGCCAGCCAGCTCAGAGTCTCAGTCCCCTTTTTGCTGATTTCCAATAATGTTCTAGCAGCTTGGAATCATTGCTTTCCCCCTTTCTGTTCAGGTTTGGGTGAGGCATTTATGTGTAGACAGCCCGACCCCTATTAGTTAGAATGAGAAAATCCTAGGGCTGTGAAGCTCAGATTTGGGTGCTAAATTAATTCACCAAGTTCTTGCTTTTTTTATGGATAACATGATTCTGGAAAAAAAGATCATTGCATTCTCAATGTCTGCTCTGTCCAATACAGGAGCAACTAGCCTCATGTAACAATTTAAATTTGAATTAATTAAAATTACATAAAATTAAAATTCAATTCTTCAGCCACACTGGCCACATTTCAAGTACTCAATGGCCACATGTGGCTAGCAGCTACCATGTTGAAGAAGCAGACGTAGAACATTTCATCTTCACAGAAAGTTCGATTAGACAGCACTGATCCAACAATTCCATTTCTGACCTTTGACTATGAAATGCAACTGCTTCTTGGCCATATGACCCTTATACTGAACACTTGGATTTTGTCTGATAACAACAGATCACTGGCGGCAGTATACGTTTAATGTTCATTATTGTTATATTGCTGTTATCATGATGATTTATAATTATAGAATACCTGTCAGGTTTTTAACTGATTTCTTTCCTTATTATTTCATGGATCTAATTTGCTAGTGTGAATTAATAGCATTTATGGAATTTCCAAGGTTACTCTGCTTCTCCAACAGCTTCCCCATTCCTGACATTGATTCATTTATTCTTCGTGCATTCACTAGATGCTTCCGGAGGGTGTGTTCCCCGCGCTTAGATGGAGGTGACATTTGTGACTGTGGGACACAGTCACCTATACTGTCGTGTGAAGTACAGACACTGTAACATTCTATTTTAGAGCTGGGGCTCTGGTGTCCACTGTGCAGCTGTGTCACTTTCTATCTCTGTCCTTCATTTTCTCACGTGTAAAATAAGGATAATAAGCATATGGAGCTCTAGAGATTATGAAGATTAAATGAGCTAAAACATGCACAGTTCTTACACAGAAGGTGTTGTCTACTAGATAGTCTAACATGTTATTTTAATAATCAGCCTGTTCAGTTTCATTATTGTTGATATGGGGTGATATTTTAAGTCCAATTCTTTTCTGGCCAATCATTCTACAAAAGAAATGAGGATCCAGAACGGGGATTGTGGTTAGTGTGAATATGTAGCTTCTTCCCAGAACAACCATTTCGACAGTTCCTGCAGCGTGGTGAAATTTCCTGTTCTTTGTTTTGCTGCTTTCTCTCCATGGATAAAAACTATGAGTAAGCTGAATAGTAGTAGCAAGCAAGCAAATAAGAAATTAGATTCTGAAAATGCTTCTTCTTGTTTTACAGAAGAACAGAATCTGTTTTCAGTGCCTGCAGCAGAGCTGTTTTATTTATTTATTTATTTATTTATTTATTTATTTATTTATAGAACAGAGCCTGTTCTAGAATACCCACTCAGCATGAAGATGATTGAGTCTACCTGGCCCCCACTTTCTCATTCACATATTTTCAGAGTGACTTCATTGGAACAAGAATAAAATCAATAATAAAAAAGAACACCATCTTTGTTCCCTGAGAACACTTGAATTTAGTAGAAATTGAAGGAATTCAAAGCACTTGAAGGATTGGATTATTTCTTGAGCCTACATCTTCTATGGCAGGAAGTCAGTGTGAGCAGGAAGAGTTTACATTTAGGAAATGCTTTGGTGCATCAAGGTTACCTTCACTTCTACAGCCTGGCTTCTGCCCCACCTATCTGGGTGAAGTGACTCTTTCTGTGACTTTCCCAGGAGCCTCACAGTTCATTCTCCCTGTTTGACATTGCTAACCCCCTTAATCTTCCTTGAAAATGTATTTCCAATATTCACTGCTTTGTTTCTGGGCCTGGCTTGTAGAAGTGTGTACACTGAAGAGGCTTTCCTGTTGAAAGGTAATAGTGTCTCAGATAAAGACCTTGATGGCATGATATTTACATTTTTGGATACTGTGAAGCTGAGAAAATTACCTACAGTGATAGCTTACACAATGAAGACAATAAGAAATCAGCAGATTGGAACAATGGATCAACTGCAAAATCTTCATCTTTGGTGTCTCTGAAACAACATCCAGATTGAGGATAGGGAAAAAGAGAACTGTGTTAAAGCAATGTAAGATGTCTTTTGTTTTTTGATAATAGCCACCCTGAGAGGTATGAGGTGATATCTTGTGGTTTTGATTTACATTTCTCTGATGATTAGTGAATTAAGTTTTTTTTTTTTTTTTGAGATGGAGTCTCGCTCTGTCACCCAGGCTGGAGTGCGGTGGTGCAGTATCTCAGCTCACTACAACCTCTGCCTCCGGGGTTCAAGCGATTCTCCTGCCTCAGACTCCTGAGTAGCTGGGATTACAGGTGCCTGCCACCACGCCTGGCTAATTTTTCTATTTTTAGTAGAGACAGGGTTTTGCTAAGTTGGCCAGGCTGGTCTCGAACTCCTGACTTCAGGTGATCCTCCCCCCTCAGCCCCACAAAGTGCTGGGATTACAGGGGTGAGCCACTGGGCCCGGCAAAGCATTTTTTCATATAGCTGTTGGCATTCTTATGTCTTCTTTGGAGAAATGTCTATTCAAGTCCTTGGCCCATTTTGTAATCAAATTGTTCATTTATTTTTACCATTGTGTTGTAGGAGTTCCTTATGTAGTTTGGATATTAACTACTTTTCAGACACATGACTTGCAAATATTTTCTTACATTTTGTAGGTTGTTTTTTCACTCTGTTGATTGTTTTCTTTGCTGTGCAGAAGCTTTTTAGCTTGATGTAGTCCCACTTACTTATTTTTATTTCTGTTGCCTGTGCTTTTGGTGTCACATCCATGAAATCATCGCCAAGATCAATGTCATAAAGCTTTTCTCCTGTTTTTTTTCTTAGGAGTTTTACAGTTTTGGGTCATACATTTAAGTCATTGATCCATTTTGAGTTCATTTTTGTGTATGACATAAGATAAGGGTGCAATTTCATTCTTTCGAATGTGGATATTGTTTTCCCAACACCATTTGTTGAAGAGACAAAAGACAAGTGTTGGCAAGGATGTGAAAAAACTGGAATCCTTGCACACTGCTAGCAAGAATGCAAAATGGTGCAGCTGCTATAGAAAACAGTATGAAGGTTCCTCAAAAAATTAAAAATAGAGCCACCATATGATCCAGCAATCCCACTTTTGGGTATTTATCCAAAAAAATTGAACTCAGGATCTTGAAGAGATAATAGCATTGCAGCACTATTCACAATAGCCAAGATGTGGAAACAACCTAAATGTCCACCAAGAGATGAATGGAAAAAGAAAATGTGATGTACACATACAGTGGAATACTATTGCTTTTAAAAAGAAGGAAATTCTGCAATATGTAACAATATGGATGAACCCTGAGGATATTATGCTAAGTTAAAAAAGTCAGACACAGAATGACAAATATTGCATGATCCCATTTACAAAAGATATTTAAAAATGGTCACAGAATCAAAGAGTGAAATGGTGGTCGCCAGGGGCCAAGGGAAAGCAGAAATAGAGTTACTAGTCAATGGGCACACAATTCTAGTCAAGCAAGATGAATAAGTTCTAGAAAACTACAGTACAGCATTTTACCTACAGCCAACAAAATAACATGTTATAGACTTAAAAATGTAAGAGAGTAGATTTCCTGTTAAGTGTTCTTATCACAATAAAATAAAATAGAACAATGCAAGATGTAATAAGTTTAATAAGGAAAATTATGTCAATGAAGTTGGGGCATGTTAAGAGGAGTCTGTGTTGTAAAACAAGGGAGTCTAACTCTTCTCATTGATTAAAGAGATAATGATTGATTTAATGGCCATATAGCATCTGGTAGAGTGCATGAGTGGCACATGCTATGTGAGCAATGCCAGGCAGTCATCTTTCTTTCTTTGCTGGCCAGACCAGAGCTTGTTGAACTCTTCTGGGGTGTGTACTTTAAGATGGGCATTGGCATAGAGAGCTCTGAGAGGGAAATGGCCCATAACAAGGAGATGGAAATCCATGTCGTGCTGTGTGTGGATGCAGTTAATTAAGGGCAGGGGTAGCGCATGGTGTCAGTCCTCACATCTCTGAGGGCTGTCATAGGGTGTTCTGATTTAGTGCCTCCCCAGAATAGGAAAGACTGTTGTCCACCCTAGAGGGGCCAGCCCAGAGCTGGGCTACCACTGCACTGTAATATTAAGGTGGAAATGAGTGGACTCTCTTCCATGCCTCAGATGTCCTGTATTTTTCAGTAAGTTTTGACTATATGTTCCATGAGGGCAAGAAGTGTGACTGTCTTTTGCACCCCTAATTCCCATATCGAACAGTGCACCTGGCACATCATAAGCACTCAGATTATGATACGTGGAGTTGAATTGAAGGTTCTTTCCCTCCATAAAGGTGTGTGTTCCCCACGGCTGAGCACTAGCCCATCTGAGCATCTCTCTCACCCTCCTCTCTCTGATACCTCATTCACTCCCATGATTTCAGCCCTCACTTCTCTATGGAGAAGGGACCCCTGAGTCTATGCTTCTTGCTAGGCCCACATTTTCCAATTCCCTGCTGAATTATTTCCAACTGGAAATTTTATTCTCTGTTATTTGCAGAATTGCTAAGTTCAAACTCCTCATGGTACCCACCAGAAAAGCCTTCTCTCAAATTTCCCTGCTTCAGTACTAATACACACATTTCTGCAGCCATCCATTTCTCAATGACAGCACATCAGCAGGCACTCAAGGTTCTGAAGAAGACATGCAGAGTGTAGCTTGTGATTGGTCAAAATGAGACTGACAGGGGCTGATCACCAAGGCATGAGCCTGGCGTACCAGCCATTACAGGTGAGGGAGAGGCTCATTTTGATCAAGTATAAATTTTTTTATATATGTATATTTTTTTATTATACTTTAAGTTCTAGGGTACATGTGCACAACACGCAGGTTTGTTACATATGTATAAATTTTTATGTCCACTTAATAAGTAAATTCATAATTATCACCTTCTCATCAATAACAAAGAAATGAAAGAATGCAAGGTAGTTCTATTCAATGTGGGCGTGTTTCCTCCAATCATGAAGACACTCTTAAACGCCAGCTTAGCCATCATATTATATATTAATATACATATAATAAATATATATATAACATATATATGTTAAAAGAATCAGACTGTAAGCCATTGCCAGTGCACCCCTCAATTATCAGTAAGTCTCCTTCTTAGGAGTCAGCAGTCATTCAGCTCAGTGATACTGCATCTGTGTTGGGCTACGCATAAGACAATGATCTACTCCTGGTGTGTTTTTTTTCCACAAATGACTGTACATATTTCCAAATTTTTCAATTGCTTAAGACTAATTGCAGCCCCAAAAGGCCAGTTGTTTGCAAGTCATTTCCCTTGGCATAGACAATCTAATCCATGACCCATATTGGATGCAACTCTCCTGATGTCCTCGACACCCAGAATTTGCCAATACATGTTTTTGAAATTAAGAAGAATTAATACATGAGGTTGGGCTTCTCTAGTCCTGTCTTATTCGTGGGTAAAATTCAGCCTGGGCTGTATTCCTTTCAGCAATGCCCATGCCATGCCAGCTACTGGACTTGGAGAATTTGAGGAGTGAAGACAACAGGCAATTATAATACTGTAAATGTGTACTCTGTTGGGGATGGTATAGACAAGACTCAAATCAGCACCTTGGCACCATCAGAGCTAGTTTAGCTGTTTATAGCTCAGACTCATTTTGGTTGGTCAGAAGAGACTCCGACCTAGCTGGTGGGGGCAGTGGGACAGTTGATAAGCCCTGGAGGATTTGTCAACACCCATGGGAGCAACAGAGGCAACGAAGTCAAACTTCTCCAGTAAGGATGAAAGCCACACAACCCTGTCACTGTACCTTTTGGCTGACCCTCTGACCTCTTAGATGCCGAATCCACCCCTGCCTTCCTGTTCCTGCCACTGCTGTCCTCCTCACCAGGCCCCCCATGCTTGCCTCCCATCAACTGTCTCAGGTCCTGATGCCTGGCAGCCACCCAGACCCAGTATAGTGTGTTTTGTCCTCAGGGCACTTTTCAGAAGCCTTCAGCTTCTTGAGAAACTTTGGCTCCAGTTGGAGGGAGGTCATGTGGTACAGAGAAGGGGACTTGGAGTGCAGATTGAGAGTCTGAATTGTAACCCTACCTAAGAGAACCGTGGGAGCAGGGGCAAGTCACATGGCATTCTCATCAGTAAACTGAAGATAACATTTGTCTCAAAGGGGATCACATGAGATGATAGTGTAAAAACAGTGTGTAAGCCACCACAAGTCTTACCCAAATGTGAGGGTCTCACCTAAGCCCTTTGGAGACTGAAGCTGCACTGAAGCCCTATGCAGACTGAAGCTCACACCTCTGCAGCATCCTGTTTCAATTCTGCAAATCACCCAGTGACTGAGAGGTTTTCAAAACTGGCAAACTGCTACTGCCCATGGGAGATCTCCATGGGGAATTCCCACAGATATCCCTTGAGTCTTTCTGGCTAACTGCTACCTATTTTTCCCCCTCCTTTCTCCTGGATTCAAGGCTGAGTTTGATGCTCCTCCTTGGCTTGCTGACGGCACCCAGAGCATGCCTCTATTCAAGCACAGGCGTGGCACAGATTTTCTGATCTGTTTCCTCTATTCAAGCACACGCGTGGCATGGATTTTCAAATCTGTTTCCCTCTGTAAATCCCTTCGTAGTGGAGATCATATTTTTCACTGCTAGGTGAAAGATACCTTTCACACGGTAGGTCCTCAGTAAATATTTCTTGAACAAATGAATGAATGAAATTCTCACTCATCTCTAAAGTGTACATTCTCTGCTTTCTCTGAGCAGCCTGTCAACACAGTATGACCACAATAATTCTATTTTCTCAGTGGAATTGCATACCCTGAGGGTAGACACTGTCCTGGCAATGGCTACTATATAAGAAGATGCAGGGAAGGAATTGCAGGCACCACTGGTTTCCCTCACATACTTTGTTATTACAGTACTCCTTTATTACATGCTTGGGTTTTGTGTTTGGGAGATGCAGTCACGTGGCAGAATCAAATCTCATAAATATATAGGTAACATGGTAACCAAAAGACTCCATTTTGGAATGGCTGGAGTCTCTAAGACCTCCCTGAATGTAATATAATTTAATGATTAAATGCCTGGGCTTTGGAGTCGAATAGATAGGCTCAAATCTCACTTCATAAACTATGTAATCTTAGGCAATTTCCTTAAATTTGTTGCCTCATTTTTCTCATCTTTATAAGCTTTGTGCTCCTCACATACTTGTTCTGAGAATCAAAGAAGATAATACATATTAAGCAGTTAGCACAGTCCCCGGCACATAGGAATTATCCAATATCTACCATATCTACCAGTTCTTTCTTCCATCATTGTTATTATTTTCATCATTAGGAAGTCATCGCTTTCTTTCTTTTGGTGGCATTCCCCGGCACCTCTCTCCCAGTTCTAAGGATGTCAAGGGCAGTATATTCCACAAGACTTTTAGTACCTCTGGTAGCATTTGTGGATTTGTGTGTCTGTGGATGTAGGTATTTGGAAAAAAAAATGTCAAAACTCTTTACCCTCAACAAACCAAGAGTGTTTCAACAAGTATTCAATGACATCTCAGTCTCTTATCAACAAAACAATCTCAAATATTTATTCTTCCCCCACCCCGCCCCGCCCCGATGTCTGGTCACCTCCCTGCCCTCCAGAAACACATGTCCCCTGCAGGAGGACAGCATTCTGCCATCTAGAAAGTTTCTATGCATGTCTCCTGCCTTTCTGATCAGGCCCACTGCCATGGAAAGAGAAAAATGTACTCCATTCTCCTGATTTCCTAATGCTGTGGACATGTGGGTCAGGGAAAGTAATTCCTATTTCACTTTTTCTTTCTGTGATTAAACAGCCAGGCCATGGTGCATGACCAAAGTTAAGCAGCTCTCCTCACCGGTCTCCAAAACAAGTCTGCTTACAGATGTGGGCCACATCTTGATCTCTTAACATCAACCACAGAGCAAGACCTGTACCCTAGAGATGCTCAAAAATGTTTGGTGAGTGAAAATGATCGGGTGAAGGAGTAAACAATTAAGAAAGCCAGCAGGATGAGTTGCATTAGCCATGAATTGCACTCGTATCCCTGGATATCAGGGAGCAAACACTTAGGCTTCTCTGGAAAAAATGCTCTTTCTTTCACTCTCTATTATAACAAGAAGAAGAAGAAGAAGAGGAAGAGGAAGAGGAAAAGTGGTTGGACTAGAAAAGGAGAAAGCAGATAAAGAGGAGGAGGAAAAAATAGAAAGGGCTTAGACAATTAAACACATTTTGCAATTCCATTTCTATGTGTATATTGCTTTACAGTTTTCAAGGTGTCTTCAGTTTCATTTAACACAATATATTTTTATTAAACAACTACATAACATTTGTAACAACTGGCTACAAATTGAATAGGACACAGTTTCTGCCATCGATTCACAATAATCCTGAAAAGTACAAAGGACACATATTTAGATTATGCCTTGTTTTATGATGAGCAAACTGGAGCTTTGCTCAGAATGGAAGATTATGAATATTACTTGTCCAAGAGCACAGAGCTAATCAGTGAGGGGATTGAACCTAGAATTCGAGATCATATTCTCTACCCATACAAGGCTGCATCCTTTCTCCTTTATTTAGACCAAGCAATATTCAAGCACTCGTGAACCATAGGAATGTTCCAAATATGTATACTGGACACCAAGACTTTATGCACATCCAGTAACTCATTTGTTGTGAACTTTGTTTTTATAATATAATTTACCGCCAACAATCTGAAAAGGGAGAATTTGACGATATTTATAATCCACATCTACATAATCAAGAATTAACAGCATTAATCTCCAGAATGTAATAAATATTAAATCAAGCTTTTATATGTGGCTAGTAGCTATTTGGCTATTACATTAGTTAGGCAAACTCATTTCAATACTAACGTTTAGATTTAAACTATAAACCCTAATCATATTAAAAAGCAACACTGTGCCAAATCTTGAACTGGTAGCAAATACTGATTCATACACCAAAATCAGAAGCTAAATTCCATGGAACCACCAGTGAACTGTTTTGAGCATGAATTAAATAGGAAAATATTGGACTTGAAAATCAAAATAATGTCCACAACTAGGTGTCAATCATTCCACCATTCTATTCATTTTAGCCCCTGTAATTGAGCAGGCAAGCTCTCAACAGCAGGATGGGCACCTGCTCATATAGTGGTAAGTACTGGCCAACCTTGCAGCCAAGTCCACCAGAATTAACAAACTTGACCTTGTTATTCAGTAATCAACATGGATTTTAAAAAGAAAGAAAAAACAATGAAAAACATTCATGATTCAAATGGGAACCATTTTGTAAAGAACAGCTGCAAAAGCAAATTTTACGTTTTACTCTGTTGCAATCCAAAGTAGCTGAGAGTACTGCTCTGCCACTTCTATTTTTGTAATGTCACACGCCCACAGAGAGTTCACAGGCACGTAGCTGGAGGAGAGACTGGTTCTCCCTTTTGTACCACTACCCTTCAGAGACAGGCATTGGAATTACTTCTGTTCAGGAAGGCTAATAAACATAGTAACCAGAAAAAAGAAAAAAAAAAAGAACCCAAGGCAATCAATCAATCAATTAGATTAATGGATTAATTTTCACTTAGGCCAGAATTTGAGTTATTTGTTGAGGACAATGCTGGGGAGAGTTAGGGAATAGATCAAGAAACGGGTGGATTTGAGAGGGAAGGCAAACTGGGTGAGGTTAGTGGAGTGACCTGCTATATTCATTGGCAAAAGCCTTCTGATCATTTTCTTTCTCCCACTTCAGACAGACTTCTGTCACCATCACTCCACTGAAACTGCTTTTGCCAGGATCCCAATTTGAAAAGTGAAATTTCCTAATTAAAGGAAGTGGTTGACCCTGCAGTGTGCATATAGATGTGATCCATCGTCATTCAGGTATACAACATGACTGACACCTCTCACACTTAGGCAGGGACCAAGGCTGATAGAATTGACCCTGTTACAGAAAAACTATCCCATCATATGAAGAAGGCACCAGTAAGCTATTTTCTTTCATTCATTCATCAGTTCATTAATTTATTCAACAAATATTTGTGTCCATAACATCCAGTCTAGTTCTAAGCGATAGGGATGTGACTAAGCATTTGAATAAGATTGAGGTGATACTTGCTCTTGTGGGGCTTATATTACAGTAAGCCAATAAAAAATAAATGAACAACATCATTTCAGATAGAGATAAGCACAAAGAGCAACATGGGACAGGGTAATGTGGATGAGAGCTATCTTATATTACATATCAGGAAAGGCCTTCTTGAGGATGCCATATTTAGTAACATGAAGAACTTCTGCATGCTCTGTCTAAACCACCACCTGCCCACACCCCAGTAGCAACACTCCCCAGAGTTGCCCATTCTCCCTCTTGTAGCAGCACATTTTCCATCTCTGCCGAATCATTCCTGTCTGCATGCAATTTACCTACAGTATCTCTCAATTTTTAAAAAATACCCTCGTCTTGCCTTCCCTCCCCTTTCAGATTCCACCCCATTTCATTTCTCTACTCTCCTTCACTGCAGAAATCCACTAACAAGACTTTCATCCTTTTTCTCCACCTCTCCTCCCCTCCTTTCTTGAACCTGCTTCAAACAGACCTGTTTCTACCACTCCAATGAAACTGCTCTGGTCAAGTTCTCAATGACCATCAGGTGGCCAAATCCTGTGGTCATTTTTCTGTTCTCACCTTGTCATTAGTGCTCAGTCCCTATCTCCTGGCACTCTCCACACCCTTACACATGGAGGTTTGTACTTTAGCCATCTGGGACTCTTGAAGCAAGCATGGCCAGCTAGGGATGGGCTGGAAGTCCTAGGGAGTCAAAGCCTGCAGGGGCAGCCCTCAACCAATGATAGAGAGGAACTGGTGTATAAATGCCTCAGTTTCCTTTCCCTCCTACGGGCGATTCTGACACAGGTTCTGTATAGGTTCCCAGAGGCGTCCAGTGGCATTGAGTTCACTTTCCTACAGTGATAACCTTCTTATGAACACGCCCTGTGTGGACTCCCCTCCATTCCCTGTCTTACTTACCTGCACATTTACTGGTGCCCCTTAGAATCACCTCTCATATTAACTGCTTACGATCAATTCCTTGTCTGGATCTGCCTCTGGGAGGATACAACTCTGACAAATTCGTGGCAAAAGTGACTGCAATTTCCCCCTCACTATATTTGCAATGTGACTTTGTGGCTCCTCCCATAAAGAGATGAAGATCATTTCTCCATTCCTGGAATCTGGGCTGATCTTGTGAGTTGTTTTACTTTAGGGAAAGCAACAGAAGTGACAGTGGCAAGTGATATGAGCTGAGGCCTAAATGATTGTTACATGCTTCTTCTTGCTCTCTTGGGACTCAGCCTCTCTATGTTGAAAAGCCTAGACTAGCCTGCAGAATAATGAGACATTACGTGGGCCAGTGCAAGTCATTTCTCTTCCTGTCTGTGAGAAGACTTAGCCAAAATCTGCAAAGCTAATCTGCAACTGACTCATTGCCAACCACAGACATACAGGTAATCCAACCCAAACCTGAAGAACTGTCCCACTAGGCCCTGCCTAAATTGTCAACCTATGTAATCTTGAGCTGAAAAAAAGGTTACTTTTCAAAGCCCCTAAGTATTGGGATGATTCATAATGCAGCAAAAGGTAATTGTTACATTTACTAAATCAGATGGTCCCAGAAGTGGTCCTAAGAAGATCTTCATGATGAGATTCTGGAACTCACTTGCTTACCAAACAGATGGCAGCAAGTACCCCATTTCTGGTGGCATACAGTATCACAAATAGTGAGACTCTTACCTTTGGTGGATTGAGACGGGCAGAGATGAAAGGGGATACATTGCCTTCTGTAATAGTTCTAGCTCTTGAAGTTTATGTAGGCAATGATCATTATAACAATGGCTGGCCATGGTGACTCATGCCTGTAATCCCAACACTTTGGGAGGCTGAGGCAGGCCAATCACTTGAGGCCAGGAGTGTAAGACCAGCCTGGCCAACATGGAGAAACCTCGTCTCTATTAAAAACACAAAAATTAGCCAGGCATGGTGGCGCATGCAGGTAATCCCAGCTACTCGGGAGGCTGAGGCAGGAGAATCGCTTGAACTCAGGAGGTGGAGGTTGCAGTGAGCCAAGATTGCCCCACTGCACTCCAGCCTGGGTGACAGAGTGAGACTCTGTCTCAAAAAATAATAACAATTATTATTATTATAAGGATAATTGTACTGCTTCTCTTTGTTAATGACAGAAGCCCTGAAAGAATAAAATGACAGCTATCACTCCAATTTCTAATTTGAAAGACAGAAGTCTACAAGAAGGACCCACATCTCCTGTGGCCTGAAGACAAACTGTAATGAATAATCAGACACAATATTTGGTTATAAGCGTGCTAGAGATATAAATCACCTACACTAAAGTGTAGGTCTGATATAGAAGAGGTGGGACATTGAGACCTGGAATGGGGAACTTTCAGTAGATACACTTGAGAACCTTAAATCTCCCAAATTTACTTGAATTTGCATAAAAGCCTACTTCCTTCTTGTCAGAGGAGAGTAACCTCTCATTACCTGGAGACCATGGACATGCTTCTCCTCACAAATGTCTTACAATATGATACTAGACCAATGACCAGGCTCAAGTTTCTTCATGTCATAGTGAGAAGTATTGACCCTTTTCTGGGAAGAAAGATGCTACTCACCAGGAACCAGAAGGTTCCTGCTGTTCCATATTTTCCAGATCCTACAACTTTTTTGGTGAATAATATCTTTCTTCCCAAAGAAGGTCAATGCTCCTGCTGGGGATACATATTGAGGGTATAGACTGAGATCCATAGATGTGAGGGGTTAGGGGACTCTCCTGGAGGTAAGATCCTGCAATATAACAGAAGGATTATCAGTAGCTCTTACTCCAGTCTTTCCCCCAAAGAACTGACAGTTGTTTTTCAGAGTAAATATAAACTGTGGAAAGGGAAGAAAGATCTTTTAACAGCTTTTGAATAAAGATATGGATATGGATCAACAGCTACTGTTAGGATGCCATTAAGCCTTTAATACTATCATGACACCTTGTTAGAGTTGAGATTCACAGATGTCAGGAGATAAATGGAGTCCTGGTCAAAGCCCATCTCACATGAGCTCACCCTGAGTCTATGTCCTTTGTCTTAGCTTGCATAATAGAGACAGATACACACAGCATCTGGCAGCACCTTCATATTGGTTTCCTTACCTACGAAGTTAAGAGCCATTAATGTAGGCAAGGCCAACTGGGAGTCCCTGAAACTCTCTCTCTCCCTCACCAAAGATAATAAATCCGAAGTGATGTTGCATCTGAGGGATTATACCTGAGAATAGCACCACTCTCAAAGATTTGAAACCTGCAGAGATGGCAGTTCTCATCATATCCCCATTTAATTCAACCATATGGTTTTTGCAAAAACCAGATGGATCATGGTAGCTGATGAGGGGATAGCACAAACTTAGCCAAATGATAGTCCCAATTACAGTTGTTGTGCTGGATGTGATATCTCTACTAGATTTAGAACTAGATCAAATAGCCTCTTTAACTTGATATTTGGATACTGATTTAGCAAATGCATTCTTTCCTATGCTCATTGAGAAGCGGGATCAAAGGCAGTTCACAATAACCTAGGACAGATAATTTTAAATATTTACCATCTCTACCTCTTCTGATCTTTGTCACAATATGGTCAATTAAATACGTCACAATTAAAGCCCCAAGGGACTTAAATCATCTGGACAGTCTACAGAAAATCATGCTGGTCAAGTATATTGATATCATGATAATCAGACCTGTGGAGCAGGAAATGGTAATTCTTTCCCATGTTCTGGAAAGACCCATGCATGCCAGCAGGAAAGAGAAAAAAAACACACAAAGATTCGATAAAGTTTCTAGGAACTGTGAGGTCTGGAGCATGCTAGGACATCCCCTCCAAGGTAGAGAAAAGCTATTGTACTTTGCACCTCCTACCACTAAGAAAGAGGCACCATGTTTGGTAAGCATCTTTGGAATTTGGAGACATTATATATTACACTTGGAAATCCTCCTCTAACCCATTTATTGGATGATTCAGACAGCTGCAAGCTTTGAGTGGGCCCAGAGCAAGAAATAGCTCTGCAGTATAAGCAGCCCTACTACTTGGGCCATATGATCCAGCAGATCCAATAGTGCTACAAATATCAATAGTTGAAAAGGACACCATATGGACTCTGAGACAAATCTTAGTAGTAGAAGCTCAGTCAGAACCCAAGGTTTCTGGAGCAAGGTAATGCCATCTGCATCAGAGAACTATTTGCTATTCGAAAAGTAGCTCTTGAACTGTTACTGGTACATACCTAATAGAGATTAAGTGCCTACTATGGAACATCAGGAGATTATGTGACAGATGCTGTACATCATGAATAGGGTATCATCACTGCCAACAAGCTATAGGGTTTGCATGGCTCAGCAGCAATCTGTCGTTCAATGAAAATTGTATGTTTGGGATTGAGCAGGTCTGGAAAGCACAGGTAGGCTGAAAAACCATGCCACATATCTCCATTGTACTGGGGTCTTTCCCTCACTTCACGGCTATGTGAGTTTAAAAAGTGGACTGCTTACAAACTACAGCCTTACTCAAGAGTTTCCCTGATACACAGTGAAGAGGGGAAATCCTCTCAGTGGACGGGGACATTCTGGCCATCATGTTTGTGTGGAAGAAGTGGTCCAAGGTAAGGTCTCTTGAGCATTGATGAATAATTTGACTGGGTGAGAGATCAAGAAATACAAGACTAAAGATCAGAGACATAGAAGTCTGGGGAATAACATATTGGAAAGACCTGTGGGAATGAGCATAAAGTCTGAGTCTTAGTGTCAATGCCAGCAGCTCAATCACTCAGTCACTCAAAGGCAGCAAAATAGATGTGATGATGGGCACATGACCATGAGATTGATCATCCTTACTCTACACCACATCACTCAGAAACCACCAGGCTGACAGAAAGTTGGATGGCCTCCCAAGGGACAGCTGGGGCATGAGCTTGGAATAGCTGAGATACTCCATATGATTGGAATGAAAGATGCTTATTTGAGATACAATTTAAGTTTTAAACTATTATTTGACCATTTGATGATGCATTATTCATGATAGCTGGCTAGACTACATGGGTCCAGGAACCAAGAGGTTAGGTTAGAGTGGCCTTTCCTGTAATCACTCCCAATGGTCCACTTGGAGAAATTTGTGTTTTCTCTCCCTATAATTTTAGAATCATATTGATTAAAAGTTCTGATTCCAAAGACTAAGACTTCACATTAAAAATTCCATTAAACCTTTTAACCCAAAAATCAATGAGTGTCATCTGGTCATTTTGGGCTCTCATACCAATATACACACAGGCAGAGAAATGAATGGTCATGTTGGTGGGCATAATCAACCTTGATTATCATTAGGATCTATGGTTGCTGCTGGCTAAAGGTGGCACAGAAGAGTATATCAAGGACTCAGGGATGGCTTTTTGTGCTTCTGTGTCCAGTAATAACCATGAAAGGGCAGTCAGCAATCATGGCATGACTAGGGCACAGTAACCAGTAACTCAGAAGCTTCAGTATCAATGTCTGGGACACCGATTGCACAAGAAACCCAAGCAGAAGTGTTGAATGAGCGTGAGGAGCATCTAGAGTGGACAGTAAAAGAGGGAGGTAAATGTCTATTATTTCCTTGGGATCAACTGAAGCAGCAGGGACTGTAGCTGGTCCTATTAATCCTCCTACTGAACTTTGTTTTGTTGTGTTTTAAAGAAATTATGGCTGAATTTCACTGTGAAGAATCAGTTATCAGACAGAGTGAACTTGAGATGGGACAGAATTTGACCACAGCAGTGCAAGTGTTGAGGCTTCACCCATATTTTCTTGATATCCGCTGTTCCCTTACAGGCAGATGGCTTTTAGCTGCAAGCATCTGTGACCCTCTCGCAGAGGGCATTCTCTAATCACAGAGGAATTCTTGGTCTATGTGCACGACAGGCCTGAAGTGCCAGAAAGTTCATTCCCTCACAGGATGATCTCAATATGTCAGTCAAGAGTGGGTGGATAAATAACCAATCCACCCCCGCTCGAGTAGGACAACTCTGAAGCAGATTATATGTAGTGACCCAGAAGCAAGCCCTCCAGTGGGATGGAGCTCCAGCTGCCCACATGGTAACAGCTCATTAAGGAAGCCCGCAACGGCCTCCTTCCCTTCCTTGTCTCACTTCCTCAGCCCAACTGATTTCTTCTGTAATAAGTCCTAATAACTCCTCAAGGGTTGAGTGTCTTCAGCAGGCCACAGCAAGGTTGTTTCCTTGGTAATGAAGGAAAAAAGAAAGCATTATAATAAATCTAAAAATATTATTCCCAAAGGAAGGTCTATAACAAGGAAATTACATGGCATGGTATAATGTATGTTTTTAAAACAAAATAATGACTTCTCTGTAGAAAATTGATCAAAAGGAGACCAACTGTAAGTTATTACAGTATCTCAGACAAGAAATGGTAGTGGCTTGGCCTAGAGTCTTAGAAGTGAAGATGTATTACTTCTTAATTCCAAGAGTGCGTCTGGGTTTTATCCAATCCTTTTTGTAAACAAAAACCTGCAATTTAATCTGGTAAGGCTGTCTTGTTACAAGCTTGGACTAAATCAGTGAGAAAAAAAATTGCCTATCCAGGGATGGATTCAATGTTGACTCTTTAGAACCAGGTCCAACTAGTTTAGTGAACATTTTATAAAACTAACAAAAATATAAAATTATATAAAGCCCATGTGTTACCCAAACCGTAGATTCCCTGGTCTTTGAAGTGTCATTGTCATCATTACTATGATGGAAAAAGTATAACATAATGGTAAGTTAAGAGTCAAAGAAGGGAAGCCTAACTGCCTGGATTCAAATCTATGATCTGTCCATTAATAGAGAGACGACTTAACTTTCTGAAGCTTACTCAGTTCCCTCAACTATAGAGTGGAAATAATCATAGTATTTATCATAGCTTTATTTGTAAAGATTAAGTGAGATAATAGAAAAATGAATAAACAAACATCATTAGATATCCTGCAGACATTAAGCACAGAAGAATATTATTAACAACTTTCTGTCAACACAATTGATACTTTAGATGAAATAGACATTTCTAAAAAATACATCTTCTTAAAACTGATTTAAGAAGAAATAAGAGGAATAAACTGTAATATAACCATCAATGAACTTGAATTAGTAATCCAAACTCTCTCCACAACGATAATCCAAGGACATTTAACTTCCTTCACTAGATGATTTCACAAAATATTCAAGGAAAAAATGCTGATAGTTTTATCAAACTCTTTAAATAAGAAAAAGAGGGACATGTTCCTCAATTCATCTTATGATTCTAGCAACATCTTGATGCCAAAATTCAATAAGGATAGTAAAACAAGAGGAAGAAAATAACAGACTGATCTTATCTATAAACATAAATGCAAAACGAATAAATAAGACATTGGCAAATGTAATCTAGCAATTTTCAAAAGGAAGAAATGACCAAATTGAATTCACCCGAGGAATGCAGGGTTGTTTCAACATTAAAGAAAAAAATATGTTGCTGTGATTAGCCACACTCACAGATCAAAGGAAAAAGTCCACATAAACAACGTTAATAGATGCAGAAAAAAATGTTTGATACATTTCAACATCCATTCATGATGAAGTGCCATCGTAAAGTAGAATAAGACGAAACTGTCTTAATTTGCTGACGGGAATCTACAAAAAAATCAACATCAAATATGTTTTCTTTTACTTCATTCGGGTTTATTTTGCTGTTCTTTTTCTAGTTTCCTGGAAAGATGCTTAGTTCATTACTTTTGTGACTTTCTTCTATCTTATATATTCACCTTGAGGATATAAGTTTTTCTCTAATCCTTCCCTTAACTGCGTCCTATGAGTTTGAATATGTGATATTTTTATTAGCATTTTGTTTAAAATATTTTCAAGCATCCATTATCCCTTCTTCTTTGACTCATTGGTTATATAGAAAATACATGTATTTATTTTAAAACAGAGAGGTGTCCTAGTCTTTCTCTCTTTAAAATTGTCTTTTTTTTTTTTTTTTTTTTTTTAGAGACAGAGTCTCGCTCTGTTGCCCAGGCTGGAGTGCAGTGGTGCCATCTCGGCTCACTGCAAGCTCCGATTCCCGGGTTCACACCATTCTCCTGCCTCAGCCTCCCGAGTAGCTGGGACTACAGGCGCCCACCACCACAACCAGCTAATTTTTTGTATTTTTAGTAGAGACGGGGTTTCACCGTGTTATCTCCATCTCCTGACCTTGTGATCCGCCAGTCCTGGCCTCCCAAAGTGCTGGGATTACAGGCGTGAGCCACTGCGCCCGGCCCATAGTATTCATTTTTTAAGTTGTAGACATAATTTGAGTCCTGCGATGGTACCTTCCTTTAAAGAGAATGTTTATTTGCTTCTACTGGTTGTGTGGGGGGCCATTAGTGCAAGACCACCTCAATCCAAGTTGAATCTTGAGGTTCCTCAGATGTCAGGAGAAGAGAAGCTGATCTCTGAGTCAGCATGATTGCTGGTTTACTTGTGGTTTACTCTCATTCTAAGGCTGGAGTCCTACCTTTAAATATGAGTGGGGGTGGATCAGATTTTTCACGTTCAGTGGACTTTGACTCTTGTTCCCCTTGTCCCGGGATTCTGCCAAAATCTTACTTCAGTTTTTCTGCTGTTGTCTCTGGATCAGCAAATACTCTCACAGCAAAAGTTTTAAACTTTTTTTTTTTTAAATTCCTATTTCATCTAACTGTTTTTACTTGTTCTCAATAATAGGGTTTATTCAAATTGTCTTGCTCATCATTACTGAAAGCAGACAAATCCCATTGAAAAGTATACTTTATGTCTCAAATTTCAGTATTGATCTTATCAGCAAAAAAACAATAATAGTGATAATAATAATACCAACCTACTCTTCTCTGGTGAATGTTAAAAAAGATAAAGATTGAAATACATATTTCTCTGCAGAAGATAGATTCCTGTCATTTCTTTCACCATAGTGGCATTTAAGTCATGTTTTTCAGAAGCCAGCTCTAAATTAAAATCACTATAAAGTCACCAACAAAAACCAAAGATAATATTGTCAAGATCTTCTTTTCTGTTTGCTTTAAGGATTTGTTCTATTTTAGAGTTCTCAAATAGTGGGGAATATTTTCTTAACAAAAGGGCTCAATCTTGCTGCCATAAATATATGAATAGAGGAGAAAAGCTTCCAAGTGAGAATTGAAAGGTACAATCCCCACATTAAAGGGGGTGACTTTTATTCTGTTTATAAATGGACTCAAATTTCATGACTTAATTTTACTTCTCTTAAAACTAAAAATAAATTCACTGGAACCTCAGAGTAGCAGAAATATCCCAAGTTAAAAATTCTAAAATTACTTCAAAGGCTTTGGGGTTCATGAAAAGAAGTTCCATTCTCAAAACTCTGAAAATGGTTCAGTTTATTCCCAAGGCCTGCTCAGGAATGAGAGCTGAATCTGTTTTATTTTCAAGACTAAAAACACATCCAATTTTATTGAGTTTATTGCACAATTAGGCTGCAGATTTGAGGAGCCAAAATAACAAAATTACAAATCATGTTTTGTACCTCACCCAAACTAGATGACATTTCTCCAAATTAATCAGCTACCCCATAAAGGATACTAACATGAGATCTGCAGAGACTTTCTTCATGCCAAAATATTGTGGTGACTTTGTATCTAAACAACAGCCATTTCCAAGAAATGCTGAAGACAGCTTGTTTCGAAGGCCAGGATCTTTCAGGTGTATCCCAGCACTTATTTTCCTATGTCCTGAATACACTTAGGTTGCTGGCTTTAGCTCCATTCTGATTCCTCATACACTGTTTTCTCTCTGTTCCTAAAACATTGTGTCATCATTTGTTGTGAACAGTTGGAGAAACATACAAAGGAGGCCTCCAGGCAAAGCTCTTTCCAAAGTGAGAGGAGCTGCTGAAAGATCTTGACTGGTCCACAATGTCAAAAAAGAAAAAAAAATGACAAAGCCAAAGTTCCCCATCAACTTAAAGAGAGGATTACTTTAGAACTCATTTCATTGGCAGGACAAAGTATTTCATATGGTCTCTCAATTCTCTCTAACATCTTCCAAACCTCTTCACTGACTCTCATCCAGATACTTGCCATCACTCTCCCGCAGTGAATCCCAAGCTCTTGGCAGCATTGTAGGAATGACTGTGTTTGGCAAGCTTTCGTTGCAGTGGGCAAGTGCCACATATAAACTTCATGTGGAAATATGCACAAATACCTAACAGCGGGCATTCAAACACACTTGTTTGAAGATGCTAAGCTTTTTCTAATACTTTCTTCATTTGCATCATAAGAGAAAACATTCATCATGTGTCAGGGGGCAGGGGGTAAAAAGGAAGAGAAACACAAAATGAATCAGATATTCTCCATGTAAGCATTGATGGTCACTTGGCCAACCTAGCAAAACATTAAAGCCAGAGCATCTGGTCTTGGTTATCCTCTGCTTTTCCCTTGAGTCTTCTTCCTTCAACAGGCATCTGTTTATCTGCCTCCCATCCTCCACTTTCTAAGTTCTCCAGACACGAAGCTGGTACTGTTTCCTGTGTTGCATTTCACTACTGAGAACCTCATGTTCCAGCTTTTCCCTTGTTCTCACCTAAACTGTCCTGCATTTCAGTTTCTCAGAGCTTTGCTCTGTTCTGCTCTGCTCTCTCCAAACTGAATGATTCTTTCTGGCTCGTGTGTAGATACAAGCTGTCTACACTTTGCAAAGTTCTCTCATGCATGAATTTCAGTTACCACAGTTACCAGCAGTTCCCCCCAACAACATAGTTCCAATTTCCCTTACCACAGTACATTAACTCTGAGTAACTGCATAAAGTACAAACTTCACTGTTAGCTCTTCAGTCCACAGATAACCACGCAATAACAGATGTACATCATGATCAGAGACCAACCACGTCACTTCCTTCACATTCCCCCAGTGACTGGTCACTGTGCATCTGTTATCAGTTCATGCACAGACAGAAAAGCATGTGGTCGTGTTGCCTCCTTGGCTCCCAGTGGTAAATATACATGACGTTTTATAAAAATGAATACTGAAAAGAGGGAATTAGTTAATAAACATGACAGTCTAGCAAAAAACAAAAAATGATAACGGTGAAAGTGAAATTCACATTGAAAGTAAATGCAGTTATAGGAAAAATAGCTGACTGTGGGGATGTGAACCTCGTGTCTATTGGAAAGACTCTAGATAGGCAGCCAGAGGAACTTAAGGAAGGCGAATTTATACACAAGAATTAGGAAGGCAGCAACAAGGAAAAGAATGAAAGTTAAGATAAGATGTCTGAGAGAAAGATACATCAGCAAAAAAAAAAAAAAATCATATTGAAGGAATTGAAAGATGTTTCATGACATTGAAAGTTCAAAGGATAAAATGTTGGAAGCTGATCTGAACTTAGAAAGGACTGCGAGGCCGGGCGCAGTGGCTCAAGCCTGTAATCCCAGCATTTTGGGAGGCCGAGGCGGGCGGATCATGAGGTCAGGAGATCGAGACCATCCTGGCTAACACAGTGAAACCCCGTCTCTACGAAAAATACAAAAAATTAGCCGAGCGTGTTGGTGGGCGCCTGTAGTCCCAGCTACTCGGGAGGCTGAGGCAGGAGAATGGCGTGAACCCGGGAGGCGGAGCTTGCAGTGAGCCGAGATCGCGCCACTGCACTCCAGCCTGGGGAACAGAGAAAGACTCCGTAAAAAACAAAAAACAAAAAACAAAAAAAACCCCCCAAAAAAAACAAAAGAAAGGAGTGTGACATTCTGCCAAGGCATAGAAACTATGTTCGCTCCATAGAGTAAGGTTTATGACAAAAAGAAGGCAAGCACTCTTCAAACTACTCTTCATAAGATTTTTACAAAAAATAAAACTCCTGAATGCTCCATGTTTCTAATGACTTAAATTAGACTGTACTAAATAAATATTAGTTTTACTGTATTTTTCGGTTTTCTGTATATTTATATCTACAGTAAGAGAGGTTTTCACATTATGGAAAAAAATTGAAAAACCACAAAGCAATCATAATGATTATGAAGATGGTTTTGCAGGGTAGCAGAGCTGTTTTGATTGTCCCACACATCATGCAGGTCAGGGACTGACATTCTACGCTCAACAACAGGATAACACCACAACCCCTCTTTGATAGAATAGTTACATGTTAAAAGCTCTTCGTTAAAAGTATTACATAAGCAATAATTGTGCCTCTCCAACTCTAAGTGAAAACAGCCATCACACTATTTTAATTAAGCAGGACTGTATACAGTCACGTGCTACACCATGGTATTTCAATCAGTGACAGGCTACATATATGACAGTGGTCCTGTAAGATTATAATACCATCTTTTCATTGTACTTTTCCTATGTTTAGATAAGTTTAGAGATACAAATACTTATAATTGTGTTAACAGTTGCCTACAGTATTCAGTACAGTAACCTGCTGTAAAAGTTTGTAGCTGAGGAGCAATAGGCTCTACAATATGCCCTAGGTGTGTAGTAGGCTATACCATCTAGGTGTGTGTGAAGGCACTCTGTGATGTTTGCACAATAATGAAATCACCTAATAATGGATTTCTCAGAACACATCCCTGTCACTGAGTGATGCAAGACTGTATATTCTAATTGATATCTATTCCAGCCCTCCAGCTTCATTTCTCTGCTACTCACTCTCCTTTACTCTTCAGGCTCACTGGCCTTTTTAAAAAAAAAAATTAAATATTTTGGATAGACAAAACATATAAAGAGTATTAAAATTAACTGCCTACTACATTCCTCTGCTTAAAAAAACAATTATTACAATATTGCTGAAGCCCCTGTGTTCCCCTCCCAGATTGCACCCCCCACATCATTCCTCACCACCACCAATACCTCTAATTCCAGATTCTATGTTTGTCATTCCCATTGTTTTGTTGCTCCTATTTTTTGGCATATCTTGAGCATTCATATTCTTTTCCTGATCCTGGACCCTTTCCCGCCTCCCCAGCACTGCTGCTGTTTCCTTTAGCACAAATCCCCTCCTCTGCTCCACAGCCCTGCCCACCACAGTTCCCTGCTACTTTATTTCAGGTGAGAACTACATTTCATCATCACCTTCTCGGAGAGAAGGGACCTGGGACCTCCCTCACTGGGTCAGCTCCTGTATTGCAAGTTCTCATAGCACCGGGCCCCTCCCCTTTGCACTGGGCGTTTCAGATGTGGTTTTGCATTCATTCGTGTGATTCCTCTATAAGCGGAGGTCTCCACACTGCTCCTGAGGGCAAGAACCATGTCTGCATTCACTGGGCACTTCATCCTAGCACTGTGCCCTGTGCCTTGCATCTAGAAGTCACTTGATTCAGATTGAATCAACAGGGACAAGACTTTCCTTGTTGTTATGCTCTTTGGGAAGCTCTCATAAAAATCTGAAGGTCAAAGCCCTCTGGCCACACATTGCAAAACCAACAAAATAAATAAATAAAAATTTAAAATGTGAAAACCAAATTCCAGCAATGGCCAATGAAAAACATGCGTACCAATCCCCAAAGATCAGTGTGATGGAATTTGTCCCACAGTACTGAAGAAAACTGGGCACCTGGAAGCAGCTTCCAAAGTGAATTTTCTTCTGCTGTGGCCTAATTTACAGATTGGGAAGTTTGTGTCTGTGAAAAGGTGGCACAGGCAGCACAGGCTCCCCTGCCCAACTCATGGGTAGTGATGATTTCGGCAGAACTTAAAAGAAACAGAAGGGATGTTTGGAAGAGAAAAGAAAATGTAGCCTCAGACATTCATCAGAGGCTGGCTGGATTAGGAAATCTTTTAGGAGGGGGCAAAAAAAAAAAAGGCCATTTAAAGGTTTCTTGCTCAACAGTATGCATTTTTAATGAGACTACTATGTACTTTACAGTCCTTCTCACCCAAAGACCTCATCTCCCAGCTCTGCTCCCAGGATCTCTCCCTTGCCCACTGCCACTCCTGACACTTACACTTACATCAGCTCATTAATCAGCACTTGCCCTTTGTGAAATACGCAGCTCCAAAATATTGTAACCTCGGCTCGTGTTAATTACCTGGACAGTTGCACAGGATCCTGAGGGAAGTCAGAGACCTCTGCATACAGAAATGCCTCTGCCAAGCCTAATATTAGGATTTTATATTTTTAAAAAACCTCTTTTTAGTATCCGACGTTCTTGGTCAGAACACATCTTAGAAAGAATTGTATCATGTACAGAGCAAGTGCATCTCCTATACAAAATTCTCTTGGGTTCCACTAGCCTAGATTTGGAACCTTTTAGATATAAATAACAGAGTTTCTGTAGAGTCACATTAAAGTAGGTGTTTTTGATTTAGGGTTTATGAATGACCTGGGGCGGGGAGGAGGAGGAATCCATGCCATCCATGAAATTGTAGGCATGCTTTTAAGTGCTAAGGCATTCTTCTGTAGCAAGAATGATAGCATTTATTAAATCCTCAAAGCAGTTCACAGCCCCAGCAAGAATCTTCTCAAATCTATTTGCTATTATTGCGCTGGTGAGTTAACCACAAAACTAATCTCTAAACTTGATTGGCCTAAATGCCTTGGACATTGAAATGGCCCCTCATGGCACAGGAGCAAGATTGAAATTGTGAGAAGGACAAAAGCATTATTCCTCTTGTTAATTACTCGTTATTCCTATAATGGTTTTCTTGGGATGTCTATGGACGTCTTACACAAGGAAAGAAAGCATATCATTTACTAAAATTCCAAAGAAACCAGAGCTTTAGGTATACACAGGCAGTGACATTAATTTGACAAGGGGTCTCTGAGATAAATTTGGCAAAGGTAATCTTCTCATCCCCAGAGATGCCTTGCCTGCTGTGTAGGGCTGAAAGCAGGAAGCACAGGGGAAATAAACTGGAGCGGTGCTGGGTCCTGCTCCCGACCACTCATGGGAGCCAACAGTGTGCTTCTCTTTTCAACAATATTTTCAGTGACACCACATTGGCAGCTTGGCATTGGCCATGCAGGGAGTATGTACACCCATGAAAGACAGCAAACACTATAAATACTTTCCTCAGAGATGCAATAATTAACATTTACCAACACATAACTGATCAAGACCCTTTTGTGAGTTTTCAAGCTGTGCAGGGCTGGTTGTCCAGAGGCCATGCTTAGAGACTAGATGAAGACACATCAAAAAAATTTTTTTAAATGCTAAATTATAAAGTAAAAAATGTGCATGTACCAAATTTAAAGGCATTTTTTAATCATTTTGATGCAAAATTCTGAATAGGCTTATGGGAACAGAACTCTTCACAATTATTTGGTGCCTGTGTGTTGATGGGGCTTCGGGCTCAGGCTTTGTCTGTGTGTGGAGAATCCAGCACAGCTGTGGACACAGATGGAATTTTATTTTGCTTTCCCAAACAACCAGCTTATTCTTCACTGGGCCAATGACCACAGTTCCACCTTTTTCAAGGTTTCCCAAACAAGATGTTTGTGGTGATTTTGTTTTGTTTTCGTTTGTTTTGCAACTCTCAGAAGCTCCTGACCAGTTAGGTTGTAAAGAATAACAAGATGATTTGGGTAATATAACACAGACAAGCTCAGGTGAGATTCCCTGGCGTTACCCCTGAAGGGTCAGGCTCTTGATCTGGAAGGAGCTAAATGATAATATCCCCTTTTCTGATGCAGCTGCCACAGAAAATAGAGGAAACAGCTCAGTGAGAAGAAACTAGATTCCACTCTGCTCTGACTTCACCAGCTCACCTAGTGCTCTATGCCACCAGGGCAGCCAGAGGCTAGCAGGTTTCTGCAGGACTGAAACACATGAACCTCCAAATTCATGTGGGTTATACTGGCAAATACTGCTCCAGTTGGAAACCAAACATCTTTTTGATTACTGGCTATGTTAGTTTCTGTCTGCTGAGATGCAAATGCCAGAATGGGATTAGATGTACAAGAGATTTATGGGGGAGGCATCCAGAGAGTTAGGAAGCACCTTCAGACTACAAGGAAGATCTGACAACTGTGGAAGGAAAAAGGCAAGGGAGGAGAATTGGGCAAGAGGAGACCGGGACCACAGCCCAGTTCTAGGCAAGATTCGGTGAGACCGCTGGCAAGCACCCTAGTCAGAGTCACCTGGTAGGAGGAGTCCTGTGTCTCACCAGATTGGGCCTGTCTTAGACCATTGCCAAGCTCAGTCTGACTGAGAGCAGCCCATGGGGAGCGTGGCTTCCAGCGAATGTGAGGTAGATCCAGAGGACACCAGCTTTTGCTTCTTCAGCAGATCTGAGTGGTGCATTTTCACGGCCACCATGCTGGTCATTGTCATACTTGCACAAATACTGCTGTCACTGAATTTGCTTTTTTGCTTTTTTTAATGCAAGGGCCTGCAATGGCCCTTTCATGAAAGGCTGCTATGTGAGAAGTACAAGGTCATGCAACAAATATATTTTTATATATGTTGCAATTCTCTTGGGAAAAAGTTTGCAGACTAGAAATCACAACTATGTGAGGGTCTTCCAAGGCTGTTTATTGACTTCGGCTTGCACTCAAAATGCACAAAGTGTCTAAGACACGATCTACAGGAACAGGAAACTGCAGAAAATGTAAGGGATTGGGAAGCTGGAAGCTCAGGCAAAATGTGGTTCCATCCTTGGGGATAAGAATATATACCTCTCGACTCACATATGAGGAGAATGAGTAGGAACTGACATTGGTTGTGCATGAGAAATCTGTGCTCTGTATTCTACATTATCTTTGCTTTCTTTCCTTTTATCCTCTATGGCATTAAGTAATGTCCTCTAGAATGTTCTAGTCCTCAAAATTTAAGAACTCAGAAAAGTGATCTTTTATTTACTCTGGGGACAGAATTTTAGAAAGGAAGTCAGTGCAATGGTGGCCACAGTAATTTAAGAAGAGAAAACCCATGGGACAGATAAAATCTAGGAGGAATAGAGGCAGATGCACTTGGCCCCAATACCTTGTCTCACCTGGGCAGTCTCCTATGAGGTCTAAAACTTTGGAGAGTCTGCATTTTGTTTTAATAAGGGAGTTCAATTACCTTAAATAGATTATAAAAATGTATGCCTCTTAGTGAACCGAAGGCTCATTATGCAACACCTTCTAAACAGTGTTCTGTAATCACTATCACAGACTCAGGAACTCAACAAACCATTAGCCCTTCCAAGCCTCTTTCAGAGGTTTTCTGTGAATCTCCAGCATCCCAGTCACATAGTCCTTCGAAGGCAGCACCTACAGTCTGATGTCAGAGGCCTGGATTATTTCGGGAGCTCCCAGTCACCCCTTAGCCACGTGCAACATTGCCCACTTTGCTATGCAATACAGATTTAAAGAAAAGATTCTCTTGGTTAGGTTCTCAGAAATATTAGTAGGCCAGGAAAATAGTCTCTCTGTCTCTCTCTCTGTCTGTCTCTTGGAAGTCTACCAAGAAATAAGCGCTGAATAAATGAACAAATGGATGGTGCAATCAGGCGAGAATTCAGACTAATTTTCATGCTACTTTCTAATATCCTATACACCCAAAGAACTGGCCTTATGCCTCTCTCAGTGGACAGTACAGTAGATGTGGCCCAAGACCTCTTCCCAAGCCTGCTGCAGATGACAGGAGATATAACAAGAATACTTGACTTCTTCCTTTCATTTGGAACTGAGCTCTTGTCCTTCTAAGAGATGAAGGATAATTCTCTGTATTTTGCTCAGTGTTTCATAGTTTTCAAAGCAATTTTATAAGTTATCTTCTCTAAGACTCATATTAGATTTATAAAGCAGGAGCTACCATATTATCTTCATTTTCCCAAAGAGAAAACTGAGGCCCAGAGAAGTTGATTAACTTGTCCAAAATCAAGCATCAGGGAGTGTTTGAGCTGAAATAATGGTGATAAACAACAGCAACAGCAACTACTTATTGAGTGCTTATTTTGTACTAAATACTAAAAGCTTTATGTAGACTACCTCTAATTATTAAAAGAGCCTTGTAAAGAAGGTATCTATGTGTTCGTTTTGTAAACAGAGTAAGCAGCAAAAGGCCATTCATATATAGACCCTCAAAGAACATTAGCAGATTGATCGATTGGAATAGGTAATCTGTTGGCTGAGTCCAAATCTATGAAATTTTTAGAAAGAGATTTAGACTTTTCAAAGAAATGTAGTTAGGCAGCAAACAAAAAAGGGAGGAGATATTCATCTAATTCAGAAACATCGGTTTTTCTAATGGGCTGAACTACGGTATTCAAGTATAAATTTTCCCTCTTGTACTCCTCTTTGATTAAATCCCTCTCTGTCAAAGCTGGCCTAATCTTTAGGTGGAGTCTGATATGCTGTAACTGGTCTGGAGGATCCTCAAAAGACCTCTACTTAAAAACCCTTCCCCACCAACAATCCTATAACCTATATTCCATAATTGTAGCTACCATGCTTGTAGTTTGAGAATACTCTAATTAAAATAGGAAAGAATATTACAGGTGGTCCTTGTTTGACTCTCTAGCTATTATTTACCTCTTAGAGTGAACAAAGATTTTAAGCACATACTTTAATGTGAGAGGAAGGCAGGAAAATAAGGCAATCTGAGTCTGGAAGAGAAAAGGAGGAAAAAGCTTCAGAATGAAGGCACAGCTCGTAGAAAACTTAATTCACACGTTTGACTGAGCCTATCTTATTTACTAGGAGAAAATTAGTGCACAGTCATACTTCAAGTCATTTCACTCATTATTCCCCAACTGTTTCCCCAATTTCTCATCATTTCATCAACACTTCCTCCCCCTGCACACTCACACTCACACATATAAACCTGTTCCCAGGATATGATTCAGACACTAGAGAAAATATATCTCTGGCATGATTCCTTCCACAATTTAATTAATAAAAGCAAAGTAACAGGCATGATAATCACAATGAAGCAAAACCACTAACAATGGAAGAAAAATAAGAGAAAAAATATACTCACTGGGAAGATGTTTTATTGCTAAAGTGGGTTACTAAGGTCCCCACTATTGCTCATTTTCTTAGAAGGCTTAAATAGTATAGTCAACTCAATTCTGAGTTGGCATCAATACTACTGGAAATGCTCTTCCATTTCCAAAAACAGAATGGTAGAAGAGAAAGTTAGCCACGCACATGAGTATACCTGTATTCAGGAACTGATGGTGTGGTTCTATGCTTCAGAACATGACCCTGGCAGTCCCTTTCCATTCTTCCTCAAAGATCACTTTTCAAAGCACAGCTCAATTTCTTACTTTCCAGAAGCCTTCCTGGGTCTCTCAAACCTAGCAGAATCCCTTCTTTCTCAGAAATCTTAGTGCTCATTTAACTCATAGACTATAATACGACAGTGGCAGCAAGGGATGGTTTCTATTCATGGAGTACTGGGTGGTGTTGTTTTGTTTTCCAGAGCCCAGTGAACAAGACTGCATAGGCTTAGCTGCATTTGTAAACCTCTCCATCCCATCATTTAGAAAGCTGAGCCAGGCGTCCTGAGCAGCTGGCTCTGAAGCCTTTCACCTAGCATGGCTGCATGTAGTCCATTGATTGCATCTATAAATGAAGAAACATTCAGGAAATGCAGCCTTATTGATAAAGGGGACCAGGGACCTGGGGTTCTGTGTGCACATCACTGGGGTTCCATTTCATTTGTCTGCCTCTACTCACGAGCAAGAGGGATTTACCCATAAAACAAAACAGGCATTTTGGCAATTCCTGGATGCTGCGTTCATCTCTTGGCACATCTTATTTAGGAAATTGAGCCAGCTACCAAACCTAGGAGGGAATCTGAGGAGTCACTCAGATAGAGTGACCAACTGTCCAGTTTATCAGGGACTGAAAAGGTTCCTGAAATGAGAGTTTTCAGATTTAAAACCAAGGCCGTCCAGGGTAGAGTAAGGCCCCTAAGGATGAGGACTGATTCTTGTCCAATGGACAGAAGGCATATAAGAGGCCAAGGATTCAGTACCATGTCTGGGTCAGCAGGAGAGGGAGGAGAAACACTTGAATTGTAAACGTGTCTTCCAGAAGAATGAGACCCTTGCAGGATATGGTTCCTCCAGCTTGTTCAGAGGAAAACATGTTCATGGAAGATATTATGCATACAATTCCAAATCAGGAAATGGATGATAACATAAAAGAGGCCCTAAGTCCCGTGATCAGAGAGACCTGAAAATCAGCCCAAGTGACCCCACAGAGGACCATGCTACAAAAACCCCTGGGCTCCCAATCAGCAGCAGTGCCACCTGCTTCAGCAGAGTATGCCTCCAGGGCAGGCTGAGAAGTCTCTGATGAAGGAAGGTCCCAAGAGAGCAGTCCCTGCCCCAGGGACACAAGACCATCAATGCACATACGCTGAAGATCACATGGCATGGCTGGATTTCTTTCCTAATGAGACTTCATGTTAAGGCATAGGACCATCATTTCTGCCCTAGGGGAAAGTGGGATTTCCTGGGAAGAACTGTTCGGGGCTTCATCCTCTTAGAAGCTAGACAGCTCCAAGAGGCAATAGAAGACCCTTTTGACTATGAGCATCTGCAACACAAGATTTTCATTCCAAAGTGAGAATCCCAAAAGTCCAAGGGCCATGCGATAAGATAACAAAGCTTCCCAGGCCTAATATTTAGCAATTTGTCACCTTGCTCTTCTCAAACAGGGAAAAAACCTGGTCCCAAGGTAATCAGATTTCTAACACTGAAGAGCCTTTCAGGAGGTGGGAGGGACAACTGTTACGAACTCCTTGTAGCTCTTGCTAAGCTGTGGCTCCTGGGAGCACCCAAGCTGAATGTGGGTGGCACAACTCTAAAATGTTATTTTCCAATTTGTTCTAAATCCTCCACATGCTGGGAAACTGGACCACTTGCCAGAAGCAGAGCCCGGCCCCTCCAGCTCTGATTTTCAGCAGCCAATAGGACAAGATGGACTGCCAGAAGCTATGCATCTTGGTGTCCAGGTGATGCTACCCTGTAAGCAACAAGCTTTTAAAAAAATTCTGGAGTTTTACACACGCTCTGAAGAAAACAATCTTTTTGGATTTTTGCTTCAAGTCAGTGACATCTTTGATGGAGCTGGGTAATTGGAAAAGGGATTTAAATATGTCTGGAGGCTTCCCACACTGTAGAATTTGCAAACACTGTACGGAATCCGTAAGCAAACAGAATTTACAAAGAACCTGTCCCCTCTGGAATTATTCAAGGATCCAATTTGAAGAGATTTTAGTTTATTTTGAGGTGATGCCAGAAGGCCTTGAAAAGAAGAACAAAGCAGAGTGGGGTGTGGTGTGGCGGGGAGGGACAGAGGGTGGGCGTCAGGGAGTGTCACTTTCCGGTAGAGAAAAAAAGACTGGTATGATCACCCATCTGTGACGGTGACAAAGCATTTTAAAGGAAAAGCTCAAGGGATGGGGCTGCCCTAGAGTCATTTTTAACGTGTGTGTTGTGTTTGTGTGTGAGTGCACATTGCATGTTTCTAAAACACATTCTCTTTTAATTCATTAGGCAGAGAGAATATTCTGACTTTGAACAACCTGCTGATTTTCCTGCATAGAAGCTATTGCTGGACACACAGAACCCTGCATACCTGTGCGTACACATGTGTAGAGGCACACAGTTCCATCTGGAGGTGCAAGATTCATTCACAACGCCTTACACTCACAACCATTTAAACTGCTTAGAAATGCCCAGGGACCCTCCACCCACCACTACCACTACGGACTCTGAGAGACTGCGCTTCACAGTCTCTGGAGAGATTTTTTAAATAAACATTTTTCATTTAAAAATAGTTTTAGATTTACAGAAAGAAATTGAGAAGATAGTACAGAGAGCCTCCATATACTCCACACATTCATTTTCCCCTATTTATTTACATACTTATGATTATCTATTTATTTTAAGAGAGGGTCTACCTCTGTCACCCAGGCTGGAGTGCAGTGACACAAGCATGGCTAAATGCGGCCTTGAACTCCTGAGCTCAAGCCTTCTTCTTGCCTTGACCTCTGAAAGTGCTGGGATTACAGGTGCAAGTAACTGCACCAGACCCTCCCTTATTATTATCTTACCTTAGTATGATGCATTTGTTGCAATTAATGAACCAATATTGATAGATTATTATGAACTGAAGTTCATACTTAGTTTTTACCTAAAGTCCTTTTTCTGCACCAGGATCCCATCCAGGATACCCCATTATATTTAGTCCTCTCATCTCCTTGGGTTCCTCTTGGCTGGGACAGTTTCTCAGAGTTTCCTTGTTTTTCAATGACCTTGACAGTTTTGAAAAGTACTGGTCAAGTGTAGAATATCCTTCAACCAGGATTTTTCTGACATCTATCTTGTGATTAGGCTGGAATTGTGGATTTGAGAGAGGAAGACCATGGAGGCAAAATGCCATTGTCATCCTGCTACAACAAGGATACATGATATCAATGTGTCTTTTCACTGTTGACATTGGCCTTCATCACCTGACAAGGTAGTGTTTGTCAGGCTTCTCCAATGCACGCCATGCTTTTTGGAATGAACTTACCATGTGCAGCCTGCACTTAAAGAGTGGAGAGCTATGCTTACCTTTCTTGAGGGGAGAGTATCTACCTAAATTAATTCTGCATGGGACATGTGTCTGTTTTCCTCCAGTTATTTATTTATTCAATCAATAATTTATTTATACTAGTATGCACTCATCAATATTTACTTTATACTTTAGTTTATATTCCATACTACTTTACTTTGTTGCTCAAAATAAAGTTTTGGCCACTGGGAGCTCTTTTAATTCACTCCTGTGTCTCTTTGACACCCTTCTCCCACCCACCCCATGCCTTGCGATATTATGGCTTAAAAAATACTTCCATTACTTTCTAGAGCTACAAGATATTTCAAGTTCATCTTGTCTATTTCCTTTCCCAGTCCTAGAATTATTATTTCCCTAACGAGCCCTGGTTTCTTTTATTAAAGACTATTAGTATTAGAAAACAAGATCTGGGCACTAGGTGTGCTCACTGCTACTGGGGTATAACCACAGCCCTTCTTCAGACAGAGCAAGGGTATATATGTATGCACACTAACCTTTTTATATGCATATATCTATAACTATTGCTTTATGTAACCATCTGTAACCTATATTAAGCTAATTATGATGTCTCCTCTGAGGGATTTCAAAATGTAGAATATTGCTTAAAAGTTAGATCTATTTCTTAGAAAGAACATTCTAAGAGGATTCCAATCTAGACTATTAGAGGAAGAAACTTGAACCACAGATATCTGTATAAATGTGTTTGAGAAGGTCAAGGCCTGATTAAGTTAGCGGCAGAGTATGTCCTAAGACCCTGAATAGCCAACAGACGGAATTAAGCAATTTTAAAAAAACAAGGCTTATTGTCATTGTTAAGAATTTGCTTCCAGTAAACTTTGTTTTTTTTACCCCTTAGAAGTCGCAGATGTGAATTCACCACTTTTTAAAATTTTTCAAATATTTTATTTGGCTTTTTATAAAATAGACTATTTTTTAGAGCAGCTTTAGCTTCACAGCAAAATTGAGTGGAAGGTACAAAGATTTTCCATATACCCCCTACCCTCACACATGCACACCCAACTTTGGGAATAGCTGGGTTAGATAACACCCAGTTCATGATGAGCAGCTCAGGTCTCATGGTAACTTGGTGGCCCATGGCTAAGTGTTCAGTTTCTTTTATGACCCAATGACAGCCCAAGAACTGACTTTCAAAAGGAGAGTAGTTATCTGCAGATGGTGGAAGGGCCTTGCTCCAAAATCTTAAAGGCCTGCCCTGTGATTCTTCTATAGGTGCCTACCAAAGGCCTCAAACAGCATCCCTGTCTGCCACTAGCACCTCAAGCACCACTGGATCTGCTGGATCATATGTCCCAAGTGAAAGAGCAGCTTGCACAGCAGCCTGCACCTGTTGCAGAACCTTCTACTGTTCTGGGCCCCATTCAAAACTAGCAGCCGTTTGGGTCACTTGGCAAATGGTTCAGATTAACATGCCCAAATTATGAATGTGTTGCCTCCAAAACCCAAGTAGGCCCACTAAGCACTGTGCCTCTTTCTGGGTTGTAGGAGGGGCCAGATGCAACAGCTTATCCTTGATCTTAGAGGGGGTATCTTGACATTCCCCACACAATTAGGATCCTAAAAATTTCACTAAGGTAGAAGGCCCCGGAATTTTAGTTTGATTTATTTCCTACCCTCTGACATACAAATGTCTTACCAATAAGTCTAGAGTAGCTGCTACTTCTCCTTCACTAGTCTGATCGGTATAATGTCATCAATGTAATGGACCAGTGTGATATTTTGTGGAAAGAAAAGTGATCGATATCCCTGCAAACTAGACTATGACATAGAGTTGGAGAATTAGTATACCCTGAACTGGGACAGTGAAGATATACTGCTAGCTGAAGGCACATTGCTTCTGGTGGGCCTTATAGATAGGGATAGAATAAAAGGCATTGTCAGATCAACAGCTGCATACCAGGTACCAGGAGATGTGTTAATTTGTTCAAGTGATGAAACCGTATCTGGTACAGCCGTTGCAATTGGAGTAACCATTTGATTAGGCTTACAGTGACCTACTGTCATTCCCCAACATACCATCTGTCTTCTACACAGGCCAAATAGGAGAGTTGAACAGGGATGTGGTGGGAATTACCCACCTCCCGCATCTTTGAAGTTCTTGATACTAGCACAAATCTCTGCAGTTACTTCAGGGATGTGATATTGCTTTTGATTTACGATTTTCCCAGGTAGAGGCAGATCTAATGGCTTGTACTTGGCCTTTTCCACCATCATAGTCCTCATTTCACAGGTTGGGGAAGAAATGTGGGAATTCTGCCAGCTGCCAAGTATGTCTATTCTAATTACGCATGCTGGGACTGGGGAAATAACCACAGGATGGGTTCGGGGATCCACTGGATCCATACCTGAGCTAAAACTCCATTGATCATCTGACCTCCATAAGCCCCTATTCTGACCAGAAAGCTAAGATGATGTTACAGGTCTCTCAGAATCAATGTCAGTTCAGAGCTAATGTCTAGTAGTCCCCTAAAGGTTTGATTTCCTTTTCTCCAGTGCACATGTACCCTGGAAAAAAAAACACAAAAAAAAAAAAACCATAGGTCCCTTTGGAGAAGGCTTGGAGAATGATTAACAGTATAAATTTTTAGTAGCGTATGGGGTCTTTCCTGAAGAGGACCTGACATCACTTTCATTCAGGGGGTTCTGGGTCTGCAAACTGGCTCATGTGGGAATTGATTGAGGGGCCATGATTTGAGTCTCAGTTTTTATTATTTGAATTAAACTTTTGTTCACTTGACCTGCAAGTTTTCTACTTATACAGATCAAGTAAAAATTTAGATAGGCTTCCTGACTGTTTCACTTCTAGGAACACCATGATTAATTTGCAAATGTCACAGATTTACACAAGTCAGACTATTCTGATTTTTGCTTTGTCTCTGCTGTTTTTTATGGTAACTATGCCCATCTTGCCTTTGACAGGATTCTGGGATGACAGCTGCCTCTTGGCTCCTGCCATCCCAGAATCCTATTACACCCACTGGATTTAAGTTTTCCAGTTGAATATCTGTGGTTCCCACTAGAAGATCTGGCCTATTGAGAAGAATAATCATGGAGCTCTTCAGGGACGCTGGGACTCCTCTCACAAACCACTCTCTTAAAATGTTGGTGAAAGGTATATTTTCTTGACTTTCCCAGCATGGGTCAGCAGGTTTTAAGTGACAGGTCCACTTTAGCATTTCAGTCTCCCTAAGCCTTTGAATCCCTTCCTCTATGTTAATCCAAGGGCAATCAGGCGTCTCCAACTTCTTCATGGTGGGCCATCTTTTGATCCATATTTTAGCCAACCAACCAACCAACCAACCAAACAATTACAGCTCTTTCTAAGTCCCTGAGCTGCGACAGTAAATGCAGAATCTCAGCTTAGTGGGCCCAAATCAATAAAGTCAACCTGATTCCATTTTTTTATTCCTTCCACTATTACCCCTCACCCTTAATACCCATTCCCATGCATATTCCCTGGATTTCTGCTGGTATAAATTAGAAAATGCAAGTAGTTCTTTTGGAGGGTAGTGCACTCATGGGTCACATTTTGTACTTTGCCTTTAGGGGCCTGCTGGGACTTGAGTCTAGTTATAGGTCTAGAAGCAAAGAAGGGTAGTGGAGGTGGGTCTTTGGGAGAATCAGCAGTGTCATGGTTGGCCACTGCTTCAGAGGTGGCCATTACCATTTCCTCAGGCAATGCAGGGTTAATCCTCTCAGACAGAGGTGGAAAGGGACATACCATTATGGGAAAATGCTATGGAAGAAATGCTTAAAATAATTAGAAATCATAGAAACATAAATTAAGTCCATACATATAAGAGTGCGTAAAATAAAAAAGCTATGTAATGCTAAGCTCTGATAAAAGATTGTGGAGATAGAGAACTTTCATGAATTGCTGGTAGGCGTATAGTCTGGTGTAGCCACTTCAGAGACCTATCTGGTTGTACTTAGACAAATTAAGAACACACAAACTCTAATATACTAGAATTCATCAGTTCCACTTGTGGGCTTATATGCCCAAATTATTTTACACAGAATCACAAGAAGACATGAGCAAAGATTTTACTACAGTTTTACTTATGACATTGAGGAGCTAGATGCAACCTGGTGTTTACTCTGGGAGATAAGCCAGGTAAAATAATGTAGATGCACATTTGTGGAGTGTAATGGAGCAGTTGAAAGAAACGTGAATTTCTGGAAAACATAATGGTTGGTGAAAAAAGTGAAAAGTGAAATTTTAGAAAATATGCACCATTTACATACATTTCAAAATACATTCATACAAGTGACATCACACAAAATGGTGGAATAAGAAGGTCTAGAAGTTGCTCCCTTCAACAAAGCAACAAATGAACTGGAAAAAGCACTTTTGAATCAGCTACATCAGAATTCTAGAACCTGATTGGACACTTAAAACAACTAGAGGAGTGCTGGATAAAGTCAGAGGCTGCTATTCTAAGGTAAGAGAGTGGCATGCATGAACCAGCCACCATCCTCCATTATTCAGCCCCATCATGGCTGTGAAGATAGCTGCTCCTGTTTCTGGAGCAGCTGGCTGGTGTCAGCATGAGCCATGGAGACCTTCTCCTCCAAAAAGTTGGGGTTGTGTGCACTGATGGGTCTCGGTGCCCTCAGGGACTGGCAGAGACACCTGCCTTGGTTTCAGCCCTCTCAGCAGCAGCAGCAGATCTCCCCAGTGACATGTATCAAAAGATTTAAAGGGGCAATGCCCTTTTTTCATTTTTGTTTTTGGAGCCAGACATTTAAGAAAATCCTTGTCAGGTCACTAGCTAATAGCAGAGATAATGGAACATAAATTTTAGTTAGCATGTACAACAAGGAATATACTTTGCAAAAATGGTTTAGAAAAGTCACAAATAGACTTCCCCATCCTTCAACAAGCAGAAATCAATAATCCTTGAGTTCTCAGATGATCAAATTTACCACATTATGATACTCAAGTTGTGCAATTCTCAACAAAAGAATTACAAGCAATACAAAGAAACAGAAAAGTATTAACTCATTCACAGGAAAAAAAAAGAATTTGACAGAAACCATTCCTGGGAAAGTGCAGATACTGGAATTACTAACCAAAGATGATTAACCAATTGCCTAAAATAAGCTTAGTGACCTAAAAAAAAACCATGGATGCAGAACTAAAGGAAATTGGAAAAATAATGTATGAAAAGAATATCAATAAAGAGATAGAAATTATGAAAAAGGAACCAAACAGAAATTCTGGAGCTGAAATCACAATATCTGAAAGGAAAAATTCACTAGAGAGCTACAACAGCAGATTTGAATACATGAAAGAAAAGCTCTGTAAAGTTGAAGACATGACAATTAAAATGATAAAGACTAAAGAGCAAAATTTTTAAAAAGATTAAAAAATAAACAGAGCCTGAAGGACCTGTCACATACCATCAAGTATACCAACATCTGCACATAGTACATATTAGTCCATTTTCATGCTGCTGATAAAGACATACCTGAGACTGGGCAATTTACAAAAGAAAGAGGTTTATTGAACTTACATATGGCTGGGGAGACCTCACAATCACGGCAGATGTCAAGGAGGAGCAAGTCACCTCTTATGTGGATGGCAGCAAACAAAGAGAGATGGCTTATGTAGGGCAACTCCCATTTTTAAAACCATCAGATCTCATGAGACCCATTCACTATCACAAGAACAGTGCAGGAAAGACCAGCCCCCATAATTCAATCACCTCCCACTGGGTTTCTCCACAACACATGAGAATTGTGGGAGTTACAATTCAAGATGAGATTTGGGTGGGGACACAGACAACCCATATCATAGTAGTATGAGAAGAACAGAGAAAGAAAGAAACAGAAAAAATTATCTGAAGAAATAATGGATGAAAACTTCCCAAATCTGAGAGACATTAATACATATATCAAAGAAGCCCAATAAACTTCAAACAGAAAACTCAAAAAAATCTACACTGTGACACATTATAGTCAAATTATTGTAAGTAAAAGACAAAGAGGAAATTTCCAAAGCAGCAAGAGAGGTGACTTGTCATGTACAGTGAGTCCTCAATAAGACTGACAATGACAATGTATTTCTCATCAGAAAATTTGGCAACAAGAAGGCAGTGGGATGACAAAGTCTTGTAAGAATAAAATTGTGAATGAAGAGTTCTCTATTTGGTAAAATGATCCTTTAAGAGTGAAGGAGAAATTACAACATTTTCAGTAAAACAGAAGCTGAGATTAACTTCCCAGTAATTTTCCCTATAAAGAATACTAAAGGGAGTTTTTCATGCTGGCATGGAAAGACTCTAGACAGTACCTTGAAGCTATAGGATAAAATAAAGAACACTGGTAAAGGAAACTATATAGGTAAACATAATGGCCAGCATTATTATACTTTTGGTTTGTAACTTCTCTTTTTATCCTACATGATTTAAAAGTCAAATGCATAAAATTATAAGTCTATCTTAAAGGGCAAATACTGTATAAAGATATATCTGCAACAATAACGTAAAGGGGAATGAAAAGAGGTGTATAGGAGCAGAGTATTTGTATACTATTGAAACGGATTTGATATTACTCAAACTGGGTTGTTATCAGTTAAAGATATTAATCTCCCAAGGCAACCACTAAGAAAATAACTTAAAAATATACAGAAAAGTAAAGAAGGAGAGAATCAAAATAGCATACTACAAAAAATCAACCAACTCCAAAAAAAGGCAGTAGTGTAGTAGTGTAGTGTAGGAAATGAGGAATAAGTAAAATAAATAAACATGTAAAATATACAGAACAAATAGCTAAATGGTAGAAATAAATCCTTTCTTATCAGTAATTACTTTAAATTCAAATTGATGAAAACCTCCTATTAAAAGACAGGAATGAAAAGAGTGGATACATTAAAAAATAAAAACATGATCTATGTACTGTATACCAGAGACTCACTTTAGATACAGAGACACAAAGAAGTTGAAAATGAAAGGATGAGATAAGATATTTCATGCAGATAATAACCAAAAAAGAGCTGAAGTGGCTATATTATTGTCAGGCAAACTAATCTTTAATTCAAAAAAGTTTACTAGAGGCAATGGAGGACATTATACATTAATAAAATGTTCAAACCATCATGAAGATATAACATTTATAAACATATATGCATCTAACAACAGAACTCTAAAATATACGGAGCAAAAATGAACAGAATTGAAGGGAGAGGTAGATAGTTCTACAATAACAGTTGGAGACTTTCATACTACACTTTCAATAGTGAGCAGAATAACCATACAGCCATATAGCAGAATAAATCAAAAAGGAAACAGAGGACTTGAACAACACAATAAACCAATTTTACCCAAACACATATACAAAACAATCCACACGACAACTAAAAAATACACATTCTTCTAAAAAGGTATATTTGGAACATTCTGCAAGATAGACCATAGGGCTAGGTCACAAAACATCTTAATAAATTTTAAAACATTTAAGATATTGAAATTTTAAAACAAAAAAAAACTTTTTTAATCACAATAGAAAGAAACTACAAATCAATAACAGGAGGAAAACTAGAAAATTAACAAATCTGTAAAAGCTGAACAACACAGTCTTAACCAACAAATGGGTCAAAGAGTAAATCACAAGGGAAATTAGAAAACACCTTGAGATTGATAAAAACAACAACATCTCACTTAGACTCCCACACAATAATAATGGGAGACTTTAACACCCCACTGTCAACATTAGACAGATCAACGAGACAGAAAGTCAACAAGGATATCCAGGAATTGAACTCAGCTCTGCACCAAGCGGAGTTAATAGACATCTACAGAACTCTCCACCCCAAATCAACAGAATATACATTCTTCTCAGCACCACATCGCACTTATTCCAAAACTGACCACATAGTTGGAAGTAAAGCACTCCTCAGCAAATGTAAAAGAACAGAAATTATAACAAACTGTCTCTCAGACCATGGTGCAATCAAACTAGAACTCAGGATGAAGAAACTCACTCAAAACCACTCAACTACATGGAAACTGAACAATCTGCTCCTGAATGACTACTGGGTACATAACGAAATGAAGGCAGAAATAAAGATGTTCTTTGAAACCAATGAGAACACAGACACAACATACCAGAATCTCTGGGACACATTTAAAGCAGTGTGTAGAGGGAAATTTATAGCACTAAATGCCCACAAGAGAAAGAAGGAAAGATCTAAAAATGATACCCTAACACCACAATTAAAAGAACTAGAGAAGCAAGAGCAAACACATTCAAAAGCTAGCAGAAGGCAAGAAATAACTAAGATCAGAGCAGAACTGAAGGAAATAGAGACACAAAAAAACCTTCAAAAAATCAATGAATCCAGGAGCTGGTTTTCTGAAGAGATCAACAAAATTGATAGACCGCTAGCAAGACTAATAAAGAAGAAAAGAGAGAAGAATCAAACAGATACAATAGAAAATGATAAAGGGGATATCACCATGGATCCCACAGAAATACAAACTACCATCAGAGAATACTATCAACACCTCTATGCAAAGAAACTAGAAAATCCAGAAAAAAATGGATAAATTCCTGGACACATACACCCTCCCAAGACTAAACCAGGAAGAAGGTGACTCCCTGAATAGACCAATAACAGGCTCTGAAATTGAGGCAATAATTAATAGCCTACCAACCAAAAAAAGTCCAGGACCAGACAGATTCACAGACAAATTCTACCAGAGGTACAAGGAGGAGCTGGTACCATTCCTTCTGAAACTATTCCAATCAATAGAAAAAGAGGGAATCCTCCCTAACTCATTTTATGAGGCCAGCATCATCCTGATACCAAACCCTGACAGAGACACAACAACAAAAAAAGAGAATTTTAGACCAATATCCCTGATGAACATCGATGCAAAAATCCTCACTAAAATATTGGCAAACTGAATCCAGCAGCACATCAAAAAGCTTATACACCATGATCAAGTGGGCTTCATCCCTGGGATGCAAGGCTGGTTCAACATAAGCAAATCAATAAATGTAATCCAGCATATAAACAGAACCAAAGACAAAAACCACACAATTATCTCAATAGATACAGAAAAGGCCTTTGACAAAATTCAACAACTCTTCATGCTAAAAACTCTCAATAAATTAGGTTTTGATGGGATGTATCTCAAAAAAATAAGAGCTATTTATGACAAACCCACAGCCAATATCATACTAAATGGGCAAAAACTGGAAGCATTCCCTTTGAAAACTGGCACAAGACAGGGATGCCCTCTCTCACCACTCCTATTCGACATAGTGTTGGAAGTTCTGGCCAGGGCAATCAGGCAGGAGAAAGAAATAAAGGGTATTCAATTAGGAAAAGAGGAAGTCAAATTGTCCCTGTTTGCAGATGACGTGATTGTATATTTAGAAAACCCCATTATCTCAGCCCAAAATCTCCTTAAGCTGATAAGCAATTTCAGCAAAGTCTCAGGATACAAAATCAATGTACAAAAATCCCAAGCATCCTTATACAAAAATAACAGACAAATAGGGAGCCAAATCATGAGTGAACTCCTATTCACAATTGCTACAAAGAGAATAAAATACCTAGGAATCCAACTTAAAAGGGATTTGAAGGACCTCTTCAAGGAGAACTACAAACCACTGCCCAATGAAATAAAAGAGGACACAAACAAATGGAAGAACATTCCATGCTCATGGATAAGAAGAATCAATATTGTAAAAATGGCCATACTGCCCAAGGTAATTTATAAATTCAATGCCATCCCCATCAAGCTATCAATGACTTTCTTCATAGAATTGGAAAAAACTATTTTTAAGTTCATATGGAACCAAAAAAGGGCCCACACTGCCAAGACAATCCTAAGCCAAAAGAACAAAGCTGGAGGCATCACACTACCTGACTTCAAACTGTACTACTAGGCTATAGTAACCAAAACAGCATGGTACTGGCACCAAAACAGAGATATAGACCAATGGAACAGAACAGACCCCTCAAAAATAATACCACACATCTACAACCATTTGATCTTTGACAAACCTGACAAAAACAAGCAATGGGGAAAGGATTCCATATTTAATAAATGGTGCTGGGAAAACTGGCTAGCCATATGTAGAAAGCTGAAACTGGATCCCTTCCTTACACCTTACACAAAAATTAATCCAAGATGGATTAAAGACTTAAATGTTAGACCTAAAACCATAAAAACCCTAGAAGAAAACCTAGGCAATATCATTCAGGACACAGGCATGGGCAAGGACTTCATGTCTAAAACACCAAAAGCAATGGCAACAAAAGCCAAAATAGACAAATGGGATCTAATTAAACTAAAGGGCTTCTGCACAGCAAAAGAAACTACCATCAGAGTGAACAGGCAACCTACAGAATGGGAGAAAAGTTTTGCAATCTACTCATCTGACAAACGGCTAATACCCAGAATCTACAAAGAACTCAAACAAATTTACAAGAAAAAAACAAACAACCCCATCAAAAAGTGGGTGCAGGATATGAACAGACACTTCTCAAAAGAAGACATTTATGCAGCCAACAGACACATGAAAAAATGCTCATCATCACTGGCCATCAGAAAAATGCAAATCAAAACGACAATGAGATACCATCTCACACCAGTTAGAATGGTGATCATTAAAAAGTCAGGAAACAACAGGTGCTGGAGAGGATGCGGAGAAATAGGAACACTTTTACACTGTCGGTGGGACTGTAAACTAGTTCAACCATTGTGGAAGACAGAGTGGCGATTCCTCAGGGATCTAGAACTAGAAACACCATTTGACCCAGCCATCTCATTACTGGGTATATACCCAAAGGATTGTAAATCATGCTGCTATAAAGACACATGCACACATATGTTTATTGGGGCACTGTTCACAATAGCAAAGACTTGGAACCAACCCAAATGTCCACGAATGATAGATTGGATTAAGAAAATGTGGCACATATACACCATGGAATACTATGCAGCCATAAAAATGGATGAGTTCATGTCCTTTGTAGGGACATGGATGAAACTGGAAACCATCATTCTCAGCAAACTATCGCAAGGACAAAAAACCAAACACCGCATGTTCTCACTCATAGGTGGGAACTGAATAACGAGAACACTTGGACACAGGAAGGAAAATACCACACACTGGGGCCTGTCATGGGGTGGGGGGAGAGGGGAGGGATAGCATTAGGAGATATACCTAATGTAAATGACAAGTTAATGGGTGCAGCACACCAACATGGCACAGGTGTACATATGTAACAAACCTGCATGTTGTGCACATGTACCCTAGAACTTAAAGTATAATAAAAAAAATTTTAAAAAACCACAAAACAACAACATCTCAAAACCTATAGGACACAGTGAAAGAGGAAACATGGGACATTTATGCTGTAAACAGTGACATTTAAAAAGAGGAGAGATCTCAAATCAACAACCTATCTGAACATCCAAAGAACAAGAAAAAGACGATTAAAGTAAACCCAAAGCTAGCAGAAGGAATGAATAATAAAGATTACAGTGGAGATAAATAAAATTGAGAATAGATTAATGATAGACGCAAAAGTTTATTCTTTGAAAAGGTCAACAGAATAGACAAACTTTTATCTAGACTAAGTAAGAAAAAGAAAGCAAAGACTGAAATTGCCAAAATCAGAAATGACAGTAGGAATATTACTACCAATTTTACATAAATAAGAAGGATGATAAGAAAACACTATGGAATATTGTATGCCAACATGTTGGATAGTCTGGATAGAATGGAAAAATCTAGACCCAAAATACAAAACTGATTCAAGAAGCAGCAGAAAATCTGAATAGACCTATAACAAGTAAGCATATTGAATCAGAAATCAAAAACCTTCCAGCAAAGAAAAGTTCAGGGCAAGTTGGCTTCAGTGGTGAATTCTACCAAACATTTAAAGAATAACTGACATCGATAGTTCTCAAACTCTTCTAAGGAATCTAAGAGAAGGAAACATTTTATAATGCTTTTCCTTAAGACTAACAGTACCGTTATACTAGAACTGGGAACAGATACTATAATAAAAGACACCAGCAGGCTTTTATGAATATAGATTTAAAAAAACTCAACAAAGTACTACCAAGCCAAATTTATCAGTATAGTAAAACGATTACACACCATGATCAAGTGAATTTTATTTCAGGAATTCAAGGGCCCTTCAGCATATGAAAATCAATCAATACAGTATACCACATTAATAGAATGAAGGAGAAAAACTCACATGAGCATATTAGTTGATATAGAGAAAGCATTTGCCAAAATCCAGCATCTTTTCATGATAAAAACATTCAAAAAACTAGGAATAGGGCGCAACACCTTCAACATCATAAAGGCCATATGTGAAAAACCCATAGCCAACATCATCCCCAGTGATGAAAGACTGAAATGTTTTCCCCTAAAGTCAGGAACAAGACAAAATTGCTCATCATCATCACTTCTATTCAGCATAGCACTGAAAGTTCCAACCAGAGCAATTAGACAAGAAAAAGAAATAAAAGTCATCCAAGCTGGAAGGAGGAAATAAAATTATCTCTGTTCTCAGATGATATAATCTTATATGTTGGAAGCTCTAAAGAAACCACACACACAAAAAAAAACTGTTGGAGCTAATAAACAAATTCAGCAAATTTTCAGGATACAAAGTCAACACACAAAAATCAGTATATTTCTATACACTAGCAAGGAACACTCTGTTAAAGGAAATTAAGGAAAAAACTTTCATTAATGATAGAATCAATTTATGAATAAATTTAACCAAGGAAGAAAAAGACTTGTGAAAACAACGAAACGCTGCTGAAAAAAGTTAAGGACAACATAAACAGAAAGACAACTCATGTTCATAGACTGAAATACTAAATATTTTTTACGTGACAAAACTAATTAAAGCTATCTAAAGATGTAATGTAATCCTTTCAAAATCCCAGTGGTGTCTTTTGCATAAACAGAAAACCCTATTCTAAAATTTTTTAAGGAACTTCAAAGGACCCCAAATAGATCTTGAAAATGAAGAACAAAATTGGAAGACTCGTGCTTCCCAATTTCAAAACTTCCTGCAAAGCAACAGTAATCAAAATACCATGGTATTGGCATAAGGATAGAGACATGGACCAATCGAATAGAACAGAGAGCCTAGAAGTAAGTCCTCATATATTCAGTCAATTCATTTTCAGCAAGGTTTCAAGGCTACTCAAAGGGGAAAGGACAGTCTTTCCAACAAAAGATGGTGGGAAAACATGCATAATAAAGTTGAACTCTTACTTTACGTCATACATAAGAATTAACTCTAAATGGATTAAAAACCTAAACTTCAGAGATAAAAATGTAAAACACATAGAAGAACACTTAAGGGAAAATCATAACGTTGGATTTGGCAATGACGTTTTAAATATGACACCAAAGGCAAAAGCCACACCACCACCATAGATAAATTGAATTTCAGCAAAATTAAAAACCTTTAAGCAAAGAAGACATACAAATGGCCATTAGGTGCATAGAGATATGGTCAACATTATAGTTGTTAGGGACATGCAAATCAAAACCACAATGAAATATTACTACACACATTAAGACGACTGTTGTTTTTAAAAAAAAAAAATGGAAAATAACAAGTGCTGGGAAGATGTGGAACAATTGGAATCCTAGTTGGTGGTGGGAAGGTAAAATAGTATTGCTGCTATAGAAAATAGTTTGACAGTTCTTCAAAAAGTTAAATATAAAATTATCGTATGACCCTGTAATTCCACTCCTACAATCCCACTCCTAAAATAATTAAATAAGGGGAATTAAATGGATACTCATACAACAATGTTCACAGTAGCATTATTCACATACAAAAGCTAAAAGGTGGAAACAAGTGTCTATCAACAAATAAGTAATTGGATAAAATGGCATATACATACAATGGATTAATATTCAGCCATAAAATTGAATGAAGTTCTGAGGGTTGCTACAGTATGAATAAACCTTGAAAACATTATGCTAACTGAAAGAAGTCAGACACAAAGGATAAATATTATATGATTCCTCAAAGATGAAATATCTAGAAAAAACAACTTTAAAGATAAGGAATGTAGAGTACAGGTTATTAGCAGCTGGAAGGAAGGGGAAATGGGAAGTTATTGCATAATTACTAAGAGTTTTTGTTTGGTGTAATTAAAAAGTTTTAGAAATAGATAATGATGATAGTTACACAGCATTGTAAATGTATTAATGCCACTGAATTGTACACTTAAAAATGCTTTAATGATAAATGGTATGTTGTGTGTATTTTACAACAATAAAAATACATTCATACAAAACAGTAATGTTCATTTTGAACACATACAAAACGGTATACACTAAAATGGTTGTGTATGAAGTGAGAGGGGGGTACATGGGGAAAAGGCGCAAGTGGGAAAAAAATGAATGAATGAATAACAAGAAAGAGGCCTAACAAGAATCAATAATCAACAACAGACCATGAAATAAGAATTCTTGAACTGTATTCTGTACCTGAGGTCTGAAAGAAAACCAAAAACACCAAAAAGATCTGAGTGTGTCAAATTAGGAACTGCCATTTTGAATGGAACTGACACACATGTCCTCGCAGATTACAATACTCTTCTCATATATTGTCTCAGATCAGGATACTTAATTCCAAAGGGAGTTCCTGAGAAATGGAAGGAAATGTATGTGAAGGCTACAGAGCACATTTTACTGAAAGACAGCTGTGTGACACTACCTTCATGTTGATGAATTGGTCCTCCTCTTAATTCTTACAGTACTTTTTACTGATAACATTTGTAATGAATTAAAGATGACGGTCAAGAATTTTTTGATGTTCCTGCTACCAAGAGATGGAGTTAATTTCCTTTACGTTTAAATATGGATTGGTTTGCGACAGCCTTATCTTATACAGACAGTGAAAGTGTCAGTGTATGATTTCCAAAGCCCGGTTGAAGTTTGATTCCTTGGAATACATCTCTCTGGGACCACTGAACTGCATGTAAGAAGTCAACTGTTCTGACATAGCCATGCTCGACAGGCCATAAAAAGGCGCTCTGGGTGGTAGCTCCAGCTAAGCCATTTTCTCTACACCACATACATGCCCATAGTTAAAAAAAAAAAAAAATGCAACTACAAGAAGGTGATGTGAAAACTAAATATCTCCTTTCCTTGTCTCTTAATACTACTGCCCCTCCCTTTAGACAATTTGTTAGTTTGTTATTAATTCTTCCAAATATATTCTGTGCATGTGTTACATTTATATTTACATTTATCCATTCTTATTTACATAGAAATGCAGATATGACCTTATGCTTCTCAATTAACAAAATATCTTGGAGATAGATCCATATCATTACATAAAGAGCTTTTGTGTTCCTTTTCATGGCTGTGTGTAAGCAATGTCTGGATGTAACCACAATTTATGTAACCAGTTCCAACTTGACTGTTTCCAGTCATTTGACATTCCAAACAATGCTGCAATAAGAAACCTTGCATATTTGACCTAGAAGCCCAATTCCTGGATTCAAGGATATGCACATTTTAAATTTTGATGTATATTGACAAATTGCTCCTTAGAGAGTTTGCACTTATTCATACTCCATAAAAATGTAGGGAATACCAGTGCAACTAGTACTGTGTACTATCAAGCATTACATTCTTTACAAGTCTATTAGGTCAAAAATGTTTAATTGCTCTCTAATTTGCATTTATTTTGTTATGGGTAGGGTATAACATGTTTTCATGTTGATATTGTATATATAAATTTATCTATATCTATATATATTTGTTTCCATGAACTTTCTATATATGTTTTTTGTCTATTTCATAGGCAGTAATTACTTATATTTAATGATTTCAAAAGGCTCTTTAGATTTTATTTAGCCCTTTGTCATATTAGATACATTTTTCTACTTTTTTATCTGTCTTTTAACATTACCTATATTCTTATTTTTGCCATACATAAATCGTAATTTTTATTTACTCAAATTTGTCAACTTACCATTTTTTCTTGATATTTTCTAGCCTTTCCTACTTCTTGATTTATTTTTTCAACCTAATATGTTTTATTTATTTGTTTGTTTTTTATTTTAAATTCAGGGGATACATGTGCATGTTTGTTACATGAATATATTGCATACTGGTGGATACTGGGCTTCTAGTGAACCCATTACCATTACCAAACAGTGAACATCATACCTGATAGGTTATTTTTCAACCTCCCCTCTCCACTCTTTCCCCTTTTAGAGTCCCTGGTGTCCATTATTTCCATCTTTAGGTCTATGTCTGCCAAATGTTTAGCTCCCACTTAGTGAGAACATGCAGTATTTAGTTTTCTGTTTCTGAGTTAGTTGACTTAGTATAATGGTCTCCACCTCCATCCATTTTGCTGTAAAGGATGTGATTTCATTCCTTTTTATGGCTGCATAATATTCCATGCACAATATATACCACACTTTATTTATCCAGTCAACCACTGATGAACCCTTAGGTTGGTTCCATGGCTTTGCTATTGTGAATGGTGCTGTGATGAACATGGAAGGGCAAGTGTCTTATTTATATAATGATTTCTTTTCCTTTTGGTAGACACCCAGCAGTGTGATTACTGGGTCAAATAGTAGTTCTACTTTTAGTTCTTTGAAAAATCTCCACACTGCTTTCCATAGAGGTTGTACTAATTTCCATTCCCACCAACAGTGTATAAATGTTCCCTTTTCTCTGTATCCATGCCATCATCTATTGTTTTTGACGTTTTAATAACAGCTATTCTGACTGGTGTAAGATGACATCTCATCATGGTTTTAATTTGCATTTCTCTGATGATTAGTGATGTTGAGCATTTTTTCATGTTTTTATTGACCACTTTTCATGTGTATGTCTTTAGAGAAAAGTTTTTAATGGGGTTGTTTGTTTTTTAAGCTACATTTCCTTCTACTGTCTTTATAGATTCAAATTTTATCTTTAAATATATTTTAAACACTGAAAATTATAGACAGTGGAATGTACAAATATGAGGTATACAGTTTAAGTAGTTTTAGCAAATGTGTGCATTTGTGCAACTCATGCAACTATCAGAGTTGAGAAAATTTTCATTTTCTCCAGAAAGTTTCCTTATGCCCCCTCTCAGTTCCCTCCAAACCCTGCATTTGAAGCAACAATTTTCAGATTTCTCTCATCTGAGATTAGTTTTGCCTGTTCCTAAACGTCTTATAAATGGGATCATGCAGAATATATTCTTTTGTTTTTAGCCCTTAATGCTCAACATGTTTTTTTTTTTTTTTGGTTCATGAATGTTGTGGGTATTAGTAATTCACTACCCTTTTACTTATTGAAGATGTGTCATTGTCTGGGGTAAATACCCAAGTTCATCATCTCACATCAAGGAAATCAAGGACACAGACACACAAGAAGTGAGTTTAAGAGTGGAGGTTTAATAGGTTAGAGAAAAGAGAAAAGCTCTCCTTCCTGCAGAGAGGGGCTCCTGAGTGGGTCTTCCAATTTTATGTTGAAATGCATAGAGTTTTATAGACAAGCTTGAGGGAGTGGTGTCTGATTTACATAGGGCACAGGAGATTGGTCAGACCAGGTGTGCCACCTCAACCTAATGTTTTATTATGCAAATGAGTTCTCTACCCGTCCGGCGCCATGTTGCCTGTTCCTTTATCGTACATGTGGTTGACAAAGAAAAAGGAAGATGGAGCTTCATGTTGAACATGCCTGGCCCCCAGGTTGCCTTTTCCTATTGGCACAACTGCTAGCATTCACCCATGCAAGCATCTAGCTTGCCTTTCTTTGTCTGCAGCTTGATTTTAGGGGCTGCTCTTTATTAGAAAAGAAATGATTTGGGGGCTGCTTTTCGTTAAAAGGGAAGCCTTACTGAGGACTCTCTTACCCTCACTAACAGCCTAAATAATTTCTTTTTAGCTCCTGTATCATTATGAGTAGTAATCCATGGTATAAATATACCACAATTTGCTTATCTGTCTCTTAATGGTGAACATTTCCATTTTTGCATGTTCTGGCTAATACATATAAAGCTATGTGAACATTCTTGCACAAACTTTTTGTAGACATGTTTACATTTCTCTTAGGTAAATACCTAAAAGTGTAATCCGTGAATGACACAATACATTTTCAATTTTTAAAAAGCTTTACAGGAAACTTTCCAAGTATTTTGCAATGTGGTTGTGTAAGTTTATACCCCATTATCATTGTATGAGAATTCCAGTTGGTCCACATCCTCATGAACAGTTGGTGTTCTCAGTCTTATTAATGTTAGTCATTCTGAATGGTGAATGCTAGCACGTTGTCATTTTAATTGCATTTCTGGTAAATAACAATGTGGAGCATTTTTTAATGTGCTTACTAATCATTTATATATCTCTTAATAAGTGTCTGTTTAAGTCTTTGCTCATTTTTATTGGATTGTTTGCCAGTTACGTATATTGTGAATATTTTCTCCGAATATGTGGTTTCACTTTTTTAAAATCAGTGTCAAAGGTTTTCTGAAGAACAGATGTTATTAAATTTGATGAGTTCAGTTTATCAATAATTTATACTACATGTGCATGTGTGCATTCACACACACAAACACAAGAGTTACACTTCTAATGAAAGCCAACCCTGTGGATCTCAAACTTTCTATTCCCACCCAAACCATAGTTACAGCTGTTACAGCTGACAGGTTGTCATTAATCAAATGATTAATTTCATTCACATTAAAAATGCATACACACAAATATTTGTCGTAATAAAACAGCTTATTTTAGAATGCATACCCCTTCTCATTTTGAGCTCCCACTAACTTACAGCTGTTTTCAAATTTAAGAGTATACATACATTCATTTCCAAAAGGAGAGCTTTTTCTTAAATTCTTCATTAAAATTGATTAATTCCTTGTCAGAGAGGCTGAGGACAAAGACTCTTGAACTAATATGTCAGTACCATTGCCAGCAAAGATCAACGAGGGAGGAGAAAAACAAATCTCAAAAATACTACGTCAGTGAAACTACTGGCTTAAATTTACCTAATGTATATTCGGCTATCCAAGAACATACTTTTACAGTAACGATATACTCTCCTTCATTTCTATATCTCTCATTTTGGGGGCTGGAAAAACGGGGTATTAATGCAGCCAAATGGCTTATTCAGGTCACACAGGGTTGAAGCAAGGAAACTAGCCAAAGCCGCCTGCCAACATTCACCAGTGAGCACCCCATGGCATCGAGTCTGGCCATGGCAGCCATCTATCTTCGCAGCCACCAGATCTCTTGAGCTTCTGCATTTCCCTTACCCTCCCTTGGAGAACCCTACCTCCTGGTGCACATCTCAGAAATACAATCTCAGTGCTTCCCTCTGCCAGGATGACTTGGCCCATCTCAGGCATATTGATTGGAACTCAGTGGAAACTTTTGAGTCAATTTTTTTAAAAGAAAGAAAACCACCCAAGCACAACTGAAAAAAAAAACACAAAACCTTAAATTCTATTCAATGATCTGAGTTTGTGCCAGATTGGAGGGAACAACTTGCAAATTCTTCTTTAGAAGCTGTCAGAATACTTGCCTTAAATTTGCTCTGACTCAGCTCTCTGCAGGAAAGACATGTTGCCACAGCTGATTCATCAATAAACTGTTTCTTGCCCAAGACAAGTCATAGACTCACCTTTGATTCCACTTGACTCTGTTCGGTTCAAGAAAGGGGTGCTTGCAGGCAGAGTGGACCGCAACTCAGTATGCCTTGAACTGCTCAGAGAATGGCAGTTGAGCTTGTCTTCTTCACTCCTGGATGTGTATTCATTCCAAAGGCTTTCAACAAAAACAGATGTTTAGGAGAAAAGGCACAATTTAGAAAATGTCAAATCACCAGGTGCTTCTTTTTCATTATGAATGAATATCAATTTTTTAAAAAAGATGGTGTCAGTAGCAATCCAAAACACATACTATAGGAAGTGAAAAATATAAGGGCATCCTCCAATTCTTTAAAGACTTATTTGTCTATAAATTGTTCTTCTGTACCCCATAGCATTGTGTGAAGTTTAAATACCAATAGACATCTTTTATTTCTATTGCTGAAAGACTAAGTAGTAACTTATGTGAAGGTAAAATATGTCTCTACCAATACATCTAACTGTATTTATCACATACATTCAACAGAAATTTCAATAGAAAGCTATTGTCTGTCAAAAAAAATTCAGGCTTCTTATTGCTTTTGAATCTGAATCTGATTTTCTTTTATGCAGTATGTGAAAAGTTGATTCCAGATCTGTGATTTTCCTGATCATCAGAAGATTATGTGCCAGAAAAATTGAGCAACAACTTTGTACTTAATATTGGGCAAACAAGTAGGAAGGATTTTCTAGTCCTATTGAAGAGCTGATGTAATTTCAGGACTGGGATAAACATAACTAAGTATTTTTTTCCTTTATATATATTTTCTCAAGAATGTTCATTGTTCTCTGAGCTCTTATCTGGACTCTGCACTGTAAATATTCTTTTTATAAGAAGAGTACTATAAAATTGAAAATACTTGATAGTGAACTCTGATTCTTTCTTAAGGTTTATTATATACCACTGTGACTTATAATATAGTTTAATTTTATCCAAGGCTGAATTAAGTTGTTTGTTTAGCTTTATAATTTCTATTTCTAATCACTAAAGAGGGGTAAATTTTGATAATCAGTGAGAATTTTGTGGGGGGAAGGGGTTCTGGAATGGCAGACAGGAACTGGAATAAATTTGTTCCTCTATAAAAGCAACAGAAACAATGACAAAAGCCATCCAAATCAACTTGTTCAGAGCTCTGAAAGTTAATAAGAGGCAGGAAATTATTTGAGAAACATTTATTTAAGAAAAACTGCTGAACCTACATGAGAACAGGGCCTTTGTGACCTTTGAACTTGTCCGTAGGAGCCTTGAATACTAACCATCTGGCAGCCACAGTTGCTATAAAAACCAGCAGCCTTGCAGCCACTAGATGGGACAGACTTGATTTGAAACTTCTCAAAAGTTCCCATCTTCAGATCAATGTCACTATTTGACTTGACATAGAGCTCACTCTGCCAGAAAAGCTCTATTTGCAGTCACTATCTGACCTGACTTGGAGCTCACTCTGCTAGAAAAGCTCTACCCCCAGAGAACTGGTTGGAAACAAAGCTTTGAAAATTGTTTAGCAGCACAGTTGCTTGAGGCTGTGATACCAATAGGACCAAACAGGAGGCTGGCCAAAAACTTAAAAGGAAGATCTGGAGAATGGGCCCATACAGGGCTCCAGAAAGCTCTGACATATTCCTGAGGATATAGAATGAAGGCCACATACATGTACAGAGCTGCGTGCATTCCCTAGAAACATCTGAGAGGAACCCAATCTTCCATCTCTGGCTGACTTTTAGGCCCTGTACAAGCAGGAAGTGAAGGCTAAGACAGAGCTGTAAACTACCTGAGCATTGAAAACATACCCCAACACACACACAGTCTGTCAGCAAAGGGCAGAAGTTTTATAGCTTCAAGGCATGTAAGAAAATCTCTGACCAATCGTTGTTTGACTGCTAAGCTAATCAAGCAAAGGCTCAGTAACTTCACATGACAGGGAATAAATACTTTACAGAATAAGTTAACAAATATCATTAAACAAACAGCAGCAACAACAAACCCCAGGAGTAGGGGTGGAATCTGATATCCAGAGTTGCCACATCATATCAAAAATGCTCAATTTGAAACAAAATATTAGAAGATATGCAGATAAATAGGAAAGGAAGGTTCACATGAAGGAAAAGAGCAGTCAATAGAAAAAGTTCCCAAGGGGACCAAATGAACAAATATTTTAAACCAGTTATTATATATACATATAAATATATATACACATAAATATATATACACACACATATATGTTCTAAGAATTAAAGGAAACCATGTCTAAAAAATTAAAGTCGATTTAACATCTGAAAAAAGAACAAAAACCACATGATCATCTCAACAGATGTAGAAAAGGTATCTCACAAAATCCAGCATTCCTTCATCATTAAAACACTCAACAAACTTGGAATAAAAGGAAACTTCCTTAATCTGATAAAAGGCATCTGTGAAATATCCATAGCTAATACCATACTTGGTGAAAGAATGTTTTTCCCCTACAATCAGAAACAACATTGTCCACTCCTGCCACATTTATTCACTATTGCACTGGAGGTTTTAACCAGAGCAATTACGCAAGAAAAATAAATAAAAGGCATCCATACTGGAAAATAAGAAGTAAAATAATCTCTACTTGGAAATGGCATAATACTGCATATAGAAAATCCTAAGGAATCCACTAAAAAATTATTATAACTCATGAATGAGTTCCAAAAATGAAGATCAATAAAAAAAAGTCAGTTGTATCTCCTATGCACTTGCAAGGAACAATCCAAAAATAATGTTAAGAAAATAATTTTATTTATAATAGCATCAAAATAAAATGCTTATGAAAAATTTAACAAATGCACACTGTGTACAGTATGAGACTTTTTCACTGAAAATACAAAACATTCCCAAAGGAAATTAAAGAAGATCGAAATGAATGAAAAGATATCCCAGGTTTTGGGATTAAAGGACTTACTATCATTAAAATGTTAATATTTCCTAAATTAATCTACAGATTCATCACGATCTTTATCAAAATCCCAGCTGGCTTTTTGACAGAAATTGACACGCTGGTCATAAAATGTATGAAAGTACAAGGACCCCATAATAATTAAAACAATTTTAGAAAAAAACAAATTTAGAAGACCCACACTTGCAACTTCAAAGCTTACTGCAATGTTACAATAATAAAGATAGAAAGCAACTGACATAAGGATACACACGTAAATGAATGGAATCGAGGTGACAGTAAAAATAAACCTCTACCTTTATATTTAACTGATTTTTAATAAGTGAGCTAAGATCATGTAATGGGGAATAAAACAGTCATTTCAACAAAGAGAGCTGGGACAACTAGATATCCACATGTCCAAGAAAGACATAGTTGTACCCCTTTATTATATCACGCACACACACAAAACCTGAAAATGAATCATAGGCCTCAACAGAAGAGCTAAAACTATAAAACTAGTAGAAGAAAACATAGGCATAATCTTTGTAACATAAAATTAGGCAATGTTTTCTTAGATATGATACCCAAAAGCAAGATCAACAAAATAAAAATTAAATAAATTGGACCTTGTGATCGTGCATTTTAGGTGTCAACTTGACAGGATGGAGGGATGCCTATATGATTGGGGAAGCATTGTTTCTGGGTGGGTCTGAGAGGGTGGTTTTGGAGGATATTGGCATGTGAGTTGACAGACAGTGGGGATGATTTGCCTCAATGTGGGCAGGCACCATCCAATCACCTTGGAGCCCGGATGGAATAAAAAGGGGAAAAAGGGATGAATTTGCTCTCTCACTCTCTTTCCACTGGACCTGAAACATCCTTTTACTTCTGTCCTTGGACATTAGAACTTCAGGGTCTCTGGCCTTTGGACTCTGGGACGTACACCAGAGGCCTCCTGGGGCTCTCAGGCCTTTGGCCTTGGACTGAGAGTTATGCCATTGGCTTCCTTGGTTCTTAGGCCTTACACCTGAACTTAACCATGCTACCAGCACCCCTGGATCTTTGGCTTGCAGACACACTACCATGAAACTTCTGAGCCTCCATATGTGAGCCACTTTTCCTAATATATCCTCTCTCATGTATCCATATCTACATCCATCTGTATCTGTATCTACATTTATATATCCTATTAGTTCTGTCTCTCTGAAGAACTTTGGCTAATGAAGACCTCATCAAAATTAAAAACATTTTGCTGCAAATGATACATCAAGAAAGTAAAAAGGCCACCCACCATAGGGGAGAAAACATTTGCAAATTATATATCATACATCTGATAATTATATATCCTACATCTGATAAGGGACTTTATCCAGAATATGTAAAAAAGTCTTACAAGTCCACAATAAAAAGATGAATAATCTAATTAAAAGTGGGCAAAAAAACTACCAACATAGCAACACTCTGTCTCTACAAAAATAAATAAAAAAATTAGCTGGGCATGGTTGCTTGTGCCTATAGTCCTAGCTACTCAGAAGGCTGAGGCAGGAGGATCGCTTGAGCCCAGGAGTGGAAGGCTGCAGTTAAATATGATTGTGCCACTGCGCCGCAGCCTGGGAAACAGAGCAAGACCCCATCTCTTAAAAAGAAAAGTGGGCAAAAGATTTGAACGGATAGTTTTCTGAAAAACAAATGTAAGAATGTCTAAGAAGCATATAAAGAGATTCTCAACATTACTAGTCATTAGAGAATGCACATTAAAACACAGATGCCACTTCCCATCGTCTAGGATGACTATAATAAAAAAACAACAACAACAGGCAATAACAAGGGTAGGCAAGGATGTGGAGAAATTGGAAGGCTCATAGGTTTTGCTTGCGGAAACGTAAACTGGTGCAGCCACTTTTGGAAACAGTTTGATAGTTCTCAAAATGTTAAACATAGAGTTGCCATATCCAGCTATTCCACTCCTAGGTACTACAGGAAACAAAATAATGCCCCTCAAAGATGCTCACCTCCTAATCCCTGAAACCTGTGAACATATTATCTTACATGAAAAAGGAACTTTCCACCTGTGATTCAGTGCCTTGAGATGGGGAGATGAACTTGGATTATCTGCGTGGGTTGAACATAATCACAAGTGTTGTTATAAAGGGAGGTTGGGAGGATCAGAGTCAGAGAAGGCCATGTGATAATGGAGGCAGAGAGATGTTACAGCAGAGGCAGAGATCAGGGAGGCAGAGATCATTATCAACAGAGGCAGAAACCATTATCTTTTGATAATGATCATGGCAACACAGGTGAGAAGATGCCATCGCTGGTAGAGCCAAGGAGTTTTGGTGTCTTAAGAAGTTGGAAAAGGTCCCCCTGGAGCTCCCAGAGAGGTGGCAGCATGGCCAGCACCTTGATTTTACCCTGGTGAAACTGATTCTGGACTTCAGACCTCCAGAACAATAAGATAATAAATTTGGGTTGTGTTAAGCCATTAAGTTCATGGTGATTTGTTACAGAAGCAACAGGATACTTATCCAATAACCAAGAGAAATGGAAACATATGGTCACCCAAAAACTTGTACACAAATGTTCTTACAGCATTTTTCACAATAACCAAAAAGTGAAAACGACCTGCACGTCCATTAACTGATGAAGAGACACAGAAAATGCGGTCTATCCAAACAATGGAATGTTATTTGTAAGAAAAAAAAATGAATGACTGATACAAGCGACAACATGGGTAAACTTTAAAAACACTATGCTAAGTGAAAGAAATCAGTTATTTACATGAAATGTCCGAAATGGACAATACAATAGAAATACAAATAAATTAGTAGCGGGATGAGGAGTGACTGCTAGCAGGTGTGGGGCTTCATTTCGGGATGGATTAATTATTCAAAATTAGATAGTGATGATGGTTGCACAACTCTGTGAATATGCTAAAATCTAATATATACATTAAATGGATGAGTTTTGTTATGAGAATATCTTAATGTTCATAACCTGTGACAAAATACAAATGCTCACCTCACGCTACTTGACAGCAATGTAATTCAAACACACAGCAAAACAAAAAATACTGGTTTTTATACATTTTTAAATTACCTTTATTATTTTTCTTTATTTTTTTAACTTTAAGTTCCAGGATACATGTGCAGAATGTGCAGGTTTGTTACATAGGTATACATGTGCCATGGTGGTTTGCTGCACCTATCAACTCATCACCTAGGTTTTAAGCCCCACGTGCATTAGGTATTTGTCCTAATGCTCTCCCTCCCTTTGTCCCCCACCTCTTGACAGGCCCCGGTGTGTGCTATTCCCCTCCCTGTGTCCATGTGTTCTCATTGTTCAACTCCCACTTATAAGTGAGAACATGTGGTGTTTGGTTTTCTGTTCCTGTGTTAGTTTGCTGAGGATGATGACTTCCAGCTTCATCCATGTCCCTGCAAAGGACATGATCCCATTCTTTTTCATGGCTGCATAGTATTCCATGGTGTATATGTACCACATTTTCTTTATCCAGTTTATCATTGATGGGCATTTGGGTTGGTTCCAAGTATTTGCTATTGTAAATAGTGCTGCAATAAACATACATGTGCATGTGTCTTTATAGTAGAATCATTTATATTCCTTTTGGTATATACCCAGTAATAGGATTGCTGGGTCAAATGGTATTTCTTGTTCTAGATCCTTGAGGAATCGCCACACTGTCTTCCACAATGGTTGAACTAATTTACATTCCCACAAACAGTGTAGAAGTGTTCCTATTTCTCCACAGCCTTGCCAGAATCTATTGTTTCCTGACTTTTTAATAATCACCATTCTGACTGGTGTGAGATGGTATCTCATTGTGGTTTTGATTAAAGAGCTTCTGCCCAGCAAAATAAACTAGCATCAGAGTGAACAGGCAGCCTACAGAATGGGAGAAAAATTTTGCAATCTACCCATATGACAAAGGTATAATATCCAGAATCTATAAGGAACTTAAACAAATTTACAAGAAAAAAGAAAAACACAAACAACCCCATCAAAAAGTGGGCAAGGGACATGAACAGACACTTGTCAAAAGAAGACGTTTATGCAACCAACAAACACATGAAAAGAAGCTCATCAGAATATTGATTTGTATCTCTCAGTTGGCTTTTTAGTTTTATACTAAGCTTTGTTAACCACGGAATAAATGCCAAGTTAACTGATTTATTTTTTCACTCAACAAATGAATGCATACTTTGTGTCATACCCTGGCTGGGCACTGGACCATGAATGCCAGTGAAAGCACTAGTGCCATGAGTACTAATGGGCTTACTGTATTTTTTATCTTATTCATATAAGGACGGTAGGCATGCTATCTGACTTCCAAGCAATCACATATCTTAAATATGCCAAACTCCATTACTTCTGTCACTCCTTATGTAATAAAGCTATGTTATGCCCTTATAGATTTGTTCAAATGTACTATCTTTATAAGATTATTGGCCAGCTCTAATTTGTTGATATGGACTAGGTTTTACCTGTTTGTATACACACGCCTCTCTCCTAGCCTGAAATATTTGAAATATAATATAACAATATTAGCCAAATGCTTATGTGGACAAATATATAATTAAATTAATGCTATGAGTGAGATACACAAGGAGTTAAGAGAGTAATTATCACCTTGCCTTATGGGTCAAAGAAGTTTTTTCCAAGGAAGCAGGCAGAATAACGTTTCAGGAAGGTGGCAACATGGCCAAGACCCAGAGATGCAGGTATGTTTGTTCATTTCAGGGAGGCCAGTGTGGCCAGAGTTGATCAGCCTTAAAGGCAGATTAGTAGAGTCACCTCAACATCCACTTTCAAACTCTTCATTATGAATGCAACTTTTTAGCTGGATATTGTCCAAGTGGATAAAAGACTTTATATCCCACCAGCCTTGCAGGTAGGTCTGGTTGTGTGATAAAGTTGGGAACAACTCAAGGTCAGCTGAATGGTCTCTCAAGGGAGAGAATGTTCTTGCCCATTTGATTTCTCCTTTCAGTTAGCTGGAAGATGGAGGCAGTGGCTGGAGTTCAGGCAGATATCTTGACCAGGGTGAAAGCTGCATGCTGCAAATGCCAGAAAAAGACAAGGGATCCAGGTCTTGGATACCATATTGGATGAATCAGCCCTAATCTGCCTACCTCTTATATCTTTTATGTGAGAAAGAAGAAATTTCTATCCAATGAATCCACAGTTATTTAGGTTTTCTTTTTTTCACAGTAAAATATAATTAATACACTTTCGAGGATGTGTTAGTTTCTCCTACAAGTACTGGGTAGATCATAAAGGTTAAGACATAATTGCCTTAGGCTTTAAAAAATGTTTTTCACGCTCATATGAAGAATTAATTGAAGTGACAACTATTGGATATAGAGATACCAAGTGGGAAATGATTACAGTAATTTTGGTTAAAGATGTTGATGAATTTAGACTAAAACAGTGTCAGACAAAAAGAAAAGGAAAAATGAATTCAAGATATATTTAGGATACAGAATCAACGGCACTTGGTTACTGATCATTGTGGGGAGCGAAGAAAAGGGAGGTGTTAAGGATGATTCCAGTCATTCTAAGATGAGCAACTGGTGGGTTGAGGTGTTATTTCCTGAAATGGGAAATGCTGGAGGAAGAACAGTCTTAAGGGAAAGATCAAGAGTTTAATTTTAGACTGGGAGAGTTTGGAATGGCTGCAGCTATGGCAGATTTACAGTTGGATATGGAGATATGGAGATCAGAAGATAGATTTAGCGTGGGTGTGGTGCCTCACACCTGTAGTCCCAGCGTTTTGGGAGGTTGAGGTGGGAGGATAGCTTGAGGCCAGGAGTTCGAGGCTGCAGTGAGCTATGACCTTGCCACTGCACTCCAGCCTGGTTGACTGAGCAAGACCCTGTCTCCTGTTTCAAAAATAAAATAAAAGTAAAAAAGAAGGTAGGTTTATATTGTACTCACAAATTAGTGTTATAAAATGCTCTGGATGAAAACTTAAATCTGGGGGGATTTTGTTGTTGCTTTTCTTCCTCTGCTCTAGTGCTGTGCTTTGTAAACTACGGATTATGATCCTTGAGTGGCTCAGGAAAACAATATTTTTTACTTCATTAATGAGATTGAATTTTTAAATCATGGTGTTCCACTAATAAGTATAACTTAAAAACTTTTGTTTCCGTTTTTATGCAAGTATATATAAACACATATATATGTGTTTATATATATGTGTACATATGCGCACATATACATACATGATCATGGGTGACTAGATATGCACATAGGTTTCATAGGCAAATGTTTTTGCCTATTTTGGTTATTGATGTATATCCATTGCCTAGAATGGTGTATAGTAGACAGTCACTAAACATTAATGGAATGAATAAATATGTGAACATGTGCGTATGTGTACATTCACTGTGTGGTAATAAAAAAACTATTTTTTACTATATTAATATTGACATAATTTCAGACTTAAAGAAACATTTCAAGGAAAGTCTAGGAATTTCCAGATACTCTTTTTTTTATTATTTTTATTTATTTATTTATTTTTTGAGACGGAGTCTTGCTCTATCGCCCAGGCTGGAGTGCAGTGGCGTGATCTCTGCTCACTGCAAGCTCTGCCTCCCGGGTTCACACCATTCTTCTGCCTCAGCCTCCCGAGTAGCTGGGACTACAGGCACCCGCCCCCACGCCCGGCTAAGTTTTTGTATTTTTAGTAGAGACGGGGTCTCACCGTGTGAGCCAGGATGGTCTCGATCTCCTGACCTCGTGATCCACCCGCCTCAGCCTCCCAAAGTGCTGAGATTACAGGAGTGAGCTACCACGCCTGGCCATTCTCAAATACTCTTTTTTAATGAGATGGAGTCTTGCTCTGTCACCCAGGCTGGAGTGCAATGGCACCATCTTGGCTCACTGCAGCCTCCGCCCCTGGGTTCCAGCGATTCTCCTGCCTCAGCCTCCCAGGTAGCTGGGATTACAGGCAAACACCACCATGCCCAGGTAATTTTTGTATGTTTAGTAGAGATGGGGTTTCACCGGGCTGGATAGGCTGGTGTTGGAACTGCTGACCTCAGGTGGTCCGCCTGCCTCAGCCTCCCAAAGCGCTAGGGCTAAAGGCATGAGCCACAGCACCTGGCCCCCCAGATATTCTTTATCCTTCACCCAGATTCCTCATAAGTTAATGTTTTGCTGCATTTTCTTTATATATAAACACACACACATACACACACACACGCCACACACACACACTTTTCTGAATCATTCAAAAACTGCAGACATAATGCCCCTTTACCCTGTAAGTCAGTATTTATGTCTTAAAAATATAAACCACATGTAGTTATCAATGTAGTTATCAAAACCAGAAAATTAACATTGACATGCTGTTATTATCTAATACACAGACAGTATTGGGATTTTTGTTATTGTCGCAATAATGCCTTTTACAGCAAAAGAAGATCCGAGATCCTGTGTGGCATTCATCTGTCGTGTCTCTTCTGTCTCTTTTAATCTGGAACAGTTCCTGAATCTTTATTTTTATAAAATATGCTTTTTTTTTTTTTTTTTTTTTTTTTTACTGTGGTCAGGGTAAAAAAATTTCTGACAGTCACTGGGCTAGTGAGCATTCAGAGTCTAAAACATCACCTTGGTCTCCCTTCAAAGGGGAAATCACAGAAGAACATTCTCTTTCTTGAAATGGTGGAGGGTGGCTTCTGGATCTGATCAAGATACGGTGTTAGGGAAAGGAGAGCTGTGAGAATGTCTTTGTTGCTGCATTTGGATTCTGAGAGGACATTAGAGTCCATTGTGGGAGTAATGAGGTTAAGGACACCTTTGTGTTGAAACCCTGGAAGAAGGTGCTGGCTGGCCTGAGCAGGTGGAATTCAGGGAAGAAGAGAACAGCCATTCTGGGTCTCTGCAAGGTGAGTTGGAACACTGGCTGATGTTGGAGCTTTGGGGAGCACCAGACCCTAAGATCTGAGGTAAGAAAATGGGAGATGCTCCTGGCCACACCTGGCCCTGTGGGAGGAAAGGCCCAACTAGGGAATCTGCTCAGGCTCTGGATTAAGACTGGTATCTGCCCACCTGGGTTGGATGTGTTGTCAATAGCCATGTGGTAGCAAGAGGCAAAAGATGATGGAATTTCAGGTTCTTCTGGTGAGAAATGGATTCACCCCATTCCTAACCCCATCTTGGACTGCTCAGGGCTTCCTGAGTTATCAGCAGAAGGATGGGTCCTCGAAGGGAAAATACTTCAATATCTGCTAATGTGGAAGGTAGAGCTCTCAACTAGCCAGATCTCATTTGAGTTGCAAAATATGAACATGGGTTTATATTTGCGCAATGAGTTTCTGGAACAAGTCCTGCCAGTCACAGATTGTTTTTAAAATATAGGAGATGAAAGAAATCTCCTAAGGAGAAAGAAGAGAATAAAAAGAGAGCCGGAGGAATGCCATTATTTTAAAGTCAGGCAGAGAAGTACTTGTCAAAAGAGACAGAAAAGGCATTTCCACAGAGCAAGAAGGAAAAGCAAGAGTGTGCAGGTCACATAAGCTGAAGGACTTAAGATGGCAGAAAAGCTAACAGATGGTTGAACTTTACCTGGAGCGTTTGCACCCTATCAAGAAGAAATAATTATTACACTCTGGCTATGGTACCCAGAATGTTCTGTGACCAGTGCTATTATAGAGATGTGGATGTCTATGGCAAGTTCCAGCAGTTAAAGAGTCTATCAAGACTCATGCCATCAGCCATGGAAACACACTTCCGCTATCCTTGGATAACCAGGAGAGAACAGGCTTGGAAATGTGCAGCTGAGAGAGCTCTCATGGGCTAGACAAGCCACCACAGCCAAGGTCTTCTAGCAGGAACTCTATTGCTGTCCCCTCACTGAATATGCCTCCAGCCAGCCTGTGCGTTCCCTCATTCATTGAAAGTAAATGTGCCCAGAGGGGCACCTGCATGCCCAAGCTTGAATCACATGCCTACCTTGGGGTGCACTTAGATGGGGAAACACAGGATCTGGGATTCTCAGTTGTAGGGATATTTTACTTAAAACTTGAAACTATTAATGTAATTCCTGCATCCCTCAGTATAGGCAGAGAGGAGAACAAGTGTGTCCTGGACCTACCTAGCTATAACTATGGCTTTGTGTGTGTACATGTACCACATGTGGTCAGGTGGTGGGCTCCAGCACACCACACAGATGAGGGGAGCCCTCCTGAACACTGGGCTATGTCTTCTGACTGACCCAGAAGCTGGTGGGAACAAGCTGTTTTGCCTCCCTTCTCCCCCTCCCTGCTATCCTGCCTCCCCACTTTTTACTACCCCACCCGTGCCCTAACCACCACCAGCATTCAGTGACAGTCCTGGCAAGATTGCAGTTCCTGTGCAATCTCTCTGGGGACACCTCTCAGGCTGTAGGCACTGTGCCTCTTGGAAACTGGTAAATTTGCAGGGGAAGGGAAGTTCCTAACCTCATTTTGCCTGGAAATGCCATGCCTTCTCTACCCTGTTATTTTTTTTCCTTCTGTTCTAGTCACTAGGGACAGATCAGAAAGTTGGCTGGTGACACAGATAGCCTTGGAGGGAGAGGGAGGGGTGGCTGGAGTGCTCCCTTGGCTTTGGAAAGCCTGTCCCTTTCTCCCAATTTGGTGGTGACTGGAACAAATGACACTCCCTCCTAAACACTGCATTTCCCCCAAAGGTGCTCCTCCCTTCTCCCAATCAGCGAGGATAGGGTGTAGGGAGGGAATGGGGGTGGTGGGGGAATTCTCTGAACTGATGCCTCTCAGCAGGCTCTGAAAGGTGGAAGCTGGGCCTGACCCCTGGGGGTCCAGGGTGAGGCAGGGGAGCAGTTTGCTCCTGGTGCAAGCAATTGTTAGAACTGAGACTTTGGTGGGAGTCACATGGGGATAATAAAGAGATGGGCTTTCAGTTGGTTTTGTTATTATATTTAAGCATTCATTCTACAGACTGTGTGGCTCCTTGTTGTCTGCAGCCCAGAGTGGACTGCTCCCACCTCCCCACCTTTGGGACAGCATGGATAACAACTGACAGGCAGTTGCCTGACCTTAGGATGAGAACAATTAATGTGGTCATGGATAAATTTCCAGGGTACCAAGAAAAAAATCAACATTGAAATCCTACCTGATTTTCCTAATATCCTGGAAATTTATCCATCACCACAAAAATGATTCTCATCCTAAGGTCAGACAACTATCTAGTGATGTCCCAAAGGTGGGGAGGTGAGAGCAGGAAGTGGGGGAATTGGATGATGGACAACCGGCGGGCAGGGGGAAGGAACAAATTTCCACTGCAATGAGTTTGTAAGTATTAGAGAGAAGCATGTGTGTTTACAAACACTTTTTATGTGTACTTGTAATCTCCCACACATGTAGCCACTGGGAACCAAGGTTGCTTATGCAGGCAGGGGAAGTAGACAGGCTCTCACTGGAGCAGTTTGAGGGGCGTCTCAGATATCTCCCCATTGCCAGTTTTCACCGGTTGTGGATATCTAACTTTAGAAATTCATTCCTTTGTGAACCTGATCTTCAAGCCATTCTTTCCTTAGGTTCCCTCCTGAAAAACCTCAGCTAAAATATTTTCCTACTTCTCTGAATTTCCACATGCTTTATCTAAGGGCAGAAATCTCACAAAGTTAACCTTGTTGTATCCACAGTACCAAATGCAGTGCCTGGCATACACTAGGTGGTCAACAAACAGACACTAAGTGAATTAAGATAGAATCATATCTGGGAATCCTAGAAAGCTAAGTCACTGGTATGTCAAGGGCATTTGGGCTAGTTTCCTCCTCAGAGGAAAGACAGGGGCAGCCTGAGAATCCCAGGTTGCTTTGGGCTATTAGAATGTTAACAAAGCATTGAAAAGAACTCACTAAAGTGACAGCATCACAATGATGACATCAGAATATCTTGTACCCATTCCTGCTTCATCAAGTAACCTCAGGCTAGTCATGTAATTTCTCTGATCTCAATTTTTTTTATCTACAAATTATCAAGAGTGGATTAAACATTTTCTAAGATCCTTTTTCTCTTGGTTCTCTTCCCTGCTAGAGAGAAGGGAAAATAGTTATTATTCACTTGTCATCAAGTTTTGTCTCTTTCTACATACATCACATTGATGCTATTACTCTACTCCTTAAAATGTCTGTATCTGTAATTATCCCCCAATTACCTACCGGATCACGTCCAAACTCCATCTGCAAACATTCAAGACCTCCCCACCCAATCGACACTTTATCTTTTTCAGCCTTATTTCTCACCATTCCCCTATCCTAAGCTTCCCTTGCAGTCAAAATTGATCTATTTCTGGTCCACGAAATAGTTTATAAATTTTAAAAATTTTGTCCCTTTACTGAAATACTTCTTTCTACATATGTGATAGTTAATTTTAGGTGTCACCTTGACTGGATTAAGGGACACCCAGATAGCAGGTTAAACATTATTTCCAGGTGTTTCTGGAAGAGATTAGCATTTGAAGCAGTGGACTGAGCAAAAACCATCAGCCCTCACCAACGTGGGTGGACATCATGCAATCTGCTGAGGGCCCACATAGAACAACAAGGTGGAGGAAGGACAAACTTGCTCTCTCTCTTCTGCAGATACAACACTCATCTTCTCCTGCCTTCGGACATCAGAACTCCAGGTTCTCCAGCATTTGGGCTACAAGACTTTCACCAGCACCTCCACCCGCCCTCAGACTGAGAGTCACACCCTCGGCTCCCCGGTTCTCCAGCTTGCAGACAGCCTATCGTGGGACTCCTGAGCCTCCATAATCACGTGAGCCAGTTCCCATAATAAATCCCCTCATGTATCTTTATCTATCTATCTATCTATCTATCTATCTATCTATCTATCTATCTGTCTATCTATCTATCTGTCTATCTATTATCTATCTATCCATTCTATTGATTCTGTTTCTCTGAAGAACTCTAACACAACATTCAATTCCCAAATCCTCCCATCTTACTTTGAAGTCCTCTCCATTCTTCCAAACAAAGCTCAAATATAACTTCCCCCAGAAAGCCTTCTACAGCCAGAAGTGACAGTTTTTCCTTTAAATTCCTATAGAAACTCTTATTTCCTTTTTTTAAATAAGAATCTTTTTTTTTCTTTACTTTAAGTTCTGGGATACATGTGCAGAAGGTGCAGGTTTGTTACATAGGTATACACGTGCCATGGTGGTTTACTGCACCTGTCAACTCATTATCTAGGTTTTAAGCCCCTCATGCATTAACTATTTGTCCTAATACTCTCCCTCCTCTCGCCTCACCCCTGAAAGGCCTCCGTGCGTGTTATTTCCCTCCCTGTGTCCATGTGTTCTCATTAGAACCTCTTATTTCTATCAACTCTATAGCTCTTTCACAATGCCTTTTATTTTAAGCATTTGTGTACTTGCATTACTGCTATCTCCAAGTTTGCATGCTTTTAGGGGATGGGGACCACTACTTAGAAATCTTTCTGTCTTGTGTAACTCTGCCAATGAAACCCTGCAGGCATGGCAAAAGAAACCCAGCATTTATTCATGTCACTATTACGCAAAGAACTTTATATATGTATCTTATTTGGTACATATAATCATCCTATGGGGGTTAATATAATTACTCTCATTTTATGGATGTGAAAAATAAAACTCAGAGAGGTTTAGAAACTTGCTAATTATTAATATCCAGCAAGCAGGGAATCATGATCAGATGTGTCTGATTCTAATGTTTGTGATTTTCCCTACCAAAAAGCATCCAATTTATATAATAGTTGCTCAATCAATATTGATGAGCATATGGTGAATCACCGTGGCAGAGAAAGCAAGTGTTCTCCAAACGTCGTGCACTCCTCTGAGTTCCTCAGCCCCCTGGTTGGGGCCATGTGACTGGGCTCTGGCCAGGGAGATCTTGCTTCAGTCTCATGGAGGCCATGGGTTTCAGATGGAGGAGCCCTCTCTGCCAGAATCAGATAGAGAGGTGACAGGAAATAAACATTAACTGGTTAAGCTACTGAGATTTTAAGATATGTCTTTTGTCAATTAAGATTTACCTGTTAATTACTCTGAATAACAAAGTAACTGACCAAGTGAGCATAATTAATATAATGATATGCTATTCTAAGAAGATTTATTGAATAATATCTAGGTGTCAATTTACTTGTTCCCTGTAATGTCATCCCTGCTCTTAGAAATGTCAGTCAAGATCACTGCGGTTCTTAGAGTAGATGCCAATGAACTCTTAATCCTTGAGCACATGTATTGAGAACTGTAATTTCAATACAATGTGTATGTGTGTTTATGCTTCCATATACAGGCATACCTCTTTATTGTGCTTTGATTTATTGCACTTCACAGATATGGTGCTTTTTACAAATTGAAAATCTGTAGCAGGCCTGCATCAAGCAAATCAATTGGCACCATTTCTCCAACACCATTTTTCATGTCTCTGTGTCACATTTTGGTAATTCTCATAGTATTTCAAATATTTTCACTATTATTATATCTGTTATAATGATCTGTGATCAGTGATCATTAATGTTATTATTGTCATTATTTGGGGGCACCATGAACCATGCCCATAAAGATTCCAAACTTAGTCAATAAATGTTGTCTGTGTTCTCACTGCTTCACCAACCTGCCCTATCATTCTCATCTCTCTCCCTGTCCTCTTGGGCCTCTCTATTCCTTGAGACACAGCAATATTGAAATTAAGCCACTTAACCCTCCACAAACCTCTAAGTGCTGAAGTGAAAGGAAGAGTCGCACATCTCTCACTTTAAATCAAAAGCTAGAAATGATTACGCAGTGAGGAAGGAATGTTGAAAGCTGGGATAGACCAAAAGCTAGGCCTCTTATGCCAAACAGTTAGCCAAGCTGTGAATGCAACGGAAAAGTTCTTGAAGGAAATTGAAAGAGCTACTCCAGTGAACACACAAATGATAAGAAAGCAGAACAGCCTTATTGCTGATGTGGAGAAAGTTCTAGTGGTCTGGAGAGCAGATCAAACCAGCTACAACATTTTCTTCAGCCAAAACCTAATCTAGAGCAAGGCCCTAACTTTCCTGTACTCTGTGAAGGCTGGAAGAGGTAAGGAAGCTACACAAAAAAAGTTTGAAGCTAGCAGAGGTTGGTTCATGAAATTTAAGGAAAGAAGCTATCTTCAAAACATAAAAGTGCAAGGCAAAGCAGCAAGTGCTGATGAAGACACTGTAGCAAGTTATCCAGAAGATCTAGCTAACATCACTGATTAAGGTGGCTACACTGAACAATAGTTTTTTAATGTAGGTGAAACAACCTTCTATTAGAAGAAGGTGTCATCTAGGACTTTAAAAGCTACAGAGGACAAGTCAATGCCTGGCTTCAAATCTTCAAAGGACAGGCCAACTCTCTTTTTAGGGACTAATGTAGCTGGTGACCTTAAGTTGAAGCCAGTGCTCATTTGCCACTCCAAAAATCATTGAACTCTTAAAATTATGCTAATTCTACTCTATCTGTGCTCTATAAATGGAACAACAAAGCCTGGATGACAAAATATCTGTTTACAGCAAGGTTTACTGAATATTTTAAGCCCACTGTTGAAAACTGCTGCTCAGAAAAAAAAAAAAAAAAAAAGATTCCCTTCAAGATATTCATTGACAATAATGCACCTAGTCACTCAAGAGCTCTAATGGAGATATACAAGGAGAATAATGTTTTTCATGACTGCTAATACAACATCCATTCTGCAGCTCATGTATCAAGGAATAATTCAACTTTCATGTCTTATTATTCTGGAAATACATTTTGTAAGGCTGTAGCTGCCATAATGATTCCACTGATAGATCTGCGCAAAGAAAATTGAAAACCTGAAAAGGATTCACCATTCTAGATGCCATTAAGAACATTCGTGATTCATGAAGGAGGTCAAAATATCAACACTAACAGGGTTTGAAACATGTGGATTCTGACACTCACGGATGACTTTGAGGCATTCAAGATTTCAGTGAAGGAAGTAACTGAAGATGGGGTGGAAATAGCAAGAGAACTAGAATTAGAAGTGGAACCTGAAGATGGGTCTGAATTGCTGCAATCTCATGATCAAACTTGAATGGATTAGGAGTTGGTTCTTATGGATGAGCAAAGAAAATGGTTTCTTGAGATGGAATCTACTCCTAGTGAAGAGGCTGTGAACACTATTGAAATCACAACCACAAAATAAATGGTGCATTCCATGGACCAAGTTGATAAACAGTAACGTGGTTTGAGAAGACTGACTCCAATTTGCTAGAAATTGTATTGTGGGTAAAATGCTATCAAACAGCACTGCCTGTTACAGATAAATCTTTTGTAAAAGAAAGAATCAATTGATGTGGAGAATGTCATCTTATTTTAAGAAATTGCTACAGCCACTCCAACTTTCGGCAACAACCACCTTAATAACTCAGCAGCCATCAACATTGAGGCAAGACTCACCATCAGCAAAAAATATTACAACTTGCCAAAAGCTCAAATGATTGTTGACATTTTTTAGCAATAAAGATATATGCATTTTTTTTTAGACATAATGCTATTGCACACTTAATAGACTACAGCAGAGTGTAAACATAACTTTTATATGCACTGGGAAGCCCAAAAATTTATGCAACTTGCTTTATTGCAGCATTTGCTTTATTGCAATTGTCTAGACCCAAATTGGCAACATCGCTAAGTTATGCTTGTATGCATTTGTATAATTTTCATGTCAGACAAGTATGACTCATGAGCCATCTTTTATTCCTTGATGCTTATTTAGTGAGGGTTACTTGTTTCTCCTTTGACCCTGGATGTAAATTTAGGCAGGGCTTATGGTTACTTCCACATAATAGAAATTCTTACAGCCATTTTAAGATGTAGAACATGGTTTCAATTTAGTAATCATGTAATATTCATCTAAAAATCACTTCAAATTTGATTTAAGTTTGAGATTTCGCCCCTTTTTTCCAACTCAGGTCTATTGCAGGTAGGAAGTCATCCTTGGGAAGGGTTAGTTGCCTGCCACCTTTTTCCATTCCCCGAGCTCTTGACCCTCCAGGGTTAGAACCCAGGAAAGGATCAAAGGAAAGGGGAGTAGGAAGCTTCTTCCTTTTTTGGTACTGAAGTGAGCTGATGCCAGTGACCTCTGGTCTTAACACAGTTTATGCTGATTTTTTTCCTTGTGGGTTCTTTAGAAGCCCTCCCCTCCTATTTCTGGAGAAGTTTCTCCTACACTTCCACTGATACTAGCAGATGCCTCTCTGTTTCTACTCAGCACTTCGACTCAGCTCCTTCCTCATCTCAGCCTTGGAATGGCTAGATTCCATTCACCTCCGGCCTTTTCCTGCTGGGCTGGCACCTTGAACTGGACTGGAGTTGATCCCACATTGGTTTTCCCTTACATACAGCCTATATCCAGTCCGTGGTTAACACTCACCTATCCTTAGCTACTACAAACTCTGGAAGAATAGACCATTCCCAACCAGCAGCAATCTATCCCTCACTCATAGCTGCTGGCCAACCAATATCCCACCTTTTAGATTTTTCTAGTTGGAAAAAAAATCTAAATTTTATACAAATTAAATGAATTATGTGTAATAACACTTATTAAAATCTAACTTATGTACTGGCCCAGCAAACCCCCAAACTTCAAGGGTACCTTAAAACTCTAAGTGATCTTAAAACCACAAATGCACCACTTTGGAGGGGAGACTTGTAATACTCCAACAGTGCTCTCCAAAAACCTTCTCCCCAAACCTCCTTATTTAACTCCACAAAACTAACCCTTTATATAATGTGAGTAAGAGGTACACGAGTTATATAACTGTTATCTGACCATCCCCTTTGGGCAGATTTTCCCTTCCCTTTGGAATCTCTTATCTCAGTACTGCAAGTAACATTTTAAAGCTCAGTTAAACATACAGACCGTTGTTGAGATCAAATCTAGAAAATGAAATTTTCGGGGAGAGAGGTGAGTACTTTTTACTTTCATGCTTCTTGGTTTTTAAACAAGCTTGATAGTTTTGGAATAATTGTATAATTAAAAACTACCCTTAGAAAAAAATTTTAATTGTTATATGTTTCAGTTTGTTACCCCTCTCAGGAATGTTTATTTTCATTAATTTATAGCCCAAATAATTACATTTAAATATTTTAAAGCTGATTACTTACAAGAACTTTCAAGAAATAAAATGTATAAAAAAAACAATGATATGTTTGTAATGTCAAAAAGACAAGGATGCGTTCATAATGTTCATAATTTCAGCTGTTGCTGATGGTCAAAAAAAAAAAAAAAAGACAATCAGAAACAGCTCTCAGATTCCTTAAAGAACTATAAGTAGAACTACCATTTGATCCAGCAATCCCACTACTGGGTATCTACCCAGAGGAAAAGAAGTCATTATATGAAAAAGATACTTGCACACACATTTATAGCAGCACAATTCACAACTGCAAAATCGTGGAACCCACACAAATGCCCAACAATCAACAAGTGGATAAAGAAACTGTGGTATACATATACAATGGACTACTACTCAGCCATGAAAAGGAATGCATTAAAGGCATTTGGAGAGACCTGGATGAGATTGGAGACTATTATTCTAAATGAAGTAGCTCAGGAATTGAAAACTGAACATTGTATGTTCTCACTGATGTGTAGGAGCTAAGCTATGAGGATGCAAAGGCATAAGAATGATACAATGGACTTTGGGGACTTGGGGGTGGGAGGGGGCAAGGGATAAGAGACTACAAGTAGGGTGCAGTGTATACTTCTCGGGTGATGGGTGCACCAAAATCTCACAAATCACCACTAAAGAACTTACTCATGTGACCAAACACCACCTGTACCCCAATAACCTATGGAAAAATAAGTTAAAACAAAAAAAAGAAACAGCTCCCCCAAAAGTCATAGCTCATGGCAATTTTTCTGCAACTAGGCTAAGAAGGAGGCAGCTGACCACTGATGTGGGAATCCCCAACATAACCAGACAGCTTATTTCAGATTGCAACAACTTAAATAAAAACTCTCAGATTTCTCTATCCAGGAAAGACTTCTCATGTCACTATTATTTGCAATAAAATACCTGGGTCAAAGATGTCAAAATTAACATATTTTTATAAGCAGCATAATTCCTGGCGAGCAAATAAAGTCACTATAAGATATCCCTACTGGCACCAACATCACCTGTCCTTACATTACTGAGCATACAGTAGGTGCTCAACAGATACTGCACGGTTTTTTAGAGCAAACTGTCATTACCACATGCCTCCAAATTGACTTCCTGATGGGATGCATCTGTCTGTTCCATGGACCCACCAGCAGAGAGCTTTTCCCAGCTTGGAGTCATACAGAACAACCTTATTAAGGACAAATCGTCATCACCACTTTCATTTTCTAACTTTGAAAAGGGGAGTGATTATCCACCCTCTTTTTATATAAGCGGGAGAATAAATGAATAGAACCAGACACATTTTTAATAGTATTTCGGGATTAAGAAATGAGTAGATCCAGACACATTTTTAATAGTATTTCGGGATTAAGAAATGAGTAGATCCAGACACATTTTTAATAGTATTTTAGGATTAAAAAATGGCCCCCTCTAAACTAGATTCCTGAGAACTGATTCACTGAAGATGGTGAACCACAGGAACTTCAGAAAGTTCCTGTTATAGAATCACAGGGACAGAAAACACCACCTCAGCTGCCTCCCTCAAAATTATAAAAACCCACGTGCTATTTTAATACCGACCCGCTCCCCCCGACTGTCTTGGTTTGGGTGCTAAATGTGTATTCAAACCACAAGGCTGTGAGTGAAGATGTCTGCCTTTTGCTCCTGTGGGCTCCAACCCATCCCAGCAGAGGTGATGCCAGCAGACAGTGGTTAAAGGGATGGGTGTTAAAATCCAGCCAATTCCCAAGCAAACCCAGCTCTGGAGAAAAATGCCTGTCAGACTTGCAGATGGAGCCGAGCTCCGGCAACCATGCAGAGCCTGGGAGGGGCAAGGAGACTGTGAGGGCAGAGGTCTCCAAGGATGTGGCTCAAGATAGGTGCCCACATGTCCCAGGACACACGTGGCAAAGAAGCCAAGTGCTAGAAGGGAAAAGTGTGGGCAGAGGGAGACTATCTTTCAGGAATGTAGTCTGTAATTACAAGTGTAGACCTGCACATGGAGTAAATCCTCCACACTGCTGGGTCATTCCTGAGGATCAAGGAAACATCTCAATGGCCATTGGAATAATCTGGGCATTCAGGTTAGTTGAGTTATGTCTTAGATCAAGATCCTAGATCCCTGAGATGGGGTTTCATAAGGTTTATTAGGAAGTGGGTTTAGGAAACCAGTAGAGGGAAGTGGAGAAAGGAAGGGAAGGGAGCTTAGTCCTGTAGAGGACGCTGTAGAGACACAGCAACCACAACTCAGAGATGAAGGAACAAGACAGATGGAATAATGATAACATTGTATCCATCAGTCACCCACCATCAAGGACTACCATGGGGAATGGGATGGGGATGTATGTTCCTAGACACTTCCAGCTTTCAGAGGGTGCAGAGGAAGCCAAGTTGAAGGTGTCATTACAGCCTGAGCACAGTGGCGGTCCTCAGACAAGGAGACTCAGTCATGCTGGCTATCAGGAGTGAAAGTTGTACAAGAATATGGCGGAAGAACCAAAGGGAAAGCTGTGGAGTAGCCCCGGCATCTGCTACAGAGGAGGCCACTGCCTAGAAAATCCACATAGGGCTGCTTAGAAGGGAGTATGACCTCTGCTCACAAAAGCACAGGCAATCTGCGCTCATCTTTCTAACAAAGAGTTCCTGGGCTACTCATCTCACACATTTTCGATGTAATTGCCCAGTTCCTGTAGTTTTATTTTTTATTTTTTATTTTTATTTTTATTTTTATTTTTTGAGACGGAGTCTCGCTCTGTTGCCCAGGCTGGAGTGCAGTGGCGCTATCTCGGCTCACTGTAAGCTCCGCCTCCCGGGCTCACGCCATTCTCCTGCCTCAGCCTCCCGAGTAGCTGGGACTACAGGCGCCCACCACCACGCCCGGCTAATTTTTGGTATTTTTAGTAGAGACAGGGTTTCACCGTGTTAGCCAGGATGGTCTCGATCTCCGGACCTTGTGATCTGCCCGCCTCGGCCTCCCAAAGTGCTGGGATTACAGGTGTGAGCCACCACGCCCAGCCTTCCTGTAGTTTTAGAGAAATTTTCCCAGACTAGTCTTTCTCTCCCATCCTCCTCTGTATTCATGTATTCCTCAAACCCCTTTTTCTAATTCCTGTCTTTCCTCCTTCCCTTTCCTCCTTCCTTTCTTTGCAATCTTTCTCCTACTCCTTCTCGCTCTCCTGCTCTCTCAGCCTTTGCTCACCTTGAAATGCCCATGTTTCTGCATAAAGACAGTGTAGATACCAAAAACTACTTGATGCAAGAAAGGCAATCAAAATTAATTTGGCAGGTTGCAGTAAAGAAGCCAGCCAAAACCCACCAAAATCAAGATGGCAACAAAAGTGACCTCTGGTTATCACCACTGCTCATTATATGCTAATTATAATGCATTGGCACGCTAAAAGACACTCCCACCAGCGCCATGACAGTTTACAAATGCCATAGCAACATCAGGAAGTTACCCTATATGGTCTAAAAAGGGGAGGAACCCTCAGTTCTGGGAATTGCCCACCTCTTTCCCGGAAAATTCATGAATAATCCATCCCTTGTTTAGCATATAATCAAAAAATAACCATAAGTATTCTTAGTCTAGCAGCCCAAGCTGCTGCTGTGCCTATGGAGTAGACATTCTTTCATTCCTTTACTTTCTTAATAAACCTGCATTCACTTTAAAAGAAACATAATTTTAGAAATTTTTCCCATTAAATCAAACTTCTTTAAGGGGAATAAAAATCCTTGGATTACTGACAGAGTAATATTTGATTCCAAAATTTCATTTAAACACCTTAAGGTTTATTAGGTTCATTGCGTCAGTATAGCTTTAACGTGCATTTAAAAATCCATGCTAGCTAAGTGCTTTGTGGTATAGTCCTATTTCTGAAGCTATGTGTTTATTTAGTGGTGGCTTTCTGTTTTATTTGGAGGTATTATCATGTGAAAACATTTGGTAAGCCTGTCCTCTTAGCCAAAATAAAATCTAAGAGAGTTTCAAACATACTTTGAAAGGCTAGTGGACACTAGCCAAAGATCAGGTATGTTTCCCCCTACTTGTGCTCACACAAACTTGAGAAGAGATGAATAACTACTTCCTGTTCTCACTAATGCCCATCTCTAATTTAAATCTGTCCCTAATTAAAAATGCAGTAGGATAAGAAAGTATATGATATGATTTGGCTGTGTCCCCACCCAAAATCTCATCTTGAATTGCAATCCCCACATGTCAAGGGAGACACCAGGTGGAGGTAATTGAATCATGGGGTGGTTTCCCCATGCTGTTCTCATGATAGTGAGTGAGTTCTCATGAGATCTCATGGTTTTATAAGTGTTGCTAGTTCCTCCTGCAGTCATTCTCTCTCCTGCTGCCTTGCGAAGAAGGTGCCTGCCTCCCCTTCACCTTCTGCCATGATCGCTAAGTTTCCTGAGGCCTTCCCAGCCATACAGAACTGTGAGTGAATTAAACCTCTTTCCTTTGTAAATTACCCAGTCTTGGGTATTTCCTTCTAGCCATGTGAGAACGAACTAATACAGAATAATTGGAAGCCCTCATCATAATAGCTACAAGGGAGGTATTAGCAGCCTCCATCAAAATTCAAAGAACTGATTCATAAAATGAGACAAAGAGACAATACAAATTATGGACTTTGTTGCCTCTCTAAAGATACCAAAATCCACAAAATAATTAATGTCTGTATTTGTGCTTCTAACAAATTAGCTTTAGGAATGAATGGGTAAAAAGAAACATAATTCTTGGCTTTATTTATTTTTTCCCAATACTCTAGACTTTGGGTTTGGACATTTTCAAAGAAGATATCTTTATTCTAACCATAATAATACAGTTTAAAAACTCATTTACTTAATGTCTACTCTGGAGGGATACAAAATAAATAAGATGTAGATCTTGACCTTGGGATGCTTACACACTAAGGAAATCAAACATACACTTATGAAGTAATTTGAAAGGAATGAAAATATCCATGTGAAAAATAATATTGGCAACAGTTCAGGGTGGAAAAATAACTCCAATGAAAAGTCAGCATATGAATCAGGAAACCTTTCCTGACAATGGGACCGTGGGCACAGGCAAACACAGTATGTCTTAAGTGGTAACTCTGCTTTTATTTAAGCTGGAAAGTAGGATTGGAGGTTTTACATTCTTTACTTGAATTTACTACTTCCTATATTTATCTGAAAACTGTTTTCAACTGTGTGTTATCAGGAGCTGCTGAACTAAGAATGTTGGGGAATTTATTTAAACGGATTCTTATTCCACGTTCACATAGATGTTTTTTAGTAGCCACTTTGACTCTCATTTTAACACATTCTCTCTAGTGAGAAGTAACAGAGTAATGAGCAAAAGCAGATACCCACCAGGATGTGTGTGATAAAGGTGAAGGAACAGGCTTTGTGAAAGGAGGAATTAGATGCCAAGATGGGCAAGAAGAGGCACATAGTACCCATCCTGTCATCATCCCAGGAAGAGCTGTGCTTGAGCAGACACACGGCACGTCTGTGCTCTGGGGAAGGGGCATTGCCTTCCTGTCTTCTTAGATTGAGAGTCAAAAACAGCCTTGGTTGTGAGGAATGATGAGATGAAATTTTAGCACCTGCCATCTGCCTATATGTTTCAGCTGTAGGCAAAGCTGTCAGAGAACATTCACATTTGTACCCGGAGACCTTGCAAGATGCTGGATTCAGCTGCCGCATGGGCAGGGAAGGGGCACAGTCCTTAGGAAGCTGAGTTTGGGCACAAGACCTGCCACTGGAGAACAGGGGGCCCTTGACCCTGGTGAACCCACTGCCTGGCCATTGATCTTCCAGGCATTCACCGGACAATTTTCCTTACTTTGCCACAGTAGAAAATAGGGCACATTTAGGAGTGGGGAGATGTTGGTTGAAGGATACAAAATTTCAGTTACCCAGGAGGAGTGAGTTCAAGAGATCTATTGTATAACATGATGACTATAGTTAATGTATTCTTGGAAAAAAGGAAATAGGGCACATTTATTTGAAAGAAATAATTAGGAGATACTTCACAGCTTCATAATCTCCAAGAGCTGGTATGCTGGTGGGCATGCCATATGCGTTCGAACAAGAGCTTCCAGAAAATTGCAAGAACCCGGCTCCAGGGTCACTCTGGAGCACTTTGCTTCCTCTGCCACATCTAATGAGCTGAGAATGTGATAGAGCCTGATCTGTCTCCGATGCAGCCTAAAGTAATCCCATACCAGGAAGGGTATTCTCTGTTGGTCTTTGTTTTGGACAATTTGGCAACTGAATTCAACTCCATTTGCTGGGGGAAACCGGCTGCTACTGGTTTTGGCATCATAAATTAAAGTGATTATGATGACAGCAATAGGTATGCACTCACTGCATGTCAGGCACTGTGCTGAACACATTACCTACATTATCCTATTTAATTCTCCCGACAAATTAGTTATTTTTATGTCACCTTTTACCACAAAGAAAATTGAGTGGAAAAGTGGGGATTCCAACCCATCCTTGAAACGACTTTACTGTTCAGTCTTGACAATTTAGTAAGAAGGCACTGATGCTCGAAGTTAGCCACAAGAAGTTAAGCCATAAGGCTGGGTAACCCTTATCTCCCTACCCGAAACCAAAGCTTTACAAGGGAAGAAATTTTGTGTCTTACTCCTCAATCTATCCTCAGTGATGAGAACAGGGAATGGTACGAAGTAGATGTTTAATAAAATCGTACAATGGATGAACCCTCAAAAACCTCGTCTTCCAGGCCACAGAGGTGTGTCCCCAGCCCACTGTGCAAAGCTTGGAGGGAGGCAAAAATAGCTAAAGAGGCTAAGTCTGTCTTTGGGTCTTGCTACCTCTACTTCTTGGGAACTTTGCTCTCCGACGCCTGCTGATTTATAGTCCTTACCTTGCCTCTTCTAAATTTCTTCTTGGCTAGGGTGTAGGATAAATATAAGAGAACTTAGAATTAGGAATGTCTCCATTAAAAACATCACCTCTGCAATTCCTCATCTACATGACTCCAAGCCAGTAACTTAAGCTTTCTTAGATCATTTGGAGACAACAATGTCTAACTCAAAGGAATATATATATACTTCAAAGTCATACATCCATGTTATACATCATCACTGACTAATTATCATTATTATTATTATTTTAGACAGGGTCCTACTCTGTTACCCAGGCTCTGGAGTGCAGTGGTGTGATCACAGCTCACTGCAGCCTCAACCTTCCTGCCTCAACCAACCCTCCCCTCTTAGTCCCCCTGAGTAGTTGGGACTACAGGCATGTGCCAACATGACTGGCTGTATATTTATTTTTATTTTTTGTAGAGACAAGGTCTCACTATGTTGCCCAGACTGGTCTAGAACTCCTAGGCTCAAACCATCTTCTGGCCTCAGCCTCCCAAAGTGCTGGGATTACAGGCATGAGCCACCATGCCCAGCCTATCACTGAAAAATTATTGTAAAGCATCTGAAAAATTAGTCTAAAAGGAAAAGTTCATCAGTGACAAATATTTCAGGTATAGAATATAGGCTTTCCTCGATATTTCTCAGATCAACTCCAAGAGTGGCAACCATCCGCTCTTGACTATATTTTATGGTCACTTATAATGGTATTCCATCTGTCATCTACTAATAAACATAACATCCCCTGTGGACCTTCCAGAGAGACCAGTCATCAAATGGCTAATCACCTCCATAGGTGCTTCTACGTAAGTACCAGAGTCAAGCGAGACCACAGCGCTCTGGGAAAGTTAGCCCAGTTCTTTTGCACCAGAAATGAATGACTCCTGCCTTGTTCCCACCTCCACACCCTCCTACACACACTTTGAAAAAGGTGATGTCAAATAAACAGAATTTTTTTTTACTTATTCAAACCCTGCAAGTAACCTCAACTTACTGAAAGATTTCCTGGGAACTTAGGAGAAAGAGAAAATGTGTCATCTTATTTTTTTACTTATCTTCCAATCAAACAGAAAAGCCTCGGCTTTGCTTGGGGGCACTGGAACACATTTCCCTTCTCTGGGAGACGAATATTTAACACATGGGTCAGCTGTAAACAGTTCTAGCTCCCTGATGAATCACTCACTTCAGACACCCAAGCAACGTCGTCATCCGAGCCCTGCCCACAGGCACCTGGGTTTCTCCGCCTCACCTTAGAACACCAAGCAGCTTGTTCCTAGCCTCCTAAATATCAGGACTCCTTTGCCCACGCGGCTCACAGGTTGGTAGTTGACATTTGATTGCCTTTGCCTCTATTGCGCTGATTCATCCCCAGCCTCACACTGCCTCTCACTTGTCTGTAGTCTCGTACTTGACACCCATGTGCTCATTGTTAACTGCGGGAGCACCACCCTTTCCCAGTTTTCACTGGCCTGCATGTTTCTCCCACTCTATCAAGCATGGACCCGAGTCTGTTTTATAAATGAGTGAATGGAACCATCTTTCCTGCTTACGTCAGAATTTGCTTCCAGTGCTTGTAAGTCAAAGCATCTCAGTTAGACCTACTCCAGGTCAACAGCCCCAAACAACACTGCACCGCCCCGGGCGCGGTGACTCACGCCTGTAATCCCAGCACTGTGGGAGGCCGAGGCGGGCGAATCACAAGGTCAGGAGATCGAGATCATCCTGGCGAACACGGTGAAACCCTGTCTCTACTGAAAATACAAAACATTTGTGTGGTGTGGTGGCGGGCACCTGTAGCCCTGGCTACTCGGGAGGCTGAGGCAGGAGAATGGCGTGAACTCGGGAGGCAGAGCTTGCAGTGAGCCAAGATCACGCCACTGCACTCCAGCCTGGGCGACAGAACGAGACTCCGTCTCAAAAAAGAAAAATAATGACAATAATAACACTGTGCCCGGCACGGTCAGCTAATGCTACATGATAATTGCTGCATGTGAGAGTAGCAAAATCACAGCGAAGAGGAGCTGGCCTTGGGGACAATGCCACATTACAGTGAGGAGCTCCAGAAAAACCCAGGTACAAATTTCTCAGGTTCACGCTTGGGTGCCCATCCTCTCCCTGACCCCACAAAAGAATAAAGATCTTACAAATATCCAGTGAATACCAGGATAGAAATAACTTGTTTCCTGGCATTCAAGACAGAGGAAATCCTTACTATTAAAACTAGAAATGATTAGCAAAGACATGAAACACAACAGTTTAAAAAGCCTCAGGGGCCCACAAACACATGTGGATATTCCATTTTTAAGAACTTGAAACTAATGCAAGCAGGTAGTTAATCCAACCCTCAGTCTCTCACCTCAGAGCAGTTATCTCATTTTAAAGACCACCACGAAGGAAGTTTCAGTCATTTATGCAGTAGCTCTGCAGGTAACCTTTGTACCAAGCATCAATATTGACAGACTGCACTTATTCTAGTACTCAACCTATTTCCTTCTCCTGAAGAGCTAATTCAGTAACACCTAAGAACAGTCACAGTTCCTCCTTGAAATCTAACCTTAATATTCTGTGCTGTGGCTTCATCTTCCTCACCTCCTCTTATTTTCCTCAATGGAGATGGGGCCCGTTTTATGACCATGATGCCCTTTTTATACCAAAAATCATGTTAGTCTCTCTTCAGTCCTTTCTTCTTTTAGTCTAGTTGTTCAAATCCTTGGTTTTTTCCTTGTGAGCCTTTTTCCCTCTGACTTCATCCCCACCTTCATTTCCTGGGCCCTGTATATTTCTTACGACACGGTTACGTGATGGCCAGAGGGCAACTGAACATTCTGGTGAGTTTTGGCTAATTTGGAAATCACAAGAATCTCTCTTGGGCCGCTAAATTCTTCATTCCTGTTAGTTCTCCCCTGGGCACTCCTTGGTTTTTCTGAAAGTTGCACAACATTGCTGATTCACGTTCAGCCGGTCAGTGTGCAGATGGCAAACAGCATATGATGTTTCGATTGGCTCCACATAAGAAACGTGAGCTTCCTGGCAAAACAGGGATAGAGGTGAGGCTTTACCTCCAGGCTCTGCTGCAATGGCCGATCACCCTTATTCTGTACTCACAAACTCTTGCAAGAAAAGGCTCAAAACTTGTTCACAGATTCACAACACTGAGGTGTTGCCTGGCTTTGAATGAGTCTTATTTTGACTAAATCAGTGTGTCCCCACAACGCAAGTGTTTGGAGGGCAAAAGGACACAGGAGTTTGTTCTAACGTCACGTCAGCTTAACCTCCACATTGTATCACTTCCACCTAGGTGGCCAATGGGTTCCATTCCCTTTAAATGAACCTGGTTCATGCCGCTCATACTGCACTGAACCTTGCACGAGGCCAGTCTGAGTGCCAATCTTCCCTCTGCTCAGCCTCTGCTCTCCTCAGCTTTCCTGGTCTCAGGACCTCACAGGAGGTTGATTGTTTCCAAAAAATGGTCCCAATTCTGTCTTTCCCTGTATTCACACAGTTGTAATGTGGCTCTGTAGCTCCTCCCATCAAGAGGTGGAGTATACTCCCCTACCCCTTGAATCTGGGCTGGCCTTTGTGACTTACTCTGCAGCAGAAATGACAGCAAGCCAGGTGCAAGCCCGAGCCTCAAGAGGTCTTGCACGCTTCTGCTCCCTCTTGCAGCCCCAAATCTGTTGTGAGAACAAGCTTCTGGAGGATGGGAGGTAACAGGGATCAGAGATGAGTTATCCCAGCTGAAGCCATCCCAGAACAGCTAGCTCCAAGCAATCAGCCTGCTAATCACACATGCAAGAACAAGTCCAGCCAAGATCAGCCAAGATCAGTTCTCATGAGTGGAAATCATGGATCAGCTGACCCATGGATTCATGAGAAGTAAGAAATGGCTGATGTTCTAACTCACTGAGTTTTAGGGTGATTTGCTATGCAGCCATAGCTAACTGATACATACGCCATACCCTGGTTTCTGTTCTCTATTTTGTCACTCCAATGGATGAGTCAAAGAGAGATCTTTTCTCTCTAATATTTGATCCCTGGTATTGCTGAAGAACATAATGTCTCTTTTCTGACTACTAGTTTCCTTCTCTATAATTTTTGAGAAAATGTACATTATTGTGGATGTACCTATCTCCATTCCTTGCCTCCTGGGGGAAAGGACTCAGTCACTGACACTGGATGATTCCTTACAGGCCCCCTCAATCACCCCTGCAAAGCCACTCTTCTTTCTGCATTTTCTTCTCCTGGGGCATCGCCTCTAGTTGCCTAGTCAGTCACTCAAGCTAAAACCTAGAAGTAACCTAAGGCTTCTTCTCCCTCATTCCTTGAGGGCCAAGCCTTCAGTTCTAATTTCTCATCACCACTCATTGTCATGCATTCCCTCCTCTCTATTCCCACTCCCAGGAGGCTCTGGCCACCAGCAAGCAGTACCCATATGGAAGGCTCTCATTAAATATTTACTGAATGATGGGTCTATCCACTCACATCTCTCTCTGTAAGTGATAGAGTCATCAAAGAAGAGCTTGTGAAATATCATTTACACCTCCCCTTGTGTTCTCCCAAATCAACAATAACTTTGGTGAAATCACCTTTTGTTGGCATCTTTAGAAATTCTTGGTCACAGGATGAAAAGTCTAAAATGTATGCAGGATTCCTAATTTCTACTACAAACAATAATGCGTTGAGTACATTTGGGTTTGGTTTGAGTGTTATATAGAACTTAAATGTAAGTCAAAGGCACAAAAAGACTTTAAGAGTGCTGACCTTTCTGTCGGGAATCCTGCCTAACGCCAGTTTCATGAAAATCTTTCATTGTATTGAATTTAAGTGGCTCAAAATCATGTCATCAATGGCATTTGGCTTCACAAAGATTACCTGCCCTGGCCACAATCTGATACATACCTGATGATGACTGCAGAGGGTGAACTTTTGAGAGAAGGGATGCATTGTGTCAGGTGGGTGGGAGTAGGCCTGACATTTTAGACCCTCTTAGATGGATCTGTAACCAGCAAAATGCCAGAAGGAGGCCATTCTGGTGTTGGAGGTTCAGAGCCTTTTGGTGGAAGCACCACCCACTCGTCCTTCTCCACATAGCTCCCTGACTGCTATGATTAGGCCTTCGCCTTGGAAGTAGACCACAGGAGCCACAGGCCTTGTTAGGAAACAAGTGTTGATTATCCCTGACTGTCTCTGTAGGATGTGCTTAAATCCTGACATGCATGATTTTGTCACACTAAACATCTGAATAATCTTGGCACTCAGGAAGCAATGACTGGAGGGCAATGCCTAAGGAAGTGGTGAGCAAACTGCAGACCTAAGGCAATGCGGGAGTCACAAGAAGCCCCAGGCCCCAGACCCTCTAGCAGCTGCTACCCTTTGTTACCCTATGCTCAGCAGTGAGCCCCTTCCCTTCCAATCTCAACTTGTTTGCAGTACTGCACAGATGACGTGATACTTTCACATCCTTTTGTCAACAATCTCCATAACATCGAGACATGGAAAAATTATTTTTATTGTTCCCATTTTATTATGAAAATATGAAAATAAGGTGGTAGATTAACCAGTGTTGTCCGGGCGCAGTGGCTCAAGCCTGTAATCCCAGCACTTTGGGAGGCCAAGGTGGGTAGATCACAAGGTCAGGAGTTCAAGACCAGCCTGGCCAACATAGTGAAACCCCATCTCTACTAAAAATACAAAATTAGCCGGGCATGGTGGTGCGTGCCTGTAGCCCCAGCTACTCAGCAGCCTGAGGCAGGAGAATCGCTTGAACCTAGGAGCTGGACATTGCAGAGAGCTGAGGTCACGCCACTGCACTCCAGCATGGGCATCAGAGTGAGACTTCATCTCAAAAAATAATAAAATAAAAAGGATTAACCAATGTTACATAAATAATAGTAATACTGCTTACCATGTACTGGCCACTTTCTGTCTCATACTCACTTCCTTTTAGCCTAATTAAAAACCTTGCTGAGTAGCCTGCATCAGCATCCTTTAACAGAGCAGGAAACTAACCAAGGGAGGTCAAGGTCTAGTGGCTTGCCCAAAGTCACGTAGCTAGGGAGGGTCAGAGACTGGATTTGCACCCAAGTCCAGCTGATTCAAGGCCCATGTTTGATTGGTTTTAGCTTACTTCCTCCAGGTTTTCTCTGCCCCACTTCCTTGTTTGCTTTTGGGAACCTGAGAATTCAGGGAAGGATGCAGAGTTAGAGCTTCATTTTTTTGGCCTCATATACAACCACTCTCCTCTTCCTCCTCCAAGAAGAGTTTACAGCCACATCAAACTTGACTGCAGTTGCCCATTGCATTAAGTAAATCCTAACTTTCTGAAGGCAGTTTGACTTCCCAACAGTCTCCACAGGAAGAGATTGGCATCATCAAAATGGCAGATGAGACTGTCCTTTGAGCTGTTATAATCCTGGCCTTTGTTTTTGTTATTACACTAGCAACCAAGAATAGCTTTTACCTGGGTATCCCACTGAACTGACCTACATGCTGGCAGACAGAAGAATCTTACTGTATCCTCCCCACACCAACAGTCACTTGTTTGGAAAATGAAAATCCCTGGCCTTTTCCTAGAAGATTCCAGTGTTTGGCTTTTCACTGATGGCAAAAGCTCAAAAGAAAACCAATAAATATTTGTTGAGTGTCTGCTAAGTGTTAGTCATTGTGTAAGCATTTTAACATTTATTTTCTTTTATTAGATTGGTGCAAAAGTAATTGCGGTTTTTGCCATTAATTTCAAAGGCAAAAACCACAATTACTTTCAATTACTTTTGCACCAACCTCATATTTTCATAATAACCTGATAAGGTAGTTATTGTTCTTCTTTTACACGTCAGGTCAAGTAAAAAAAGGAATTTGCTTGTGGTCATACCAGTAATAAGTGTAAACTTGAGATTCAAGCCCAGTTTTTCTGATTGTAAGTCCAACATTCAATTTTTGCTCTGATATGAAGCCATGTAACTTAGCAATATGTATCATTTAGGACTCTTTGAAAATTCACACTCTTTGACCCCAATTTCTTTTTTTTTTAAGATGGAGTCTCACTCTGTTGCCCAGGCTGGAGTGCAGTGGTGCGATCTCGGCTCACTGCAACCTCTGCCTCCTGGGTTCACGCCCTTCTCCTGCCTCAGCCTCCTGAGTAGCTGGGACTACAGGCACCTGCCACCACGCCTGGCTAATTTTTTTATATTTTTAGTAGAGAGGGGGTTTCACCATGTTAGCCAGGATGATCGCGATCTCCTGACCTCGTGATCCACCCACCTTGGCCTCCCAAAGTGCTGGTATTACAGGCGTGAGCCACCATGCCTGGCCTTTGACCCCAACTTCTACTTGTATTTATTATAAAGAAATAATCAGAGACAATCATAAATATGTATGCACAAATAACACAAGAGTGTTATTTATAATTGCAAAATTACAAAACCACTAAATGACAATAGCAAAAATGTTTAAATAACTTCATCATCTGTATAATATTATACAAACATATTTTTGAAGATACAGCATGGCACTTAAAGATGTGAGAAAATAACTAAACTGCAAAAATGGAAAAACACAAAATATAAAACTGTATATATAACCTCAATTTTATCCAAAATAAAAATTAAAAACCTTTACATATACATAAAGTAATTGTAAGTGAATGAAACATGCTAACTTGAAGTCATCTCTTTATGGTTATTTTTTTCTTAAATTTTTCTATATTTTCCAAATTCTCATCTATGAGCTTCTGACTATTACAAAATAGAAACAACAAGTATACTATTTTAAAGAAAAATAATTCCTATCACTATTACAAATAAGCAGAGGTCAAAGTGGCTCAAGTCCAAAGGGCTGCTTAGAACACCTGGTCCTTTGCTACTTTACTCTCCAGCTCAGGGAGCAAGAAGAGGCAGTGTCAGAGCATAAAGATCTAGCTAATTCACTGTGTGACCTTGGACAAGTCACATTACCTCTCTGGGCCTCAGAGGGCTTTTCTGCAAAATGGATAGCCTGGATCGGTGAGCTGTGCCCTAGCAGAGCACAGCCTCCTGCAGTGGCTTCTGGGTAGAATTGCCTTTCATTGTGCAATTAAATCTGGCCTTCCCTCATGACTGGAGAGAAAAATATTTATGAATTACTCTCTAGTTTAGAAATGGATCTCTGTCTGGGAACAAAGGAACACAAGCCCCACTGGCAAATTAGAGTCCATTATCAGCTACTATAGCAGCAAGCTCAGCCTGGTGGTAATTGTATCTGCAATAATAAGGCTGTGAGGGCGACTCTAGGCCATTTGCTACCTGCATCAATCATCATTATAGTCTAGCACAGAGGGGATGCAGAAATAAGCCCATGTTATCAATGGCCAATTAGAACAAAGATCCATCCAGAAGCTCTTGGGAACCTGGCCAGGGCCAGCAGAGGGGGTGGAGGAGGAGTGCAGAACAACAGGTGGCCTGGGTCTGTCAGCTCGCTGATGTCACCCAGGAAGATCACCCTGAGACGCTGGCCTGCAACTCTGTTTAGAATCCCTAGTGACCTCAAATGATGTCAATTCTGCTTGGCTATGTGAACCCAAAATATCTGAAACAGGTCTCAGTCAACTTAGAAAGTTTATTTTGACAAGATTAAGGACACACCCATGGCATAGCCTCAGGAGGTCCTGAAGACATGTACGCAAGGTGGTCGGTGCAAAGCTTGGTTTGATACATTTTAGGGAGACATGAGACATCAATCAATATATGTAAGATGTACATTAGTTTGGTCTGGAAAGTCAGGATAACTCAAAGTGGGGAGGGGGCTTCAGGTCACAAGTAGATAAGAAACAAACAGTTGCATTCTTTGATTGTGTGCATTTGTCTCATGTGAGCAAGGGAATGACTTTGAGTTCTGTCTTTTGTCCACAAGGAATTTCCTTGTGGGCAAATTGTGAGAGAGGTATGTAGCTTTTTTATTTTTGTAGCGATCTTATGTAGGAATAGAATGGGAGGCAGGTTTGCCAGTTCCCAGCTTGACTTCTCCCTTTGGCTTAGTGATTTGGGGGCCCCGATTATTTTCCTTTCACAGCGATGACATGCCAATTTCATGTAAATAACTGTGTATATTACCTATTGATGGCACTTTGGACTTACCCTGTGTATCACTGTTCTAGGACTGCCATAACAAATTATGCAAATGTGATGCCTTTAAACAACAGAAATTTATTCTCTTACAGGCCTGGAGACTAGAGGTCAGAAATCAAGGTGCAGTGGGCCCATACATACTTCTACTGAAGGCTCTAAGAATCCTTCCTTGCTTCCTCCAGCTGCTGGTGGCCACAGGCGTTCCTCAGGCTGTGGAAACATAACTGCAGTCTCTGCCTTCATCTTCATAGGGCCTTCTCCTCTGTCTCTGTGTGTTCCCTCCTCTTCCTGTAGGGACACCAGCCATTGGATTCCGGTCCACCCTGACCGAGTATGACTGCCTCTTCACTTGATGACATATGCAAAGTCTCTATTTCCACTAAGGTCACATTCTGAGGTTTCCCAGCAGACACTAAATTTACGGGACCCTACTCAAGTCACCACACCCTGATGCAGGACACTGTTAGATTTTCATCGGTTATCTTTTGCCTAAGTCTTATCCACGATAGTAGATGGGGTAATAATAGCTAATATTAAAATAGCACTTACCACATGCCAGGCAAATTCTAATCTCCTCGCATATATTAATTCATTTTATTCTCACTATGAGGAAGTACTATTTTTGTCTTTATTCTTCAAAGGGAGAACAGAGATGTAGAGAGATTAAGTAAAGAGTCGGGGATCATGGAGTAAGTGGCAGACCAAGCACTTCAGTTGAGCAATCCGGTTCTGAGCCTAGGTTCTTAACCATGCATCCTACCTCCTTAACGATGGACACAGCTAAACTAGACATCCTAACACAGGAGAAGAAATGCAGATGTCAAACCCTTTTGGAAAGTAATTTGACAATCCATGTCAATGGTCTTGAAAACATCCATTCATGTTTTATCCAGTAATTACACTCTGGGGAATTTTCCTTTAAAAAAAAAAAAATCTGAACTGTATAAAGCTTCCATCCACAAAAACACTACAGCAGCATTGTTTATAAGAAAAAGCTTACAAAACCAAGGGAAAAGATACTCTCAAACAAAAGGAGATTACTTAAGTGAATAAGGTTATACTTGTAGAATGAAGAATGTATCTCCATTAAAATAATGTAGACGGTTTAGAGTAACAAAAGGAAATGCTTATGTTATAACATTAGGTGAAAACTGGAAAATAAGGTGGTCTATGTAAAATATTCTTGACTAGATTTTTAAACAACAGAAAAGAGAGAAATTACATTAACATGTTCACAGCAACTCTTTTAGAATAACTTTTTTCTTTCTCCTTTTTTAAAAACCTTTATGGATTTTTCAATTTCCATAATAAACATATTACTTTTGTAATTAGAAAAGAAATTATGAATATGGAAAATGTAAAGCAGAAGCAGTATTCTCACAGAAGGACTGAGGGGACAAGGGGAGGGGTAGTCAATTCTAGCCCCGGCCTTTACGTCAGAGATCTAAAATCCAAGACAGGCCATGGGAGATGCTCTCTCCTGGAAGCTCTAGCATTTGTTATTAAATTCTGAGGCCATTGATTTGTCTTGTTTTTCAATCTGCTAAATTCTGGTTTTGACATTGATATACACTATGCAAATGTCTGTTGAATGAATAGGCAGCTGAGCTAAATAAGTGCACAGCATAAACGAATGGAGAAGTGGAGGCATAAAGAGATTAAATAAATGGTTTCAATAGAAAATGTCTTTCTAAGGGAAAAGTTTGAAACCCCTTCCTTCTTGGTTTCTGAGACAATCCCACTAGGAATCTTGGGACTTGGTATCATTGACTTCACTTTGCAAGGCTGTAGATTAAGCTTTACCTCTTCAGCTATAAATGACAGAATCCCAAAAGAAGAAAAATAAATCTAAGCTGTGGGTCAAACAAATAGAAATTAAACTGACCTAAATCAATACCCAAAGAAGTAACTTTCCCTCTGAACAAAGGCTGAAATGAGAACCTGGTTGCTTTAAAGGACAAACTGCCCTCCAGTTCAGGAAATCAGAAAAGTTTTTGTCTACATTCAAACCTTTGTAATACAACCCCCTACTTCCCATTTCCTCACATAGAAAGACTTCTATCTTTTCAAAGGGAATGCTTCCAGTTTTTGCCCATTCAGTATGATATTGGCTGTGGGTTTGTCATAGATAGCTCTTATTATTTTGAGATATGTCCCATCAATACCTAATTTATTGAGAGTTTTTACAATGAAGTGTTGTTGAATTTTGTCAAAGGCCTTTTCTGCATCTGTTGAGATAATCATGTGGTTTTTGTCTTTGGTTCTGTTTATATGCTGGATTACATTTATTGATTTGCATACGTTGAACCAGCCTTGCATCCCAGGGATGAAGCCCACTTGATCAAGGTGGATAAGCTTTTTGATGTGCTGCTGGATTCGGTTTGCCAGTATTTTATTGAGGATTTTTGCATCAATGTTCATCAAGGATATTGGTCTGAAATTCTCTTTTTTGGTTATGTCTCTGCCAGGCTTTGCTATCAGGACGATGCTGGCCTCATAAAATGTGTTAGGGAGGATTCCCTCTTTTTCTATCAATTGGAATAGTTTCAGAAGGAATGGTACCAGTTCCTCCTTGTACCTCTGGTAGAATTCGGCTGTGAATCCATCAGGTCCTGGACTCTTTTTGGTTGGTAAGCTATTGATTATTGCCACAATATGAGAACCTGTTATTGGTCTATTCAGAGATTCAACTTCTTCCTGGTTTAGTCTTGGGAGGGTGTATTTGTCGAGGAATTTATCCATTTCTTCTAGATTTTCTAGTTTATTTGCGTAGAGGTGTTTGTAGTATTCTCTGATGGTAGATTGTATTTCTGTGGGATCGGTGGTGATATCCCCTTTTTCATTCTTTATTGCATCTATTTGATTCTTCTCTCTTTTCTTCTTTATTAGTCTTGCTAGTGGCCTATCAATTTTGTTGATCTTTTCAAAAAACCAGCTCCTGGATTCATTAATTTTTTGAAGGGTTTTTTGTGTCTCTAATTCCTTCAGTTCTGCTCTGATTTTAGTTATTTCTAGCCTTCTGCTAGCTTTTGAATGTGTTTGCTCTTGCTTTTCTAGTTCTTTTAATTGTGATGTTAGGGTGTCAATTTTGGATCTTTCCTGCTTTCTCTTGTGGGCATTTAGTGCTATAAATTTCCCTCTACACACTGCTTTGAATGTGTCCCAGAGATTCTGGTATGTTGTGTCTTTGTTCTCATTGGTTTCAAAGCACATCTTTATTTCTGCCTTCATTTCATTGTGTACCCAATAGTCATTCAGGAGCAGGTTGTTCAGTTTCCATGTAGTTGAGCGGTTTTGAGTGAGTTTCTTCATCCTGAGTTCTAGTTTGATTGCACTGTGGTCTGAGAGACAGTTTGTTATAATTTCTGTTCTTTTACATTTGCTGAGGAGAGCTTTACTTCCAACTATGTGGTCAATTTTGGAATAGGTGTGGTGTGGTGCTGAAAAAAATGTCTATTCTGTTGATTTAGGGTGGAGAGTTCTGTAGATGTCTGTGGGCAAGGACTTCACGTCTAAAACACCAAAAGCAATGGCAACAAAAGCCAAAATTGACAAATGGGATCTAATTAAACTAAAGAGCTTCTGCACAGCAAAAGAAACTACCGTCAGAGTGAACAGGCAACCTACAGAATGGGAGAAAATTTTTGCAACCTAATCATCTGACAAAGGGCTAATATCCAGAATCCACAATGAACTCAAACAAATTTACAAGAAATAACCAACCCCATCAAAAAGTGGGCAAAGGACATGAACAGACACTCCTCAAAAGAAGACCTTTATGCAGCCAAAAAACACATGAAAAAATGCTCATCATCACTGGCCATCAGAGAAATGCAAATCAAAACCACGGTGAGATACCATCTCACACCAGTTAGAATGGCCATCATTGGAAAGTCAGGAAACAACAGGTGCTGGAGAGGATGTGGAGAAATAGGAACACTTTTACACTGTTGGTGGGACTGTAAACTAGTTCAACCATTGTGGAAATCAGTGTGGCAATTCCTCAGGGATCTAGAACTAGAAATACCATTTGACCCAGCCATCCCATTACTGGGTATATACCCAAAGGACTATAAATCATGCTGCTATAAAGACACATGCACACGTATGTTTATTGCGGCACTATTCACAATAGCAAAGAGTTGAAACCAACCCAAATGTCCAACAACCATAGACTGGATTAAGAAAATGTGGCACATGTACACCATGGAATACTATGCAGCCATAAAAAATGATGAGTTCATGTCCTTTGTAGGGACATGGATGAAACTGGAAAACATTATTCTCAGTAAACTATCGCAGGAACAAAAAACCAAACACCACATGTTCTCACTCATAGGTGGGAATTGAACAATGAGAACTCATAGACACAGGAAGGGGAACATCACACTCTGGGGACTGTTGTGGGGTGGGGGGAGTGGGGAGGGACAGCATTAGGAGATATACCTAATGCTAAATGACGAGTTAATAGGTGCAGCAAAACAACATGGCACATGGATACATATGTAACAAACCTGCACATTGTGCACATGTACCCTAAAACCTAAAGTATAATAATAATAAAAAAAAGAAAGACTTCTATCTATGTTTATAACTACATAGCATCTGTTAGCAATCAGGATGGTTTTGTGGCTCTGAGTTAGGACACAGTGCTGAAAATTTGGACTAGTCAGATTGCCTTAGCATGGCCACTCTGAAATTTATTACCAAGTGCAAAACAAATACTCCCACCTGAGGACTAAGCTCTGATTTTTTTTTATCTTGCCCAAATTCCTATCTAAGGAGTCTGGGGTGTCATGCTCTACAAACCATAAATTCTCATCAGATAGGTTTTATTTAACCCTATATATCATGACTTATTTTCCAAACTGACTCTCGTATAACATTATGAGACAACGAAGAAAACCAAAATATTTTCCCCAAAACATGTTTCTTTGCCATATCTTGAAATGGCCTCGCAAGCCATCCTCCGTGGGGGAAAATTTGCATATGTAAAGAATCCCTGTTAATATAGCTAGATCTTTTTCTTCCAGGCCCTCCCAATCCTAAAGAGATTAGACCTAAGAGTCTAGCACCTTTTAAAATCTGAATAGGAAACATTTGCCATCTATTGTCTCTAAGGGCAGCCACTATAAGGCTTCAAAGACACCTTGGTCTCCAAGTCTTTATCTTAACCTGAAAATTTCATTTCTATCAATCCCAGGTCTTTAGACAAACTCAACCATTTGTCAACCAGCAAATGTTTAAATTTACCTATAGCCTGGAAGCCCCCACCACATCAAATTGTCCCGCCTTTCTGGAAAAAAACAATGTACTCCTTAATATATTTGATTGATGTCTCATGCCTCCCTAAAATCTATAAAACCAAGCTGCACTCTGACTACCTTGGGCACGTGTTCTCAGGACCTCCTGAGGGCTGTGTCACAGACCATAGTCATTCATATTTGGCTCAGACTAAATCTTTTCAAATATTGTACAGAATTTGACTCTTTTCATCGACACATCTTCTGACTTCCAGGGCTGCCTGGCTGAAAAAGGAATGTCCTTAGTCACATGCCTACTCACACTCTCCTAATGACCCAGAGAACAGGGGCCCACTTGGTCCCCACTGCCACACAGGGGAAGATGCTTCTCTGCCCTTGAACTGATGGTGCAAAGTTAGCCACCAAAGACCAGGAGCTAACTAGACTGTCCCTAGGACTTCAGGCTGTGGCTGTTCTCCAGAACGGACTCTCTGTGCTTCTGCTCAAGAGCATCAGTGTTTCAGGGCTCAGTGGAGAATATACCTGAGCCAGGCTTCATGGACAAGCAGCGTGGCATCCCACTGTCAAGAAAGGGCTAATTTCATGAGGCAAAAGTTTGCTGAGACCCACACTTCATGGCATGGCCATCTGTCAAGCTCACAATAATTCATTCAGCAAAATTATGTGTGAAGCACTGAATCAGGAGCTCAAGACACTGAGAATACATTCTACTAAGAGAGGCAGACATAAACCAACAATTACAATATGCACATTAGTTGATGGGGTTGGGGAGCTGTACTGAATCCGAGTGTTTGAAATGCTTGTTCCCCAGTGCCGTAAAGAAATAGCACTTGGGCTGGGCGCGGTGGCTCACGCTTGTAATCCCAGCACTTTGGGAGGCCGAGGCGGGCGGATCACGAGGTCAGGAGATCGAGACCATGGTGAAACCCCGTCTCTACTAAAAAGACAAAAAATTAGCCGGGCGTGGTGGCGGGCGCCTGTAGTCCCAGCTACTCGGAGAGGCTGAGGCAGGAGAATGGCGTGAACCCGGGAGGCGGAGCTTGCAGTGAGCCGAGATTGCGCCACTGCACTCCAGCCTGGGTGACAGAGCAAGACTCCGTCTCAAAAAAAAAAAAAAAAAAAAAAAAAAAAAAAAAAAAAGAAATAGCACTTGAACATAAATTGAATTTCCTCAGCAAGGACATTTTTATACTTTTGCAGAAAGGGTACACTCACCAGCAGTTTTGCCATGAGAGTACACCGAACAAAGGAGACAGGGTCATTTATAACCTGAAGCGTCCACCCTACTGCTGTGTCCGGTTTCCATTGGCTGGAACGGGACCTCACATTCTATATTTGTCCTGATTGGCTAGCAACTCAGAACTTTTTTAAAGAGGCAAAGGCAGAGGAGAACAAAGGAAGGAGGAAGTTAACTTGTGGAATGCTGAGAAAGGCAAAAACATCTTCAAATAAGGAAGAGAAATGGGCTATGACCTAATGCTTGCTTGGGCCAGTATAAGCATGCCAGGGCAGATATTTAGGCTAAATTGTGGGAGCTAAGAACATAAAGTACATTGATTTCTTTATTATGGCTAGCAGATATTTAAGAATGTTAGCACAGGTCTTTGAATAAATTTTGCTTCTAAGAGAAATTACTATTTCTTCCTAATTAGATGGGAAGGAAAGTCTTTGAAGAGGAACCTCTACTTTACTTTTTACACAAGTGGGAAGAAAAAACATCCCAGAGGAGAAAATGGCTAAACTGTGCTCTAAAATTCAGTGCATTCCTACAGCAGAGAGACCTGGGGACCTTACAGAATTAGAGAGGAGAAATAAAGTACACTGCCTGCATGTGCACAGAGTCTGAATCTACCCATTTTTCCAGGACAGCTAAAGCTATAGCCACTCCATGTAGAAGTACTCCCTGAGTCCCTTTGGGCTTCTAGAACTACAGGACAGATGGCTGCAGATAGCAAAGCCTAGCTGCAGACTAGCTTGGTGAAGCAGAATTAGATCATGGCTATCTATCATGTCCACAAAGAGGTAGGGCAAATTTCTACAATGCCAGGCCCCTTGGCAGCATTTTCAGGAACAGCGGCTCATGACTAGTGAAACAACATAATCAAGACTTGCAAAATGTGAAAGGCACAGTTCAGCTTGGTGACTCGGGATAAATGTTTTATTGCTCACCCAGAGAATAGCGCCACCAGTATTCTGTCCCACTCACTGGATAACAGGAGTTTGGATTCTTAATTGGCTAAACAGGATCGTTTTGCTTGGCTGATTATTTGTGTTTTGAATGGAAGTGAGAAGATCTTCAGATTTTAGAGCGTGTGTTAGAGTGTGTGTTCAATTCTAAGAAAAGCACTTCATTTGTCTGGTTAAGTTAGCTGCACCAGTTACATATGTCTTAAAATTGAACTAAAACAGACCAACATTGGCAAGATCTTGGAGTTCATTGAAGAGAAAACTAAACTAAATATTTTCAAATTGTAATGGTGGGTAAAACTAAAGATCTGAATTGGGCTAGAGGGGTTTATAAACTTAGGATTCTATGGGAAGGGGTAAAGAAATTAATTCTTCAGCCAAAGTTCTTTCAAGTATGCTGTCTTCTCAAGCCAATGATGACAGTGTGTCTTGCAGTATTATAAAGAAAGTACATTCTGGAAGGAAATGTTCCATATGAAACCACAGGGACCAATTGCCTTTGACCACTGATGGCCTAGAAAGTTACCAGGATACTCTGAAAGCTCTGAAGAGAACCAAGAGGCTATCTCAACATTTTCTATTCTTTTCTTTCTTTATTCTTCCCCCTCAAACCAGCTTGGGAGTAGCTCATGGCTAATTTTAGAACCCACTCCAAATTTATACACTCAGAGCCCCAAACCAAAATGAAATTCCATTTTCAATTAGTTAAAATATTTTCTGAAATTTTTTGAAGTCTTATTCGAGCAATGATTCTCTTACAAAATATAATACGTGCAGAGTAACATCTTTATGATTTCAGTTCCAGTGAAGCAGAAACCCAAAGATTATACTTTTCTTTAAAAATGAACAGTAGGTAATAAATTCACTGGGAAAGTCAAGTCTATGTGTTATTAAACAGAGAATATTCAAAAGGTGATTCTCAGACTCTAAAAGGCTGCATGATTTCCTCCACCCCAACATGAATTCTGCAAAGGAGACAGATGGAAAAGTCTCCTGGGTTTTAGAAACATCTATTTTAAGGGGATTTTGAAAAGTCTCAATGTCCAAATCTGCTGACAAGCTACACATCAGCTCCTAAGGGAGATTCAGAGCCAGCAGTAGCCAACAAAGTAACCAAAAGCCTCTAGCTCCTGCTGTTTGGTGGCATGTGACGTTTGATTGGGATATTTCCCAGACTTAATCATGACTATTAACTTCTGTGATGAAGAAGTGTGCTGTGGGTGGAATCCCATCTTCCCACAGTGGAAAACAAAATAAAGAATTTTTATCTTTATTTCAAAGGAATAAAACATCAATTATCCAGGGAAATGAACTGGAAGGTGCAGTTTCACAGCTTCCAGGAGTCCAAGCGATCCACAAAAGACAAGTCCATTTTTTTTTTCCTTCAGCAAAGCAATTACTGTCCCTTCTTCCATGTCGGATGCTCTTGTCACATCTGACACACCAGTTTGATTACCGAGAGAATGAGCAAAGCAATGAGCCCTTAGCACAGGGCTCTCTGAGACTACCAGCACCAGAGCACATTGGGGAACACTCCACTTGGCATTAGAAAATTAGTCTTTCAGAAGACAATGCTTTATCACAATTCCACTCGTACAAATGAAAGAGAAGAGAAGAAAAGGGCTTGGGAGTTTATTTCCTCATGAATGTGCTAAAGAAAGACATTCAATTAGAAGATCTATGTCTGGGCTCTTTGTGTACAGGTGCCCTCTAGGACAAGTGGCCAAGAAGAAGGGCTTCGGTCATATGGAAATATGGGATACCAGTAACTGATTTTGTTTGGTGCTTTTGTAACTCATCTTTTCTGCCTGGGCTGAATTGTACCCCACAGCAATGCTGGAGACAGCATAGTGACAGAAAACAAGGAAGCCATTGGACATGGTGACAGGGATGAGTAGGAGGCTCTCAGAGTGATATCACTTTAGGAAAGTATTCAAAGGCTATAACAACCATCTTTCTAGACTTTAATATTTTCCTTAGGATGTCCCAAGTGAACTCAAATGTCTTGCAGTCTGGTCTTGGGAAAATACATTCCAAGTTGCTTGGCAAGGGAGACTCAAACCTCAAAGAATAGGACTGGCTACCTATTAGGAAGCCTCCAAAAAGTATTGGTCACTGAAAGCCTGAACTACGCCTAGCTGGTTGTAATCATGAGACGGGAAAATGTCTTCCAACTTCCACAACAGCACTGGGAGCGCTTGAGGGGGTCTCTGCCAAGAGAAGCAGCGGTGGTCACAGCAAAGTTATAAAACCAGCAAGGGAAGAGTAGATGCTGGTGGGGACCTAGTGGGGAGCCAGTGGGGAAGAGAGAGATTACACTCGGGGTGGGTGGGGCTGCAGGCAGCTCAGTCCGGTGCTGAAAAGGGTGGGCATGGCTCCATGTGGTTAAAGTTGTCACCCAGGTCTTTGGTACAGGCTAAGGAAACAGAAATCCAAAATAAAGGATTGAACGTTGTTCAACTTTATAAGCAATTTGCATTTATGGGATCCAAAACAAAGACTTATCCATTTTTCCTCTTAATAGAGGGAAATACTCATGTAAAGAAGGCTAAGGAAGCCTCCAACACCAAGATGGGGTTTTTAAAAGTCAGGGAGGCTGGGACTGTGTGATGGAAGTGTTAGGACTGCATGCCAGTAAGTTAGACTGTGTTCATTCCCTAATCCCAAACTATTTGACAAAGCTATAGTAATCAAAACTGCATGATATTGGTGTAAAAACAGACACACCAGTGGAATAGAATACACAGCCCAGAAATAAACCCAGGCATATATGGTCAACTAATCTTTGACCAGAGCACTAAGAATACACAATGAGGAAAGGACGGTTTTTTCAATAAATGAGGTTGAGGAAACTGGATATCTACACAAAATAGAATAATACTGGGCCCTTGCTTTTTACAATATACAAAAATTAACTCAAAATAGATTTAAGACTTAAATATAAGATCTAAAACTATAAAACTCCTAGAAGAAAATGAAAAGAAAATGTTCCCTGACATTGGTCTTGGCAATGATTTTTAACATGATGCCAAAAGCACAGGCAACAAAAACCAAAATAAACAAGTGGGACTGATTCAAAATAACAAGCTGCTGCACAGCAAAGGAAACAATCAACAAAATGAAAAGGCAACCTACAGGGTGGGAGAAAATATTTGCAAGCCATATATCTGATAAAGGGTTAATATCCAAAATATATTTTAAAACCTCACATTGAAAGTTAAAAAAAAAGAAAAAAGAAAGAACTCAATTATAAAATGGGCAAAGAAGCTGAATAGACATTTTTCTAAAGAAGACATACAAATGGTAAACAGGTATATGAAAAGGTGGTGAAGATCACTAATCCTCAGAAAACTGCAAATTAAACGACAATGACATATCTCTTTACATCTGTTAAGGTGGTTACTATCAAAAAGATAAGAGATGGTAAGGTATAGAGAAAAGAAAACCCTGTACACTATTGGCTGGAATTAAAATTGGTACAGCCATTATGGAAAACATAAATTATGGAAAACACAAAAAATTAATAAATAGAAGTGCCATATGATCCAGCCATCCCACTTCTGAACATATATCCAAAGAAAATAAAATTAGTGCGTCAAAGAAATGTCAAAGAAATGTCTGCACTCCCATGTTTATCGCAGCATTATTTACAACAGACAAGATATAGAAACAATGTACGTGTCCATCAATGAATATATGGATAAAAGAAAATGTGATACACACACACACACACACCCATCCCTCCTCCCACCCCCACACACACTCCCCTCCAACACACACAGAGATGATTCAGCCATAAAGAGAAAGAAATCCTGCCATCTGTGACAACATGGATAAGCATGGAGAACATCATGCTATGTGAAACAAGATAGACACAGAAGACAAATACTGTATGATCTCACTTATACATGGAATTATAAAAAGTCTAACTCAGAGAAACAAAGAGAGCTCCTGGTTGCCAAGGGCTGGGGATTGGAGAAATGGGAGATGTTGGTCAAAGGGTACAAACTTTCAGTTATAACATCAATACATTCTGGGGACCTAATGTATAGCAGGTTGACTATAACGAAAAATATTGTATTATTTACTTGAAATTTGATAAAAGAGCATATTTTATGTGTCCTCACCCCGCCACACACACACACACTCAGTAAGCTGGGAACACACACACATACAGTAATTATGGGTGACAGTGGATGTGTTATTTTGATTTTGATAATTATACAATGTATAAATATATGAAATCACATTGTACATCTTGAACATATACAATTTTTATTTTTCAATTAAATGTCTCAAAAAGAAGAAAAGGAGGGAGGAAGGAAAGAAAAAAAGAAAGGAAAGAAGGAAAGAAAAAGTGAGTTTCATAATACATCATTAAAAGAGTGACAAGGCAAGCCCCAGGCTAGGACAAGATATTTGCAGTACATATATCCAACGAAAGACTTGTAAACTAGAATATATTGTAAAACTCCTACAAATCAATGAGAAAAAGACAATCTAGGTTAAAAAAGTAAGTAAAAGACTTGAAACTGCATTTCACAAACAAGTTATCTAAAGGGCCAGTAAGTAAATAAAAAGTTAATACCATAAATGAGACACTAACAAATACCCATCCCACATGTACATGCATCCAGGTGCGTGTACACACACACACTCACACACACACACATAGAGAGAGAGAGAGAGAGAGAGAGAGAGAGAATGACCAAGATTAGAAGGACTGAGAACACCAAATGGCAAACGCGCAGAACAACTGAGACCCTTCGATGCTGCTGCTGAGAATGGAAAATGCAACGCCACTCTAGATAACTGTTGGCAATTTTATCTGAACATAAACATATGCAGCACTGTGACCTAACAATTTCACTTACAGGAATAAAGGCAATAGATTTGAGTGGTTATGCACACCAAAAGATGTGTCCACAGTTAGCTTTATTCATAATAGCCCCAAACTGGAAACAACCCAAATGACCATCAAGGGTAGAATAAATAAATTGTAGTATATTTACACAGTGGAAGACTACAGAACAATGAAGGAAGACTGCAAAAGGAAACAAAGTGAATAAAATCTTACAGCATAATATTGAATGAACTAACCCAGACAAAAGGAGTACATACTGGATAACTCAATTTACATGAAGTTTTAAAACAGCCCAGACTAATCCCTGATGACAGAGGTCAGAAGAGTAGTAACATTTGGGGGGCATTACTGGTGGTGAAGGGGCATGAAGGAGCTTTCTAGAGTGCTGAAAATGATCTATATCTTGATCTATGTGGTGGTTAAAATGGGTCTATACATACATATGTAAAAATTCATTTAGCCATGAACTTAAGACATATGCACTTCACCGTATGTTAGGTGTACCCTGATTAGGAAGTTGGAAATATGTCCAGTACTTCATTTTCTTCTCCAAGACCTCTGTGCGGGACTTCAGCTTTGCATCTACCATGTTTTACAAGAGTTATTTGCCTTCTCTATTATGTGTAAGCTTCTTGCAGGCGAGCACCATGTCTCATTCATCTGTACTCCTCCACTGCCTAGCCCAGTGCTTGCTATAAAAAAGTTATAAGGCGGAGCTTGCAGTGAGCCGAGATTGCGCCACTGCACTCCAGCCTGGGTGACAGCGAGACTCCGTCTCAAAAAAAAAAAAAAAAAAAAAGTTACTTGATAAATGGGTGTTAAACTAGCCTACATGACATGTAGACTCTCATCCATGCCTACTGTCCATATCCTGCCTTCTACTTTGGATGCAAAATTAAAGAATGAGGGCAAACTTGTATAATCCTTTCCATTTGTCAAAATTTCAGATGAAGAAAATATGCTAAATTCTCTCATGGGTGGTGGTTTAGTTTAAAGCAAAGGTTCTCAAGATTGAAGAGCCTAAAGTTCAAGTGCAGATCTTGTTAAATATGCAGACCCCTAGCCCTATACCTGAAGAGACTTAGGTCAGAGAAGGAACCCAGGTGTACACTTTTACCAAGCACTGAAGAAAGTTCCGATGGTTCATACTAACCATCCTATAACCTCCACCAAAACAGAAGGTTCTAAGACAGATGTCTTACCAAAATATTGGTATGTAAATACCAATTTGGGTATTTCTAAAACTACCCAAATTAAGTGATCTGTTAGATTCCACCTTTCTTTGGAAACCAGGAGGCACATGACATCTTTAATTCACCTAGGGAAACGGCCATTATGGCTGAAAATCCACTTCTGAAGGAATGTTCTACTGAGCACTGGGGAAATAAGGAGGCTACATGAGGTTCTATGAGAGATTTTTCTTTTAGAAAAATAATATTCTGGGGAATTTTTTGCCAATTTCTCTCTAGATAGAGGTCTTAAGGCCACAACACAGACTAACAAGAAGCTGAAAACTCCAAATCAAGACTGGCACCTTGTCCTCAATTTACATCAGTAAGTTGAGAACAAATTGTCCAACTCAACTTCTCAACTTTTCCTTAATGTTGAATTAGTTTATCAGGAATTGGTGTTCTTTGGGGGAAAATGTATAAAAACAAGGGAAATCCATCAGTTTAAAAGTTGTCTCTCTCCTCTAAGCATTGAAATATACATATATGGCATTACCAAATTCTGCCGACAGTGGGTTACTCACTTTACTGTGAGTACAACTCCGAAGAACTACTCAGAGCCGAGCACTCCTGTAATGTCTCTGGGCTGCAAAGCAAAACCAACAGGCCATAAACAAACCAACAAACCACTTGCAAGCACAATGAATGTATGTCACGTACAAGTATGTGGCTGTCCAGGAATATTGAGTTAGCTCCTCTGACTGCAATGTAACAAATAGCTTTTTAGTTTTGCTTTGTCATCTATTTCTTCCTGATACAGACAAGGGAAAATATTCTTGAAAAGCAGCTGTTAATGGATAGTGACTAGTGGTTTCCTGTGGTCTAAGAACAAGCCATCAATTAGTGCTTTTTATGTTCCTTTAAATTCCAGAGGCAAACGAAGTTCCATAGTGGTATATTGGCTTCATGGTTATTGAACTAAGAGGAGGAATCTCGAGATAAAACAAGGGCTTTTTTTTTTTTCCTTTTTGAATGAAGTTATATATATTTTCTTCATGAACACCACGAAATTTCTGGGAATCTCTGGGCTTCAGTTTAGCTCCCTATATCTTTTTGTATGATAGAGAATGGTAGAAATGATAGCATCGGGGTCCAGTGTGAATAATCCCAGGAGAAGGTCAGTAATGCTCATCACATAGGAGGCGGTGGGCAAGGCATTCTAACTCCCTTAGCCTCGCCGGGCCTTCATCCCTCCACAGAAAGCCTTCTCAAAATGGTTTTAGGTCTCCTGGTTCTGACTTCATGTAGAAGAGACAGAACCCAGAAGCTACAATGAACTCTTCAAGAAGTATTTGGAATCTCCCTAAGAGAAATTTAGAGAGTCTGTCTTCTCTGGCCTCAGCCTTCCCAAGTCTTCCCTCCTCTCGCTTCCTCCCCTCACGACTCCATCCGCCATTATTCCCCATGACCACAGGTGGAACCACCAACCTCTCTCTGCACTGCCTCTGGACTATCTGATAGCTTGAAGATATAAATGACTGGTGGCAGCTTCAAACATTGCGTCTTACAGAGACTATTCATTCTGGCAGAGGTAAAGCAAAGGAATGCTGTCTTTGGAATTGAAGGAGAGAAGGGCACAGGGAGAAGAGACACACTTTGGAGGCTGAAGGGAAGCCACAGAAGACGAGAGTGCATGAACGAGCTCCCACACGCAGTCGCAGGTGGCCCATATTCTGGGACCAGGGCTCTGCTTGCAGGCATCTCTTCAGAGAGACTGCCCTGACCAAAGGAAAACATGTCCACATAGTCACAGCCTTCAGTCTGTATCTGGAGAACCCCACTTTCTTCCTCATAGCATGTATCACTGCTTGAAATTGTACCACATATTTATATGTTTTCTTGTTTATTGTCTGACTTCCTCACTCTCTGCTAGGTAGGATCTTCATCTTGTTTACTGCAGAATACCCAATAGCTAGACTAGTACCTGGTATACAGTAGGTGTTCAATAAATACTTGTTGAGCTAATGAATGAATGATGGAGTGGATGGATGGGTGGCGTCAGGCCTCCACAAGCCCACCAGCCAGCCACGCCTCTATCCGGGTACCCAGGGCAGCACCCCACCCCTGACCCCCATGGCTCAGAAACCTAGAGCTAGTGTGAACAACTATTCTGGTCTACCTGAGACTAAGGAGGTTCTTGGGACATGGGGCTTTTTGGTGTTAAAGCTGAGAAAGTCCTGGGCAAACCGGGACGAGTTGGCTACCTTCCCTAGAGACACCTCCTGAAAGTCTTTGATAGCTTATGTGAAAAGAGCAAGGTCAGGGTATGTACTGTCCTTTCAAGGTCACCTCAGGCTGGCTTGCTTGCTAACTGAAGGTCACTGCTCTCCCCAGGTGGTCTCCTCTACCCAATCCTTCCCTTCCAGATCCCAGTAATCATTTCCACTCTGTCACTGGGGCCTGGGGGTGGTAGCAGCTCTGACACTACTGATTCTGACTATCTGCACCATTCCTGTGGCTCCTCTCTGCTCTCCTGAACCTCAGTAAATGGCACTTTTAAAAATAACCCCCTCTTGAGTTATCTAAAGATGAATGAGCCACGGTTTTCCATGGGGACCCTGACTGATGTGAGGGAAAAGGAGAAACGTAGAAATAAATGTTATCAGAAACCATTAAGATGCAAAGGTACTTAACCTCTCAAAGCCCCAGTTCCCCATCCATAAGCCTGTGATCACCTCATAGGGCTGTTATAAGAAACAATTAAGAAAATCTACTTAAAGCTATTTGATAGCATATCAAAAGCACTCAGCAAATTTTAGCCACCATTGTAGCTATTATTCTTTACTTCTCTTCTTAACAGAAACAAGCCAGAAGGCAAGATCAGGCTTGCCATTCATCTGAGAAGGACCCCAGAATCTCACCTCTCCAGATGGCCTGAGGAAATGGGCAGAAGTACTGTAAATTTAAAACTTCACATAGGCACAAATTCCTATTCTTTTAGTATTTTTACTTGGGCCTTGAGTGGAGGCCTTAATATTCTATGTTTAGAGATTGGATCTAGTGATAAGTCCAATGTCTGTTTTGGAGGAGGCCAGGAATGCGGGAAATGGTGGTTACTTGGCACATTTGCAGGAAATCCCTCCACCTGCGGGACTCACCTGCACCTCCTGTCCTGGCCAGCCTGCTGAAATATACAAGAAATCAATAGGCCACAAAATGGAAACAATTTTGAACTCAAGAAAAAGGTTCTCCTTTTCTAATTTAATGATGCAGTGACCTGTCTGCAGACTTTGGATGAAAATGAGGCCCTGAGAAGATCCTGGGGAGTGCAGGAGCATGAGGGCTGAACATCAAGAGTAAGAAAGATTTCTTTTTCATTAAAACAAATTGGTACACTTGGATTTATAGTACCCAGTAAAGTATAAGCAGGAAGATGAAAATGCCACCATGAAATAAGACAATTTAGGAAAGACAGAGGGGGTGGAGATAGCACTCAGCTTATTCCAAAGTGAATAATCACACACACACACACACACACACACACACACACAGAAACGCTTTGCACATAACTTTCTAGGAAAAGTGGGAATAAGGAAAGAATATATGAGGAAATAATGCACACTAGTGTTCCCAAGAGCAGGGCTAGATTTAAATCATGTTATAATATGTCAAAATAGTATCTCCTAAATTCGCAGTCACTCAACACCTCAGAATATGATCTTACTTGGAAGTAGCGTCTTCGAAGATGTAATTCGTTAAGGGTCTCAAGATAAAATCTTCCTGGATTTAGGGTGGGTCCTAAAACCAATAACTTGTCTCCTTACACAAGAAAAGAGAGGGAGATTTGGACACAAGGGAGACCATGTAAAAACAGAGGCAAAAATTGGAGCTCTGTGTCTTTATAATAGAACGATTCATATTCCTTTGGGCATATACCCAGTAATGAGATTGCTGGGTAAGATGGTATTTCTGTTTTTAGGTCTTTGAGGAATCACCACACTGTATTCTACAATGATTGAACCAATTTACACTCCCACTAACAGTGTATAAGTATTCTGTTTTCTCCATTTTATGTTCATCACAGCACTATTCACAAGCACAAAGACATGGAATCAACCTAAATGCCCATCAATGGAAGACTGAATAATGGAAATCTGGTACATATACACCATGGAATACTAGGCAGGCATAAAAAAGAAAGGGATCCCATATTTTGAGTAATATGGATGGAGCTGGAGACATTATCCTTAAGCCAGCTAATGCAAGAACAGAAAACCAAATGCTGTATGTTCTCACTTGTAAGTGGATGCTAAATGATGAGAACACATGGGCATTTAGGGGGGAACGACACACTGGGGCCTATTGGAGGGTGGAGAGTGGGAGGAGGAAGAGGGTCAGGAAAAATAACTAATGAATACTAGGCTTAATACCTGGGTGATGAAACAATCTGTACAACTAACCCTCGTGACACACGTTTACCTATATAACCAACCTGCTCATGTACCCCTGAACTTAAAATAAAACTTTAAAAAAAAGATTGGAGTTATGCTGCCACAAGACAAGGAGCTACAGAAGCTACAAGGAGCTGGAAGGGGCAAGGAAGGATCCTTCCCTGGAGCCACTGGAGGAAGCGTGGCCCTGCTGCCACCTTGATCTTAGACTTCTGGCTTCAGAGTTGTGAAAGGTTAAATTTCTGCTGTTTGAAGCCACAAGTTTGTGGTCATTTGTTAAAGCTGCTCTAGGAAACAAATGATGCACATATCAAAATTCTTCACATAGTTTATACAGCAGGAGCTCAGTAAATACGACTGGCTAACAGATCACCTAGATGAATCTACTGCCCTATAAAACCGTGGAGGTACAACTATACTTACTTGTGTTCTTGTCTCAGAATGAAGACCCAGCACTTCATGCTTCCTGTTTTAAATTTTGCAACTAGTGTGCTTCATGTGGAATGAATGGGAGTTCAGAATATGGAACAATCTGACTGAGACTGGTGTACCTGCTAATCAAACCTGGCACTCTGTTTCCAAACTGCTCATTCCAGCAGAAGCCACTGAGTAATTACACCCAATAGGAGATTGGTACCCATCACTGCAGGGGTGTTCACATTACCCACATCTGTCTCAAGCAAGGCCCTATTAGGGTGACACCATGCCTAATCTTTGCAATGGTGTTCATGTAATCTCAGGCCTTTGGTCATCCAACCATCCATGGTAGAATCCCAGTTCTTAAGACCCCTTAGCTATTACTGGCCACAGTGAGGGAAGGCCGCCTGCACAGGGAAGGTGGCGGTTGTTGGGGTGGGGGTTGGGGGGGGTTACTAAGAATGAGGCCACTCTACTTCCGGAGAGGTTGGAGGAGGACTGGAAGGAAGCAGAAATAGATAAAGCATATGTCCTACAAGACCCAGAGCAAAACATAGCCGGGAGTGCTCAGTCCCTTGCTGTGCTACACAGCACTCTGCCCAGGAATATTTTGAATCCTCTTTTCGAAGTCCCAGTGTACTTAGTATGGCCCTAGTGATGCTCCTCTGCTCCATCTCACCACGTGCCTCTTCTTCCTGGCTGATGAAGCTATGGACCTCGAGTCCAGTTTGCTGCTACTCCTTTTTGTTCCTAAATTATACTATTGGTTTCATCCCTCTGCAATTCTAACTTGATTCCAAGGCGGCCAGGTTTCTAGTTGATTATTGTGCTATTGTCCTCTGTTCGCCCCTTCTCGTTGCTCTCTGCCCTTCTCCTGGGCCCCAGGCCCCCACTGAGCTTGCTTAGGTCTGGCTGTCTGACCTACTTCCAGGTGCAGTAACTTTTTCAGGCTAGCACTTGGGTGGTCCTGCCCACATGTCTAAGCATTTTGCCATAGGACTGACTCCAGCCTCACCACCTCCTTGTCAGGAGGGATGGATATGCTATTTCCAAATGAGATTGTGGAGGTAAAGAGATCGGTGAAATGATTTCTTCATGTTTGCCCCAGTCCCAGTAGAACTGCCATGAGGAGTGGGGTCTCTATGCCTCCTGCCCCTGCCATTCTTTTGGAGGAAATCTCACCCAACAAGTGGTTTCTGAATTCCCCTTCTGGGTGTGTGATGTGCCTGAGATGATGATGACAATGACCAATGTTGCGGGGAGGTTGGAAAAGAAACGGTGGAGGAAGTCACTGTGGGCACAGAATCAGCCCCCCATGCCTTGCATGCAACAACTTAGACGGAAACAGACTCACTTCTCAAATTGATGAATTGGCAGCTGGACATCCAGCTGCTGGGCGTTCCCATCCTGGTTGAAAATTCTGTGTGACATTGGCCATGAGCGATAAACCATGGAAACCAGTGCTAAAAAGATATTGTTCATCCATCGGCTCTCAAAAACATTGCCTCAGTGAGCACAGCTATGCATGATTAATGGTCGTCGAGAATGAATGCAGAGTTACCATTTCAGACAAGGGAAAAGTTGCATGCATCCCCCAAATTTCTGGGAAAAAAAATGAATTCAGAAAATACAAGCAAGGGCAGGATAGAAGGGGAAAATACTTATTCGAGATTTGCCACTACAGACTTCACTTTTAAGATGCATTTCAGCAAAACAAACAAACAAGCAAAAAAGAAACATTTAGATTGTTTTCATGAACTATATAAAAGTAAATAGATCCATAAAAGGAAAATAAAGAAAGAATTTAAAACACTTTCTTGCCAAAGAACCTTTAAAGAGGAAATATGTTGTTTTTAACAATTCCAAAATAGTCAATAGAATGTTTAGAAATAGTTGATAAAACTACTTTGTTTAGAACTCAATTTTCAAGTTGAATCTATTTCTTTAATTAAAAAAACAAATTTACAAAAAAAGATAAAATGGTGAGTAATAAAGGCTGAGATTGGCTGTATATTCAGCAAATGAACCTCCTCAAATCATAACTGCTACATCCATTTCACTACGACTAATGATGGCCACAGCCATTTGTGTTTGTATCATCATCCAGACTAATGACTCAGACAGGCAAAACGAACAGATCGTCCATGGCCATTCATTGGACAAGTGTGCAGCTCTGCCTCATAAATAAGATCTACTGTCATTTTTTTCCCAATTGTATAAGCAATACATGGCCACTTCCCAAAACTGAAAAAAACAAGGAAAATCACAAAGCAAAGAAAATTCAAGCTGTCAATAATTTTGCCTATAGTCCAAACTACTTAGAGGCTGAGGCAGGAGGATAGCTTGAGCCCAGGAGTTCAAGGCTACAGTGAGCTATGGTAGTGCCACTGTACTCCAGCCTGGGCAATCAGCAAGACCCTCTCTCTGAAATTATAATAATAATACTAATAACAGATTCACATTTCAAAGTACTCATTGTTAACATTGTAGAGAATGCATTTCCATATTTTTCCAGTTCTTATGTCAATAAAATAAGTAAAGAGATAAGAGATAAATATAAATAATAATGTACAGCTATAAGTAAATAATATAAAATGTAAATAAGGTAAATATAAAACCCTATAATAAGATTTCATTTTCTTTTATTATAGTCTCTAATTACTGGTCAAGTATATCTTTTCAATTTTTTCTCTGTTTTTGTTTTTTGTTTGTTTTTGTTTGTTTGTTTGGCTTTTTTTTTTTTTTTTTGAGACAAGGTCTCACTCTGTCATCCAGACTAGAGTGCAGTGGTGCGATCTCGGCTCACCACAACTTCCGCCTGCCGGGTTCAAGCAATTCTCCTGCCTCAGCCTCCTGAGTAGTTGGGGTTACAGGCGCATGCCTCTCCCGCCCAGCTATTTTTTGTATTTTTAGTAGAGACAGGGTGGCTTCAGTATGTTGGCCAGGCTGGTCTCGAACTCCTGATCTCAAATGATCCACCTGCTTCGGCCTCCCAAAGTACTGGGATTACAGGCATGAGCCACTGCGCCCGGCCCCATTTTTCTCTGTTTTAAAATCAATGAAATTCCTTTTCTAATGTTTAAAGTAATTTAGTCTGCTGATCCTAACTGAAGATAAAAACTAAAAAATTAAACAACCAAACCGCACACCAACCTTCTACAAATTTTCCTTGTTATTCGAGGCCGCAGGATCTTTGCTTGCACCCTTCCCTCCACATGAAATGCTCCCTCCTTCTGCTCATCTGCCTACAAACTCCTGGCTTTTGGTAGAGGGCACTTAACTACTTAGTTCCACGTGTTTTCCTTAAAGAGGAAGGACTTAGATGTCATTCCCGGGAAGGAATAACGCTTTCTCCCCTAACTCAGTGCTCCTGAGGTACAAGGCAAGAATATACAGTATGAGGGCGCCCCCTTGCTCCGGTGGACAGCCATGCTAGAGCTCATGCTTTCATGGGACCTCCTTCTGGGCTCTTGCTGTTTTGTACTTGACATGGGGAGGCCGGCTGTAGTCACACTTCTGGCTAGGTGAATATTCACTCTGCAGACTCAGTTACTCTCTTGCAGTAAACCGCAGGTCTTCACATGGACAGGAGGACTGCAAAGGCCAGAAGTTCCAAGTTTCATTCTTCAAACTCTCTTAAGTCGTTTAAAGTCTTAAGTGGATATTTCAACACCTATCTAAATTCTACATGTAATTCTCAGGGTTCAGAACTGGAGCAGAACCCAAAAGTTTTCCTTGGACCACATCTCTCATAACAGAATTAACCTTTTATACATACATTTTATAGCACTGAATCATATTTGTTCACATGGCATATCCCATTTGAGTCTAAAGCCTCCTTAAGGCAGAATATTGAGACTTACTTATCTCTTTATTTCCATAAAACATTCTATTCCTATTATGCTATTTCCTAGCATAATATCTGGCATATAGGAACACTTAGTAAAAAATCTGTTAAATGAGAAGATCGCAAATTGTTGGCAGTGTCACATATTTTTAAAAATCAGACAAATTTTTATCCAAAAAGTTTCCCTAGAAATAATAGATTCTTATAATGATAAGATGTCCCTAGAACAGTGATTCTCACATGTTTCAGAATCATCGGAGCAGAGAACACCTGCTGGGCCACCCCTGAGTTTCTGGTTAGTAGTTTTAGGCCATAGAATTTACATTTCTAACAAGCTCTCAGGTGATATTGATGCACTGGTCTGGGAACCACACTTTGAAAACTACTATCCTAGCACAATCATTCTCAAAAGATTATCAGAATCACTTCTGTTACAACTTGCCCCAGTACATTTCTAAAAATTAAAAAAAAAATTTTAAAAGAATTATCTCTGTTTTGCTAAATTTCCACATATTGCTATGATATTCCGACCTGGAAAGGTGGATGCAGAAATCAAATATTTCATACATGACTCTGTGGTAGCAAATCCATCCAAAGACAGATAATTGGAAATCACTGGACTTGGGCCACACTCACAAACTAACTTTGGAATGACATGTAAAAAAGAATTTCCTGGCCATATCTTCTGTGACTCATTCTGTAACTGTGAATTATTGAGTAACTAACAATTTTCTGGGGAAATCTACTCCAAGATACCTTATGGTATCTTGGTTTGGGCTCAACTTCACTATTTAATTCCTGATTTTATCATGCCCTATAGGACTGTTCTTCTGATCTGATCACGATACAGAAAGTCTCAGGACAGCAATCTCCTCACCAACAAATATTAATTAGACACCCACTAAGGGAAAACCACCATGGAAGCCCCAAAGTGGAGAGAAAGAAGCAAAATATTTAGCTGTCTGGAAATATCAGTTGGCTGTAAAGATAGAAAATAGATACATTTTTAAAAAAGATATTTCTAATAACAAACAATAGTTATCCAAAGATTGATGCATAAAAGAAAAGCTAAAATAACTTTGAGGAAGAGAAGGATGGATTTCTCAAAGCTGGAGAAGTAAAGAGAAACCATTTGAAGAAGAAGAAGGAACTGTAGAGTTATATCTGAAGATAGAATTGAAGAGGCAAGATCATACCTAAAATAAAGTTCCAAAGAGAGCTTGAGACCCAAGCCAATTATAGAAGGACAGGTCTAGTGATAGAAGTAGGACATCTTGACTTCCATAAAAACAACAAGGGCACCTCTGTCAATTAGCTACTGGCTCTCTTCTGCAGGTGACATTGCTCTGGAATAGTATGAGTCTGATTCCTCAGTACCATCTGGCATTTTCTGGCTAAGAGCAGCTCTTGTGCTGAAATGCAAAATGGTAGTAGTTAAAATAGCACAGAGAAAATGGTGGCCTGTGTTTATCGACATGTCTTAGCGTATAGGAGTCAATAACTACTAGATGTTATAGAAAACACATTCATTTTGATGAGCCCCGAGGCCCTGGAATGCCTTTCTCCAGTAGGTGATAAAATTGCTGATTGTTATCTTTGGGAGAAGTTAAAGTGGAAATTACATGGGCCCATGAAGAATAATAGCCCTTTTGATTTCTTGTTGGACGGGGCATGTGTGTTACTGCCTATTCCTTCACTTGATGTAGCAAACACTGATGATGATATCATGGTGTTCCTTAGTCATTGAAAACCATGTGAAATATCCTAAAATAATTCTGTAAGGTAATCTTCTATTTATCTCATCATGTAAATGTGGCACCACACTTGAAATCAGAAATAGAAAATATTGAAAATTTTGAAATCAAATGCAGCATGCACTGAGATGAGACACGATTGTTACAGTATCCACACTAGGGACATCAACGACTAGCTGTGGATGAATAAAATAGGATACTGAAGTGGTTAATCATTAATTATTGTCTTGGAGCCTTCATGCTTTTATAAAATCATCTGCCCACCTCTGCCCCTTTGGCTGAGGGACATAAGCAGACCACCGTGCTTTTATCAATACACTCATCTCTTCCAGGAAGCAGCTCTATGGGGGCATGGTGGACATGACCAAATCTTGGGAAATCAGATTCTCTCTCATAGGAAATGGGGTCTCTCACTGAAAGACTGTGTCCGTTACTAGTGGGAGTCAAGACAGAGTCATGCAGACTTGAGGCTGGTGGCCATATTGAGCGATCAGCAGAGGAGCCAGTCTTTGCAGGAAGAAGGCTGAAGATATGCCTGACAGAAAAGCTGCCAGGTGACTTTCTAGTTCTTGTGGGACCCAGCAGGCCCCCAACACTTTGTTTCTCATGGGTACATAAGAGGGAGCTGACCACGGCTGCAGCAGGGCCCGCGCCATATGCAGCAGTGTTTGTTCATGGTAGTGCCAGCTGTGTAGCCCAGTGGGTCCATGGGTTTGGTTTGAGTATCTGCTTGAGTCAATGTCCATAATCCTCTTCCATACTTTTTCCTTGGCAAAATGAATCTTTATGGCTTTTAAGTGAATAGATCTCATAGCTGGACCCAAATGGGACCGCGCTGGTCTCCTCCTGAAAATGGAGTTCCTTGGAATATGTGTGAGATCAGCTGGCAGCATCCTGAGGCTGCTCTGTGGCTACGGTATAAATGCCACAGGCACTGATGTTTGTAGCCATGAACTTTTCAGGAGATATTTGTCCTGCTCCCTATAAAGACTAGTAAAATCTCCACACAAGATGAGCATTCTTCGCATTCACACGGCCTCCAGAAGCATCAGTCTGGGCTCAGGAGTCCTCAGGAATGCAGCGCCTCACGCCTTTGGCTAAAGGCCTTTGCCAAAGTGCTGGGGGAGGGAGTGTGGCTATGGGAGGGGCATGGCTGTGGAGTGGGCATGGCTAAGAAGCATTCACCACAGCTAGAGGCTATTTTCATCTCCTCAAATTCTCCAAGAAGTTCTGTCGTAAATTCAGTGGTAACTCTCCAGAAAAATCTTTCCTACCCCTCCCTTGTTCCCGCTCACCTTAACCCACTTCAACTCATCCTGGGCTGGGTGCCATTTCGTATTCACCCATATAGCCCGTGAGGTAGCCCTTTGTGGTTAAATGTACATACTATGGCATAATAGTATTTTTGAAACATTAACTGATTTTACTTCTTCTGATATTTGCCCTCTTCCTCCCCTTTATCCTCCACTCCCACTCACTGCCCCCACTCCTACTGAGGCAGATGGTCTCTTCTGGATTCATGGCCCCAAGGAAGGGCAGAAGGTAGAAGCGGTCTATTGATTTAGCTTTGATATTTACCAAAGCCTCCAACAATTAAAGAGATTACACCAAAATGCCTCAATAGAGTGCTTTAAAGAGAGGTAAAAGGTCCCTAGACCTCTCAAGAAGGGGAGGCCCCCTTACCACTCCAATGCAGGGCCTCAACAAAGTAACTGGACTTCAAAGAGAGATGGCGTCAAAGCCTTGAATTTCCTCTTTGGACACTAGGCACAGCAAAGATCTGTTGGACCTCAAGTACAATGAAGGTGCCAGCATTTCTAATGTGGGTAATCTGGCTTCTCTCCACATTTTGGGCTCCATGATTCTGCTGGCGCCCTAGTAAGGAAAAGACTACAACAGCAACTGACATTAAGTTTTCTATCCTCATGGTAATAGAGTTTTAGGGTCTGAATTAGTTTCATGGGAAGGAAATAAATGAAGTAGCAAGTGTGTTTTTTAAACTTGAGTCTTAAACCCTTGCAGTATCTGTGTTGCATCATCTTTTCATCAATAGGCCCTCAACAGCTGGAGGGGGAATGAGGTGTCTGAGTTCTCCCACAGACACTCTGGAGCAGGTATCCCCAGTGCACCAGGAACCCTGCTGGCAAGAACACACTAACCTATTTAGAACTGGTTTCTCTTGGAAGCTGTTCATTGAATACGTGTGGCACGTGGTAAGGTGGTCAATGAGGCCAAGGTCTTTCAAAGGGATTAATAACGTAGACTATTTTTAACTGCTTATCATACATACTTAAGAGAGAGTGGCACTGCTTGTTATTATCTCAATTTATTTCATTTGTTTGCTTTCATTTAAATCTGCTTTATTTCTCTTTGTTTTCTTTCTTTCTTCCTTTCTTTCCTTCTTTCTTTTTCTTTCTTTTCCTTTTTTCTTTCCTTCAACAAGAGCCTGTTCTTATCTCCAGAAATATTATGTTAAGTAGTAGGAATATAGATAAGAGATGAGAACACATTCAACAACAAAAAAAATCCCATTTTTAAAAACAGCACCGTAGAGGTGGGCAAGTGTCTAGTGCGAATAAGGTAGAATAAGCATATGCGTGTGCCACTCCCTGTGGCAGAGGTTCCACTCAAATGACTGTATAGATGTTCACAAAGAAATAAATGTGTAGCAGTGAAGAAATTGGGAGCAATGAAGGTCTTTTGTAGATGGGAGACTTCAATGCATTTCTTGAATACGGAAGCAGATGGGAACATGAAACAGAGGAAACCAAAGCCCAATTATGTGTATGAGGGGACTTCAGGGGAAGTGGCTGCCAGTCAGCCTCACAAGATGTCAGCCAGCATTTAGGCATAGGGTTACTGGTTCCACTCCCACACAGGGCAGAGAGCACCAGGTTTTTATCTCCTAAAGAGGGCAGCAGAATAGCAAGAGACTCTTCACTAAGACAAATGGATAAACTAGCTGGGGAGGAATTTGTATTTTTTTTTAATATGGAATGCTTCACAAATTTGTATTTTAGTGGGGATGTTGATCTAAGAGGAAAGCTCCCCTTGTTCTGGCATTTGGTGGGTGGAGATGAAGCAGAATGTCTCATCTAAGGCTGATTCCCACACATGTACATCCTAAAGCAAAATCTGTCAGCCCTGTGCATTTGCGCAGATTTCGTGTCTGCCTTCCCATTCAGGGGAGATGTCTATTAAGAAACATATCATCAACCCAAATTAAAAAGAAACCTTTACTAGATAGCTATTATTATGAAACGAATCCTTCACTCATCAATGTGAATCTACAAAAAAATCATCAGACATTTAAGGACAACCACAAGCAGAAAATTTAAAAAAAAAGACCAAAACATACATAGTCTCAAAGGAAAAGAAATAATTCAAAAACTAGAAGAGATTTTTAAAAATTGTTAATAAATATCTTTAAAGAAATTTGAGAAGATATTGCATTTATAAAACAAGAATAGTATGGCTGAAAAACTAGCAGAGAACACAGAAGAGTTCTTATAAATTAAACATATAACCTCTAAAATATGAAATTCAAAAGAACAGCTGAAATATAAAGTCAAAATACTCTCCTAGAGCTTAAAGCAAATGGCAAAGAGATGGCAAATTTGAAGGATAAAGGTAAGAGTCATAGAGAAATAATACAGGAGCTGCAGAAATCTATCAGGTAGCTAAGGGGAATTATAGAAAAAGACAGAGAAAATGGATGGGAGAACTTTTTAAAGAAATAATAGGGCATACTTCACATTTGATGAATCCATTGAGTACTGAGCAGGATGAATGAAAATAACTACCGAGCCAGCACATCCTCTTGAAATTTCTGAACACCAAACATAAAGAAAAAAATTATAAAGCTTCCAAAGACAAATTCAGGGAACCGTCTAACTCGTCATTAGTCAGATTAGTCAGAAGATAATGAAACAATGTGTTCAAAGTGCTGAGGGAAAAAATCTTTTGAGCCTAAAATTCTATGCCCAAACTATCATTGCAGTATGAGAGTAAAATAAAAATATTTTCAGATAAAGACCCAGATAATATACCACACTTTCTGTGTGAGGAAGTCTTCTGAGTATATATACTAGTAAAACAAGGAGAAAAACAGAAAGACGACATGGAATCCAGGGCTAGACTTTCATCCTGGAGGTCACTAATAGCAAGCCCACGGATGGTGGCTGTGCAGCTGATCTGGACAACAACAGGTCCAGGATAGGAGAGTCTGGGAGAGACCCTATCCTGGGGCACCATGAGAGGAAAAAGGGATTCAAGACAATAGTTAACACTATTGAAGGTCTAGATACAGTTCAGATTATGATAGAGAGTCGAGATTCTTTTCCAAATAAGAAAAAAATAACTCAATTGGAAACCTACCTGGTATTTTTTAAGCCAGGGCCCAAAAATCAGGGGGAAAAAAATAACACTTGATTTTGAGTGACTGATAAAATGTAAGAACAGAAAATCGATGTGACCTTGAAGCTAGGAACATTCTACTTCAAGTAGCTCTGCAGTCACGACCTGAGACCTACAGGGCAGGAAATGTCATCATTAGCTCCTTACTTGGCACTGCAGTCAACATTTATATAGTCTTAATTATGTCAATGCCACTTATTAGTTTTTCAGTTTTAGAATCCACCAAGAGATAAAGCACGGGAGATTGAATTATGATCACAGAATAGAAGAGAAATGTTATCAACTTTGACAAAGTAAAAGTGCTTCAGCAGCTGACAGACGATGGGTAGTGAAAGTGATGAGATGTATAGGGAAGAGCAGGAGTGAAGGTCTTATCATTGTTAGTCAAGAGATAACGCTTAGGAAATAAGAGGTGGAGGTTTATTAATAATATTTAGGTAACCCATAGAATAATTAAAAACAAAAAATGTTGAAAGGGAGGGAGAAAAGGAGGTAGGGCATGTATAAGTAAGATAAATGCTCATCTCTCATAGCAGTGGTCAATAGATCTTGATCAAAAGGATCACTTAAAGTTCTTTATTGCAAACAGCAGAACTCAGGATGAGTAAGCAAAAAATACCTTTCTAATAGGGTACTGGGTCGCTCACAGAATCCTCTAGAAGTTCATGGTCAAGCAATTTCACATAATGCCAAGCCCAACTCCACTGCCAAAGTGGGCACAGCAGTGGCAGCATTAGACTCATAGTAATGGAAAAGCAAATGTCAGCTCCTCAGATGGCCCTGCAGTGAGCTGTTATATACGAGCTGCTGTGGGGAAATTTCTCTATCACCACTCCAGCAGCTGGTGCAGCCCCTGCAGCCCCTCCAACAATACTCAGGCCCGGATGGCAGAAATTCTGCCGCCATTCCCTCCAAACAGTGCTCCAAGTAGTAGTTGAAGCACTACTACCACTCACCGAAGAAAAGTGAACTCCCCACACAGGACTCCCTCCTCCGCCCCCTCCCAAGTGACAGCCCAGTGTGGTGTGGCAGGTTAGCAGAGCCTATGTCACAGTCTGCTTCTTTCCAGCAAGGGAGGCCAGAGAATGAGTTTTGGCTTCTAGCTTGGGGATGTGTGATGCATAACGTAACACAGAAAACTCTTCAAACAGAGAAAGGTATTAGGAAGACACTGGACCTCAGAAACCTGGCAAACGCCCACCACACTGAAAAAATCAAGCAATCAAGTTATTGGTTTTCAAAAATGTATTGAGGTTTTTGTTTTGTTTTCTTGTTTTTTGGTGGATATGGCATTTGATCACCAGAAAAACTAAAAGGAGAAAAAGTTAGTTGTCTTTGCATAGTGGGATGTGAGTAGGACCATGCCAAAGGTAGGAAGTGTTCAGTATAAATCCTACGTGCCATTTTATATGATGTGTACATGGGTTACTTGGATGACTTTTTAATTTATAATTTTTAAACTCACCCCTAAAACACTTTAACTATGCTACAGACTCAAATACCAAAAACTCTACCAGCCTCACTCACCACATATAAATTCCTACTAAAAAAAATAGTCTTCTGATATTGCCATTTATACACCAGCCAAAGGCAGGTTGGTATTTAACTTACTAGAAACCTTTTCTTTTCCCATGAGCAGAGATTGTCTTCTATTTCACAGGAGAATCTTTTTAAATACAGTCTGTTGTGTCGAAGGAAATATAGGTGAATGTACAGCCTCCTGAGAAATGGTGCTAAAGCTGAGGCGGTTCTTTTGTGACGCAGCAGTTTTTCAAGGTAGAGAGAACCTGAACTGCCAAGAACAAGTCCCTGAGCTCAGCAAGTCCAGCTCTGTGGAAACTGCCTCCTCCTTCAAAAGCAAATGCAGAAACTACTATCTGCTTCCCCACACTTCGCTGATATGTTTCCTATATTCTGTCTAGAAAATGAGCTGATGCTATCTGGTTTTCTTCCCTTTTTTTCTACTTTGTTGCTTATAAGAGTTTATTTTTTTTTAATAAAAGCTAGTCTTTACCATGTGCCTATCATTTGCCAGGCAGCTTTTCATTCTTCTTTTATTCATTTATTTAGCTACATTTACTGAGCACCTGTTCTGTACCAGGCATTGTGCTGAATGCTGGGGATGCAGCAATGAACAACATAGGCCATGTCTGTACACACTACAGTTGTGTAGCACAGCACAGTGGCTAAGCTCATGAGTTTGGACACAGGCTCATGGGTTCAGTCTCACATCGCCATGAACTAGTTATTGATTTAAATCACATACATCTCTGTTTGTTGTTCTAAAATGATAGACACATTTCTAAAATGGGAACATTATTCATCTCAAGGATGTTGTGAAGATTAAATGACATATCTTTGTAAACCCTTGGCACAGTATTTCAGTGAGGGGCAATTAGCAGAAACAGGCAATTATGACAGAATTATACATAAATAAGCACTAGAATGGTTTTAAGAGGAGCCTGCAAAAGGCCATGTATTCTTGCCTGGGTGGATCGGAGGCGGCTTCCTAGAGGAAGTAAGATCTAAGCTAAGGACAAACAAGTGAGCGAAATTATTAGTTGAGAAAAGAGTAGCAGGGTGTTTTAGCTGGAGGAATAAGGTTGAGGTTTGGCTTTTAAGTATGCAACTTCCAGGTATGTTCCATGTGGTTGACTATGGAGCATCAGACAAAGAGTAGTCCAAGAAGGAAGCAGGAGCCAAATCAGGGGTTTATAGATAACATTTTAAAAAACTAAGAACTACTAAAGTGATTTCAACTAGGTGATATTTTGATCAGGTCTACTTATAGAAGTATCACTCTGGATCAGATCTACTTGTAGGAATATCCGTTTGGCCGCAGTGTGAAGCGTGGATTGGAAAGAGAACAGTCAAGGGACAATAAGACCAATTCAAAGGCATAGGTTGATCCAGGAAAGAAACAGTGGTGGCCAGTGCAGAATATAGTGGTGGGGACATCAGGAGGCAAAAGCCACAGATCTGGGCAAAAGATTTATTGTACAGGAAAAGGAAGACAAAAGGGTCAAGGATGCTTCCATTGATGGATGATTCCATCCTTCTGTTGACAAAAACATTTACTGAGGTAGAGAACTGAATAAAAGAAGTATATTTTGGGGTGAAAGCAATGAGTTTGACTTTGTGTGTGTTGAATTTGAGATGCAGATGGGATGCCCAAGTGAAGATCTCTAGTAGGCAGTTAAAATTATATCGAAGCCCATGGGAGATCTGGGCTGGAGACAAGGTAGAGATAATCTACTAGGGTTTCCTACCCGAGACGTTTCTTTTTATTATTGAGAAAATTGCCAATAGCTTCATGGTCCTGGGACACACAGAAAATTATCTTAGAGTAGACCTTCCTTGCTCAATGAAGAATATCTTGCTTGGTAACTATCTTAGATAAATGTGAACCTTACTTTCTTATTAGAGGGAGATAATAACTCCTTTATGTAAAAAAAAAAAAAAAGTCTTTTAAAATCTGCCTATGCCATCCAAGAGAGTATGTGCTTAGATGGGAAAGATTATCAGTCAGGATAAGCGAGGTTCTGCTGTGGTAACAAATAGTCCGAACAATGCCCATGGCTTATGGCAGCAAAGGTTCTATTTCTCACGCCTGTTACATGTCCATTATGCGTTAGCAGAGAGCTCTGTTCACTGCAGTCTTTCAAGTACCCATAATAACAAAGCAATCACATTTCTAACTTTGTCACTGTGTACCAGAAAGAAAAGTGAGCTTTGGAGGATCTAAGACCAGCAATGGCATGCTCTTGCCTGAAAGTGACTCACATCACAACTGCTCAAAAGTCATTGATCAGAACAGTCACATGGCCCCATGCAATAAGAAGAGGGCCAGGGAGTGCACTAAGATCATATGCCTGGGAAGTAGAGAGCTGGAATTCCCTGGGAAATGGCATAAATGACTGCCACAGAAGGAATTGTGAGCCTGAAACCTATCCCAACCCACATCTCATGCAACCAGCCTAGATGGTGGCCAAGTACATGAACCAATCTCTTACATCTTTAACACTTAAGGATCAAGAGAGAAGGATCACACGCTCCATCCCTGGAGCTTTAACACATGGGCTGCCTTAACTCCAAGATCTTCTGAGAAAGAGCTCCCATCAGCACCCTTGGATACAGCAACTGGCACCACACTTTGAACCGACTGAGCATCTCCAGCAAAGCCAAGACTTCCCCTGTGTGTCCCTGTCTTCCACTGAAGCTGCCCCCACAGTTCTAAATAACCTCATTTCTTGAGTCATCTCAAGAGAAGACTCAAATGCTTCTGTGTATCTGTGTGGCCTTGTGCCATCAAAGATGCTTCAGCATCCAGCTGTTCTGGTCCACTGTGACCTTATGACATTATGTGACTAACACCAGATCTTTTCCTACTGTTTTGACCCTGGGACCCTAAGGAAGTACCTGAGGAACAAGTGGAATGAGTTTTAATCCTGCAGGCTTTGTGCGATTTGAATGACAGCCTCTTTCCTGAAGAGGAACCTTGAGAAGTTGAAAACCCACTCTCAAAGAGTAACTACTCTCAAAGACAACCCTCTACCCAATAACTAGTGATTATTGTAGACATGAGGCTATGGCCCAGCCTCTGCTCAGCAGACAGAAATCACCAAGCTAGCAGAAACCAAGATAGGGCCAGGCAGGATTGGACTTCAGCTCCTCAGGAGACCTGCTGGCTCTCTGAGACCCCAGGACCCATGAAAAGGAGGGGAGCAAAGGCCCAGCTAGGGAAGTGAGGGATGGGGATGGATATGGCCTCTGGATTTCTTGCACCAGCATGTGGTACCCAAACAGTGCCACCTGGAGACTGATTTGAGTATGTTTGTTTGAACCTAGATTATGTACTGGACCCTCCAATATATAAATGATCATTGATGTGTTTTTTTTATTATTATACTTTAGGTTTTAGGGTACATGTGCACAATGTGCAGGTTTGTTACATATGTATCCATGTGCCGTGTTGGTTTGCTGCACCCATTAACTCGTCATTTAGCATTAGGTATATCTCCTAATGCTGTCCCTCCCCCCGCCCCCCAACCCACAACAGTTCCCGGAGTGTGATGTTCTCCTTCCTGTGTCCGTGAGTTCTCATTGTTCAATTCCCACCTATGAGTGAGAACATGCGGTGTTTGGTTTTTTGTCCTTGCTATAGTTTGCTGAGAATGATGGTTTCCAGCTTCATCCATGTCCCTACAAAGGACATGAACTCATCATTTTTTACGGCTGCATAGTATTCCATGGTGTATATGTGCCACATTTTCTTAATCCAGTCTATCGTTGTTGAACATTTGGGTTGGCTCCAAGTCTTTGCTATTGTGAGTAGTGCCGCAATAAACATACGTGTGCATGTGTCTTTATAGCAGCATGATTTATAGTCCTTTGGGTATATACCCAGTAATGGGATCGCTGGGTCAAATGGTGTTTCTAGTTCTAGATCCCTGAGGAATCGCCACACTGACTTCCACAATGGTTGAACTAGTTTAAGGAGATTTTGGGCTGAGACAATGGGGTTTTCTAGATATACAATCATGTCATCTGCAAACAGGGAAAAGCTCTCCTCAGCAAATTTAAAAGAACAGAAATTATAACAAACTCTCTCTCAGACCACAGTGCAATCAAACTAGAACTCAGGATGAAGAAACTCACTCAAAACCGCTCAACTACATGGAAACTGAACAACCTGCTCCTGAATGACTATTCGGTACATAATGAAATGAAGGCAGAAATAAAGATGTGCTTTGAAACCAATGAGAACAAAGACACAACATACCAGAATCTCTGGGACACATTCAAAGCAGTGTATAGAGGGAAATTTATAGCACTAAATGCCCACAAGAGAAAGCAGGAAAGATCCAAAATTGACACCCTAACATCACAATTAAAAGAACTAGAAAAGCAAGAGCAAACACATTCAAAAGCTAGCAGAAGGCAAGAAATAACTAAAATCAGAGCAGAACTGAAGGAAATAGAGACACAAAAAACCCTTCAAAAAATTAATGAATCCAGGAGCTGGTTTTTTGAAAAGATCAACAAAACTGATAGACCACTAGCAAGACTAATAAAGAAGAAAAGAGAGAAGAATCAAATGGATGCAATAAAAAATGATAAAGGGGATATCACCACCGATCCCACAGAAATACAATCTACCATCAAAGAATACTACAAACACCTCTATGCAAATAAACTAGAAAATATAGAAGAAATGGATAAATTCCTCGACAAATACACCCTCCCAAGACTAAACCAGGAAGAAGTTGAATCTCTGAATAGACCAATAACACGCTCTGAAATTGTGGCAATAATCAATAGCTTACCAACCAAAAAGAGTCCAGGACCTGACGGATTCACAGCCGAATTCTACCAGAGGTACAAGGAGGAACTGGTACCATTCCTTCTGAAACTATTCCAATTGATAGAAAAAGAGGGAATCCTCCCTAACACATTTTATGAGGCCAGCATTGTCCTGATACCAAAGCCTGGCAGAGACATAACCAAAAAAGAGAATTTCAGACCAATATCCTTGATGAACATAGATGCAAAAATCCTCAATAAAATACTGGCAAACCGAATCCAGCAGCACATCAAAAAGCTTACACACCATGATCAAGTGGGCTTCATCCCTGGGATGCAAGGCTGGTTCAACATACGCAAATCAATAAATGTAATCCAGCATATAAACAGAACCAAAGACAAAAACCACATGATTATCTCAATAGATGCAGAAAAGGCCTTTGACAAAATTCAACAATCCTTCATGCTAAAAACTCTCAATAAATTAGGTATTGATGGGACGTATCTCAAAATAATAAGAGCTATCTATGACAAACCCACAGCCAATATCATACTGAATGGGCAAAAACTGGAAGCATTCCCTCTGAAAACTGGCACAAGACAGGGATGCCCTCTCTCACCACTCCTATTCAACATAGTGCTGGAAGTTCTGGCCAGGGCAATCAGGCAGGAGAAGGAAATAAGGGGTATTCAATTAGGAAAAGAGGAAGTCAAATTGTCCCTGTTTGCAGATGACATAATTGTATATCTAGAAAACCCCATTGTCTCAGCCCAAAATCTCCTTAAGCTGATTAGCAACTTAAGCAAAGTCTCAGGATACAAAATCAATGTACAAAAATCACAAGCATTCTTGTACACCAATCACAGACAAACAGAGAGCCAAATCATGAGTGAACTCCCATTCACATTGTCTTGGATATGAAGGGGATTGTCCAGCAGAGGTGTACAGAAGAAAAGGATCCAGAACAGAAACTCAGTACCAACAACTTTAGGATGGGGACGAGGAAGAGGAGAAGACACTGGAGTCTGAGGAGTGTCCACAGAGCTAGAAATAAGTAATCAAAGTGTGGTTCTTGCAAGCCAAGGGAAGAGAATGTTTTGAGAGTAGGATTGGTCAATGTTTCTGAGAAGCCACAGAAGACAAAGACAGTCACTTAGTAACTGAGATGGCCCTGGTAATCTGATCAGAGCAATTTCAGTGGAAGCATCAGTGTAGGCACCACAGAACAGGACATGGAAGGTAACAAGGAAAGGTAGAATGTAAGCAATGTCATGTACATTACTTTCAACCATCACATCAATCCTGTAAGCCAGGTATTGTTTTCTTCCCTTTGAAAAATAGGAAAAAGAGAGTTGCCCAAGATAGTCCAGCTGGGAGATGACACAGCTAAGATTTAAACACAAGTCTGAGTGGCAGAAAGACAAAGTCCTTTCCACACACCACTGCCTCCCCAAGCACTTAGCCACCTGTGTGTCTCCGCTGACAATGTTGGAAATTTCGGATAACACTGCACTGAGCAGTGGGATGGGGACACTATGCAGTATGCTTGTCTGTTAACAGAGAAATAAAGTTAGATGGAAAACTGGAAAAAAAAAAAAAAAAAAAACAGCAGAAACTTTGCTCTTCTCTTTGAAGCAATGTGTGTGTTGGTTTTCGTGGGCCCTGTTCGTGGACTCCTACTGAACATCTCAGAATTCTTTGGACTCAGATACTTCTTTGCTGTAGTGCAAAGATGCTGACCTGCCAAAAGTGTGTTACAGGCTGTGCCTCTTTGAAGAACCAGCTTGAACTGATTGTTCTTCAGCTTCTCACATAAATTAGAGAACATGAGGCCCACAGCTTTGCCCAAAGTTGTCAACAGGTTTTAATTGTCTCTGCTTTTCCATACACACAGATGGCTTGGTTAAGCTGCTCTGAGCAGACCTCTACTGTCTCCACTAAGAAAAATTAGACACAACAAATGGAAATCCATTTAAAAAGAAAAATTATAATAAGGTAAAGTCCTAAGTAACTGTGGCTATTTTTTTATGAAGATAAATGCTATGAATAGTAGCCATGACAGTGCAGAGATAGAGGCAAATTAAGAAAAACTGTAATGAAAATGTGAACTTTTGAAGGCAGGTGCAGAAACTATCAAGAAAAGTAGATGAAAGTATTTGGAAAGGAAAGGAGATTCTTTTTTACTAATGGTATCTATAATAGGCCTTCAATTTCAAGTTTATTTTTCCAGGTTCACTCAGAGAACCTAGAAATGATTCAACAATTATGCTTACAGGAATCTATCCTTCAGAAATAATACCATAAGTGTGTAGAGTTATTTTAAAAGATTATATTACAACACTGTTTATAGTAGCAAAAAATTGGAAGCAAACTATTAGATTGGTGCAAAAGTATTGACAGTAATGGCAAAACTGCAATTACTTTTGCATCAACGTAATAATTAGTTAAATGTAGTTTATATAACAAAACATTGTACACCTAAAGTTAATAATATGAGCTTAAGTTCATAGAAGGTCAAAGGGTATAAGCATCTTGCATGTTAAAAGGCATTGCTACATTGCACTGTGTAAAGGTTGTACCAAATTACATTTCCACCAACAGTGTATGAAAGAACCTATGTCTCTACATTCTAACCAATGCAGCATGTATTACTAATGTTATAGGTTAAAAATAGATAAGTAAATTATGCATCATTATCATTCTAATTACTATTTCCTTTATTATAAATAAAGTTGAACACCATTTTGTTTCATTTGAGAACAATCATTTATATTTTCTTTACTATAAATTACCCCTTCAGGGACAGGTGCAGTGGCTCACGTCTGTAATTCTAACACTTTGGGAGGCCGAGGCAGAAGGATCTCTTGAGCCCAGGAGGTCAAGACCAGCCTGGGCAACATGGTGGAACCGTGTGAAAGAAAGAAGAAAGAAAGAGAGAAAGAGAAAGAGAGAGAGAGAGAGGGAGGGAGGGAGGGAGAGAGAGAGAAAGACAGAAAGAGAAGAAAGAAAGAAAGAAAGAAAGAAAGAAAGAAAGAAAGAAAGAAAGAAAGAAAAAGGAAGGAAGGAAGGGAGGGAGGGAGGGAAAGAAAGGAAAAGAAATAAATTATCCTTTCATTTTTTTTATTTTCCTGTTGGGTTTTGGTCTTCATGTAAATATATATGCTTATATATACATATATATGTGAAATTCACCCTTTTTCCTTTTGTGTTTTCACTTTGTTTAAAATTTTTTGCAATGCTATTGTTTTGTCAAAAATGTTATCAACTTTTAATGGTTTTATTTATTATCAGAAAATATTTATCTATTTAAACTTTCTGAATCTTATATGCTTTTATAATACTTTTAATTCCCATTTTGAACACCTAAATTGTAGCCAATCTGTAGATTTCTGTGTATATAATATGTAAGATGGAAATTCAGTCTTTTACCACATAATTATAAAGATGACCCAAAACCATTAACTCGGTACTCCCTATTTTCTTTCACTGTATTAAAATTCCATCTATATCACCTACTAAATCAGTAATATGTATTGTTTCTGAACTTTTTGTTTCATTTATTGGTTTTCCTAGACATGCACCAATACCACATTGTTTTTAATTCTGGTAGCTTTAAAATATGTTTTGATATCAAACAGAGATAGTACTCTTTCATTGTTTTTCTTTTTTTTTAAATATTCCTGGCCATTCTTATACACTTTTTCACATGATGTTTACTATCTATTTAACTGGTTAAAAGGCTGTTGGAATTGCATTACATTTATGAATTAACCTGAGAACTTTACGAAGTTGAGTTATTCTACCCATGAAAATACCACAGTTTTTTCCAGTAGAATTCTTTATTGAATGAAGGGGGAAAAATCCATCTCTGTGCCAGGGATGTCAGAATCCTAATGCAAAGCTTTATCTACAGGCCCATTCATTTGACTGACACAAAACCTAGCCTTGGCTTAGTTATTTGTTTCTAATTTTGTAGAGAAAGATATTCAACAGCAAATAAGGCTTCTCTGAATGTTCCATTTTCACATGAAGGGCAGAACCAAGACTAAATGAGTCATTCCCCAGTGGAATGCCTTCTGTTTAACAATGCATTGATCTTTGACATTTACGCAACCCAAAACACAGTTTAGTTTAGTTTTGTTTCCTCATCCCAAACACTACATGATGCCTCACTCAATGAGGAAACATCGAAAATTATCTCATTTGAAAACGCTTAAGAAAATAAGCATTATTGATAAACATTTGCTAATTAACTTTGAAATATGTCAAGTTTCTTTGCCTATTGATGGTCTTGGAAATTTCATTATTAAATATTTTCATTATGTAATGGTCACATTAGTTGACAATTTAGTTGCATAATTTTAGTGGATTGTCATCAACTTCCTATGTAAAGAAGATCACCCACTGATTATTGACTGATTTTTCTAAGTTGAGTTGAGAATAAAAGAAGGAAACTACCATATCCTCACAGGAGTGAGGAAGCTCACTCAGTGCTAGTCAAATGAAATGTTACTGCTGAAGTGCAGCCTGTTAGCTCTGGACTCATTACTCTGAATGATCTCTGAATCCCATTCAGGGTCATTCTTCTCTTGTCTTGAAGAATAGTGTGTATTTTCAGCCAAATATCTCTATGGTCCAGTCCCTTAGTTATCTAAGAAGTCCAACGGCCTTTCTTTGTTTCATTCTAGCTCTGTCTCCTTCGGTTCAAATTGTCAATGTTTCTGCTGGGGTGTCTGGGTCCCTGCATCACACCCATACTAATCTCCTTCCCAAATTGTTGTTCAGGCTTCAGAACAAGCTTTCTATTCAGAACAAGCTGTTTATATTTTGCATTATGGATAGGCTAAAAATTTTCCAAACTTTTAAGTTCTGCTTCCTTTTGCTTAATATTTCCTTCTTAAATTCACTTCTCTCTTATTGCATTTTACCGTAAGCAGTCAGGAGGAACCAAGCCATTTCTTCAAACACTTTGCTTAGAAATCTCCTCAGCTAAAACTCCAATTTCATCACTTACAAGTTCTATCCTCCACAAAACACTAGAAGACAGTTCAGTCCATTCTTTGCCACATTATGACAGAGATCATCTTTCCTGCAGTTTCCAACATGTTCCTCATTTCCTTGTGAGACCTCACCAGAATGGACTTTAGGTTCATATTTCCATCAACATTCAGTTAATGATTATTTACGTGTATTCTAGGAAGTTTACTATCTCTTTATCTTCGTAGATTTTTCATACGCACTTCAAAAAGTTTGTTATTGTTAGATACAGTGTCTTATAAAAGGTAATTAGCTCGAATCAGTTGATAGTGTTAATCAAGTCTTCCCAGTCTTTGCTGATTTCCTAATTTTTCTATCCATTATTGAGATTGATATATCTGACTATAACTATAGATTTATCTATTTTTCCTTTCAGTTCTATCATGTATTTTGAAATTTTATTTTGGGGTACATAAATGTTCAGGGTTGTCATGTCCTCTTAATTGACCCCTTTTTATTTATGAAATATCCCTCTTTATCTCTAATAATATTATTTTGTTCTGAAATCCACTTTGTCTGACATTCATATAGCCACTACAGTTTCTTTTTATTAACATAATGTATCTCTTTCTGTCCTTTTGCTTTTAACCTATTTGTGTTTTTACATTTAAAATTTGTTTATTGAAGGAAGTATATAGTTAGTTCTTGTGTTTTTATTCATCTGACCATCTCTGCCTTTTAATTGCAGTGTTTAGATTAGTTATATTTAATGTGATTACTGGTAGGGTTAAATTTAACTCTGTCATCTTGCTATTTCTTTTCTATTTGTCACATCTGTACTTTTATTCCTTTTTCCTTTTCATTTTTTTAGAATTCCATTTTGTTTCCTTTGTTGGCTTATGAGCTATAACTGTTATTTTAGGTATAATGCGTATTTGTACATTTTTAACTTGTTATGTACCACAATTATACAGCATATATAATTAAAATTATATACTATACATAATTATATATTTTAGATACTATAAAACATAAAATTATATTCTCTATATAACTATGCATTAGATAGTATAAAATACATAATTACATGGTATGTAGTATATAATAAGTAATATTATATTGCCAAGAACCATGAGGATCTGATATTTTACCATTCTTGCAAGCTAATGAGCTAGCCTGTTACAGTTTTAGAGATGCTCATAAAAGATATGACTTCTGGATCAGAAATGAAAAATAAGCTTATTAATCATAGCAATAGCAGTAGCCAAAATATGAGCATTTTTTGTCAGTTATCTGAGATCTAATTCACACATGTACATCCATCACATCCAAAAAGCACCAGATGCCACCTGCACATGCAGAGAGTTGAAGCTGCAAAACACGAGTACTTTATTATGAGCAGTGTGTAGGCTCTTTATTCCAGGCAAATACAGTATTCCTATCTTCCAAGGATGTTTGCTATATAAACAAACATAGGTAGAGATATGTTTGCTATACAAACATCCATGAAAAGATAATTTAGAACAAAGGGCCTTGCTTGCAACTGCCTTGGCTGTCAGGCATGCAGAAACACAAGAGGACCATAAAGAAATGTTTACCAGTGATACCCACCCTATATTTTTATACTGTCCTGGCTTCTGGTGAATTACCCTATAATACTCCACTTTGTCAATAATTATGATTAATCTGACCCCCGACAAGGACTCAAATCCTTTCCACTTCTTTCATACAACACTTAATTGAGACTACTATTAACAAGACCCCAAGCAGCAAGAGGAGGCAAACCTACAGTATTGATCTCAATCATGCTCCCAGTGTCCCAGACCCAACCAGCTGAATAACTCCCATAAACCATAAGGGTCTAATAAAACCAGGCGACTTTATTATTATGTTGCTGTATTAACCTTCTGCCTTCATCCAAGGCATTAATCCAGGCACAGCAGCATGCATTAGTGATTGCACAGACTGCCTTGGCTGGCAAAGAAGAAGCCTGAATTCTGTTATCCCTAACAACCCTGGCCAGTGAGTTGAGATTGGCCTGAATGTCTTCCAGATTCTAGGTGATGCTACTGATCACTTCAGCTAAGATCAGGAACAAATTTTATACCATCTTTTCTAACTAGATGGGTTCCATCTTAGGGATGATTGTCTGCATAATGCACATAAATAATAAGTAAGTTATCCCTCTGGGAAGCTCCTCCCAAGTACACCAGGATATGCCCATTAGGTGATATGTCTACAGTCATTTGAGGCTAAATTATCTATTAGAAGAAACCTCTTAAGCCCTTGAAGTTCTCTTTAATGATCATCTTTAAAGTGAAGGTCACTGTGTTCTCAGGAGGAAGGCAAATTAATGCCTGGCTTCCACATGAGTACAGTCCCAGGAAGTACATGTGCTACTAGAAAGAATATATTGCTTACAATCATTGAGATTCCAAAGTGCGATTCATATCTGTCAAGGACACAAGTTAATGGTGTCTCTAATATAGCCTTGTGGCTAGCTGTTTGACCTTAGGGTTCCTGCTCAGTTCAAATAATTGAGTCTAGTCCTTGTTTTTGGACGAACTGCCTGAGGGGACATAGTATAACCTGGCCCATTTGTTCATGCCGCCAACTGGGTGACATTCATTCACTCCATGGAATGGCTGAGTCTCATAAACAAGGGTTTATAGGTATTGTGTGTGAAAAGCTCAAGAACGGGGCCAGCCCCTGCTGTTTCCAGGGGAAACATGGTGAGGTTAAGGGGAATGGCAATCCCACAGAGGCAAGAGCTCTTCAGTGGAGAATGGCAGATCCAGGGAGCAGTTAAATTTAAGAAGCTTGACCAGCTAGAGGAGCCACACCAGTGGGAGAGGATGTAGGGGTGATACTGAAAGGCAAAGATCAATAATGTTTTTCCTTCTCTGTACATCCTGAAATCTAAAGTGTTCCCACCTCATGTGTCAAAGTTGTTCTCCCTTCACCGTTACAAACTTGAAGTTTCCTGTTCCAGTAGGTATGACTTCACCTTTTGTACAATCATTTCCTACTTGCACCCAGATGTTTTATCCACAACGGTCAGCTGAAAGACACAGAAGGGTCTTTTCATAAAGCTTACAGAGACCCATTATAGCCCGTATTTGGCCACTGTAGAGGGACCAGTAAGAATGTACTCAGCCAATTATCCTCATGATCCAGGATCATGGCAATCCCACAAGAGAATCCAGGTGACTGAATCAGTAATAAATTTGAATCTCCTGGTCCCTTTTGGCTGGGCTGCCATCCTCAGGGTGCACCAAGGAGTTCAGCTTAGAGCTATTAGGGAAAAGAAAGAGCATAATGCCCTGGAGTGGTGGGAGTGAACTCCAAATATTCACGTGAGCCTAAATAATCCTCATCGCTTTCATCCTGACCATTACCCACAAAGCAGCTGGGAGACAATCCCTTTCTGGAGACAGCTGCTTTACTAAGGTGTGTTGATCAAGAGGACATCCATGTTAGTGACTTAGACAACTTGACCAGCAGCTGTGAGGCCATAGCTCATGGCCTCAAAAGGGGGTATCTTTAATCAGCTGGTCTACCATTCCCCAAGCAGCTGGCCGGATGCCTACACCACTGACAACAGCCCAAGAGTCAGTAAAATATAACAAAGTTCATCAAGGAGCTCATTGGCCAGAGCTGTGGGAATGATGTGTGCAATCCAGAAGGGCAAGATAATTTGCCTCTAAGGGGCTCCCCTTGGGCAAGGACATAAGAACATGTAGGTAAGTAATTCTCCACCTTTCTTCTCCTGGATGGCTGTCCTGCAACACAGTTATATATTGTCTTCTCAGAGGACAGTCACGTGACATGGAGCAACCAGCCACACACAGCTACTGACAGCTTATTAATGCAACTTCTACTGACCCTCCCTTCTCTCCTGCCCATACCCTTTGTTCCTTACTCATACTCCCTGGGAGTTTACTCCTCAATAAGATAGTAGCACAAAGGGAAAACCCACACTAAGACAACAAGACAATTTCAACTGGGAGCTGCATTACTCTAGAAAAATCACTACTTTATAGCATGATGACTAATATTATTAGAGAAGGTTATTATGTTGGCAATTTTTGTGATAAACTACTTTAGGAGGAAATGGTAAGTCAAAAGCAAAATCTAATTGAAAACACTCCAGTTTTCTCTTTGTTAACATTTATATTGCTGAGCTATAAGGCACTATCATCCACTTGTTGCCCACACATCCTAATTGCAGGCAAGGTAAGCAGAAGGAAATAATCAATCTCCTGAGCACAGGCCTTGCAAAACCAAACCTATAAAGCAATGACAAATGTCACATTTTGTAACTGAGCAGGACAATAATTGAATTTAAAACAAACAAAACAAAAAAGAACTGACTGAAAAGCATTTTGGTTTAATTTTTTTTTAACTTTGGTTCAAATCTGTAATTCATTAACATATCATTTCCCACTTCCCATCTGGAAACCAGAAATATTGGTGATATACATCATGTAGCAGAATTCAACAAAATAATTTTAAGAACCATAAATTTGAATGCATGCAGAAAATGTATATTTTATTTGTGTTTTTGAATAGGAGGGGTGTTTTTACCTTTTGGAAGAGTTATGATTTAGATTCATTTTTCCAGCACTGGCTCTGAGCTCAGCACATTCGGGGGTATTTCAGAATTTATGTTCCACTTCACATTTTTCAGCCCCACTATTTCTTTGTAAGGTATCCCAGTGGGAAGTAATCAAAAAAAAAATTCTTTTTTTTTTCCCCAAGAATCTTAAAAGTTGCATAAGAAAGATGAAATGACTAACAATGGCTCTCAAGGGAAACCTGAGAAACAGAGAAGATTCATGAGGGCTTCTTAATGTACAAGTTTCTCTCTCTGCAGTCACAACCCACATGAATGTGAGAACCCACAGGTTGGAGGATGCAGGAGTCTGAGCTCTGCTTACACTTTCATGGAGTCAGCTAGCAGGGACAGATGCCCTCCTTTCTCCGAGACACTGCCCACAACTCAATGAAACACACCACCCAATTCCTCCTAGATCAACCCCTTCCACTTCTCACTGGAAGGACTTGAGCTAAATGAAGGTGGTCAAGTTGTATAAAAGGTTTTCCTCACGCCAAATCCACACTGGGTCCATGCCAAGGATACACGGAAAATATTCCACATTGCTTCCATAAGCGACTTTCTAAACAAGAATTGCAGCCTTGCAGGAAATGTGATCATCTTAGCCATGTCATGCAGTTGAATGCACACTTTGGACATCATATTCAAGAAATGTTTACTCGGCCAGGCGTGGTGGCTCACGCTTGTAATCCCAGCACTTTGGGAGGCTGAGGCGGGCGGATCACGAGGTCAGGAGATCGAGACCACGGTGAAACCCCGTTTCTACTAAAATATACAAAAAATTAGCCGGGCGCAGTGGCGGGCGCCTGTAGTCGCAGCTACTCGGAGAGGCTGAGGCAGGAGAATGGCGTGAACCCGGGAGGCGGAGCTTGCAGTGAGCCGAGATTGCGCCACTGCACTCCAGCCTGGGCGACAGAGCGAGACTCCGTCTCAAAAAAAAAAAAAAAAAAAAAAAAAGAAATGTTTACTCTCCCTTCATACAGTGTATAGTGTATAAGGAAGAAGGAAGAGAAACACTTGGATCTTGGAGCATTGATTATTTAGAGCAGCAAAATGTAGAGGAAATCATACTTCTTACACTCTAGTAACACTATAAACTCCTTACTGAAGACCAAGAAATCAGAGAAGAGGAAGAATGGCCAAGAAGGAATGCTGTAGCCGAGAAGAGAATTACAAAAGCAAGTAAGATGGCAAAAATTCATCACAAGAGTCTATGGCCCGATGGTTGAGAAACACAGGACTAAAAAATTGATGTTTAAGAAAAAAAAAAGTTTCCATATAGTTTAACCTTTTATTTAAGCACAACATAGAAATGTTAAAAGCCCACCTGAGATGTTACTGATTACACAGATTGAAGAAGTGAGAACAATGTTCATCAGTCCCAGTGTTTTGGTCTTGGAGTGAGATGTCATGGACACTGGCATAAGCCTTTTGCATTTAGCAAGAATTACCTGTTCTGCCGGGTATGGTGTTTCATGCCTGTAATCCCAGCAGTTTGGGAGGTTGAGGCGAAGGATAACTTGAGGTCAGGAGTTCAAGACCAGCCTGGCCAACATGGTGAAACCCTGTCTCTACTAAAATAACAAAAATTAGCTGGAGGTGGTGGTGGACACCTGTAATCCCAGCTACTCAGGAGGCTGAGGTGGGAGAATTGCTTGAATCCAGGAGGCGGACGTTGCAGTGAGCTGGTATCGCACCGCTGCACTCCAGCCTGGGCAAAAGAGTGAGACTCCATCTTAAAAAAAAAATAGAAAAGAATTACCTGTTCTTTTTCTCTCATTAGGTCTTGATCTCAAACTTCTATGGGTCTTTCTGGAGGGGGAACAATCAGCCACAAGAGCCAGTGGATAGATGGTTGGCTATTTTCAGTGCTTTTTTTTATAAAGATTCTGGCTTTCAAAAGGATTATTAAGAAAAATGCCTACTTCTTTGAAATCTACATCAAGTTGTTAAGGCAACAAGATCAAGACTAAATCTAGAAATGTTTGCTCCACCGCCCCCTCCGTCCACCCTGTTATCTACCTCACATGTTTTTGTGGGTTGTGCCAACTAATTGCAATCATTGCTGCATCTCAGCCACCTCATCCCGAGGTTTTTGAACAGCAAGAAAAGGAAAGCATTGATTTGAACGATGGCATGGTAGTACGTATGTATGTGGTTACATTTGTATGTCTGTGGGTTTGTGAGCAATTCTGGAAACAGCTCATCAAATTTTCCCCTAAATGCTGTCAGATTTAGCCAAAGAGGTAGGAGAATTGACAGTGGTCTCAGTAGCCAATGATTCAATGTGGGGGTGGTGAAGGGGGAGCTGGAGCGCAAAGGAGCCAAGGAAAGAAGCATGGTGGAAACAGGAAATTCAGAGGGAAGAGCTGCTTGAGCTGTTTGCAACTTCTTTCCCCCAGAACCATAAAAAAATCTCATGAGCTCAGATCATCAACAAGAGATGATCAATTCCCCCTGAGTCTGAGCTGCACTGCAAACTCCCCCCGATTCTAGTTTTTGCTCTTTAGATGTGGGTTTGTGACTGCAGCTTCAAACCTCTCAGCTGCATGCTAGCTCTCCTGTTTTGGGAATCCAGCACGGTGTCAGCCTTTGAGTGCCAGGGGCAAGAGCACTGGGATTCTAGGCAGAGCACCTTTCCAGAGGGCCCCGGGTGATCCCTGTCCAGGCCTGCCCTATGCATTTCCTGGGTCCCAGCGTCAATGACCCCACCTGCTGACCTGGTAGACAACACGTCCAAATTTGAGAAGTACTCAGCGGGCAAGAAGAAATTCAGACACAGGGCTGTTGAAAGAGGTTAGGACCAGAGGTTCCATCTCTATCCTATTCGGGTGAGATGATGAGCCTCCCAGCCACAAGCTGGCAAGAGGAAAGAGAAAAGGAGCGAGGAGGAGACTTTGGCTATAAGAGCCCATTTCTAACCAGTGTTGGCCTGGCAATTGCAGGACCTAACCCCAGTGAGCAGGTGAGAAGGCAGTCAGCTTGCCCAAGACAGCGTGTGGTCTCCTGAAAAATTAATGAGCTCTGCTGAATCCCAACAGTCATTGGGTGGATTTTATATATGTCTCACTCCCTGGATGTCTGAGCTCAGAGATGCCCTGGGGAAAAGCCTCGTGTTTCACACACTTCGTGACCCAGTTTCCACCTGGCTGACAGAAGCTCTTCCTGCCTTAGATGACAGGTCTGAAGGCAGCTTAGTAGGATGGGTGATGAGTTATATGAACGCATTTCCACATTAATTGAATTCCCCTCAGTTGGACTTCTGCAAAATGAACTTTTATTTTTTTAAGAGCTACATTTTATTTTACTAATAGGGATTTAACTGGGTGAAGGAAGACTGCTGACTCCAGGGGACGTTTTCTGTAGCCTTTCCCTAGAGAGGCAGGCTTGGTTGCAGGAGGCGGTGGGAAGAAGGCATCCCAGAGACCCTGTGTATGAAGAAAATGCCTCTGCCGAATCCTCTGCCTGCCCTAGGTCACTGGTTCCCAAGTGTGGGTGAATCATCTTGGAGAGCTCTGATCACACAGTTTCCTTAGTCCAGCCCAACCAACTCAATCAGACCTCACGAAGCAGAGCCCAGCAATGTCATTTTTAACAATCTCACCAAATATTTCTGGCACAGCCTTTTTCAAGTCCCCTTTTCCAGACATCACTACCATAAGGCATTCCATCCATCCTCTGTAAGAAATATCCAGTGATTTTCAACAGTTGTACGAGAATGGCATTTTCTTGACAAAGCCTGTGAGAATGGAGGGTGAGGCTTGCTGATTGGAAAAAAAGCATTTTCTAAAATTGCTATTTGTTTTCACCACAATAACCATTTCTCATATCAAATCACATAAAAGCTTCTCATAAGATTGGTATCTTTAGCAGAAGAATTTTGGATCAAACATGATCGAGAAAGGCTGGGCGCTGTGGCTCATGCTTATAATCCCAGTACTTTGAGAGGTTGAGGCAGGCGGATCACAAGGTCAAGAGATCAAGATCATCCTGGCCAATATGGTGAAACCCCATCTCTACTAAAAATACAAAAATTAGCTGGGCATGGTGGTGCATGCCTGTAGTCCCAGCTAGCTACTCAGGAGGCTGAGGCAGGAGAATCACTTGAACCCAGGAGGTTGTAGTGAGCTGAAATCGTACCACTGCACTCCAGCCTGGCGACAGAGTGAGACTCCGTCCAAAAAAATAAGCCGAGAAATTTTACAAATTGTGATAATGCACACTTTCGTTATGCAAGATTGATCTTATCAGTTTTTCTAGAGTGTCCACCTCTGTTAACCTAAGTCTCTTCCTGTTTGAGTTCTGGACGGTGCAATCTCTGATGCCATGAGCTCTCTCTGAAGGGACACTGGGTTCCCTGCATTAATTAAGGAGAACACACAGCATCCAGGTCGAAAGCACAGATTACCCCAGCAATGTCTGTCAGAGGGGGTATCTTCCTCTCCTTCACACTGTCTCAAAACCCCAGAAGGCCAGGGCATAGAACCCACAGTTCCCAGGGCATAGAAAATTGCATCCCAGGAAGACCTGCTCGGGAAGCAATTCTCTTCTCTTACCTTACACAGTGAAACCAAGCACCAAAACCCACAAATCTGAGAGCCAGTGTTCAGGCCACACCCACATAGACGGCTCAGCTATTCTAACTCACATCACTCTCCTCTTTAAAATCCACAGGAGACACAGCATGAGTCTCCAGCAAGTGGGAAGATCTGATCTTCATTCTTCATCTCCTCTGAGTCTGTTTCCTCCTCTTAAAATTGGAACTAACAGTGATGCCTCAGGGAGAGGGTCTGGAAGGTCAGAAGGGCTCACCACATCATGGTGAGGGCCAAAACAAGCACAGGTCAAGGGCAGTGGGAAGCCGTGAGTAGCCACGCAGTGGAACAGGTCTCAAGAGTGTAAGCCGCAGTCCCACCTCCCTTGCTCTGATTGTGCCTTTTCTTAATAACTTGCTGGATGCAGAGAAGATGCTGTTTGCAACTTCTTTCCCCCAGAACCATGAAAAATCTCATGAGCTCAGATCATCAACAAGAGATGGTGGTGCTCAAACTCCCCGAGTGTAGCTTTTTGCTTTTCAGATGTGGGTTTGTGACTGCAGCTTCAAACCTCTCAGCTGCATGCTAGCTCTCCTGCCTGGGGAATCCAGCACAGTGTCAGCCTTTGATTGTCAGGGGCAAGAGCACTGGGATTCCAGGCAGGGTACCTTCCAGAGGGCCCTCTGCTGGGTGATCCCTGTCCAGGCCTGCACTATGCATTTCCTGGGTCCCAGTGTCCCTGACCCTGCTTGCTGACCTGGTCTCTGACAACCCTGGGCTCCAACCACTGGGTCCCTCACACTGCAAGCAACTCTGCCTATGCCGAAGGAAAAGCACCTCTTTCAAAGTTCCAGGCCTTTCACTTGACCTTTCACGACTTATTTTCCAAGAAGCTCCAACTCTTGGCTTCCAAAAGTGGCGTCTATGGGGGGAGTAGTGTACAGTGTTTGGCCTCGTGCCAAGTTTCCAGAGTCTGCTCACATTACCCCATACCTACCCAATACCTGGTCCCCAAATGGCTCCTTACTCCTTCGGCTCTTCCCTCAGTTCAGCACGAATTGCCCACTTCTCTGTGGAATTCTCACCACAAGTAGATCCTCTTCTTTCCCTCATTCACTGCTTCTTCCTCTGCATTGTCCTCAAATTTCCTTTTTTAAATTTAACAAATACTTATGGAAGAGGACCTATGCCAGACATTGGGGATTATTTTTCCACTATGTCATACCCTTGCAAGCCTGGTGTTGGGTGCATTCATCCAGCAAGGCTGTATTGAGGTGTGTTGAGCACCAAGTACCTAATGGGAACATCATGGCTGTAGTTCCCACCCTACTTCCTATCCAGGGAAGGAGGCAGCAAACATAAAAACAACACCAGTCAATAAAATGCTTGCAAGTTTTAAAAGCGCTGTAAAAAAAACAAACACAAGAACTGAGGTAGAAAGTTATCAGGTAGGAGGGACACCAAAACTGGATACAGTGGTCAGGGTAGGCTTTTGTGAAAAGATGACACAGAAGCTGAGACCCAAATGCTGAGCAGGAGTCAGGCAGAGAGTGAGGTACATGGCTTCCAGGCAGAGGAAACAGCACATGCCAGGGACCTAGGGTAGGAAAGACTTTGACATGGAAGAAACTAGAAGAAGACCAATCTGGTCAGACATTAACAAGAGGAAGTAAGTGGCCCAAGAAAACATTAGGGAGATTGGGAGGAGACATATTATGCAAAATCTTGTAGATTGGGAAGAGATATATTATTCAAAATCAGTAAAGATTTTGAGTTTATTTCACTAATGAAATTTATACTTAGTCCCAGGGGTCCAGGAGCCTTCTTGAAAATGAGCCTTTGGAACAAGATCATGTCCTCTGTAGGGACATGGATGAAGTTGGAAGCCATTATCCCCAGCAAACTAATTCAAGAACAGAAAACCAAACACCGCATGTTCTCACTTACAAGTGGGAGCTGAATGATGAGAACACATGGACACATGGTGGGGAACAACACACACTGGGGTCTGTTGGATGGAGAAAGTGGGGGAGGGAGAGCATCAGGAAGAATAGCTAATGGATGCTGGGCTTAATACCTAGGTCATGGGATGATCTGTGCAGCAAACCACCATGGCACGTTTACCTATGTAACAAACCTGCACATCCTGCACATGTACCTCTGAACTCAAAATAAAAGTTGAAGATAAAAAAGAAAGAAAACAGGCCTTTGGCATGCCAGAGTTCCCGATGCCATGCCTTCCTGCGTTCACCACATACTTTAGAGAGCAACTCTGTGCTGGACACACAGTCATCTCATTAGTTTCCTGTAACAACCTCTTCCTACACACACCAATTCACATCCACGAATATCAACACTCGGATGTGATTTTTGTCTCTTTGCAATTCTGAAATCGTATCAGACCACAGAACAGTTCACAACTAGAGTTTTGTTGTTGTTGTTTGTTTTTGTTTTTGTTTTTGTTTTCAGATGGAGTTTTGCTCTGGTCGCCCAGGCTGGAGTGCAATGGCATGATCTTGGCTCACTGCAACCTCCGCCTCCCAGGTTCAAGCGATTCTCCTGCCTTAGCTTCTCCTGAGTAGCTGGGACTACAGGCACCCGCCACCACACCCAGCTAATTTTTTGTATTTTTAGTAGAGATGGGGTTTCACTATATTGGCCAGGCTGGTCTTGAACTCTGACCTCAGGTGATCCACCCGCCTCGGCCTCCTGAAGTGCTGGGATTACAGGTGTGAGCCACCGCACCCGGCCAACTAGAGTTTTTTCAGTTAGCAATATATGATGGACATCCCTACATGTTGGTAGACGCATTCTCAGGGTATCTTTCTTCTTCCTCCTTTGCTCAGCCTCGCCTATATGCACAGCTCACCCAAACATTGCCTCCCTCCTCAGCCTCTCCCTCCCCCAAATATACACTGCAGAAAACCTTGACATGAGATGGCAAGTGTACCTTGGAAAAGGCATCCTGGAGACCTGTTCTCTAAACCTTCTTTTCTCAAATGGTACAAGCTCACAGCCCAGGAGACCAGTAGTCTCTGGTGAGGTCACACTGGGCTTACATTTCATACTTTCAACAAAGTAATTTCCTTCATGCTGTGAAATATGATGGAGTGGTGGGAGCAGGGGGAGATTCTGGAAGCACGAGGATTTGCAGCCGCACACTCAGTGAATCCTCTGTGGAGGCAGTTGAATGTGGCAGGAGGAGCTCAGGTTTCGGAGCAAGCCACAACTGGGTTAAAATTCTGGTTTCCCTGCTAATTAGTCTGAGGGAGGTAACTGGACCTCACCATGCTTCCTCATCTACAAAAAGGAAATATTAACACACAATGGAATATTATTCAGCCTTAAAAATGAAGGAAATTCTAACACATACTACAACATGGTTAAACCTTGAGGACATTAAGCTAAGTGTAATAAGCCAGCCACAAAAATACAAATACTCTCTGAATCCTACAGCAGCCAAATTCACACATAGTAGGATGATGATTGTCAGGGGCTGGCAGAGGGGAAATGAAAAATTGCTGTTCAATGCCTATAGAGTTCTGTTTTGCAAGGTGAAAAAGGTCAGGCGATCCATTGCGAAACAAAGATTGGTAAATTTTATGTTGTATGTTTTTATCACAATTTTTTTAATGCAAAAAAGGTGAGAAATAGTAATACCTGTCTCATAGGGTTGGTAGAAGAAAAAGAAAATAATATAAATTATATAAAATATTTACCACCGTGCAGTTCCTCCTTCTCCCCACTGTACTTCACACAGACTCACACACACACTCACACAAGCACATATGCACCACAAACTCACATATGCAAATATGCACTCTCTCACACACACACACTCACACACAAACATATGCACCACAAACTCACACATGCAAACGCACATGCTGTTTCTCTCACACACACACACACTCAAACACGCACAGTCACACACACACGCACACTTATTTCTCTCAGCTGTTTCCTCAGCCTCTCTGCCCGAGTCTCCTTTTAGCACAGACAACAACAGGAAGAACAAGTCGTGTTCGAGGACTTCTGTCTTCAGGAGTCTCCTCAGTCTGCATTCTGGAAGATTCTTCCATATCCTGTATTTCCTTACATGAATTCTTATTCCAAAGCATTTCAAGACACTCTTAAAATAATGGCTCTTAACTTTCAGAGTCCTAAAATCTAGATACAGTGAAACAGTTGAATCTGAGCTGTGTACAACATAATAAAACATAACCGTGCCTTGACTATAATAAGTATTTTACACTTTATAAGTTGTTTTCAATACATTAACACATTAAATTCTTAAAATAAAAGAAGAAGTATTATTATCCCCCTTTTTTAAAGAGGAAAAGCAGTTTCAAAGAGTTTAAGTGAGGTGTGTTCAAAGTCACCAAACTAGCAGGGATCAGAGGTGAGTCTCTGAAACAGCCATCTGTTGGCTTCAAGATTTTTCTGCTCTTTTTACCTCATCACTGGGTAAGAGAGGGTAGGTCAGATAAGAGCTATCTAAGGACTCAGGAAACCGTGGGCACGCTGCCTGGATCGGGCGCAGAATCAGAGCTGATCTAGAAAAGAGAACACGCATTTCCCTGAAGGCATGGAGAACAGGAGGAATTCAGAAAATAGGACACGAACTTTTTCAGAGCCTCACACTGAAAGCAGACTTCTTCTTGCAGCCAATAAACAGAAAATGTGTCACTACTAAGTGCCTGCTTCTGAGGGAAGGCTAGAAGAGCTAACAGAAGGGCCCTGTCTCCAAGTTCAGAAACAGAGGAAGCATCCCAAAGTCCGCAGCATAAATACTGAAGGCAGGAGATACCTCGTTTCAAGAGATTAGGGTTTTACAGTCTTAGGCAGGTTCTAAGTAAAAATATATGAAAAAACAGACCCTGGTGTGTGATGTTCCCCATCTTGTGTCCAAGCGTTCTCATTGTTCAATTCCCACCTATGAGTGAGAACATGCAGTGTTTAGTTTTCTATCCTTGCGATAGTTTGCTCAGAATGATGGTTTCCAGCTGCATCCATGTCCCTACAAAGGACATGAACTCATCCTTTTTTATGGCTGCATAGTATTCCATGGTGTATATGTGTCACATTAGGAGATATACCTAATGTAAACAACGAGTTAATGGGTGTAGCACATCAACATGGCACATATATACATATGTAACAAGCCTGCACTTTGTGCACATGTACCCTAGAACTTAAAGTATAATTTAAAAAAAAAAGAAAGAAAAAACAGAGCCCCTACACCATACTAGCAAACTGTATAAAGGTTACAGAGAGAATGAGAAACATTACCCTGGTCTAACTCCAAAAACAATAAAATTTAATGCTGATCCCTCAGCATCCAGAGAAGAGTCCCTAGGAGAATCCTGCTATTTGGGGCAGTTGTCACTGTGGTTGTCACATGGTGTCACTTGTGAAACACAGTATTTGGTCTCGTGCCATCTTACCTCACTACTGGGATCTCTGGTAAACTGAGTACAGGGTAGACGCCTCCACTGAAACCTGTGCATACCCTCACTGTAGCCATTGAGAAATGCTGCCAGCACCATCGTTTCCCAGTGTTGCAGTGCAGAGGAAAGTGGACTCTCTGTTCCTCTCTCTCTCTGTCTCCCTCTCATCACTCCATGCCATGCTGACTTGGGCTCACTAGGTTAGAGTTCTTTACCCACACAGTTCTTTTAACACACACAGACACAAACATACACACTTTTCTCCCAAAACCTGTCAGCCTGTCCCCCATCCTCCACGTCCCAGATTTCCGAGAGCTGAGCTTGCTTCTCTTGGTATCTAGTCCTAACCACTTCTTGCCCCGGGATAAATCACATTTCTCATAGGAATAAATTTTATGCTGTGATAGGTTTCATTCCACTTTAAAAGGCAGGGCGGGGCATGGTGGCTCACACCTGTGATCCCAGCGCTTCGGGAGGCTGAGGCAGGCAGATTGCTTGAGCCCAGGAGTTGGAAAGCAGCCTGGACAACATGGTGAAACTGTATCTCTACCAAAAATACAAAAATGACCCGGGTGTGGTGGTGCACACCTATAGTCCCAACTAACTCAGGAGGCTGAGGTGGGAGGATCACTTGAACCTAGGAGGTCAAGGCTGCAGTGAGCCATGATCATACCACTGCATTGCTGCCTGGGCAACAGGGTGAGACCCTGCCTGTCTCTAAATAAATAAATAAATAAATAAATAAATAAATAAATAAAAGGCAGATGGACTCCTTACCTCAGAAAGAACTATCAGATAAACTAGAAGGATAGAGTATGGTTTGGGAGTAGAGTAAGTATTAAGAACAAGTTGACCGAATCAAAGAAAGAGGATGCCTTAAAAATAAAAATATCCAGCTTTTCTTCCTTGAACAATGCAACTGAAAACCATATGGTACATGACTATTTCCTGGAATGAGTAAATGGAAAGTTAAACAAAACCTTCAAGTATCCCCAGGTGAGATGCACGATGGGGGGGAAAAAGGCATGTAAAGGTTTAGATTTAGTTTTCTTTCTTTTTTAAAATTTCCAAGACTCACACCTTCTGCAAGTTTGAATGTATTAACCTAAATCTCACAAGAACATGCTCCAAGAACATCCTGTCCCATAAAAACATAGGAAAGAGGAGCATCTTAGGTTGGGCTCTCCAGAAGCAGATCCTGAGAGGAGGATTCCTGTGCAAATGACTTTTTGAACGTGCTCTTAGAGGAAGCCAGTAAGAGCAGGGAGCAGAGCTGGGAAGGGAAGAGGCCAAGCAAGAAGGTGAACTCACTCAGGCAAAGTCTCGCAGAGGGTTAGGCTGCAAGGAGCTCAAGAGTGTAAGGCCTGTTCTGCCATGCAAGGGAGCTGAGGCTTTCAGACTCCTGTAGCCATCAGCCACTGGATAAGGTCACCCCAAGCAGATGTGAATTCCCCTGGCACTTCCAGCTCTCAGGTTGTCCATGCCAGGGAGGCTCGAGCACCCTGAGATTGTGGAAGAAGAAAGCCCCCTCAAGCCAGCAGGCACGCAAGAATGGCACAAAGGAAAGTAGCAATGATTGGGCAATGCACAGACATTATCTGCTATAAGGAGCAAAGAATGAAATTTGACAGATTCAGTTTTCCCATATACAAAATAAGGTTAACAGTCCAGCACCTATCATCTGTAAAACAGGGAAGGTACTAACGCCTGCTTCATTGGGTGGTTGTGAGGACTGCATTAGACAATTGAGGAAGACATGTCTTCAGCTCTCAGAAATACCAGCGTCTGTAAATATCTACAAGCAAGTAGAACAGCGATTTCAGCTGGGCCTATGGCTCCGGTTATTTTGCCAAAAGAAATGTAGTGACCACACATGTGGTCATTATCCCAAAAATCTCTGAGGTCTCTACCATCTCTCAGCAATTTGGAGAATGCAGGAGGAACTTGGACAACTTCTAGGGGGAATTTAAAAAGCACTTTAAAAAGCGTGAACCCACCAGTTTGAACTATACACAAAGCATTTCTTTCTAAAAATGTCCATCTCGGGTCTGTACAGTGGTTTTTGCCCTGTTTGTCTCTCAGGCACACTTACGAGGAGAGCTTTCAATGCATCCAAACAATTGCTGACAAGCATCAACCTACCACGAGGTTAGCCCCACACTGAGCTAACTGAGGAGCCATGAGGGAGCTGTTTCTATGGCATTTGAGTAGCACAAAATGTGATTTTTCTCTGGAGAAGACTTTTGAGAATTAGAGGGAATTAGTCATATTTTCCAATGTGGGAATTTTAACAGTTGTGAAATTATGAAGAAGACCTGACTCAACAATTTCAATATTGCAATATGTCACCTAGCTGTCTTGTTACTCAAAATTACATGATTTAAAAGACAGTGACTTTAAAAAGAACCCAACCAAGGTTTGAAAGGAAAAGGAGATATGCAGACAAAGCAAAGGAAAAATATAAAATTGCTGAACATTTACAGAGCTAAGTTTAACAATTCTGGGCTCATTTAATACAGTTTTTATCTTAAATAGAACATTGAAAGGCATGTTTATCCTCTCAGTGAATTATATGTTAGAAATGCACTCTTTAAACAGTGGGTTTTTTTAAACCTACAATATGGAATCTGAACTGGATTTAACATGTTGCTAAATATTCAAATGGGTCATCCCTTCATACTCCCTTTTGGTAGGTTAAAAAAAGATGAGCAGACGTTCCGGACAAAGATGAGTAAGCCAATTCAAGACCACCTTTGTGCTATACTTTTTCCAGCCTCCTAATTAGGCTACTCCTCATTAACTACCCTAAATGAGCTACAAATAATGATCAGGTCTTGTCCTTTATATATGAAAATGAGTCTATTAGCAAGTGCATGACTAGGGTATTTTCCAGGAGCAGTGAAGGGTTTGAACTTTTTCAAGTACACTCTCTCTGGGCTTTCCTTGTCCTCAAGAGCATACCTTTGCAGGACAGCTAGCTAGGGTGAGAAGGAAGCTAAAAGACTAAAACAGACCATTCTAATGAGCTTGGTCTCATTAGCATTGGGTGATAATTAGGTAACCTAGCCAGAACAAAGGAAACACTGGGCAAATTTGAAGAGATATAGATAGCTCCATGGAATGTTAAATACAAAGCTAGAAGTGGTATTAGCCCTTGACTAACTAAATGAATCACTGAATAGAACAAACACTAGTGTTTATAATCAAGAACCTTAAGGAAAAAAGAGTGGGTGTTATGGTAAAAGAATGATTGCTACCTACAACTCACCAAATTCCCACATACACACATTTCCTGACATATATTTTCTCCTATTGTAATAATACCAATCGAACACGTTAAGAGACCCCAGGCTTATTGTAAACAGTTAAGAAAGAGTATCTAAAATCATCCCAAAGAAATTTATTCCAATTCGTTAACTTCAAAAACTTATCACTCTTTATGCACTTTCAACAAAATAGTTCTCCTCAAATCGATCTATAAATTAAATGCAATTCCAATCAGAATTCTGGCAGAATCTTGTATGAACTTGACAAATTCATTTAGAAAGCTATCTAGAAGAACAAAGCAAGGAAACTTGCTTATCCAGACACTAAGAAACAACAAAGATTAAGTAATTAAAAAGAAAAAAAAATATGGTCTTGGCATTGCCCAAGACAGAGATCAATGGAACAGAACGGGAAGCCCAGAAACAAACCCAAGTAAATGTGTGACTTTGTTCTGTAGCAGAGATGGCATTATAAATGAGTGAGGAAAAGGATGAAACTTTTTAGTAGCTGATGTTAGGAAAACTTCACAACATAAAGACAAATATCTACTTCACGGCATATAAAAATTCAATTCTAAATTGATTAAAAACCCAGATATGAAAATTGAAACTATGAAATCCGTATAAAAATATTTTTTAATATTGTGACATTAGGATGTACAGAAAGAGTTTTCAAATAACACTCCAAAAACACAAGGTGAAAAAAAAATTGACTACAACAAAATTGAAGATTTCTATTCAATGTAGAATATCACAAACAGGGTTAACATACAGGTGATAGAATGGGAGAAGAGAGTGCAATATCTAAAATAAATTGGAGGTTATTATCAACATTATACAAGGAATTCCTACAAATTAACAAGAACATATAGAAAGCTCAATTTTAAAATGTCCAATGTATAATAGGTAATTCACAGAAGGAGGAACTCAAATAGTTAATAAATACATGAAGAAATCCTCAACTTCATCCAACAATAATTGTTGATATGTAAATTAAAACAACTTTATGAGCATTTGGTTGACAAAAATGTGAACATTAGTAAATACCAAATGTTAGTGATGATGTTGGCATACAAAAACTTCTTCCACTGCTGGTGTGAGAGAATACTGGTTATGATACATGAGATTATTGTTCAAATATATTCACTACTTCTCTGCCACTTCCGTCAGAAGAGTATATCTCCTCTCCTGATTGGGCTTGGCCATATGACTCAATGTGGTCTCATGGTAGACACCCCTGTGCACTTCTCTGCTCCTGGACTTAAAACCTGGCCATGTGACTTGTTTTGGGCAATAATATGTTAAGAGAAGTGACTTGAGCAGAGGCTCAAAATGCGGTTGCTTGGTTAGGCTTTATCCCTTATGTTTCTGCCATTGCCATGAGAAGAAAATGCCCTAGCAAAGCCCACCAGTCCAAGGAGGAAGAGAGATGCAGGGAGCAGACCTGAACCAACCTAAACCTGACCCAGAGCTAAGCCTACCTAAACATCCAGCTGACCCCTGACCCAGAGCCAAGCCTGCCTAAACACCCAACTGACCCGCGGATGTATCACTGATAATAAATTGCTGTGTTTTAAGTCATTTAGTTCTGTGTAAGTTTATTTCACAGCGTTCTTTTGACAACGACTGACTGATACACTAATACAGCTTTCAGTGGGTATTTAATGGCTATAAATAGTATATACATTATGTAACAGAAACTTCTACACAGGCTTCTCTGATTTTTCCTTGTTAGCAAAGGGTGCCTCCCACTATAGAGTCCTTTAACTCCACACACTTGCTTCCACAGTCTCTTTTATAATATATATAAAATGCTAGTCAATGGGACCAAAGAAAACATCCACTAACGGACTTCTGGCAAAAGTTTTCCTCTGCAATAAAAAGAGATGCATGGGAAGCTATAACCCTCTTCTTCTACACTGACTGTGATCATGCCTGTGTGTGACGTTCAGAGCTGTTACAATCATCTTGCGGCCAGTGGGAAAAATAACACTGACTTACAGAGGACAGTAGAGCAGAAAGATGAAACTGACCCGAGTCTTTGGTTACGCCACTGAGCTGCTAATGCTTCCTCTAGAACACTTGTTGTTACATGAGACAATTTAGGTTCTTACTATTTAAGCCAATTTAAGTAGAAATGCTAAAAGCATTCATAATTTTCCATTAATCTCAACTCATTATCTCATTAATCTCAACTCCTATATCAACTCCTAGATATGAACAGGCACATCCATAAGAGGACAGATGTGATTGTACTCATTACAATATTGTTTTCTGACAGCAAGTACCTGGAGGTTACCTAAGTGTCCGCCACTTGGAACATGGATGATTAAAATGCCAGTGATGAAATGTTAGGCACTAATCAAAAGTAGTAAGCTATATCTAGATAAGAAATTTGAATAAATCTCAAAAACATGGAGTGAAGTAATAAAAGTTAAAATGTAGAATAAAATATATAACACAGTTCCATTTACATAAATAAAGAATGTAAACACAAGACAACATTAAAATTTTCCAACCATTCGTATGTATTTAAGGAAAAGTATTAAAAACATTACAGCATGTGCTTAAGTGGGATACAAGAATGTTAGCAGGATTGGGGCATGAAAAAGAAAAACAATTAATTAAAAATCTGAGTACTTATACCGCTTGTTGCTACATAATGAATTATCTAAAATGTAGTAACATTTTTTGTAGAATTGGGGTCTGTCTTTGTTGCCTAGGCAGATCTTGAACTCCTGGCTTCAAGTGTTCCTGCCACCTTGACCTCCCAAAGTGCTAAATTACAGGCATGTGCCACCACACCTGGCCTGTAGTAGCTTTACAACAATAAATGTTTATTATCCCAAAGTTTGTATGGGTTAGGAATCCAGGCATGGCTTAGCTAGATGCTTCTGACTCATGGTCTCTCAGATGACTCCAGTCAAGGGTTAGACTGCAGTCTCATCTGAAAGTTCAGATGACAATCTGAGGATCCATTGTTAAGCTCACCAACATGGTTATTAGGTGCAGGATTTAGTTCCCTGTGGGCTATTGGACTAAGGGCCTGAGTTTTTCACGGCTGCTGGTTCCTTGCCATATGAGTCTCTTTACAGGGCAGCCCACAGCACAGCAGTTTGATTCCTCAGAGCAAGTGACAGAGCAGGAGATAGCATGTACAAGTTGGAAGCCATGGTCTCATGTTTGCTGTATTCAATTTATTAGAAGCAAGTCACTAGTCCAGCCCACACTTAAGGGGAGAGTATTACATGGGGGAATGAGAATCAGGAAGTGGGGATCACTGGGGGCCACCTTAGAAGCTCCCTACCACAGCCCTCAGTGCCATGACCAGTGATGATCACTTATCATGAACTGAGGAGCCTAATCACTTCAACTTGGTGTTCCCATGCTCCAAAAAATGAAAGGCAAACCAGATGGCAAAAAGAACCAATGTGGCTTTGACTTTTATATATTTGCAGATCAAGTTCTAGATAATTGACATTGAATAGTTCTTGACAGAGTGAAGAGTTATTTGGGACAACATGCTGACTTTAGGTATATAACTATTAAGAAACACAGGGGAAAAAAATCACAGTTTTTAATGTAAGATTAAATATCAAGAAGCAGAAAGAAGAAAGTGAGTATTAGTATTGTTTCTATGAAAACAGCAGCAAATCCAGATTTAATGTAAAAAATACTGTTCTATATGATAAAACTTTTTGATGTAGATTTGGATAACTCTATAATTGGAGAAAGTTTTTAAGATTCCCTTGTTTAACAGGTGGAGAATCAGAGGTTCACATGGCCAGTGACTTACCTCAGGTCATTGTAGGCACCTACCCTGGGTCAAGCCACTCTTTACCAAGCAGAATTGCTTGTCAGAGTGAAAATGTGATATTTGCAGCCTCCAAGTAGAATCTAGACTGATTCTAAATGGGCTAGACTTGGCAAAATCTTTCTTCCTTTCCCAGGAAATTTACATCAAAGAGTTAATTGCATTAAATTGCTCTGTATTTAACTTCCGTGTCTGCTAACAAGCAAAATTTCAATAACAGTCTCCATTTTCTGTGTAAACTGGAGAAGGACTTCTTTTATTTTGTTCCAGTACTATTTTTCTAAAGCTCTCTCATTCTTTTTACGCTCCTCATCACAGTGTAAGTCCATGAAAAATTAACGCCCCGTTCAGCAGGGAGGCTAGCTCCTCTTAAAAGAATGTTCTGGAAAACCCAACAGCAAGACATGCATCTCCAAGCAGATATGTCATAAAAAGGTACATGTTCCAGAAGCTTCTCCCAAGAGAATGGGGGTCTCAAGGGCTGTGGCAATTACATTAGACTCATTTTATGTTTCCTCTGCTATCCCTTACTTATTTCATATAGTAACAGATTTTGAATCTATGAGTTTGCAAAATCCAGGTAAACCACTAAAAAGATGTAGAAACCACTCTACTTTCTTGAACTCCATGGGCAATTAGGGAAAACTGATGTGTCAAATTCAGAATTCCACCAACAAAATGGCATTTGCAATTGCTGAATACAACAATTCTGTTCTATGAGTAAGATATTTTGTGTATAACAAAAAGTTTAAAACATCACTGTATATTAGAAAAATATGCAGTGAAACAAGGAGTAAATGTACTTGCAATGCAAAAGTTAATCAGTGTCATGAAAATTTTAGCCAGAGAACTTGGTTGGTGCAGTATTTAATGAAAAGTAAATCTGTGTCTTCTCCTAAAGTTAAAAGTATAATTCTTTTTAGTTCCTGCATCACTTTATTTTTTATACACAGTTATAATTCCCCATTTTGATTAAGATTTTTTACCTGTAAAACTGATAAGGGCTTTCAAATTATGTCACATTATTAAAGAATCACTCTGAGTATAGTAGGTAATAGTAACCCAACCACACTTCACTTAGTGAGTTTGATTCTCTGGTTGATTAAGATCACAATTCTCCATTTCTGTGCCTATTCCTCTTTTGTCCCCCATCCTAGAGATATTTTGATTTAGCTCACTTCAGATTCATACCTGTTAGGCATTATCTCATAAAATCACAAAACCACCCGGCAAATCAACAGCTTCAACCATAGAGGTACACACGGGTTGACCACCAATGGGGAACCCCATCCAATTGAATTTGCTCGCCGACGCCTTTACATCATCTCACCCCTCCATACCAGACCCCACTGGACTCAGCAAGAGCTAGCTGTCTCTTCCATTTGTACTCCACTTCTGCTTCAAGGCTAGACAGCTCTTACAATCTTAGTCCTCAGCATCAAATTAGATGCTTCATTTAGTAAAAAGCTTTCACTCTGCTCACAATTCCTACCTTCACACCCGCCCTCTCTAGGTCTAATATTCTGTATATCTCATTACCCAGCTCCAACAATAACACTCGAATTTAGCCTCGTCAAAGGTCATAATAGCTTCCATACCTTAGAATGAATGGAATAAAACATATGGAATGCATGAGTCACATGTAAATGTGGTTCACACATAAATGTACAATATTTATTGTCTCTCAAAATATTTCACAAGTCCACCACCTTCATCCTTGAGTTTTGCAGGTAAATAAAATGAATGAGCAGACAACATTAATTACCATGGGGTGTGTGCATTTTTAAAGGCTTTAAAACAACAGTGGTATTAATATCTCTTTGATGCACCAGAAGAGCAATCAGAGGAACACTAAAAAGTTTCCCATTCTCTCTTTCCAAGGTTGTTCATTAGCTGAGCTAAATCTCTCAGAATCAGAGCCAGCCACCTCCGTTCCTCTTATATATGTCTTAATCATTTTACATAGAAAGAATCCATTCCATTAACCATCAACTTTACAGGAAGCAAAGCATAAGATGGCTGCTAACATAGCTAATATAACCCAGTGCTACTCTAATGGAAGTAGAGAATCCAGAGCCCAAATGGCGCTAGTTCCACCGTGTGGTCTTAGAACAGCATTAAATATTTAAAGGAGAAAAAGCCATTTAAAACACAATTTTTAAAAACAGTCCTTTAGTCAAAACTACTCTGGCCTAAATCCACCCTAAATCACTGCAAGATTCAATAGAAACTCAAAGGAAACTGTACACTAATGGATTCTCCAAAGAAAAACACATTACAATTGAACCATCCTATTCCTTGGCACACATAACAGCTGGTCTGACCACACATGTTCAATTCTGGAGCCATATTTTAAGAGGGACAATGACAAACCAGAACACATTCAGAATAGGGCAACCTATTCTGAAAACTATTTCCTATGATAAATGGTTGAGAGGACTGGTGATCTATAATCACCAGTGAGAGAAATGAGAGAGCTGCCTGCGATAATGGGAGTGGCTAGCTTGCTGGACTAGAATTACAGAAGAATGGCTTGAACCATTAATCAAATAAAAAGCCCTAATCAAATAAATGCAAATTAAAACAACAGTGAAATACTATTTCCACATCCCCACATCTCAGCAAATTGGGACACACACATACACACACATAATTATTTTTTCCAGTGGAAATGCCTACAGTTTCACTGCTAGGAAGAGTGGGAAAAGCTTTTCTGTTAGTCTGGAAATAAAATTCAAAAGTCTTAAAATTGTACATACCTTTCTACCAAATGTTTTCATGGCTAAGAATTTATCTTAAGAAAATAACTGGATATGTTTTCAAAGAGTTTTGTAAATAAATGTTCAACAGAACATTATGCTTACCGAAAAATAAAATAAAATAGAAAGAAAAAAACAACACAGGGGGAACACCTAAACATCCAATAAAAATCTCTGGATTTTCTCCACGAATAATTGTATAGTGCTTACAACGTGCTAGTCACTGCCAGATATGTTCCTAATTCCCAGAATCCCTGCAACAGCCCTATGTGGGGGACATTATTATCCCCATTTTACAAATTGGGAAACTGAAGTGCAAATGTGTCACGTTGCTCACAGCCTCACAGACAATACATAGTGGGCCTGAAAGTCCAGCACAGGCCTCCTGCCCAGACCCTGCGCTAACACCCACATTTGATTGGTTAAAAAGTAATGGCGGGTAAACGCGTGGAATACAATTTTTTAAAATTAGGTGAAAGAGAAAAATGATGAACTCACTGGTATCAGTTAGCAAACTCCACCTTCTCCCTCTTTTAAAGAAAACTAAGACCCTTCTGTCTTCTGGCACCTCTCCTCTTCTCCAGCTTTCCAAAGACCTCACCCCTAGCCCTTCCAGCCCCTGAGGTGGAATTCTTGCAAACCAGACCCCAACGTGAGCAGCTCTGGGCTGGCTTGCAGCCTCTGGCCAGTTTTTGCTCTTCTCTCAACTGCCCTTGTTCCACAGATTAACAGATAGAGTAGAAGTAACTAGGAAGCATATTTTTATTTTTACATCTCTCGCAAAAAATAAAAAAGCAGTGTTTTTAGGCAAAATAAAAAGTTGAGTTTGTAGGGAGCCGCCGTGCGGACAGCGAGAGAGGCGCCAGCAGGATCCCGAGAGGCCCTGGAGCGTCTGCAAACCCCGTGGGACCCAGGTGTGCCCAGGCACCACGCCCTGGAGAGCCAGTTCTGAGTATCCCCGGGCGGCCACTCCTTCGGCCAGGAGCCTGGAACCCAAGCGCGAGAGACCAGGACCCCCGAGTGCAGCCTCTTCCCACTGCCTGAACTATCATGGCTGACTTCAGTTAGGGCCCTTCCTACCGGCTCTTGGCCAAAGTCAAGTTCAAGATTGCTTCCAAATAGGATTATCAAACAAAAGATCTTCACAACTGGATAGCAGAGGTCAGCTGGGCTTAAAGGAGGGCATCCTCCTCTGTGAATTCATGAACAAGCTGTAGGTAGGCCCAATGAAGAAAGTCAATGAGTCCTCATTAAACCGGCCTCAGCGGAGAATATTGGCAACTTTATTAAAGCTATTCAGGCTTATGGTGTGAAGCCACGTGACATATTTGAAGTAAATAATCCTTTTAGGATGGAAACATGACCCAGGTTCAGGCTACTCTGGTGGCCTTAGTAGGTCTGGCAAGCACAAAAGGATACAACCATGGACCTCAGGGTTAAATATGCAGAAAAACAAACGACGTTAGGATGAAGGAAAATCAAAAGCTGCTGAAACTGTAATTGGATTGCAGGTGGGAACCCACGAAGTGCCATCCAGGCAGGTATGTCAACTTATGGGACTACAGGCATCTTTATGATCCCAACATGCAAACTGACAAACCTTTTGACCACACCACAATTTGTCTGCAGATGGTCACTAACAAAGCGGACAGCCAGGCGGGGACGTTAGCACCAGGCACCAGAAGGGCCATCTACTATCAGAAGCTAACATTACAGCCAGTAGGCCACTTGATGATTTCTCTACAGATGGGTACCAACAAAGTGGCTTCCCAGAAAAGAATGGGTGTGCATGGGCTTGGGGGGCAAGTATATGGTCGCAAATACTGTGCTGCTCTGACAGAACCTATCATTCACAACAGAAACAAATGGTTTGAAAATCAGTGATATTGATTATCACACAGAATACCCAGATGATTAACATGGTGAGTACCAAGGTGACTGCCCTAGAGATTACCAATATGGCGACCAAGGCATTGATTACTAGATTCACAGAAAAGAACTCAGTAGTCTACTGTTTTCATTCAGTGAGAAGCAAGCTATCTTTAAATAATTTTTATCTTGTCTTCCTAAAACACTATTAAGCTTATTGTACCTTAAAAAAAAAGACTTACATACATTCCTTTCTCCTTTGTCTGCCTCTTCCCTAAATAGTCGCCTTTTCTTGTTGTTAACAGTTAAATCCTACAGCATAACCAATAACTAGCATTTGAAATAAAAAGGAATACTCTGAAAGGGGAGAACTCTTGCACATCCAATTCTTTTATTAAAGATCTATGCATTTTTACAGTCTTAAACTGGTATTTTCAAACAATAGGAAACCATTATTTTTGTAGTTTAGTGTATCTGATTTCTACCTGGAAGACCAAGCTCATCCTTATTTCTAAATATGGTCTTTGCCAACTAAACCTAAGCTGCAACATTTTAGAAATTTATGTATCAATGTTGCCACCATACTGTTTAATTTTTAAATAGTCATGATCAGTGTGTGTTTATGATTATATATGTGCTCGTTCTCTTCCTTAGCTGACAAGATCTTTTCAGAGTGATGTTTCCAAAGGAGTATGTATGAAATGGTCTGCAGACATTTAGATCTGGGTGGTGCATTTGCTCTTCCTGATTTTGCCAATGTATCAATCTGGAGCTGCTCTGTATCCTTCAACTGTATTGGCTGCAGAATGTCTCAGCATGAACTTAACACACTACATTTTTTTTTTTTTTTGAGATGGAGTTTTGCTCTTGCTGCCTAAACTGGAGTGCAATGGTGAAAACTCCGCCTCCCGGGTTCAAGGGATTCTCCTGCCTCAGCCTCCGGAGTAGCTGGGATTACAGGGGCACTCCACCATGCTCGGCTAATTTTTTTTTTTTTTTTTTGAGACAGTCTTGCTCTGTCACCCAGGCTAGAGTGCAGTGGCGTGATCTCGGCTCACTGCAACCTCCGCTTGCCGGGTTCAAGCAATTCTCCTGCCTCAACCTCTGGAGTAGCTGGGATTACAGGCATGTGCTACCACACCTGGCTATTTTTGTATTTTTAGTAGAGACAGGGTTTCACCATCTTGGCCAGGCTGGTCTCAAACTCCTGACCTCGTGATCCAACCCCCTTGGCCTCCCAAAGTGCTGGGATTACAGGCGTGAGCCACCGTGCCTGGCCATTTTTTGTAGTTTTAGTAGAAATGGGGTTTCACCATGTTGACCGGGCTGGTCTCAAACTCCTGACCTCATGATCCACCCACCTCAGCCTCCCAAAGTGATGGGATTACAGGTGTAAGCCACCACACCCAGCCCACACTACATTTTTTATACATAAATTTTATTTGAACATTCAAAAAATAAAATAATTAAAAATGTTACTCATGTGTTTTCAAATTTTTATTTTAGAATAATTAGGGGAAAATAGGACAATAGATCTAATTGCTAAGAGGAAATTTTATAACTTAGGTTAACCCCTAACACTTTTTCCAGTGAATTCTAGTTTTTGTCTTTTTTCTCTTTCATGCTGAATAGTTCCTTGTCATCCTGTAGAGATAAACAAACAAAAAGTCCTTGCATAAGAAAAAGATAAATACAATTCATTCTTCTTCTGCATTAGAAAATATCCTGTTGTACTGGGTGTGGTTGCTCATGCCTATAATCCCAGCACTTTGGGAGGCTGAAGCAGGAGGATCACTTGCCCAGGAGCTGGAGACTAGCCTGGGCAACATGGGGAAAACCCATCTCTACAAAACACACACACATAGACACACACACACACACACACAAAAGCAGCCAGGTGTGGTTATGCACACCTGTAGTCCCAGCTATTCAGGAGGCTGAGGTAGGAGGATTGCTTGAGTCCAGAAGGTGGAGGCTGCAGTGAGCCATGATCACGCCACTGCAGTCCAGCCTTGGTGACAGAGTGAGACCCTCCAAGAAAGAAAGAAAGAGAGAAAGAAAGATGGGAAGAGGGGAAGAGGAGAAGGGAAGAAGAGGGGAAGGGGGGAAGAGGGGAAAGGGGGGAGGGGGGAAGGGGAGAAGGAAGGAAGGAAGGAGAAAGAAAGAAAAGGAAAGAAAGAAAAGAAAAGAAAGAAATCTTGTTTTAGCATGTGACTCACTTGTGAATACAAGCTTGTTTTAAACTCATGTTCCGTTTCTCCACAAATTCCTATTAAAAGCTAGATTAAAATATAAATGACTAAATAAAAATGGTTTTAAGCGTCTCTTTATATAAATACCAATCAGAAGTAGAAAAATACATAGATGGAATTGCCTCAAATAATGCAAAGAAGTCTGTCATAGCAACATAAGTATTATATGAAGAACTGGTGGAATACTCAGAATTGTTCAGAATCTACAAGTTTTGTGCATAGAGAGCCAATGAGAGCCAGTGAGAGCTGAGGGTCGCCCTGACCTCTTAACTCCCTTGGATTAAATGCCAGGACCAAGATTTGGGGCCAGTCTGGCACCCTGCCAATCAATGATGGCTGGGGCTTCCCAGAGGAGCCTCACATTCTTAGGGTTACCCCTGACTGCAAGCCTCTACTTCTACTGAATTGGATGTCAGTGTGGATCCTAGCATAGTCCTCTACAGGCTGCTTCTGTTCTGTACCAAATCAATCCAGATATGGAAATGGCTTTTCTTCATTTTCTCCCAAACAAACAAAATTCAGAAAACAAGCAATAAGTAAAGCCCATGTTCACACCAATACTCCACTTGGCAGACTTTATATAGGAGGTTGGAGAAGATCAAAGAAATTTACATCATAGCAATGCAAACAACAGATGAGGATAGTGTAACCTGGTTCCAAAACCACTTTGGCTCGCCTCCCTGCCATGGGACTGCTGGTCACACCAACCCTAGTGAAGCTTCTGCCCCCTCAGCATCTTGCTAAGTTCCCTCTCTTTCCTCTCAATTCCTAAATCCTGCTGACTGCAAGTGCAGAACATTTAGCTCTTCTATTTCCTTTTCTCCTGCTAACCCCATGTGATTTGTTATGTTCTTTTTTTTAACAAAGCCAGTTCCCTGAAACGGAAATGGTAATGTTGCTACAAAGAATGTTTTTTATAATGCATCATCCATTGTAATCACAGAATCTTAGAAGGCATTTGGTCCAACACCCTTGAGAAATCTGTAAGAAAAAGGGATTAATGACTTACTCAAGATCTCATAACTTAGAAGCAGCAGAGCAAGCATAAAAACCCTATTCTCCCAACTCTGTCTGATGTGTTTTCTGTTACTAAATGCAAATGCTAAGACAGTTTAATATTCATTAATAAGAACCACTAGACAAAGTGTTAATTTTATTTGTTTATTAAGTTGTAAGAAAGTAACATATCTAATACAAGTAGTCCCAAAAACTTTTAATCATCAAATATTTTTTGAGCACATAAATATTCCAGGTTGAATAAATGCTTTTGCTTGACACAGAGATCCTTTGTGGCATGGTGCCAAATTACCTAATTTATGTCTATAAATGCCATCGATATACTGATGACTCTCCAAATTTATGTATCTCCACTCCTGACCTCAGCTCTGTACTTGTGCATCTAAATGCCTTCTTTACCAAGCTGACTGGTTGGCTAAAAGGCAAGACACAATTCCTGGATCCTTTCTCCGCGGCCCCTTAAATAGTTCCTTCCTTGGATTCTCCATTTCAGTAAATAGCATCACAGCTGCCTAGTTGCTCAGGCCAAAAATCTTCTGACTTACCTTTGATTTAGCTCATTCAATTAAAATCTATGCCTACTCTACGAGTTCCTCTTACAAAATATATTCTGATTCCATTCCGTCTGTCTCCACCATAACCACCTTATCCAAGCTCCATGAGCTCATGACTAGGCTGCTGTAAGAGACTTCTTGCTAGCTACTTTCAGTCGTCCAAATTCCTGCCTCCTACAGTCTATTATTCACAAAGCCAAAGTGGTTCTTAAAAGTGTAAAACACATAATACTCTTGCTCAAAACCCTCCACTGCCTTTCCAAGCATGACCTCCAAGTCCCTTTCTTGAGCCTACGGGGCTGTGCATGATCTGGCCCTGTTTGTGATTAAATATATCATCCTCTTGTTATGGCTTTTATTTCATGCCTTGTTTAAGAAATCCTTTCTATTGCAAGAACGTAAGGACATTCTCCTAATTTTTTTGTAAAGGTCTGTAATCCGTGTGGAATTGATTATGGTGTATGGTGTGATGATGGAATCCAGTTTCCTTTTTTCCTCATAAATAGCCAATTACCTCCACATCATTTATTGGATAGCCCATTCTTTCTTCACTGGGCAAATCATATTTCTGTGAATGGGGTCTGTTTCTGGCTCTCAGTTCTGTTGTATTGATCTATATTTCTGTAGACCTGAGCCAATACTAGATTATAATAATTATTAGAGCTTTATACTAAACCTTGATTTCTGATAAGGCAGGATCCCCACTTGCACCCTTTCTTCTGCAGGAATTTCTCAGTTATTGTTGGATATTTGCTTTTCTGCATACATTTTAGAATTAGCATTGCTTATAAATCTGCATTTATTCCTATCGTAGCTTGCAATGAATTTACAAATTACACTGGTAGTAATGGTAATTAAGAATAGATGTTGAACATTATCGAGTGCTTTGTGTGCATCTGTTTTCATCATCTTAATGCTTTTCTCCTCTAATGTGGTGATTGATAAATTGCAATAAAATAATTTTCTATTGTTAAACTAATTTTTATCCCAATATAACCCAATGTGACCATGTTTTTCATACATTGCTGGATTTAATTTACCAATATTTGATTTAAGATATTGTGACAATGTTCATAAGTTCATATTATTTTTGTCTTGTTTTGGAATCAAGATGATAGTAGACTTAGAAAATAAACTCCCTCTTTTTCTAACTCTCAGGAAGATCTTCTGTAGTAGTATAATTATCTCTTCCTTGAAAGATTGCTAAAACTCACCTGTCAAGGATCCGGGCCTGGGTTTCTTTTCTTTTGACAGGGTCTCACTTTGTCACCCAGGCTGGAGTGCAGTGGTGTGATTATAATTGAATGAGCAACCTCGATCACCTGGGCACAAACGATCCCTCCAGCCTCAGCCTCCCAAGTAGCTGGAACCACAGGCATGTGCCATCACACCCAATTAATTTTTGTGTTTTTTGTAGAGATAGGGTTTTGCCATGTTGCCCAGGCCTGGGTTTCTTTATGAGAACATTTTAAACTACTAATTTTACCTTTAATTAATCATTATAGGATTGTTTATGCTATTTTTTCCTTGAACTAGTTTTGGCTAGTTAGATGTTTCTAGAAATTTGTCCTTTTATCTAAATATTCTGATTATTGGCATGTAACTTTTTATAGAATTTTCTTTCATCATGTCTTCTGTACTCATGAGTATATCCCTTTTTTTTATTCCTAATTGTTTACTTGTGCCATCTCTCATTTCCATAGAGTAAACTCATTGGAGTTTTATCTGTATTGTTAGTGTTTTTCAAAACACAACTTCTGACACTGTCAATTCTCTCTGGTGTATCTTAGTTTACTATTTCATTTATTTCTCTACTTTTCTTTGTTTTTATTTTTTCATTCCTGCTGCTTTCTTGAGTTTATTCTGTTTTCTTTTTTCCCCTAACTTAAGTTGGCTCTGTAGTTCACTAATTCTTAATCCTTTTCTCATATATTCACTTTGATTTTCCTCAAATTACCTCTTTAACTTTACCCTCTGTTTTGGTAATTAGTATTCCCATTATAATTCTATGTTATGTGTCTCTGATAGCAATTCTTTGTAGTTTTTCCAGACTTGCTTTAAGGACTACTGCATGTCAATTTTTGCAAATGCTGCATGTACTCTCGAGAAGACGATGTGTTCCTTAGTTATTAGAGTTCTTGCTTTCTTGGGTGCTGGTAACTTTTGAGTTCATACGAGGTTGGATTTAAACCATGGGAATTCAGAGGGGCTTGCAGAGAAATGCTTTCCTCCAGAGATGATTTAGGTTTTTTTCTGCAAGGTGCCTGGAGGTCCTTAGCTGAACACTTGTCATGACCTTTCAGCTCGCTCTCAGGTTCTACTGTCACTTTAAGTTGCTAACACAGTCACAGTTCAGAAACTAATATATCCAGTCCCTGGCAGTAGCCAAAGCCCTTTGATGGAATATTAAATCTCCTCTCCTCCTGCCACCTGCAAAGAGAACTATGGGTACTACCCCTCTTCCCTCTTTCCCGTCTTCCCAGCATTCCCTTCCCACCATAGCTTGCCAATTGTAGTCTTTGACTTCTCCAGAATCAGGACCAGGGGAGAGGGGATTAGGGAAAAGGAGCCACACTACAGCAGGGCCATCTTTGTGACAAGTATGGCTGGCTGCTTCTTTCTCTCATAGACACCTTCTGGGTACTTGAAAGATTCTCCTATTGGATTTTTCTAACTGCAATGCATGAGACATGGGTGATGTGTTTTTTTTTGTTTTTAATCAAAATGTTTTTTAGTGCAGTTTTAGGCTTGCAGCAAAATTGAGAAGAAGGTACAGGCATAACTCTTAATGCAGGTAGCCAAGGAGGTGACCGCCACATGCACAGCCCCACACATTTACAGCCCCCCCATATCAACATCCCCTCCAGTGTGGTACATTCGTTACAACTGATGAACCTACACTGACACATCATCACTCAAAGCCCACAGTTTACATTAGACCTCACTCTTGCTGTTATACATCCTATAAATTTTGATGAATGTATAATGAGATGTGTCCATCATTATAGTATCATACAGAGTGGTTTCAGTTCCCTCAAATCCTCTGTTCTCCACCCATTTATCCCTCCCTCCCCTCTAATCCCTGGCACCACTGATCTTTTTACTGTCTTCCTAGTTTTGCCTTTTCCAGAATGTCATACAATTGGAATCATACAGCGTGCATGAAGAAGCCTTTTCAGATTTGCCTCTTTCACTTGGTAATAGCATTTAAGCTTCCTCCATATGTTTTCATTACTTGATAGCTCATTTCTTCTTCAGAGCTGAGTAATATTCCACTGTATGGGCATACCACAGCTTTCTCATCCATTCACTCCCTGCAGGACATCTTGATTGCTTCTAAGCTTTGGCAATTATGAGTAAAACTGCTGTACACATCTGTGTGTCATTTTCTCTATGGACATGAGTTTTCACCTCCTTTGGGTAAATGTCAAGGAGTGTGAATGATGGATCCTATGGTAAGAGTATGTTTGGTTTTGTAAGAACTGCCCATTGTCTTCCAAAGTGGGTGATGGCCTTTCTCCCAATGGAACCAGCTGCTTCCCCTCATCCCGCCTGCAGTTCTTCTTGCAGACTCTTAGCAGGAGTCCATTACCTCCTCCATCCTGGCCACGGACAAGGTCTTAAAGTGCCTTCAGGCTGACTTTCCCTCCCACATGGACCACATCTGGCCCACAGAGGAGCACCCCCTAAATTCCTCAGGGAGCACAGTTACTTCCTTGATGCAACAGCACCTCCCCTGCACTGCACCTTGCCAGCTGGTGCCTCCTCCCCTGTTCTTGCCTAGTAACTATGGATTGAGTACAAAACATGGTGTGGCAAGGAATATGTTCCCTTCCTCCAGAAAGGCTTTCTTTGCTTGCGGCAGAAGACAGAGTGCATGCAGGCCGTCTGCACATGTCCCAGCAGAAACCGAGCCCGTCAGAGCCTGTGTTGCTCTTGTCTGAAGGCCACTCACCTGCCGGCCCTTAACTCTTGCCGCTTGGTCTCCTGGGTCTTAGCTGACAACCTGAGGTACTTACAGGGTGCCTGCTCCTTTGTGCCTGAACTAACAGTTACGTCCACCCAGCACCACCAGCGTGCCAGCATCTTAGCTTAGCTCTCCAGTCTCTTAGCAGCTGCTTCTGTTTGGTTTCTGGGCATTGCATTGTTCACATGCACAGCTTAGACATCAGGAAATGGTTTGAAGAGAAATCGCACAAAGACACAATTTTCCCTGGTTCCCTTTTCTCTGTGTTCATGGCCCATCAAGTCCTGACAACTTTGTATCCTGAATTCCAATTTTTTTGACTGTGGCAAGCTATGAGCTGCCACGTTCTGTTTGGGTTTCACACCCCATGACAGGACCTGAATCAGCGAATGCTCCCGGGGGACAAAAACAGCTGCAAAGAAAGAACTGACTTCAATGCACTTCTCTCCTTTCTAACATCTTGGCCCTTGGATTCCAGCAACCTTGGTTGCTCTTTGATGTTCTCAGACTACTATATTACATTTTATTTGGTTTGGTTTTCACAGTTCTTCAGCAGGAGGGTTATTCTGATACAAAATACTCCTTCACAGCCAGAAATGGAAATCCCCTTTAAGTTTTTTGAGGTTTTGTTTTTGTTTTTTTTTTTTTCAAAAAATGTACTAGGTGGCATTTCTATTATATAATGAACATGTTTTCTCTTCGCTTTAAATGTGAAAGATAATTTGACATAGAACAAAAATGTTTGGTTCACAAACACTTTATCCTCAAAATTCTGTAGATGTGGTTCCATATTTTTTTTCCCCCTGGAGACAGAGTTTTACTCTAGTTGCCCAGGCTGGAGTGCAATGGCGCCATCTCGGCTCACAGCAACCTGTGCCTTTCAGGTTCAAGCAATTCTCCTGCCTCAGCCTCCCAAGTAGCTGGGATTACAGGCATGCACCACCACACCAGCTAATTTTGTATTTTTAGTAGAGACAGGGTTTCACCATGTTGGCCAGGCTGGTCTCGAACTCCTGACCTCAGGTGATCCTCCCAAAGTGCTGGGATTACAGGCATGAGCCACTGAGCCCGGCCAGCCATATTCTTTTTGCACGTGATGATTCAGAGAATAACTCCAATGTGGGCCCTATCTTTGTTCCTTTGTGAAAATTAAATTAAATTAAATTAATTGGACATTAATGTTTCAAACAATATACTAAAGACTGAGATCATATACAAAGCAATGTCTGCACAGATGTTCTGCAGAGGTGGCTGAGAAGGGATCTCACAGCTCCCAAGCCCTCACCACAACCAGAGGGCAGGGGCCAGTGGGCCGCTGAGTGCAGGGATTATTTGTGAGGAGGGGTTTGAGAGGTGGTTTTACAGTGTTTCTTCCAAGCCCTCCCTGGCTCTTCCACAAGTGTTGCGGTGAAGTGGTGCAGAGGGGGACACTGTGTCATGGAGCCCTGGGAAGCATTAAGAAACCTTTCTCGGGAGGTTGAGGTGGGCGGATCACGAGGTCAGGAGTTCGAGACCAGCCTGACCAACATTGTGAAACCCCGTCTGTATTAAAAATACCAAAATTAGCCAGGTGTGGTGGTGGGCACCTGTAATCCCAGCTACTCAGGAGACGGGGGCAGAAGAATTGCTTGAACCCAGGAGGCACAGGGGCAGAGGTTGCAGTGAGCCCAGATCGCACCATTGCACTCCAGCCTGGGTGACAGAGTGAGACTGTCTCAAAAAAAAAAAAAAAAAAGAAGAAACCTCTCTCATTTAGCCTTCTATCTAACGATGTTTCTATACTGACCATGTTTAGAAATTAGCAAATAGCATATGGTCTCAACTAAATTAAACACCCACAGGAAAAAAAACAGTTTAAGGAAACATACCAAAAGGATTATTATGTATTTAGAATCTGGGTAATATTTAATATATTTCCTTATTTTTCAAAAATTGAGAAGAACATCTACTACTTTTATAACGAAAAATCATATTTTCTAAACGCCTAAACACACAATATTTAACACAACACTACGTACGCTGTATATGTATGTTTAACATACAATTAGGTAAAAATTATCCACATGGAAAATACCTGGATAGAACTCCCCGCCCTCCACACACACACACACACACACACACACACACACACCACACACACACACACACACAAATCCCAGTGTTTTCCTCTGCATAGCGGTTTCTCTATATATTATCTGTAAATTTTCAAATTTTTATGTAATGGGGGAGGGAAGGGGAAACGTTAAGAAAACATCTGTGTGTGGGTGGTCTAAAGAGCACACCTGGAACATTCACACCAGGTTCCCCTGGGAGCCCAGTGTCCTCCCCCACTCCAAAACCACGCCCGCTACTTTTTTTTTTTTTTTTTTTTTTTTTTGAGACGGAGTCTCGCTCTGTCGCCCAGGCTGGAGTGCAGTGGCGCAATCTCGGCTCACTGCAAGCTCCGCCTCCCAGGTTCACGCCATTCTCCTGCCTCAGCCTCTCCGAGTAGCTGGGACTACAGGCGCCCGCCACCACGCCCGGCTAATTTTTTTTGTATTTTTAGTAGAGACGGGGTTTCACCGTGGTCTCGATCTCCTGACCTCGTGATCCACCCGCCTCGGCCTCCCAAAGATGAGGTCTCACCATGTTGGCCAGGCTGGTTTCGAGCTCCTGAGCTCAAATGATCCACCTGCCTCAGCCTCCCAAAGTGTTGGGATTACAGGCGTGAGCCACCGCGCCCAGCGGTTCGTTTTTTTCCTTCACTACCTTTCCTCGCTCACTCCACTGGCTCGTTCTGGGAGCCCCGACTCCTCTACACTGGGTCCCACTACACTGGCCCCTCGTACATACATTCCCACGCTGTCAATCAACTCTTTCACCCCCACTCTGCGAGTCCCATCTCCCCGGGAGCCCGCGAGCTCCTGGGACAAGGATGTGACCATCCCCAAGCTCCTTCTCCAGGCTGAGCTCGGGCGGGCTTTCCACAAATGCGATTAAACTGAACAGGCGCCCTTCCTCCCTCAGCCTTTCCTGGCCCTCATCCTTGGAATTCCCAGCCACCAGCTTTGCTTGGGAAATCAAAGGAGGCCAAAAGGCACAAAACAGCTCACTGGGGAGAGAAACCCGAGTCTCCCTCCCAGGTCAGTAATTAGTGCGGCCGGAGAAGGGGCAGCTCCTGGCAGAGTCGGGTCCTTAACAGCTCCTGCCCCAGAAGCTGCCTTCGGATGGGCAGCCGAGTGAATCGCCATGAAAACTTAATAGCCTCTGCCTGTCCGCGGCCCAGATGCGCGCAAAGCAGATGACCTGGCAGGAACTCGCCGCAGTGAAGTCACCGCAACCGCAGCCGCAGCCGCAGAGGGGAGGCCGTGCACCCGCCAGCCAGGAGAGCCGCGCGCCTGAGCCGGGCGCACGTGGGAAGTGGGCCACGAGACTGGAGGCCACCGAGACGGAGGCCCCGGCACTCGGGCTCAGGCCTTTGTGCTTAGCACGTTCTCTTGGAATCCAGCAGGCCCTGCTCCGGCCGGCGCCTCCAATCCTGAAGCGCGCACCTGGGAACTCACGCACCGCCCAGCCGCGAGGGGCTTGGCCTGGCTGAAAGCTATGTTATTCTCGAAAACACCCGTGGGAAGCACACGCTGAGCTCCCGGGGCCCCTAGAGTATGCAAAGAGGCCGGCCCTGGGAGACTAAATAAGTCTCTCCTCCTAGGACCTAGTCCCTTGCCACCAGCTCCTGCGGCCACCGCGCAGCCAGAGCGTAGCGTCCCTAGGGCTTTGGCGGTGGCCAGAGCCAGCAAGTCTTTCAGCCTGGAGCTGGGGTGGTGAGGGCGGATGGCAGGTTGGAGAAATGCAACCGAGCCGCAGGTTTCTAGAGGCCTCTACAGCCCCTGCCATCTGGGCACTGCACAGACAGACACTGCGTGAGACCCAGAGCTCGCCACCTCCATGCGGCGCTGCCAGCCACTCCGCTGGGGGGGAAGGGGAGTTCCATGTCGCGGACTGAGGGACCAGCGCCGGCTCCCCAGTTCTCTGCATTGTGAAGTCATTTTTCTTAAACTCGAGCTTTAAATAACCACCGATGACTTGCCTACGGGCCACGCAGATGCTATGCTCTGACCTCGCTGGGATGTGCAGCAGTTTTCTACTGTTTTGCTTTTGAATCAAATCAGGGAGTTCAGAGAAGTTTTAGATTCGGGTCAGGCTTCCCCAGGACCTCCAGGCTGTGGACTGTGCTCGAGCTTAGGCCAACAGCGCCATCTGGTGGTTATCATCCGCATGTACCCGCCAATGCCTGCAGACCGGAGAGAGTGATGTAATGGTCCACAATTGTTCTGAAGCCAGCTCTGCAGCAGGCCAGATGTTATGGGTGTTTTATACCCCAGTTTTTCGTGTAAGTCACTGAGCGAGGGGGTTTATTCATAGGACGAATGCTATATGCTGTAACGGAAATTCCCCTTTTTGCAATCTATTCTAGAGAGAGTGGATTTGAAGCTAGGGAGACATGGGACATAAAAAATTCAATCTCTTTGATTCCCAGCCTGACTACCTGACATTACGAGGTCCCACCAACAGAGGATGTGAATGCATGTCTCTTGATTCCAACTGTGGAACTGTTTTACATTCCTATGCTGTCGTGGCCTCCACCAGCTCATGCATTCCTTCAGGACTGAAAGCGGACTCCACACTGCCTGAAAATTCGCGGGACACTGATCCTCACCAGAGTTGCCCTCTGTCCCTCAGACTTCCTTTTATTCCCTTACTCCCCCAGCCCGTGGCTGGCCTCCCGCCAGGGCGCTCCAGCACCTCGGACCCCTCAGCTGTCTCTCTACTCTTTGCCTCTTACCTTGACTTGCCCAGCATCCCGCAGTTGCTTTTTTGTCTTCACCCCACCTGGCCAAGACTAACTAGAGAATGTCATCAAACTATGCCAAGTGGACCAGCTGCAAATTTAGGCTGTGGGACTTCAGAGGAGCCCTCACTGCAACTCACAGTTTTCAGCATTTGTTGATTCCTGCATTGCAGATATTCCAAATGTTTCCTTCTAATTTTTAGGTCTTGCCCTTACAGTATCTCACAATTTGAGCAACAACTTCTCCTTTCCAGAGTTGAAGTTGGCCTCATGTGAGTTTCCTCAGTGTTGCCTCTTTTGCCCTTAAAATGTTTGTATCACCTTATTTTTTCATCCTACGTTACTTCAACAGGGAAAAATCCTTTGTCTTTCCAAACCAAATGCATCTGCTTTTATCTCTAACATAAAATACGAAGCCCAAACAAAGCGGGAAAAAAAAAAAACCTCAAAATAGAAGCAAAAGGAAACTTCAAGAAACTATCATTCACATTCTCAGAAGAATGAATAAAAAATATTGCACACATGAAAAAAGGATGCCACAAGAAAAGGAATATTCAGAAGGTGGAAAAATCCTCTTAGAAATTAAAAAATATGATAGTAACAATGAAAGTTTCCAGAGAAGAGTTAGAATAGAAATTTAGTGAAGCCTTCCAGAAAGTAGAATAAAAAGGCAAAAGGGCAGTTTTTAGGAAGAAGGAAGACTACAACATCAGCCCAAGAGGCCAAGTCAGCTACGTAATTTGAGAGACTCAGTGAAAAATGATGATGTGGAGTTCTCTGTTTAAGAATTTTGGCTGGGTGTGGTGGCTCACACCTGTTATCCCAGCACTTTGGGAGGCCGAGGCAGATGGATCACGAGGTCAAGAGATCGAGACCATCCTGGCCAACACGATGAAACACCTTCTCTACTAAAAATACAAAAAATTAGCTGGGCGTGGTAGCATGCGCCTGTAGTCCCAGCTACTCCAGAGGCTGAGACGGGAGAATCACTCGAACCCAGGAGGCAGAGGTTGCAGTGGGCTGAGATCGCACCACTGCACTCCAGTCTGGTGACAGAGGGAGACTCCGTCTATCTTGAAGAAGCTGGGGTCAGTGCAATGCACCTGTAATTCCAGCCACTTGGGAGACTGGCTTGAGGTGGGAGGATGGCTTGAGTCCAGGAGTTCAAGACCAGCCTGGGCAACATAGTAAGACCCTGTCTCTAAAAAAAAAAAAAAATTAGCCGGGCATGGTGGCTCAGGTCTGTAGTCTCAGCTACTGGGAAGGATTGTTTGAGCCCAGGAGTTAAGGCTGCAGTGAACCTTTTCTAGTTCTTTTTTTATTATTAATTTTTTTTTTTTTTAGAAACAGGGTCTCACTGTTCAATTCTAGCTCATTGCAGCCTTGAACTCCTGGACTTCAATGATCCTACCACCTCAGCCTCCTGAATAACTGGGACTACAGGGACGTGCCACCATGCCCAGATAATTTTTTAAATTGTTATTTTGTAGAGAAGATGCCTCACTATGTTGCCCAGCCTGGTCTCAAACTCCTGGGCTCAAGCAATCCTCCTGCCTCGGCCTCCCAAAGTGCTGGCCTGAGCCACTGTGCCCAGCCCCTTCTCTAGTTCTAACTAGTGACCTTCTCTAGTGAGTCTCGGCCAGGTGAGGTATAAGACGTCATGTCACTGCACTCCAGCCTGGATGACAGAGCAAGACCCCGTAAAAAGTCTTTAAAAATTTCAGGGTGGCAACAGGAGAGCATTAAACACAGCAGGGGGTTGCTGCAGTGGGCACAGCCCTTCGGTCCCTGCTTTATACCTTGTGATTCAGGCTTCTCAGCAACGCATGCCATGAGGAATCCTCCTCATCAGAGTTAAAACCATAGGTCACACACTGCCTTGCAGGCTGTTTTAAAGTGGGTGGAAGGCGAGGATGCCATGTCAGCCCTGAGGATTTAAAGCCATGTTCTACAGAAGCCTTACCACATGTGACTGTTGAGACTTAGATCTGACTCGTTTGATGCAGTTGTGCTGCCAGTGTAAAATACACATCAGATTTCACATAAAAAACAATGTCAAATAGGTCATTAATCATTACATTTTGTTGATTACATTTTGTAGTGATAATGTTTTGGATTTATTTGGTTAAGTAATGTTTTATTAAAATTAAGTTAACCAGTTTCTTTTTACTTTTTAAAAACGTGGCTACTAGAACATTTTTAAAATGTGGCTCCTGTTGTATTGTGATCCAAGAATCCTGGTCTAAAGAGATTTATTATGGAACCAGTCACCAACCTAGTGATCTGTAGGTTTTATTTCTTGCTCTTCCATTACAAGGTGTCAGGGCAGCAGGCCTGGCCATGGCTGGATTCATCCATTTCCAAGGAAGAAAGCAGACACCACTGCAGGTATTTCAAAGCGGAGGAGATTTCATATAGGAAATTTGGTTACCAAATTCTTATTTTTTTTTTTTTTTTTTTGAGGAGTCTCACTCTTTCGCCCAGGCCGGAGTGCAGTGGCGCTATCTTGGCTCACTGCAAGCTCCGCCTCCCAGGTTCACGCCATTCTCCTGCCTCAGCCTCCCGAGTAGCTGGGACTACAGGCGCCTGCAACCACACCCGGCTAATTTTTTGTATTTTTAGTAGAGACAGGGTTTCACCATGTTAGCCAGGATGGTCTCGATCTCCTGACCTCGTGATCCACCCGCCTCGGCCTCCCAAAGTGCCGGGATTACAGGCGTGAGCCACTGCGCCCGGCCTACCAAATTCTTATTAAAACTGGAAAAGCAAGAAGGAAAATGTGGTGTTTCCAGAAATCCTGAACTGCAGAAAGCTGCTACCACTTTTGCAGGATCCAGTGCTCAGGTGAGACCATAAAACCCGGTCCCTGCACTGTTGCTCAGCAGCTGCAAGACTTTGTAGTCATGTGCTGGCAACCCAGGCAGCAGCCTATAGCTGCTGTTGTTAGTAAAGACACACTGGCACAGTCGCAGGAGCCAACAGTCACCTTCTATGCTGAGCTGCAGTCACTGACATTTGCTGAGAGAGGGCCTACCAGAAAAATAATGGCTTCTGTCTTCCACACTTTCTAATTGCTGGGAATTCCTCCAACTGGCAGACCTAACCAGAACCCAGGTGGGAAGAGGGTCTGTTAAAGGCAGTTTGCAATCTTCCAGCCCTGATGGTGAAAAGGAGAGGGTAGTAGGGCAAAGCACAAAAGCCTTCTATAGAATCTCTCCTAAAAGATGAAATGGGTAAATGGAGCTGAGTGTACTGAGAGGAAAGCATCTGAGAAAATGGGAATGAATTACTGATAATGATACAAACTAAGAGAGCAATAAAAATGGAAAAAGAAGTCAATTATAAACTCTGGGAAAAACAAAAGTCTTACAATAAGGAAACATAATCACAGTACACTACTTGGTTGTGTTGTGAACATTGTTTCTGCGGTCATAATAATATTAATTCTGAATATTCATTTACCAGATATTAAGTATAATTTTACTGGGGTGATGGGTCAAGTAGGAGAGGATATGTGCGGGAGGTAGGGGAAGTTGAGATCTAGGAAGTCAACACATTAGTTCACACCTAGCTAGGAGAGAATCAAGAAATCACAGCTTAGGTGTTTTTTTGCTTTTAATGTTTGAAAGTTTATCCTAAAGAAAACAGCTGACCAGTTAAAACAGGGAGTGAGGATCTGGAAGGAGGCGGGAGACAGGGCTCTATGGTTTGAGGTTTTAACACCTAGGGAGTTATATAATTGCTTTTAATGATGTACGTGCAAACCTGTGCCTCACATTCAATAAATATAAATTTATATACAATACAAATGTTTCTACAAATTATTGTATATAAAATTCAATAAGCAATTTTTTACTTCATAAGTGAGAAAAACTCCCACTCCCTAAAATCTTCCACTTCTCATAAAACATTGATTATATACCCAAATTTATGGTAATGATGAAAAGAACATGTCGTTACTGTCAGGGTAAAGCAAAGCTTGACAGCACTGAGTGGTATGATTTATTTATGGAAGAGTTGACTGAGCAAGAAACTGTGATCATCTTTAGCCATTTCCTTTACCATAAATTCATACAGGTCCACTTATTCTTTGGGTGAGCAGTTGTGGTTACCAACACTGTTTTGAAAGGATACATGGATGGTGTCATTTCAATCTGTCAGCCATGCCACAGTTGGTAGTTAGGTAACTTTGAAATCTGCGTTAACTCTTTGAAGCTAAATGGTATCTCAACAGAGAACTTACTGCTCACCAAACGCCTCACCTCCTACAGTTGAGTAGGGCCATGTGACTTATCCTAGGCAACACACAGTGAGCGGAAGTGATGTGTGTCCATTCTGAGCCAAAGCATTTTAGAGCCAGTGCCCAACTTTTCAGCTCCATCCCCGCAGCCACGGTGATTATTGAGACGAGAGTCTCCTATGTTGAGGAGAATCACGGGGCGGTGACAGCACCTTGAATTGTTGAGTTACCACATGGGGGAAGGCTACGCTAGGAGTCACCCATCATTCACTGAACTTTGGGTGGTTCAGAAATAAACTGTTATTGCTTTAAAGCCTTGAGATGTGGGCATGTGTGTTACTAAAATATAAGGCATCCTATCCTGACACAACATTTCCTTGCGTTGTTTTGCTTATAGTGTGTCATTTTAGTATGTGCTATTTATGGAAATCCCTTTACTAATTCACCATCATAAACCCATCGCCAAGCATATGTAGGCCATGATTCTAATAAGAGCAATGGGTTTTGCTGAGTTCTACCCACTCTGTTACCCTGGGCTGTTAAGAACATTTACTTTAAGGTGATTGTGAAGAGGGTGTCTTAGTTCACGCTAGTTTAACAAAAAACCCTAAAGTAGTTGCCATGAACAACAGAAACTTATTTCTCACAGTTCTGGGGTGTGGAAGTCTGAAGTCAGGGTGCCAGCATGGTTGGGTTCTGGGTAGGGCTCTCTTGTGGGTTGCAGATGATCAACTTCTCCTAGTTCCCTCACATAGCCAAAAGAGGGTGAGAGGTTTCTGGGGTTCCTTTTATAGGGACACTAATCCCATTCACGAAAGCTCCACCCTATTTACCTCCCAAAGGCCTCTCCTCCTAAGGCCATCATATTGGGGGTGAGGATTTCAACATATGGATTTTGAGCTGGGGGGATGCAAACATTCAATCCGTAACAGAGAGGGAGGTATCCCGGGTGGTCACGTAACAAATCTTTTCTCCGTGTGAAGTTAATTCTTTAAGGGAGTTGAACCCACAGCGAAATAGCCATTATGTTTTCACTAACGGAAATAACTCACAGAGGAAACAGAATGAAAAGGGTTAGGCTGTTTAGACTGTATCAAACCTTTCAGTCAGTCAATCAATAATATTAATCAGAAGGCTGCTGAGGTCGATGTGTTATGCCAAGTACAGCATGAGACAGAAAATGAATGGGAAATACATTTAATTTCTCCTATACAGGAAAGAACAGCCATGGGCAAGCAAAGCTAAACATATCTGCAAGTCACAGCTTATGGCATGAACCCAGGAGGTGGAGCTTGCAGTGAGCTGAGATCGTGCCATTGCATTCCAGCCTGGGCGACAGAGCCAGACTCCGTCTCAAAAAAAAAAAAAAAAAAAAAAAAAAAAAAAAAAAAAAAAAAAAAAAGGCACAGCTTAACACATACATAATAATATTCTTCAAATGTCATTCTTGTGCTGAGGTCAAGGAAGAAAGGGGACTGGAGAAGTTACTAGGCAGAAGTCACGGGAATGTTGTTCCAAGCTGGGCTTAGTAGGAGTCAAAGGACAAGTTTTAGTAGAAAGGGAAGAGAATGGACAGCACATGAAAATACGGACACACAGGAAAGCAAAGGGAAGGGCCCGAAATATGCCAAAGGCAAGAATGGGCATGGATGGAGCGAGAGTTCTACAGAGGAATTTAAAAAATGAAGGCCAGGCACGGTGGCTCACGCCTGTAATCCCAACACTTTGGGAGGCCGAGATAGTCAGATCACCTGAGGTCAGGAGTTTGAGACCAGCCTGGCCAACATGGCGAAACCCCATCTGTACTAAAAATACAAAAGTTTAGCCGGGCGTGGTGGTGCGCACCTGTAATCCCAGCTACTCAGGAGGCTGTGGCAGAGAATCGCTTGAACCCAGGAGGTGGAGGTTGCAGTGAGCTGAGATCGCACCACTGCACTCCAGCCTGGGTGACAGAGGAAGACTCTGTCTCAAAAACAAAACAAAACAAAAAAACCGCTGGGCGAGGTGGCTCACACTTGTAATCCCAGCACTTTGGGTGGCCGAGGCAGGTGGATCACTTGAGGCCAGGAATTCGAGACTAGCCTGATCAACATGGAGAAACCTCATCTCTACTAAAAATACATAAAAAATTTAACCAGGTGAGGCAGGAGAATTGCTTGAACCCGGGAGGTGGAGGTTGCAGTGAGCTGAGATTGCGCCACTGCACTACAGCCTGGGTGACAGACCAAGACTCTGTCTCAATAAATAAATAAATAAATAAATAAATAAATAAATAAATAAACTGGGGTAGGGAGAAATTAGGGAGGGGCCTTGAAGTCCAGATGAGAACCATTTAAGAGAATTGTGTAGAGCTTTATATAACATGATCTGGGAAAGAGAAAGGTTATAGAGGTGGAGAAAGAAGGCCAGCCAGGATTTAATGCAACAATTCAACAATGAAATTAAGAACTGGGGTAGTGGCTTGGGGTTTGCAAGAGCAGGAGAAAGTCCAAAGGAAAACTCAAAAGGATCTGAAGATGGATGAGAGGGGAGGGTTCGAGAAGAGTGGAGACATGACTGACCCCACATTTTCAAGCGTCCTCTTCATGCGCCTAATATGAGGACGAGTACCTGGAACCAACTAAAGATAGTTACTGAGTGAGAGAATAGGTTAACTCGAAATGATTTCGCTTTCCTGTACAACAGAGATGCCAGCGTGATCCAAACACCTTCCACTACACAGTGCAGAGGTTGAGGTCTACATTCCAGAATCACTGAAGGATTTCTCAGAAGAAAGCTAAGTGGGGAAGGAACCAGATTCACTGATATTGAGTTCATAATAACAACCTTGGGCATCAGAGAGAAATCGTGATTCATGGTTAAATCGTCTCCAACATAATTAACTGGATACAGGTCTGAGTCCTGGACAACAGGGATGTAAATAAGACTGAAAGAGAACTGCATCACCACTACCACTGTGGAGCAGAAGTGTAGACAGTGACATCCATGAAACTCTGGCGGCTCAAGCTTTGGGTTGGCCACCATGGAGGCAGAAAGAGCTACCGCACACAGCAGAGCAAGGCTGGGGTGCAATGTGCTGGCTGCTCGGAAGCACAGCGTGGAGGCCGCGGCCCATCGTGGCAGTGTACAGATTATTGAAATAATTTTATTCATAAGCACATTTGAAAATGCTCCCACCACCTCCCAGAAGTACTTGAAGCAGTGGAAAATACTGCAGTGAGCTCAGGTCTGAGCGTCAGTAAACCAGGGCCTGTCAGACTCAGCTGAGATACAATCAGGGCCTTTGCCCAAAGTTCATGAGACTGTGAAGGACAGCACCCAAGCTGGTGCAAATTGCAAATATTTGAGCGTGCATTCCAGCCAAGAGAGGCCATAGCTGGTTGGGGAAAGCGGAAAGGGTACAGCAGTAGCCATCCAAAGCTTCTGATCAATAAAATGTAACCCGTATGTTATGTACCAGTTTCTTGCTGTAATAAAAAGAAATCTGCAAGAGGATGGTAAACAATTAACTGTACCACACATAAACAGTTGTAGAGACATCTGCCCCCTGCCCAAACCTGCCTTGCCCTTTCCTGTGCCTGCTCGCCACCCAATCTCTGCATCCTCTGTAGCAGCAGAGCCTCTATTTTGTTCTGGCGGTAATGCGCGCATCTAGTCCTTTCAGCTTGTGTGGGCGGGGAAGACCACGCAACGCAGCACATTTCTGCGAGGATGCAGAAGTCTCCAGGTGATGCTTCTCTCTACAGAGGCTTTCTAAAAGGGGGCAGACTCCAGTGGTCTCTGCCTTGGCCCTTTGTGCCCTGCTTCTTCTAGCATGGAATGGAGGCTCCCCTGCTAGGCTGGGGTGACTGGCCCTCTTGTGAACATGAGGCTATACACCTTTAGGACGAAAGCCTCATACCTAGCAGGGATGAGCAGAAAGGTAAAAGCAGACTAGTGCCCCGATGGCATCATGGAGCCACTATACCAATCCTGGGTTTCCTACCTCCAGATGCTGGCTTATGAGAGAAAAATAAACCTCCCAACAGGGTAAGCCACCATGCCAGCCTTGTCACTTGTAGCCAATGTTGTTACTGCCTTTGCACCTTTGCTCAAGACATTACCCATCTGAATGGCTCTTTTCTCTCTTCTCAGCTTAACAATTTCTTTGTCTGCCACTACAAAACATGCCTCTCTACCCCCCTAGAGTTCACTCTTTTTTTGTACATGACGCCTCTGCAACTACATTGTAAGATTCTGGTGACAGAGACCAAGGCTCACACTCTTTTTTTTTTTTAAGCTTCCACACAATCCTTGCTCTTGGTAGAACATGGTTCCCACTGAGTGCTTCCCTTAAAAATGTAATTCCGGAACAGTTTTGCATTAAAGTTTATGAACTATTTGGTCTCAGCTTCAAACTTATAGTGCACTAATTATGATTCATTCAGCAGAATAACTCCAGACTCCAGCCTACACGCGGACACAGCCGGGTACTCCTATGCTGTTAGAAAACACCAGTTCTGGGGGTTCCTCTCTGTGAGCACTCCTAACTGTTCCTGAGGAAACTTTGAGTGACTCATAGTCTCCCTTCTAACACTGCCACCTCTCTGTGCTCTGGCAGGTCCATCTGGCTTTCTATGGCCAAAATAGCATCCTGGGATGACTGTCCCAGAATGTACCAAAATAGGTAAAGGGAGAATTGTGCCTTCAGAGGCATTTGGATGACTGTCTGAAACAGAAAATAATAAGAGTTCTTTTCTGGGCCAGATCCTTTATTTGCCCTTTGTACTAAAGCAGGTTTCCCCCCTCCACCCCATCTGCCCCTTCCTCGGTCCTTTGCAATGCATTATTTCCAACAACAGTAAGCTCTGCCATATGGACAATAAATACATTGCTCTAGAACGTCAGTGTTTCATCAGATGTTCATCTCCAAAGTTAGGATTGCCACAGTGAACTGGGTGAAGTAGACAGCTCTAATCTGCAACAGCACTATTTCATTGATTCTGATTTCTACCACGTTGCCTGACTGTGGAAAATTATCCCAGTACCCCAGGGTCTGCGTGTGCCCAGTCAGACCAGTGCTGTAGTTCACACAGATCCCAGGTGCTGTGGACGAACTAAGCCAAAGAAACCTGCCCTTTTTTGGGGGGGGTGGGACAGAGTCTGGCTCTGTCCCCCAGGCTGGAGTGCGGTGGCACCATCTCGGCTCACTGCAAGCTCCGCCTCCCGGGTTCACGCCATTCTCCTGCCTCAGCCTCCCGAGTAGCTGGGACTACAGGCGCCCGCCACCACGCCCTGCTAATTTTTTTGTATTTTTAGTAGAGACAGGGTTTCACTATGTTGGCCAGGATGGTCTCGAACTCCTGACCTCGTGATCCGCCCACCTCGGCTTCCCAAAGTGCTAGGATTACAGGCTTGAGCCATCGCGCCCGGCCGAAACCTGCCCTTTGACTCACGCTGGTTGCCCCAGCCTACTACCTCTACATGTGGGCTCAAGTGGGAGCTGCCATGAAAAGGTCTCTCGGTTTCTCCTTATCTGGTTCTCCCACAGGTGGCTCTAATTCCAGGAGCCTTGTGGGAAGCTGCAGACCAGCCAGGGGGCCACTAGGGGGCCCCCTACTAACATCTGCCTGAGCCAGAGGGCTCAGTCGCTCATGTTTTCTGGTATATTCCACACAACTTATCAAACTGCTTATTTTCTTCTTCCATAGAGATTTGGAATACAATAACAATGTCGCATATGTCAAGTGAGGAGAAACTATTTTTCATTCATTAACTTTTGGAGAGAAAAGAAATTTAACTTTGGCAAGGAGTGCCCAACTGGGATCGGCTGCACGGCCACAGGGGCACCCTGTGGCTAAACCCCTCATGGAAGCCACTGGAAAGACCCTCTACCCCCAAACGCAGGGCTCAGGGCATCGTCTTTCCTTGCAGAAGCAGGAATCTTGTTAGAGTTACCCAAATACAACATTTCAGTAGGAAAGGCTGGGTGTTCTTGCTTTTTAATTAAAAATTTTATTGAGATAATTGTAGATCCACATACATTTATAACAAAGAAATCAATAGAGATTGTAACTCATCAATACTTACCTGCTTTACGGATTATTAGTCAATAACCATAAGAAATCAATAGAGATTGTTACTAATCAATACTTACTTGCTTTACGGATTATTAGTCAATAACCAAGAGTCTCATATGCACTTTATCCAGCTTTCTCCAAAGTAACATTTTCAAAACTGTAACAACCAACATACAATCTACTAATCAGATTTAGATTTCCCTAGTTTTACTGTTACTCGTGTGTGTGTGTGGGGGGGGCATGTTTAGTTCTATACATTTTTATCATCTGTGGATTCACGCATCTGGCACCACAGTCGGGATACTGAACACTTCCACCTCCACAGGGATCCCCGAAGCTGCCCTTTCATAACCACAACCCCTCCCTCCCATGTCTTCACCCTAACCCAAGCCTCTGGCACACACCAATCTCTCCTCCACTTCTAAAATTTCATCATTTCAAAAATATTATATAAATGGCATAATATAGGCTGTTACTTTTCAGGATTACCTTTTTATTCCCATAACTCTCTGCAGTCATCCAAGTTTGTACAAGTTGATTCATGCATCAATAGTTCATTCCTTTGTGCTTGCATGCACTTCAGCACATTTAACCATTCACCTGTCAAAGTATATCTGGGCTGATTCAAGATTTGATGGTCTGGGCTGATTCAAGATTTGACGGTTAAGCAAAACTGCTATTGAACATTTGGGTGATGTTTTTAGCACTGATGGCGAATGACGTTGAACATGTCTGTATCCTTACTAAGTATATTTTCTCTGTGAAATATCTCTTCATGTCTTGTGCACATTTTCTAACTAAATTGATGTTTGACTGTTGAGTTTTGTGAGTTCTTTATAATGTTTGGATACTAACACTTTGTTAGATACGTGGTTTGCAAATTTTTTCTGTCTACAGCTTGTCTTTTCATCCTCTTCACCTGGACTTTCATAGAACAAAAGCTTTTTATTTTGATGAGGTCCAGTGTGTCAATTTTTCCATCCATGGATTGTGCTTGCGGTAGCAAGCTCAAGTACTGAAAATTTTATCTAATTTTTTTTCTGAAAATTTTGTAGTTTTACGTTTACCTCTAAGACCATGATCCATTGTGAGTTAATGTTTACATAAGGTGTGAGCTTTAGGTCAAAGTTTATTTATTTTTATCTATTGATGTCCAATTGCTCCAGCACCATTTATTGAAAAGCTATCTTTTATTCAGTAAATTGCTCTTGTACTTTTGTCAAAAACCACTTGGGCAGATTTCCACGGATCTATTTCCAGGTTTTCTATCCTGCTCCTTTAATCAATATGTCTGTTCCTCCACCAATACCACAGTCTTAATTACCATAGCTATACGGTAAGACTTACTATCAGATAGACTGAGTCCTCCTCTTTATTGTTCTTTGTCAAGATTGTTTTACCTACTCTGGAGTCTGTTTTTCCATACACGTTTTAGAATAAGCTTGTTTGTTTCTATTAAAAAATTATCTTGCTGAATTTGACAGGGATTCTATTAAAACTACAGATCAATTTAGGTAGAATTAACATCTTACCATGCTTAACTTTTCAGTCCATGAACTTCTTTGCTTTTTTTTCATCAGTGTTTTCTATTTTTCAGCCTACAGATCCTATACATATGTTGTTATTTATACCTAGCATTTCATTTTCTTCAGAACGATTGTAAATGGTATTGCTTTTAAGTTCAGTTTACAAGTGTTCATTGCTAGTATATAGAAAATTGATTAATTTTTGTGTGATCTTCCATCCTATGGCCTGAACTCACTTATTCATCTTAGGAGTTTGATTCTTGTAGACTCCCTGAGATTTTCTACATAGACGATTTTGCCAGCTGCAAATAGAGGCAGTTCCATCTTTTCCATTTTTACTCCTTATCCTTCATTTTCTTATCTCATTTCAGTGGCTAGAACTCTCACCATTATGTTGAATAAGATAAATAAAAGCAGACACTCGACTTTTTTCTGATCTTAGAGAGAAAGCATTCAGTCTTTATTATTAAGTATGACGTTAGCCATAGGTTTTTCGTAGATTCTCTTTATCAAGTTGAAATAATTCACCTCTATTCCTAACTTGCTAAGAGTTTTTATGAACTCTTGCTAAGAGCTGGGATTTGTCAAATGCTTTTTTCTATATGAATTGATATGATTGTGTGTTTTGATTATAATATATTACATTGACTGACTCTCAAATATTGAACCAGCTTCACACATGTGGAATAAACCCCACTTGGTCATGGCATATAATTCCATTTATACATCATTGGATTCCGTTTGCTAATACTTTGTTGAGGATTTTCACATCTAAGTTTATGAGAAATATTGCTTTGTAGTTTCATTTTTTTGTATTGACTGTCTGGTTTGGGTATCAGTTAATACTGGCCTCAAAAAATGAGTTTTCTAGAAGAGATTATGTAAAATAGGTGTTAATTCTTTAGTCGTTTTGTAAAGTTCTTCAGTTTAGAGAAAATAGTTAGCATAGCAGGAGTGGAACTGCTGTCATTACGAAGGCTCTCTTGCAAGGTTCACCCTTGGCTGGCATCTGAGATGTGGCTGGAAAGGTAGTTCCCTATGGTGATATAACACTTTCCCTAAATGATAAGAGTGACTCATTGTACCTAGACTGCTAGCACAATGTGATTATGCTGAACTACCCGCTTTCCTTCTGAGTGTCTGGAGTGTCAGTGACAACAGTCAGTCACACAGGCACTATGGGCCTACATGACCAATCGTTATGAAAAACCCTCGAACCCAAGGCTCAGGTGAGCTTCCCTGGCAGACAACTCTTCACACATACTGTTGCAGCTCATTGCTGGAGAAACTCAGAACGTCCTGTTTGACCCACTGGGAGGTGACTCAAACACCTGCACCTTGTGTCTCTCAGACTTTCTCCAGCATGCCTTTCCCTTTGCCAACCCCACCCTGTATCTTTGCACCGTAATAAATCTCAGACATGCATGAGACAACATGCAGGACCCTGGGAGCCCTCCTAGTGAATCACTGAACCTGGTGATCGTCTTGGGGACCCCCCCCCCGCCCGACAGATGCAGTGAAACCATCTGGGCCCAGACATTTCTTTTTCAGGATGATTTAATTACAAATTCAATTAGAAGTTGTTAATGGTTATAGGGATATTCAGATTATTTGAAGTATTTCCTCTTTATCTGCGGAGGATACGTTCCAAGTCCCCCAGTGAATGCCTGAAACCTAGGATAGTACTGAATCCTACTACCTATCTATACTATGCACGAATTTCTTTTTCATTCTTCATCATTTCAAGGATAGAAGATTCATCATTTTTACTGTAGCAGCCTCAGTATATTTTTTTCCCTTTCTTTATTAAGTTGAGAACTTTCATTTTTTAATTTCATTTTTAAAGGAAGCACTTTGTGGCTTTTCTTTGGCTTATTCAAATCACCACTGTTGCACTCTGGGGCCATTATTAAGTAAAATAAGGGTAACTGGAACACAAGTACTTTAATAACACGACAGTCAATCTGAGAAAACAGCTACTAAATGACCAACAGGTGGTGGTGCAACTCATCAAGACACCGGACAAAGGGAGGATTCACATCCTGGGTGCAGAGAGCAGGATGGTAAGAGATTTCATCATGCTACTCAGAATGATACATAATCTAAATTTTATAAATTGTTTATTTCCGCAGTTTTCCATTTAATATTTTTGAGCCACAGTTGACTGAAACAGCAGAATGCAAAACCACAGATAAGGAGTGACCACTGTATTTTACCTTGGTTGAGTTTTGCTAGTTTGTAATTTTCAAGTTTCATTTCTTCCAAGTTCTCAAATTGATGGGCATATAATTATTAATAGTATTCCCTTGTTATCTTTACAATGTCTGCAAGATCTGTTAGGATATCCTCTGTTTCATTCCAAATTTGGTAATTGGTGCCTTCATTCTTTTTATTTTTGTCAACTTTCATAGAGATTTTTTTTCGAGACAAAGTCTCACTCTGTTGCCCAGGCTGGGTGCAGTGGTGCAATCTCGGCTCACTGCAACCTCCGCCTCCCAGGTTCAAGTGATTGTCCTTCCTCAGCCTCCCGAGTAGCTGGGACTACAGGAGCCTGCCACCATGCTCGGCTAAATTTTTGTATTTTTAGTAGAGATGGGGATTCACTGTGTTAGCCAGGATGGTCTCGATCATAGATATTTTTCAACGTCATTGATTTTTTTCAAAAAAACAGCTCTTTATTTCATAATTTCCCCATTGTTTTCCTATTTTCCATTCCACTGATTTCTGCTCTTATCTTTATTTCCTTTGTTATGCTTGCTTTGGGTATATTTTGCTATTCTTTTTCTAATTTCTTGAAGTAGGAAAGTAGGTTATTCATTTGAGACCTTTCCTCATTTATAATGTAAAACATTTAGGGCTACAATTTCTCACTTAGCCCTGCTTTAACTTCTTCTCAGGTGTTCTTGATATCTGTGTTTTCATTTTTCTTCAGTTCCATAGGTTTTTGTTAATTTCTTTTGAGACATTCTCTTTGACGTTAGGATTATTTAGAAGTATGTTGTTTAATTTCTATCTATTTAGAGATCTTCCTATTATCATTCTGTTATTGATTTCTACCTCGATTCCATTATGGTCAGAGAATACGCTCTGCATAATTTGAACTCTTTTAAACGTTATATGTATTTAGGTTTATTTTATAGCCTAGGATATGCTCTGTATTAGCCCATTTTCACACTGCTATAAAGAAATACCTGAAACTGGGTAATGTATAAAGAAGAGAGGTTTAATTGACCCACAGTTCCACAGGCTTAACAGAAAGCATGGCTGGAAAGCCTCAGGAAACTTAAAATTATGGCAGAAGGTGAAGGGGAAGCAAGGACCTTCTTCACATGGTGGCAGGATGGAGAAAGAGCAAAGGGAGACATGCCACACACTTTCAAACAACCAAATCTTGCAAGAACTCACTCACTAGCAAAAGAACAGCAAGGGGGAAATCCACCCCCATGATTCAATCACGTCCCACCAGGCCCCTCCCACAACATGTGGGGATTACAATTTGAAATGAGATTTGGGTGGGGACATAGAGCCAAACCATATCATTCCACCCTTGGCCCCTCCCAAATCTCAAGTCCTTCTCACATTTCAAAACCAATCATGCCTTCCCAACAGTCCCCCAAAGTCTTAACTCATCCCAACATTAACTCAAAAGTCCACAGTCCAAAGTCTCATCTGAGACAAGCTAAGTCCCTTCCACATGAGCCTGTAAAATCAAAAACAAGTTAGTTACTTCCAAGATACAATGGGGGTACAGGCATTGGGTAAATGCTCCAATTGCAGAGGGAGAAATGAGCCAGAACAAAGGGACTACAGGCCCCATGCAAGTCCAAAACCCAGCAGGGCAGTCATTAAATCTTAAAGCTCCAAAATAATCACCTTTGACTCCATGTCCCACATCCAGGTCACACTGATGAAAGGAGTGGAATTCCAAAGCCTTGGGCAGCTCCACCTCTGTGGCTCTGCAGGGACAGCCACTGTGGCTGCTTTCATGGGCTAGCATTGAGTGCCTACATCTTTTCTAGGTGCACAGTGAAAGCTGTTAGTGGATCTACCATTTTGGGGTCTGGAGGACAGTAGCCCCCTTCTCACAGCTCAACTAGGCAGTGCCCCAGTGGAGATTGTGTGTGCAGGTTCCAACCCCACATTTCCCCTCTGCACTGCCCTAGTAGAGGTTCTCCATGAGGGCTCTGCCCCTGCAGCAAACTAATACCTGGACATCCAGTGTTTCCATACACCCTCTGAAATCTAGGTAGAGATTCCCAAACCTCAACCCTTGCCTTCTGAGCACCCACAAGCCCAACACTACATGGAAGCCACCAAGGCTTGGGGCTTGCACCCTGTGAAGCAATGGCCCAAACTGCACCTTGGCACTTTTTAGCCATGGCTGGAGCTGGAGTGGCTGGGACACAGGGCGCCATGTCCCAAGGCTGCACAGAGCAGAGGGGCCCTGAACCTGGCCCGGGCAACCATTTTTCCCTCCTAGGCCTCCAGGCCTGTGATGGGAGGGGCTGATGCTAAGGTCCTTGACATGCCCTAGAGACATTTTCCCCATGTCTCGGCTATTAACATTTGGCTCCTCTTTACTTATGCAAATCTCTGCAGCTGGCTTTAATTCTCCCCAGAAATATGTTTTTTTTTATTTTCTACCACATGGTCAGGCTGCAAAGTTTCCAAACTTTTATATTCTGCTTCCCTTTTTAATAGAAGTTCCAATTTCAGAACATCTCTTTGTGAACACATATGACTATACACTGTTAGAAGCAGCCAGATCACATCTTGAACACTTTACTGCCTAGAAATTTCTTTCCACAGATCCCTAGAGCAGGGGCACAATGCCACCAGTCTCTTTGCTAAAGCATAGCAAGAGTGACCTTTGCTCCAGTTCCCACTAAGTTCCTCATCTCCATCTGAAACCACCTCAGCCTGGACTTCACTATTCATCACTATCAATATTTTGGTCAAAACCATTGAACAAGTCTCTAGGAAGTTCCAAACTTTCCCTCATCTTCCTGTCTTCTTCTGAGCCCTCCAAATTGTTCTAACCTCTACCCATTACCCAATTCCAAAGTTGCTTCTACATTTTCAGGTATCTTTATAGAAATGCCCCACTTCTCTGGTACCAATTTTCTGTATTAGTCCATTTTCACACTGCTATAAAGAACTACCTGAAACTGGGTAATTTATGAAGAAAAGAGGTTTGACTGACTCACAGTTTCACAGGCGTAACAGGAAGCATGGCTGGGAGGCCTCAGGAAACTTACAGTCATGGCAGAAGGTGAAGGGGAAGCAAGGACCTTCTTCACACAGTGGCAGGAGAGAGAGAGAGAAAAGGGGGACATGCTACACACTTTCAAACAACCAGATCTCATGAGAACTCACTCAGTATCACAAGAACAGCAAGAGGGAAATCCACTCCCATGATTCAATCACGTTCCACCTGGTCCCTCCCCTGATATGTGGGGATTACAGCTCGAGATGAGATTTCGGTGGGGACACAGAACCAAACCATATTATGCTCTATCCTGGTAAGCATTCTATGGGAGTTTTCAAAGGCATGTGCTCTGCAGTTGTTGGGCGGGTGTTCTATATATGCCAATCAATGCAGTTGGTAGATAGTGCCATTCAGATGTTCTATATCCTTGTTGATCTTCTGCCTAGTAGTCCTGTCAGTTGCTGAGAAGGGGATGTTCAAAGTTATGAACTTCAATAACTATTATACTATCTCACCATTTACAAATAGGGAGACTGAGGATTAGGTAGGTCAGTTAAAGCCTTTAAGAGGCAAGGCTGGGCTTTGAAACCAGGTCTTCCTGTCGCTAAAATCCACACCTCTTCTACTGCAGTTCCCACCACCTATGAATGGGTCCAGATTCCTGTCTTTGAAATCCGGGGGCATACTTTCTGGAAATGCAGCTAAATTGGCTCCTTGCTCAGATTTGAGCAGCAGTGAAGCCCCTGGGCTAAAGCCAGGGTAGGTGTTGACCAAGGGCCCCAAGCATGAGCAAACCCTGAACTTTCCTGCCAAGACTAGGGGCAAGGAGACCTATCTAAGTAGTACTGATCAGGGGTCCTCTTCTGCCTCATCTCTTTGGAGTCTCATACTGGGCCTGGCCTGGATATAGCCTGGGATTCTCCTTCCTACCCCCAGACAGCTTTCTCCACCTGTTGTCCTTAACTGTATTCCCACACTTTCGGTGCATGCAAAATACAGGTAAATAAATGTGGCTGGAATTGGAAGACAGTCAAATGCAATGAGATTCTCAAGAAGATATGGCTTGATTAGTGTAAATACAGCCTAGTGGGGTGGGGGGAAAGCAGAAACCTGACACTGTTTCTTATTATTAGATGCTGGGAAAGGCCGGAATACACTAGACAAATCCCCCCACGATCTCATCACCACTAAGCCCAATCTGAGACATTTATTAAAATAAAATTTTAAAATTCTTTTACATCTCTTTCTTCCTGGAGGGAAAAAAATCGTGCATAGCCGGTACACCCTATAATCATGGCTATAATGAATAAGTGAAACACTCTTGCACACTGGAGCTATGGCTGCCCCTTGGCTTTTTCACCTTGGGCTTCAGGCCAGGGACTGAAGGCAAGAGAGGTACTGACACAGCATAAAACCCAAGGCGACCTGTTGTCAGCTCCCCTGCTGTATCCTTATCTACCATGTCCTGTGGGTGTCCACTTTTGTGGGAACTGTTACATTTTTAAAGTCAACTCTACCAAGTTTGTCTATAAATCTTTTATGGAAATTTAAAGATGAAAAACATATTTCTTCTTCACTGGTCTCATTTGTCTAATAAATGCCTTAGGGACTCACCACTCAATCAATGTTTCCAATCTCCTGAAATTAAATTATCTTGCTATTGTGAGCTAGATAAAAATGATTTAAGTAGGTGGAATAATTTGGTTCTTATCTTGGTGTTATTGAGGGAATGGCACTATCATCAGTGTTTTTCCCTGCCTGTGTTATTTATTTCAAGAACAACCTGGGGCTTCTGAAAGACAGAGAGATTATTTTGCCAAAGAGTATGTTTCCCAAATAGTCATAGTGGAGCAAAAGGTATAAACTCGAGGCCAGTGGCCTTCATCAAATGCAAGTGGACTTAGTCTCCCCCAAACCAGAGCACTGATAATAAGGGCATTACATAACACAAAATAAACATATGAATTAGAATTACAGAAGAAAGGAAAACTTCTGCATCCTTTGGTAACATATCTTGATATATTTCATTTAGGTGTCTGCAGCACAAACATACACTTAAAAAATATTATGTATTAGACTCAAGGCCAGGCTTTGCAGGTTTTAAGATGAACAACCCAGGGTCCTGGAACTCACATAGTTTATAGTTGGAGAGGTCCACATATAAATAGATAATGTTGATAAAGTGGGATCATGCCATAGTTGATGATATAATTGAATATATGCTATATAATGCCATATAACTGGCCATAGTGGGAAGGAGTTTGGGATGGAAGCACACCTGGATAGCATGTATTCTAAACAGTCCTGTCCAGCAGAAGCATCTGTGATGATAGAAATGCTCAATGTCTAAGTGTACACTATGACAGCCACTAGCCACATGTGGCTATTGAGCACTAGAAATTGTTTGTTTCCTTTTAGTCACCTTTAATAGCCATATATGGTGAGTGGCTATCATATTGGATATATAATTCTAAAGCAATGATCCTCGCATCTTTAGTATGCATCAGAACCACCTGAAGATCTCAGTTCTGATCCAGTAGGTCTAGGATAGGGCCCAAGAATCTGCATTCTTACAAGCTCCAGATGACTCTGACACTGCTGGTCCATAGCTCTCACTCTGGGGAGCACCATTCTGAAGGACTCCAGTCCCTCCAGTCCATGGCAATAAGCCCAGAGCTGACTTCTTTCCTTTGCCACAGGCAGACTTACCATGAAGTGGATGAAGTCGACTGCCCAGCCCTCACTCCCATGGCCCCCTTCCAGGACCTACCTGGTGGTGTGGAGTGGCTGAGGGCATTTTGGGGATGATGCTAAAGGGAGATTGGTATTGGGCATCCATTCGATTGGTCAAGAGGGGTGTATTTTTGTGATTCCCAGTCACTTTTATGTAGCGTCAATGCTGGGGGTTCTGGTGCAGGAGTTGCTTCTGGGATAGTCCCACCACCCATTCTGCTGACGCACCAACACTGACCAGATGGCTCATGCCTTAGAGTCTCTCCATAGCACCAACCCTCAGAGACCAGTGGGTGGGGTGGGGAGAAACAAGGTTTGGAATGGAATCTGTGGGGAATGTTTCCAATCAGCAGGCTTGTATCATTGCAAGTGGAGGTTTCAGTCCTTACAGGCACCTAGGCAAAATGGAAGTTCTCTCCTATTAGAAATATTGTTGGTGATTCAACCAAAACAACTATAAACAAACCATCTTCTTTTTTCCCCTTTTTGTTAAGATAATGAATTATTTTAAAAATAATTTCAACTTTGATTTTAGATTCAGGGGCTGCACGTGCAGGTTTGTGACATGGGTATATTGTGTGATGCTGAGGTTTGGGGTATAAACGACCCCACCACCCAGGGAGCATAGCACCTATGAGGTAGTTTTTCAGCCCTGTCCCTCTCCCCCTCTCCCCACTACTCTAGGAGTCCCCAGCGTCTGTTGCTTTCATCTTCATGTCCACGGCACCCTGTGTTTAGCCCCCACTTACAAGTAAGAACATGTGGTATTCAGTTTTCCGCTCCAACTTGAAGAATTTTTACAGATTAACTAGTATAGGAGAAAAGTTGGAAAGCCCTTGAATCTTATAATTACTGTATAAGGGAAACTCAGTAGACATTTGCCCAAATTTGACATTAATCCTGAAAATTTACCCATAACTAACTGGGAAACTAAAAATTCATTTGTTGTAAACTATCAGCAATAATAATAACAAATTCAATCAACAATGCTAGAGGGAAGACTTAATTATCTTCCTAGCTTCTTTCCAGGAAAATATTACAAAACTTTCATCTGAAGAGAGGGAAGCCAAAAATGTCTAAGAGAAACAAGTACTTAGAGAGGAAAACTACACAGATAACTAGCTAAAATGCTTTTTCATGTATTTTTCAATGTTTGTGGTATTGGTCAGTGTTTTAAATTTAATAAATTTAATAATATTTAATAATATTTTATTTTTTATCATTTTAAACATTGAATCGAAATATTCATTTGTATTTGAAATTTTATATTTTTTTCCAAGGGGGCCCATCAATTATAAACGTGCTAGGCTCCACAAAACCTGGACTCACCCCTACCCTTCTCCAAGTAATTTTGAAATGAAGCTTCTATAAGCAAAAAGGACTTAGGAAATGCTTTCTTCACTATTGCATTGCCAGTGCCTACCACAGTGCCTAACATACAGTAGGTGCTTAATAAAAACATGATAAATAATAAATGAACAGTAAAGCCTACGTTCAAGTAGCAGTGAACAATTATCCAAGACAGGGCTACAAGTATCAGCGAGGTCCCTGGGCGGGTCAGGGGAATACCTATCCCATTCTGTTCCTCCTCATTAACCTGGATTTACGGCCCCTCTGAAGCAATGCTAGGTTCGGAAGGTCTAAAGCTGTATATGCCAATCCCTCAAGGAGTTCTAAACCAGACAAGGGCCCAGAACTTATACAAAACAGAGTGTGACCTCTGATAAATTCTAAGCCATTCTGCTGGTGCAATGGAGGTAAGAGAAGACAGACCCTCCAGGGTGTAGTTGGGAAAAGTCCACGGAAAGTAGCTGTGAAGCAGAGGAAAGGCGAAGAAGTCAAGGAAGACCTGCATGGACAAAGGTGGAGGTGGGAGCCCCGTGACTTGCTTATAAAGGGAAGAGAAGGCAAACCTTTATCCTCCCTGTGAACAAGGAGGCCCAAGGAGCAAGGTGTGAAGACCAACTTTGGGAAAATTAACTCTGAAAGCCAATTCCAGATCAAAGGCTTTGGCCGCCAACCTAAAAGTAGAAAAGAACATGCACAGGGTTCTGTGCATAGAAAGACCAGTGTCAGGTGCGGGTCAGAGCACTTTGTCTCCGTGACCCAGAGGAGGGCTTGGAAAGAGAGACTCCAGGCAGGACAGGACCAAAGGCTATTCCATAGCTCAGACTCCAGGTTCCACAGGCCAGGGCTGGAGAGGCAGTGAGAACACAACGAGGGATGGAGCTGAGAAATGATGCAATAAGGGAAGCGTTGGTTTGTGTGTGCATTTGTTTTTTACATGTACTGAATGCCTACTTTGCAACAGATGCTTTTTCATAGACTGCTTCACTGGAAGCTCAGACAACCCTGGGAAAATAGAACTCGTCAACCTCATGCATTTAGAAGGATCAGGGGCTGTGTGCACAGACTCACCTCCTGGCACGAGATTCAAGCCAGAACTTCACAAACATATTCTTTTCTGGTTCCTCTTCTTTCCACACGCCACAATGAGGATGTGAGGAATGAGAGGTAGAGTCAAGAACAGCTTCTAAGTTTGCAGCATGGAAGCTAATGCTGAGTGGAACTCGAAGAGGTCTACCAGAGAGCTGGCTGGGGAGCAAGAGGAGGAATGGCCTGTTTTAAAGGGAGTCTTTTGGAGGCAACAGTTTCTATTTGAACAGCTGGAGTACTGCCTCTTTCTCCTTGTTCTCTTAGCCTGACAAGTATTTTGAGCCCTCGGACTTTGAAAGAATCACTCCCCAGATGTCCCTGACATTTTAAAATCTGTTTCCAGTTTGAATGAAGTGGAGTCTTTAGTCTTAGATATGAAGGCTATTGCAAAAAGTTTGTAGAAAGCAGTTAATTTCCTCTCTTTTTCCTTGCTGCAGCTGACCTGGAAAAAAAAATATTCAATACAAACAGGCTTTCCTTGTCTCTAAAGGAAAGTCTAGCACATATGATTCAGAGCCATCAGAAATTTGATGACCTCATATCTGAACTCCTGGAAAGGGTTCAGCTCTGCCATTCACCCCAAAGGGCTAAGCCACCGGCACACCTGAGGTTAAGCTAATAAAACACAGTAATTCCTTCATGTATGTGCCCTCCATTTTTGCCAACTGTCTCCAGCTTTGTCCTTGGAGAAAATTCAAACATTTAGGCATGGTCAGGGGAGAGATGTGCTTGTCCTGTTCAATAAAGGAGGAAATATTTATGTATGTCCACAATTTACATTTTAACAGACATGTTAATTTGTTTAAATATTTCCTGACACAACAGTTTTAACATGTTATATTAATCTGTCAAAGACAATTCACCACGGCAGAAAAACAGCTCCCTTCTGCAAAAATCAAAAAAGCTGATCACTTTCAAATTTTCTCTTGTCATGGAGAGTAAAAATTAAGGAAAAACAATAATGGTGATACTACACCAGGAAGCTGACTTTGAAGATCCTGCAGATTTTTTTTTAAGGTTTGAGAAAATGACATTAAAAATGAAAGAAACCTTTCGGAGGCCAAGGCAGGTGGATCACGAGGTCAAGAGATCCAGACCATCCTGGCCAACATGGTGAAACCCCGCCCCTACTAAAAATACAAAAATTAGCTGGGTGTGGTGGTGCACACCTGTAGTCCCAGCTACTCGGGAGGCTGAGGCAGGAGAATTGCTTGAACCAGGAGGCGGAGGTTGCAGTGAGCTGAGATCACGCCACTCTACTCCAGCCTGGCAACAGAGCAAGACTCCGTCAAAAAAAGAAAAGAAGAAAGAAAGAAGGAAAGAAAGGAAGAAAGGAAAGAAAGAAACAATCTCTACCTGCTCCAACTAATTCAACACCATTTTTAAATTTTCTTCATAAATTGCACAAGTGCTGTATGGTTATTATTTTTAAAAATGTGATAGAAGTATGCTACTAGAGCACCCCTTCCCTGCATATTTCAGAATATTGGGCTGTTATGAATATCACATGTAAAATTTCCAGCATACAATGTATAGTATATATCTCGGGGATCATATAAAGAATTTAGACTGTGTAGTATAGAATCTCTCAGGGCTCTCTGCCATTATAAAATGTCCCTAGTATCCTGGGCTCGGCTCCAAGTAGTTCTGAAATGCTTGCCCACAGATACATGAAACATTTTCACCAGACTCAGACAAAACAAACAAAAAATAATAATATAAATGTCAGTGTGAGGTTACCAACTGTCCTGATTGTGAAGAACACTCCTTTAGTTTAAGATTGTATATTTTTCCCCCTTTTTTGGTGTTAAACTATCCTTTCTTTTAAAACAATTATAGCAATAGTAGATGGAATTTCCTTTCTAATGGCATTTGTTAAAAAATAAAGTTAGCAATCCTAGTTTAGCCTAATTTTTAGAAACCATTTTAACAATTTTTAAGTGTACAATTTAGTGGCATTAAGTACCTTCACAGTGTTGGGCAATCATCTCCATCATTTCCAGAATTTTATTATCACCCCAAACAGAAACTCTGTAACCATTAAATAATAATTTCCCATTTTCTCCTCCCCCAAGTTCCTGGTAACCACCATCCTGTCTCTATGAATTTGTTTATTCTAAGTGCCTCATGTAAGTAGAATCATATGACGTTTGTCCTTTTATGTCTAGCTCGTTTCACTGAACGTAATGTTTTCAAGGTTCACCCATGTTGTATATCATAATCTCACTCCTGCTTAAGGCTAAATAATTTTCAATTGTATGTATAGACCACATTTTTTTTATCCATTCATCCGTTGATGGATATTTGGCTTCCTTCTCACCTTTTGGCTACTGTAAATAATGTTATAAGCATCGGTGCACAAGTATCAGTTTAAGTCCTTGCTTTCAATTTGGGTGTATACCTAGCAGTGAAATGGCTGAATCAAATGGTAATTCTATGTTTAACTTTTTGGGGGACCACCAAACTGTTCTCCACAGTGGCTGCACCTTTTATATCTCTACCAGCATTTGAGAGAGTTCACATCCACATCCTTGTCAACACTTGTTATTTTCCAATTTTTTAAAAATTAGCCATCCTAATGGATGTAAAATAGTATCTCATCATAGTTTTAATCTACGTCTCCCTAATGACTAATGATGCAGAGCATCTTTTCATGTGTTATAGATCTTCTTTCTACCTATTCACACCTTTTGCCTGTTTTTGAGTTGGATTGTTTGTTTTGTTTTTGAGTTGTAAGGGTTTTTTTTTAATATATTCTGGATATAAATCCCCTATGAGACATATGACTTGTAAATATTTTATCCCATTCTGTGAGTTGTCTCTTCACTTTGTTGATAGGGTCCTTTGATGCACAAAAGTTTTTAATTTTTATGAAGTCCAATTTGTCTATTTTTTTTCTTTTCTTGCCTATGCTTTTGGTATCATTTCCAAGAAATCATTGCAAATGCAATGTCATGAAGATTTCTCTCTATGTTTTCTTCTAAGAGTTTTTATCATTTTAGATCTTAAATTTGAGTCTTCAATCCACTTTGAGTTAATTTTTGTATGTGTATAAGGTAAGGGTCCAGCTTCATTCTTTTGCATATGAATATCCAGCTTTTCCAGCATCATTTGCTGAAAAAAAATATATACATACAAAACAAACAAAAAAAACCCTAAAACTGTCTTTCCCCATTGAGTGGTCTTAGCAGCACTCCTGTTGAAATTCACCATGTATTTGAGTGTTTATTTGTGGGTTCTCTATTCTGTTTAATTGGTCTATATGTCTATGTTTATGCCAATAACACATATTTTGATTACTGTAGCTTTGTTGTAATTTTTGAAATCAGGCAGTGTGAGTCATTCAACTTTGTTCTTTTTCTTCAAAATTGTTTTGGATGTTGGGGGTCTCTTGAGATTTCATATAAGTTTTAGGATGAGTTCTCTATTTTTGCAAAATAAACATTAGGATTTTGATAGGGATTGCACTAAATTTGTAGATTGCTTTTGGTAGTATTAACATCTTAACAATATTAAGTCTTTCAATCCAAGAACACAGATGTCTTTCCATTTATTTATGTCTTCTTTAATTTTCTTCCAAAAATATTATGTACTTTTCAGTGTATAAGGCTTTTGTCTCCCTGGTTAAAGTTATTCCTAAGTATTGTATTATTTTTGATGCTGTTGCAAATGAAATTGATTTCTTAATTTCCTTTTTAGATTGTATGTTGCTAATGAATAGAAACACAGCTGGTATTTGTGTGCTTTTTTGTATTCTGTACCTTGAGTTCATTAACAGTGTGTGCACGTGTGTATGTGTGTGTGTGTGCATGTGTATAATATTTACAGTTTTCTACATATAAGAATGTCATCTGCTAAGCAGGATAATTTTATTTCTTCCTTTCCAATTTGAATGCCTTTTACTATTTATATTGCCTAATTTCTCTGGCTAGAACTTCCAGTACTATGTTGAATAGAAATGGTAAAAGTGGAAATCCATGTCTTGTTACTGGTGTTAGGGGGAAAGCTTTCAGTCTTTCACAGTTAAGTGTGATGTTACTTGTGAGTTTCTCACATATTGACCAAAAGTTGTTTATTTTATTTAGTTGTGAAATCTGCCAGTTACTGGTATAGGGGCAAGATCAGCTTGGGAACCAGGCAGATTTAGGTTCAAATGAAATAATCTTCTAAGGTTTCTAGGGGCTTTTTGTCATTAGGAAGTAATGAGCATCAAACATACCCACCACCCTGAGCAACTGTAAAACGGGAAAAAATATAAGAAGCAATTATTTTCAAGAATTGGACAACAGGCAGCATGGGGCAGTAACACTTGAAATAAGAGAAATACAAAGTGATGTCCTCATTATTCTGACTTTCTGCCTGGCACAGGGAAGTAGCACCCAAAACACAGCAACAGTCTAACTGGAGTGAGAAAACAAAGATTGGAGTTTGGGGATACTTAGATAACTGGATTTTCATGAGCCCTCTGGACTCTTTGGCTAAATACTAAGTTATACACTATGCAGGCAGGGCAAAATTCTGCAAAGCCTCACGAAGAACAACTAAAGAAAGGCTGGGAACTGACAGAGATCCTGGAGGTTACTCATTATTGACAGACATTTGAATTTGATCAGCCAGAGTAAAGAGACTGTAGGAATTCAACTGAAACCCAAGAAAAGACACATCTCAGAGACAGAGCCCCTCTTAGCCCTGTAGTGAGGAATATGCTAGGCCTACACTAACAAAGCCTAAACCAAATTTCAGCTTAATCAACCTGAGCTGCTGTGGGTTCACTACTCAAGATTTTTTGCTAACAAGACTATGTTAACAACATTCAATATTCTTTGAGGCAGGTCCACATAATTCAAACTCTTGACGTAATTCAAACTCTCACAATGCCCAGCATAGAATGAAAAAATTACTAGACACTGTAAAGAAGCAGGAAAATGGAACCCATAATATATCAGTTAATAGAAACACAAAGACGTGTCTCATATATTGAGTTTAGCTGACAAAGACTTTAAGACACCTATTATAAATATAATTAAGGACTTTAAGAAAAAGATAAACATAATGAATGGATAGATGAGTGGTCTGAGCAGAGAAATGGACATTATTAAAAGAAGGTACATGGAAATTTTGGAACTGAAAACATATTATTTAAAATAAAAAATATTATATTTTAAACTTCAAATAGAAATTATCCAAACTAAAACACAGAGATAAATAAGATGAAAAAAAACAGCCTAAGTATTTGTGTGATGAAATCAGTCCAACATACAAGTAATCAGAGTCCCAGAAAGAGAGGAGATAAATAATATAGCAAAAAAATACTTAAGGAAATAATAGCCTTAAATATTCCAAATTGTAAGTAATTCAACTCATAGCTCCAGGAGATTCAAAGAACTCCAAGTAGGATAAACACAGATAAAATCATAGCAAGACACACTGCAGTCAAATTTCTGAAAACCAAAAATAAACAGGCAATTTTAAGAGCAATCAAAAAAAAAGAAGCACTAGATACAGAGGAACAAAAGTAAAAATAATCCTTAACTTCTCATGAGATTTAATGTAAACCAGAATACAATAAAACAAAATATTTAAAGTTCTGGAAGAATAACTGTTATCAAAATTCTATATATAGTTAAATAATTCTTCAAAAATAAAAATAAAAGAAAGACATTTTCAGGAAAATAAAAGCTGAGATAATTAATTACCAGCAGATCTACACTTCAGAAAACATTAAAAGAAGTTCTTCAGTTTGAAGGGAAATAACAATATATGGAAACTAGGATTCTCACAAAAGAATGAAGAGCACCGAAAACGGTAAACATGGGTAAATATGAAATCATTTTTTTCCTCATTTGTTGATTTTTTTAAAGGCAATTGATCGTGTTGAGTAGTCTGCCATGCACCATGAGCATCTATGCAAGTTCTTGCAGCATATGCCAGATTTCAAAGTTTATCTGTCTCCCGATAAGCAGCAATTTCTGTAGCTAACCACGAAGGTGACTAAATAGCAAGGTAATGACAGTGTAAATACTAGGAAACTACTCCCTTTCTAATGGTAGGAAGACTGGCCTGTTAGCTGCTTTCTGCAATGTTTACTGCTTGCTCAAAACATGCTAGGCACTAGACTCTGAGTTCCTTAGCTTCATCACAAACCCTCTGCTTATGTAGTATCTATCTGGGCCCATCAAATCACCCATGTGGAACTTAGGGGAAAGAGGAATCAATGCAAATATACTGATGCTCATGCTGCTCATTGTTCTTTTGAGTAATAAAGTCCTTTGTCTCTGACCCAGGAGTCTCATGTCTCTTGTTCAACATCCATCAAATAGCAACAGGGTACCTATTAGCTTGCAAGTGGGATCAAGTCTCTGAAACTTCACAGTTCTTAAAAACTAGTTAAGAAAAAAAATAGTGACAATGTATTGGGAGATTTACAACATATATAGAAGTTAAATACATGTAATAGAATAAGAAATTGGAGTGGTTAAGTGGAAATGTATTATTTCAAGTTTCTTATATTATTGTATTATATTCTAATTATTCTAATATATCTTATTATTAACCCATTATATTATAATTATTATATAATTATTGTATTAATTATATAATTATTACCTAATATAATGTATTATATTATTGATAATTATACAATTACTAATTGTATTGTTATTATAATAGATATCTTATATTCTATTATTAATATAATATCTTGAGAGCACTACTGTCCAATAGAAATATAATATAAACCACAAATACAAGCCACATATATCTTTAAATTTTCTAAAAGCCACATTAAAAGCATAAAAGAAATAGAGGAAATTAATTGTAGTATTATATTTAACCTAGGATGTTCAAAATATTGTAACTTCAATATGTAATCAACATAAAAAATTACTAGTGAGCTATTTTACACATTTTACATTAACCCTTCAAAAGCTAGTCTGTATGTGAAACCATCCACACATCTCAGTTCATTTCAGCCGTATTTCCCATACTAACGTAGCAAAGGGCTAGCCTACTGGACAACACACTAGAGCAACCACTAGCAACATAAAACAAGAAGGTATAGCTAAAAAACTGCTAGAGGAGATAAAAATGGAGCACCGAAGGGATACTATATTAATCCAGAAGGAGGTGGGAATGAAAAAAAGCAAAGAGTAGATAGGACACACAACACTTCTAGGCATGACAGATTAATCTGTTATCTTCTCCAGCTGGAATAGGGTACAGCCAAGGAAGCTGTGGCGGATGGAGTAATGCAAACAAAGACATTTAGTTACAACCCACTAATGGTTAAGCTTTGTGAACATGGACAAAAAACCTAATCTCTCTTATCCTGCATTTATTCCTTTACCATAGAGCTTGTTTGCCTGCTGATTTATTCACTTGGAGCAATAGAGTGTTATAGTTAAGAAAATGGATTTGGATATTAGCTCTGGATTTGAATCTTGGCTCTGTCATTTTGAGACCTTAGACAAATTACTTAATTGCCCTAAACTTCAGTTTCCTCATTTGTATAATGGGTATTATACAATACCTGCCTCAAATCCCTGTAAAACACAGTGCCTAGCATCTTGGAAGCTCTCAAAAAGGTAAGTCAGTTGTTTCTTTTTATTATTGTTCAGTTAACAAACTCTTAAGACCGTGAACTATAGTCCAGACACCATTCAAGACAGAAAGGATTCAAGGGTGTATGACAAAGACCTTTTCCTTAACAGAGAAGCCAGACATGTAATATCTGACTGCCTATTTAAATGGCTGTTATGAGGCAGAAATAAGAAAGCAGACAGAAGCACTAGGGTAAAAATATAAATGTTGCTATATAAGTGTCTGTATTATGATGTGTAATCTTTTTCCTTGGCAAAACACAGCAACCAAGCAGCCTGGAAAAATTATGGATATAGTTCTGATCCAGCCATTCTCTCCAAAAATTAGTAGGTTTTAGTCTACCAATGAGTAGGAAGTAAATTATTCTCATTTAACTTTAAAGAGTAGTTTTCTACTTGTTCACCAAGAAGCTCCAATCTTCTGAATCATATTCAACACTGTTAGAAACTACTATTTTGTTGGTATTTTCTTCACTAGCATTTTTTAAAGTATTGTATTCATTCACATATATGTCCCAACCCCTAATTCTAATTTAGACTGAGAATTATTTCCTAATGAGGGCTACCAGGTGTGTGTGTGTTTAAGTCGTGTGTGTTTATTCTTAGGTCGGGAATTATTTTTATTTTTATTTACATGTTGTAAGTACTGTATACTTTTTTAATAGTTGGCATCATCCTCAGAGTAAACTTAAGTCTCTCTCACTGTGTATATGTGTGTGTATGTGTATACATATATATATATAAACGTATATATGTGTATATATACGTGTGTGTGTATATATATATATATATATAACACTTTGATACATGTTCAATCTTTATCTTGTTTTGTTTCCAAATCTGAAACATGGATTTCATAAGCTTCATTTTGCCGGTGAGAGTCTGTGACTTGCCAAAGTCATACAGTAGTCATTAGTGAGACCAGAATGTAGACACAGGTCTGCCTGTCCGACTCCACCCACCTCATGCAACCTCCTTTATATAGTGCCCTCTGCTGGTGAGTGCTTGGGAGAGAGCAATTGTTGAGCAATACTATTTTATATTTGTTCAAAATATAAGAAATTGACGGCCAAGCATGATGTTTCACGCCTGTGACCACAACACTTTGGGAGGCAGAAGTGGGAGGGTCACTTGGGCTCAGGAGTTCAAGACTACAGTGAGCCATAATCACACCACTACACTCCAGCCTGGGCAACAGAGTGACACCTGTGTTTAAAAATAAAAAATTAAAAAACATCTAAGGAATTGGTCACACAACTTCAATTGCCTTTACCAAACATTCAGAAGCTTCTCCAGAAGACCATGTATTCCAAGTTGCAGCTAAAACTGCAGCGGTAGTCTACAATCGTGTGTTTGCCTTGAAGAGTCGCAACTAAAACAATGTACCTGAATTCACCTTTTCCCACATGACTTCCAAGTTAATCATCTACAAATATAGACAAATCACCCAAGCAAATGCAATACCTTAGGTCAAGAATTATTTTTCTTTTTATTTATGTATTATAAGCACTGTATATTTTATTAATAGCCAGTATTATCCACAGAATAAACTTAAGTCTCAAACAAATCTCACTGTAGGATTTTCTTTACCTGCACCAGATCATAACAATGTTTGTCCAAGAATAAAAAGCACTGTGCAAAAAGGAGGTAACAATAAATGCTGGTTAAAACGAATTTTCACGAAGGTTTAAATTCAGCAATCTCTTACCTTTTGTTTCTTTCCTTTAAATTTGACTTTATAATAGAAAATAGGCAACAGCCTTGCATAGAAATTTACTAAGGAAGAAACACAAATGTCCAGTAATAATAATGTAAAAAAGAAATTCAACTCTATCAGTGCTGAAAAAAAAAACCCACTGAATATAAGGAGAACCAATGCTTAACATTTATCTGACAATGTTTAACAAAAAATACTGTAAAATGAGAATGCCTAGTGGCTGATGGGATGGTTAAATTTTTCAGTGTATCTGGAAAACAACATAATAGCATGTATCAAACTCCTGAATAATCTGGTAACTCTTTCACGGAGCATTTTGCTTTCAGGTATTTACCAGATGGAAAAAATAATCATGGCTGCACAAAAATATAGCAATAAAGCAACTCTGTAGCATCATCTCCTATTAATTATTTTGTTATCAAGTGTCTACATGTAAAGTGTTTAAATAAATTGTGGTCAACCCATACAGTAGAATACTATGTAGTTATTAAAAGTCAAGTAATGGAAGAATTCTAAGTGACCAATGGAAGTACTATAATATGTTACAGCAATATACAGTTGGTACAGTATGATTGTGTGTGTGTGTGTGTGTGTGTGTGTGTGTGTGTGTGTGTACTGGAAGGATATTTCACAAGATGTAAATAAAAGTGATTTCTAGGTATTGAGATTATGGGTGATTATTTTTCCTGTCTCTCCAGTTTCTCTGCCCCAGAGGGTTGGCCTGTATATCCCCCAAATCCTTCAATTAGAATATACTACTTTAAGAATGAGAAGCAAAAAAACAGGAAAAAGGAACTGTGATCTACTTTCAGGGGAAGATGACACCCACACTCTGTTAACTTCCTGAGGGCCAGACCGCCTGGGAGGGAAGCCCCTCGCCCCAGCTCACTTTGCCCTGCCTGCCAAATCCAGAGGTCCAGTGGCCCAGCTAGAAAGACAAGTTTGTGGGGCTGTCCTCATCCTCTATATTTTGTCCATTTAGCCAAAAATATCTTGCCGAATACCTATTATGTGCTAGCCATGGGGCACACAATAGTGAGGGGGAAAGAGAGAAAGGAAGAGAAGGAAGGAAGGATGGGAAGAAGGTGGGGAGGAAGAAAACTTCCCTGGCATATTATGCAGGAGTCTAACCTTCATCACATGACTGACTCTGAGCCATGCTAGGCAGAGGCAGGGTCACAGGGCTATAGGAGCTGAGTTTAGTGGGAGCTGCCCAGCCCTGACACAGCATCTTTCTTCAGGAAGCAAGCACTGAGTTGAACTCTCAAGGAAGTGCAGGCAATATGGTAAAGGGGTAAGGAAGGGCATTCCAGGATATGCACTAGAGATGCCAGGGCAGGGGAGAGCAGGCAGCAAGGCTGGAGCACCCAGGATGGGAAGAGACCAAAGCATGTGAGGCCTCAAAGGCACATGCAGGGGGGCACCGAGAGGCTTTGGCAGGGCATCCCTTAGCAGATGCACCTTCAGACAGGATAGCTCTGGGTGTAGACTGGATAATGGATTTGGGAGGGGGCCATGGTGGATCCCAGGAGACCATGAGGAGTCCCATCTAGAGTGGTAACACACACGTGGAATGAAGTGATGTATTAGTCTGTTTTCATACTGCAATAAAGATATACCTCAGACTGGATAATTTATACAGGAAAAAGGTTTAATGGATTTACAGTTACACATGGCTGGGGAAGCCTCACAATCATGGCAGAAGGCAAGGAGGAGCAAGTCATGTCTTACATGGATGGCAGCAGGCAAAGAGAGAGCTCGTGCATGGAAACTCCCCTTATAAAACCATATCTACTGAAACTTATTCACTATCACGAGAACAACATGGGAAAGACCTGCCCCCATGATTCAATTACCTCCCACAACACGTGAAAATTTAAGATCAGATTTGGGTGGGGACACAGTCAAACCGTATCAAGTGGAAATACTATTTTTCAGTGACTTTGATGGGGAGTTTCTAATCTTACACTTCCAAACGGTAACAAAGATTGAGTGCAGTGACTCACACCTGTAGTCCCAGCTACTTGGGAGGTTGAGCCGTGGCAGGGGGAGGATTGCTTAAAGCCAGGAGTTTGAGACCAACCTGGGCAAGACAACAAGACCTTGTCTCTAGAAAATAAAACATTAGCCAGGTATGGTGGTGCATGCCTTTAGTGCCATACTCGGGAGGCTGAGGCGGGAGGATCAGTTGAGCCCAGGAGTTCAAGGCTGCAATGAGCTATGATCACACCACTGCACTTTAGCCTGGGCAACAGAGCAAGACTCCATCTCTTAAACAAGCAAACAAACAACAACAACAAAAACAGTAACAAAAGAAAAGATCAGCGTTTTGGGCAAGAAGTGACAGCTCAGGACTAGGGACTTTATAACACAAATTCCAGGTGAGCAGAAGGCCACAGCCAATGAAGCACCATTTTGTCTGAAAAGTACAAAGTGCTTCCCCTTCCACCCTCTGAATGCCTGCTTTGTTCATCAATAACCTTACAATTGGAGCCCACATATCCAAACTTCAAAGTAAAAGCGAGAGCTCAATTTGTGTCTATGAAGCAGCGTGCCATGAAATCATCTGACCCTTTGTTTTCATCTGTGTGCAGTGGAGACAGGAAAGGCACCACTCATCAGACTCCTCCAGGAGCCATCTACCAAGCCTCTCTCTTCTGAACTGAGTCCTGTTTTCCATGGCTATTTTACATTTCTAACGAGAAGCTATTATGTGTCAAATAGGTTCATCCATGTAGTCCCTCACTATGGAGGACCTGGCCCCAGCCAAGTCTGCACACTAGATTACAAAGAAGCTTTCAGCTTTAAGGCACCTCCAGATATCTAGTTTCCTCTAAAAATAAAAATAGTAATAAAGCAGTTACCATTTATTGATTATGATTGACTTTTTTGTAGGTAAATTAACCTACATTAAGGGAATGTAACTTACGTGACCTACCGATACCACAGAGTAGAGACAAGATTCAGCCCAGGCCTACAAGACCACAAAGGCCATTCCCTTTGAGCCCCCTCCCCTCAGCCTTTCCCCTCTCCCTCCATTTGAGAGAGACAGAAGCTTGGGTCAGACCTGCTTCTTGAAGCTACATAGTCCAAGTCCCATCAGTTTCCAAGCACTTGGGGATCACTTGTGGGATATCACTACAGTGGAAGATAAGCAAACCACTGGGCATAGTAGTAGGAAAGAGGCCATTTTCTCAGAGGCCAAGAACTTAAGAAGGGAGTTTCACTGCCTGACCTCCAGTGGCCCTACTGTGTGTATGATCTTGGATGCATCACTCATTATGCCTCAATTTCCTCATCAGGAGAATGAGAATCATCATACGACAGGCCCAGAATCCCTTCCCTGAAATCCTTTGGTACAGATGTGTTTTATAATTCAGAATTTCTTGATTTTAGAAAGGTAATAAGAGTTTACATTTTATAACACCCCTAACAGAGTCTGGTACAGTACTCATTAACCACAAATCAATCATATTAATAGTACATAGCAAAACATAGTGAAATACACCCAGGTGAGATAAATTAAAACTACAAACAGTATTATCAGTTTAGATGAAATTTTTCCACCAAAAGAACTATCTTTAAAAAACCATTTCCTCCTCTGCAGACTTGGAAGACTTTGGAATTTATTTCAGAGTTGCAGAGCCAGGGGTTGGGCAGCGAGGTGGGGCAAAGAGTGGATGACAGAGCTTTGTTTACCTTGTAAGGCTGCTGTGAGGATGAAATGGATCAAAGAATACATGGAAAGCACTTAGAAGAATGCTTGAGACATAACAGAAGTGCATTTCGGACATTTTCATTCATTCCAAAAGAGAAAAAACACAGGCTACTTCAAAGGCCATTATTTGTATGCCAAAATTACTGCTGGGATGTTTACTACTACAGGGAATTAGAAAACATCTTCAGAAGAATTCTGAAATAGAAAGACCTCATCAGACCTCTTCAGAAGAATTCTGGGTGACTCTGCCGGCTGCTGCCAGGAGAGAGAACTCAACAACATCCCCATGAGTCTGATCCAGAGAATAAGTAAATTATTTTATTCCAGATACCACCTGCTAGTCCAGCAAAAGGGGCTCTCCAATACTTTGAATTAAATGTGGCAAGTGCAAATCCCATAATGGCAGCCGGAAGTTCTGGAATTAGCCAGAACTGGAGGGACTCACTGAAGCCAGAGCCTGGTATCCTATCTACAACGGCGAATGAGGACCCCTTCTTCATAGCACGTAAAAGAACTCTTTGCATTCTTCATCCCATTTCTGGTTCCCTCCCCAATGTTTTTCCTTTGGCTTACTGAAATCACTTCAATCTTATCAAGATGAGATCTTGAGAGCGTTCTCAATTTGAGGAGCAGAGTCGTAGCTACAAGTTGCTAATTTGTCCCATGCTGCAGAGGATTTTTATACAACGGTCGTCAGTCCTTTCATGCTAGAGCTCCCCTCTCCGCAGCCCAGAGCAATTTCTTTGACTTTAATCAGATGCTGCAACGTGTTGCTCTTTTCATCACTGGAAAATTGATCAGACGGATCTGTAAGTGCTCACCTCTTTCCTGGCCCAGCATACGTGTTCCTCACACCAACAAAAACCATTTCTGTTTGTAGTTTGCCATAGTATACGTAGACTTATTTGAAAAGCAAGTACTTTGCATAGTATGTCCTCAGAATAACAAAATATTAATAATAATAACAAATGGGGTAAAAAAGAAATGAGGAAAGGGTAGTGTCCAAGATAGGCCTACTACAGTTTGTCCATTGGAACAAACAGTTATTGGTAACCCTAATGAGCTACCAGTCTGGAGCAAATTAAAGAAAAAAAGTTTATTGTGTATACACAATAAACAGCCAGCTGAAAATATTTCAGAACACTTACTCCAATTTTCCTTGTGAAATCCAAGAAGCTTTTCAAAAAGCAAAGTCTCTTCTCTTTTATTAAACAACTGTACTAAAAATATTGTCTGTCTTTTCCCACTAGAAGGTAATCTCCATGAGAACAAGAACTTTGTTTTGCTGTATTCCTGGTGCTGGGAAATGTAAGCATTTCAGAGATGCTTAATAAATATTTGTTGGATAAATGAGTGGGAGAGCCTGAAGCAAGCAGACAGACAGATGAATTTTCCCTAGTTGTGTAGAAAGCAGCCAGTTGGTTTCTATACATTTCTATCAAATACATACACAGAGTATGTGACATCAAGAGCCCAAGTGACTTTGGGGGCATCTCACACTTTCTGTGCAGTGAGTCTTCCAGAAGTCTGAGAGATCGTGAGAAAGACTCTACTGAAAAGCTTAGTAGGCTGGCATCAATTCCACAAAATATTTGTATAACCCATATAATATAGGGTTTGAAACTAACTAAAAAGTAAAACCTTAGCAGTCAGTCAAGGGGGCTGTGAAATAGTGTTACACAGGAAGTAGCATGGTTTCCTAACTTCTACACAGGAGGGGAGCAGTTTTCAGGTTGCACTCAATCTAGAACAGCAGTCCCTGAACTTTCTGGCACCAGAGACCAGTTTTGTGGAAGACAAATTTTTCATGGATAGGAGGGTGGGTAGTGGGTAGTTTCAGGATGATTCAAGTGCATTACATTTATTGTGCACTTTATTTCTATTATTACATTATAATATATAATGAAATAATTACACAACTCACCATAATACAGAATGAATGGGAGGCCTGAGCTTGTTTTCCTGCAACTAGATGGTCCCATCTGGGGGTGATGGGGGACAGTGACAGATCATCAGGCATTAGATTCTCATAAGGAGTGTGCAACCTAGATCTCTCGCATGCACAGTTCACAATAGGGTTTGCTTTCTTATGAGAATCTAATGCCGCTGCTGATCTGACAGGAGGCAGAGCTCAGGCAGTAATGTGAGCAATGGGGAGCAGCTATAAATAGAGACGAAGCTTCACTCACCTCCTGCTGTGCTGCCCGGTTTGTAAGAGGTCATGGACCAGTACTGGTCTGTGGCCCAGGGGTTAGGGACCCCTGATCTAGAAGACAAAGGCAGGATGTGATCAAACCTGTCTCTTCCCACTGCAGTGTGGCAGAAACTCAGAGACAGGCCACAGAGAAAAAACCAAAGTGGCAGTGCTATGCAAAGGGAAATTTTTGCCTAATATAATAAAGATCTGAGGGAAATTAAAGGGGAGCAGCCACAGTCAGATACAAATGATGAGGAAGGTATATTTGCCACTGGAGACAGTGCTACATCATCATTGTGTAGCGTCAAAGAATAGTTAGGACTGTCTGCCATCTACTGGCACATGTAATGTAGGTTACATTGGCCCAAACCCCCTTCCCTGACCTTTTGTGGGTCACAGAGTGGAGAGGGCTGTCACATTGCACACTGCACAGGAAGCAATGCACAATCTGTTCCTAAGGGACCTTTGCTTGTCCCACCTGCTGGCAGGCTGCTTCCCTCCACTCCACACCAGCCATTCACGTGCTTACCTCTCCTCTCCCTTCTTCTCCTCCTCTCCTCTCCTCTCTTCCCTCCAGGCCTTTCTTTTTTCTCCCCTCACTCCCTGGAGTATTGTATTCTCTCTTGTGGCACAGCTTCACCCTTACTTGCCTACATACATAGCTGGACTCCTGCCCCCAGAGTCTCACATGTGATTCTTTAAGTCTCTCCTCAAACAAACACTTTCTCCTTAAGAACGGCTTTAGGGATGGTCATCTTGAGAAGACTATTTTTACTCTGCAAGAAAAGAAAGCCACCATCCCCAAGAAGACCTCTATAAAAGGAAAGCAAGGGTGGGTGCACTGGCTCATGTCTGTAATCCCAGCACTTTGGGAGGCTGAGGCGGGTGAATCATCTGAGGTCAGAAGTTCAAGACTAGCCAGGCCAACATGGCAAAACCCTGTCTCAACTAAAAGTACAAAAATTACCTGGACATGGTGGTACACGTCTATAATCCCAGCTACTTGGGAGGCTGAGGCAGGAGAATCACTTGAACCCGGGAGGCGGAGGTTGCAGTGAGCTGAAATCATGCCACTGCACTCCAGCCTGGGTGACAGAGTGAGACTTCGTCTCAATAAAATAAAATAAAATTATATATATATACACACACATATATATATATGAAAGAGAGCAGTGTGAGACATGGAAGAAAAGGAGGACCGTCCAAAAAGTAGAAGAGAAATCTGAATGAGACCAGAGCCCAGCTTCTTCAGCTACAGCTTGCTAAGAGATTAGAAGTCAGCATCAAAGCCGGACAGTATGTGTGTGTTTGGTTACCATTACATAGACATAACCATATTTTAAATAACTATCATAAACCGATTCTAATTTTATTCTATAATTAGGGAACAGGACATTCTCAAAGAACACTTTGGCTGTCTTTATAAAGGTTCTAGTTAAAGAACTCTTCAAAACATCATTATGGGTTGATTTCTGAACTAGATGGGCCATAACTAATGATTTCAATCAAATCCCATTTTCAGTAGGCAGAACTAGTAAGTAGAATTCCTTAGAGAATGTGGCTTACTCTTAATCCTATATGGGTATGTTATATATGTGTTATATAAAATGCCATCTGTCATAAAACAAAACATTGAGATTTTTTAAATCTCTTTTGTACATTCTGCAAACGATCAAATTCTGTAAGCTAAACCAGAGGTCCTCAGAATGTAGCCCCAGATCAACAACACCGGCACCATCCAGGAACATGTTAGAAACACAGGTTCTCAGGCCTCACCAGACACAAAGGAGCAGAAACTCTGGGGTGGGGTCCAGCAATCTGCATGTTAACAAGCCCCCCAGCTGATGCTGATGCCCTGAAGACCACTCTAGCCTGAAGACCACTGTCCTAGGGTTACCATGATCACAAGGTTCCTGATTGGTCCATATGGAATATTTCTAAATGCTAGTGAGATCCCTGAATTACGATTCCCTTCATTTCCAGGTCTTTTGATTCTCAAAAATCTGTAGCCCTGTCTTCAGATGACACTGTTTCTGCAATAAAGCCAATGTTTCTGTCCCCGCCCAAACTCATATATTGAAATCCTAAGACTCAAGGTGATGGTATTAGGAGGTAGGGCCTTTGGGAGGTGATGAGGTCATTAAGAATGGAGCTCTCAGAAATGGGATTAGTGCCTTTATAAAAGAGGCCTAACAGAAACCCCTCGCCCCTTCCACCATGTGAGGGCACAGCCAGAAGGCACCATCTGTGAACCAGAGGCCCCTCGCCAGACACCGAATCTTCTAGCACCTTAATCTCCGACTTTGGACCTCCACCCTCCAGAACGGTGAGAAATAAATGCTTGTCATTTAAGCCACCCAGTCTAAGGTATTTCTGTTATGGCAGCCAGAACAGACTAAGACCATTTCCCTGCCACAGCTGCCCACAGCTCTCTGCCAGGTTTTCTGCTCCCTGCCCTGCACTCCTGGACTCCTCCTCCAGTGTCAATCATGACGCACTTTGCAGGGAAGGAAGGTCTCACCCTCAATTGCTCTCCTCACTCACATGTTCAGAGCTCTCTTTACAACTTGCTGGAGCACTCACATATCCCAAGGGAAAGCTTCTGTGTTCCATCCTGGACCTTCTAGGGGCTACCACCCTTCCACCAGGGCCCCCGCTCTCACCATGAGCTTCAGACTCATCACCTGAGATCTTGCTCACAGCGCAGCCGCCTTCCACTCACACAGGCCAGAGGGGCTACCTTGTCTCTTCTTAGAGCAACTTCCCACCACTCCCTTGGGGCTCAACCTTTGCTTTGTGTTCTGTAAAAGCCAGCAGTTCTCAAACTTCAGACTGCATCAGGCACACCTGGAGTGCTTGTGAAAATCCAGAATGGTGAGTCCCACCCTCAGAGTTTCTGATTTAATAGGTATTGTGAGTAGCCCAGAATTTGCATCTCTAACAAGCCCCCAGTGGAAGCTGAGGCTGTCATCTTCCCAGGCCGTGCTTTGAGAACTGCTGTTGAAAGCCATCATCACTGAACTTATTTGCAGAGGTACCTAAAAATAATCAATCCAGAACTGTTCCTTCTCCAAATGACTACTATCTGATGTCTATCAAGAAATCCAAATTATTTACCAATCAATTTATTGGTAATTAAGTTCCACCTATTTCAAAAAAAGTTTTGAGCTAACTCTAATTTTTGATTAGCCATCAGCAGAAATAGTAAATTTACCTAGTGCATTCAGAAAAATGCTGTTCCTCCAGGGAAAATAGTGTTTTCTGTTGCTCCTGATATCTGCTGACCTTGGCATTGACTCTGGTCCTCTTACACTAAGGTGGAGCTGGGGCAGGGTTGGGGAATCAAGACTGAGAAACCTTTCTGTCCTGCAGCAGAATAGAGATACATGGAGGAAGGAGGACAGAATTTTGGCTTTGAAGAAAAAGTGAGATGTGATGTCAATGATCCCACTAACACCAAAACCATCAAACCAGCGTCCTTAAGGGTGGCCCCACCTCCTCACCCTTCCTGCTTTTTCTACCAAGCCAAACCCAGAAATAGAACATGGCTCACTTCTCAGGGCTATTGCCTCTGCCTCATCTCCAGAGACCACATCTGCAGCTCCCAAAACAAGGTCTGTTCTGCAGCTGGACAATTCACTGCTAAAATCCCAAACCTAAGAGCAGAGCCAAAGCCAGAGCAGAGGAAAGTGACAGTAGGGCCACAAAGCCTCACTCCAGATTCCAAATGTCATTCTGTAGCCCTCGTGCTATCAACTGCTGCCTGCTAGCTGCAGCCAGGTCCCTGGTCCGTACACAGCCTGCATCAAGAGCCTGCAGAGACACGGGGGCTGGAGATGGGAAACAGATGGTGGCCTGTGCTTTGTCTTTCCCAAGTTTACAACCTCACCTGGGGGTGGAGGCTGTTCTGAGGGGCCCCGGGAGGTAAGTTCACGCATCACTACTGACCCTCTCCCTGTGAAAGCAGAAAGTCAACACGCATCCTACCCAGACCAGACCAGCCGCGCCTGTAGATTCAAGGTCCCGGGGGAACAGTATTCAAATGCCTCTGCTCACAGCCTTTTACTTCTGCTGTGGTTCCCAGCGAGCCTAAAATCTGAGAAGTGAAACTGAACATCCCACTGCCTTGCTGAGGGGAGAGGAAGAAACTTTACGGGCTTTTTATTGGCCAGTTATTTTTCTGTGTGTCCCATACAGGCCTTCACCATGAAGGGTTTCACAGCCACTCTCTTCCTCTGGACTCTGATTTTTCCCAGCTACAGTGGAGGCGGCAGTGGGAAAGCTTGGCCCACACACATGGTCTGCAGTGACAGCGGCTTGGAAGTGCTCTACCAGAGTTGCGGTAAGCCCTTGCAGTACACCCGTGTGTGTTTATGGGGAAAGTAAGGCCCACAGATGTGAGCTGCTAGTGCTCAGTTGGAGTTGGGGTGGGTGAGGGGTGAGGGGAGAGGGGACCAGCAGCTGAACACTTTCTCCACCTGCAGCAGGTCTGGGAGGGCCTTTGGGAGAAGCTGTAGGGCCGGGAGCGGAAGAGAGAATGGCAGTGCGATGAAAAGTACAAGAAAGAAACTGAATCTAAATCTAGCCATTTATTAACACCACAGAACCCAAAAAAGAACAAAATGATCAGTGAGTCTACCAAATCATCAAACCTCACCAGTTCAAAATTAGGAAAAGAAGCTTCCAGTAGGCCCTTCCCCAACGCTGCACAACTGGGCTACCTTTCCATCTGATGTACTTTGCAAGTGAAGTGAAAAGATCACTTCTGCCCAAAGAGAAGATTCCTGTCCCTCTCTGGACACTTTCAGAGCTTTCACTGCAGCAGCAGCTCTCATGAATTCAGCAAGCACTTCGCATGCAGCTATCAATGCCAGGGTTTCTCAGTGCTACAGATAATAAAAGTGCTTACGCTAGGCCTGTCACTCCAGCGGGCCACCCCAATATGCCAACAGATAAATTGCAATTCAGTGAAGAGAATGCAGTGAACTGTGGTAAGAAGTGTCAGAACCAACCAATCGGGCTGTGTCTTAGTCAGCTAGGACTGCCATAACAAAGTACCACAGGCTGAGGACTTAAATAACAGAGATTTATTTCCTCACAGCTCTGGAAGCTAGGCTGGTTTTTCCTCTCTCCTTTGCTTCTAGGTGGCATCCTTTCCCTGTCTCCTCATGTGCTCTTCCCTCTGTGTACATCTGTGTCCTCATCTCTTCTTGTAAGGACACAATCATATCAGATTAGGGCCCACCTTCATGGCCTCACTTTAGCTTAATCAGCTCTTTAAAGACCCTATCTCCAGCAGGGCATGGTGGCTCACACCTGTAATCCCAGCACTTTGGGAGGCTAAGGAGGGTGAACCACTTGAGGTCAGGCATTCGAGACCAGCCTGACCAACATGGTGAAACCCTGTTTCTACTAAAAATGTAAAATTAGCTGGGCGTGGTGGCACGTGCCTGTAATCCCAGCTACTTGGGAGGCTGAGGCAGAAGAATCGCCTGAACCCAGGAGGTGGAGGTTGCAGTGAGCCAAGATCGTGCCATTGTACTCCAGCCTGGGCAAGAGGAGCAAAACTGTCTCAAAAAAAAATAAAAATAAAAATAAAAAAGACCCTATCTCCACATACAGTCACATTCTAAGGTACCGTACTCCCCCCAGTCTGCTAGGAATACGTTCCAAGACTCCCAGTGGATGCCTGAAATCGTAGATCGTTTTGAACCCTACATATACTATGGTTTTGGGACCCAATAAATGAGACAGCTACTAAGTGACGGACAGGCAGGTAGTAGAGACAACATGGATATTCTAGACAATTCATGTTCCTGGCGGGATGGAGCTGGACAGCGTGAGATTTCATCATGCTACTCAGGGATGCTCAATGTCAAACTTATGATTTCTGGAATTTTCTATTTAAAATTTTTGGACTGCAACTGGCTGAGAGTAACCGAAACCTTGGAATGTGAAATCTTGGATAAGGGGGCTGTACTGTGCTGTACTGGGGGTTGGGACTTCAACACATAAATTTGAGGGGATGCAATTCATCCCATACAGGGCTCCCAAGTGGGGAGCAACTCAGGAGCCCAGCCTCAGGATCACATCTGCTGTTAGAGGGACTGGCTTGTGCAAACGCATGGCATTGTGGTATCTGCCACTTTGGAGGGAGATGGGGGCAAAATGCCGTTTGAACTGCAGGAGATGGGAAAGAGAAGTTGATTAAGCATCTGAATTGGCCTCACTCTAAGCTGGGGAGTGATGAGGATGCAGTGCTTGAGCAAGTACCTGATCCTACAACTGCCACCCAAAGAGCTGCCCAGAGAGGTCCAGATGGTCACTCTAGTCACCAGGGCAATTTGTCCAATTTGACCTTACTCTTTTAAAAATAAGGGACATTGAAATGCACACACACAAAAATTAAAAATAAGTAAAAGAGAATGAACGACTGGATGCTGGAAGTGCTGATCTTGTCACTCTAGGTTTTCCCATGGCCTCAGGACCACTAGTAACCCATTCATTTTTGGTGCAGGATGAGAAGCAAGATGTGAGATAAATGGACTGGTCAGGGTTGGTTTTTCCAATTCATCCTTGCAAAAAAGGTTGCCACAGCTGATCTGTCTCCCAGACTCACCCTCTGCCTGCAGCCAGGCCGGTGCATCCTTTCAAGTCACTTGCAAGAGGACTGGGCATGCCAGGGAAAGAATAAGGACATATCACCTGCCCACTGGAGGATGGCTCTTTCCTCTGTAGGTGAAGTTGCCCCATGGAGTCAGTGAACGTCTTAGCCAAGCCACTCAGAGTAAGTGATGGAAGAGATGCAGTTTTCATCCAAGGGAGTGGGAAGATCAGACAATTAAGCAACAGGGTAAATGCTTTGTGTGAAAGGCTGTAGTGAAGGCAGGCATTGCGCACCAGAGACATAGTAGTTAGAAGATGGTGAGGTTGGCATCTGGATCTGTTGGGAAAGGAGTCACCAAGCCTAAGTTGAGGCTTAAAGACTGATGAAAATAGTAATGATAACACCTCATGTTGGTGGAGGCCACCAGGCTAAGTACTTTACACGCATCAGTCTTATGTTGCAGATGTGTAAACTGAGGGATAAAGATGTTATTAATAGTTAACTTTTCCAAGGCCACACAGCTAATAGTGGCAGAATTATATCCCCAGGGTCACAGAGAAGGTAAGGCATTGAGGTACTATTGATGGAATTAAAGCAAATTGATCCCCAGCCTGCCTGACTCCAGAACCCATGCTCTAAAACTCCCTGTGGTCTAGAGTTTCATCAGCAGGCAAAGTGGACTAAAGGAGGGATGAGAGGAGAAGTTTGGCAGAGAGAATGACATGCGTGAAGGCAGGGAAATGGGACCAGGCACAGGGTTCAGGGAACGGCAGGAAGGCTGAAAACACAAAGGGCTGAAAGAGGAAGTGGGAGATATGAGCAGGACCCCAGACAACGGGGGGCTGCCTCCCTTTGGCCAGGAGGAGGTTGCATTTTGGAAAGATCCTTGGGCAGTAAGCAGGAGTGTAGATTTTGAATTGGAAGCCATTTGAGGCTAAAAATAGGGTTTTCTCCACGTGGAGCAATAATTCAGGAAAGAAACCACTAAGGCCTGAGTTGACATCATTTCCGCAGTCTTGATAACCTTGAGGAGAAGGGAAACTTCACAAGCAGTTACTGGGCTCTGATTACTGACTAGGAAGTAAGCATAGTTTTCTGAAAAAGTGGAAGTCCTGGCCTGGCCACCTCTCAGTGACACAGGAAAAAAGACAGCCACTGTCTTTACTAAAGCAAAAGGAGGAGCAAACACAGTCAGGGCCTTGCGTTTGCTAAATCACAACTCCCAGGGTTACAAAAGCCCAGGGACTCCACCCCATGCACACACCACAAACACCCACCAATATATTTATTTATATGCTGCCTCCAGCATATACACGAAGATGTGAGGAGATGACAGAAATACTTATGATTGGAAGGGGAAATAGGCAGCAGTGGAAGAAGCAGGGTGCAGGGAAGCATAAGGGAAAGTGCTATGGACTGAATGTTTGTGTCCCCTGAAGATTCATGTTAAACCCTCATTCCAGTGTGACAGTATTAGGAGGTGGGGCCTTTAGGAGGTGATTAGGTCATGAGGATGGAGACTTCATAAATGGGATTAATACCCTTAAAAGAAGAGGCCAGAGATCTCCCTTTTCACCACATGAGGACACAATGAGAAGGTGGCTGTCTGTAAAGCAGGAAGGGAGCCCTCACCAAGAACCTGCCCCTGCTGGCTCCCTGATTTCAGATTTCCACCCTCCAGGACTCTGAGAAATCAATGCTGGCTGTTTAAGCCCCCCAGTCTGTATAATTTGTTAAACCTGCCTGAGCTGGCTAAGGGGAAATCAGAAAGGCAGGAGAGGTTAGGACGCATGTGACAGGGTAGCGTGAGAGGTAAGAGCTTAGAATCTGGAGTCAGCAAAGCTCATTCAAATCTCGGGGCAACACTCTAGATCTCATGTTGTTGTTTGTAAGGGGGGTGTATTAGTTTCCTGTTGCTGCTGTAACAAATTTCTACTTGGTGGCTGAACACAACACATGTATTCACTCATAGTTCTGTGGTCAGAGCCCAAAATCAATTTCACTGGGTGGGCAGGGCCTGGGCCTTGCTCCCTTAGAAGCTCTGGGGGAGAATCCCTTTTTTTTCTTTTCCAGCTTGTATAGCTGCATTCCTTGGCCTGAGGCTTCTTCCTCCATCTTCAAAGCTGACAGTGTAGCATCTCGCTTCCTTCCATCATCACATGGCCTTCCGGTTCTGTTTCAAAGCTCCCTCTGCCTCCTTCCTGTAAGGACCCTTGTGATTAGGATCATCTCCCCAACTCAAGATCCTTAATCACATCTGCAAAGTCTCTTTTGCCATGTAAGATAAGATTCACACGTTCCAGGGGTTAAGAGGTAGACATCTTTGGGGACCATTATTTAGCCTAATATCATAGGGAGAATATATTACCTACCCAAAGGGCTGTGTAAAGATTATGTGAGAAGGACCACATGAAAGGTGCTTATTAGCACATACTGTGCACTCAATACATCTTTGCTGCTGATGACTTTCTACGGTATTTTACAACTGATTGAAGTATAATAGACTCTGAGCTTCCTTGAAGCCAAATCAAACAAGGAAATGACATTGTTTCTGAAATAAAATTAGTTTTTAAGATGCTCAGCTTTTCCTGATACAGGGATGAGTGATGAGGGGAATTTCTCCCCAGAGTAGATGGCATCCTGGACGGCGTCTCTACTGAGATGCCATGGTGACTCAAACCCACCGTTTCTCATGATGCCCCTTGGTGCAGGTCAAGAACCCAGAATCAAGATACATTCTGCAAAGGGCCAAGGCAGAATCCTCCACGAATACAGCAATCACAGGTCAGGCTTCTTTGAGGAAGAAGGTTAGATTGTGTACAGGAATGGATACGCTGCACGTCCTGTGGGCAATCCTCCATAAATATTATCATTGCCATTGTTTTTGTTACTGGATGTTCATAAGGGTCAGATAGCAGAGCTCTGGATTGTATTTTTTGGCAAGAGCCCAGTGTTGTAATTTCACATGCTCTGATGTCAACCAGGCAGAGGAGGACCTGTGACACATGCTCAAATGACTTATGTCCCCCTTTGGTTTCCCTGATACTCACAGTCTACCTGGACAGAGGAGTGGCTCCTAGAAGTTATGTAAGGCAGACACTTGCGAACTAGAGCCCACAGGCCAAACCCCACTCGGTGCCTGTTTGTGTATGGCCTGTGAGCTAGGGATGATCTTTACATTTTTAATGTTAAAGAATTCAAAAGAAGAATATTCATGACACATGGAAATTATCTGAAATTCAAATTTCTGTGTCCATAAATAAAGTTTTATTTGACACAGCTGCACCCATTCTTTTAGATGTTGTTTATGCTACTCTTGTGTTACAATGGCAAGGTAGTGTGACAGTGACCACATGGCAAGGCTCCACAGAGCCTTACATATTAATCATCTGGAACTTTATAGAAAAGGCTTGCCAATCCCTGGCCAAGAGTAGGAAGGAATCTCTTAAGCTCTTCACCGGATCAGAATCTCAAGTTCCAGGCCTTCCAGATGATTCTAGCCACAGAGAGGCTGCATGGGCAAGTGAACTGATGGCAAAACCCATCATGATTGCAAGGAATTTGTAAGATCCCTTTCATAGAATCATCACTGTCATAATAACCTCTCCCTTCTGCATGACATTTTAAAATTTATGAAGTCCTTCCATTGACAAAGCCTCATTTAATCCTTACAAACAGAGGTATATAGGATGTTTATCTCCATTTTCTGGATATAGAAACTGAAGCGTACACACATTAAGCATTTTAATAAAGTAATATACCTGAGCCATGATACAAATCTATGTGTCCTTACTGCATGCTCAGTGACATAGAGCTATGTCATAGAACTCTAGTAGGGAGTAAGCCATGCCATCAGATCCCAGAAATACAGGGTGAGACCAGGCAGAAGGCACAGCACAAAAGATAAGTCTTCAAGTAAAAAAGTGAAAACCCCAAGCAGTCTGTGGACCATCAAAAGGAGGAGGATGGGGAGGAAGAGGAGATCAGGAAGAGAGGGAGGAGGTAACGGAGAGGGAAAGAGAGAAGGACGAGAGAAAGATGGGGAAGGAGGAAGAAGAAGAGGAAAAGGAAGATGGGGAGAAAGAAGAGGAAAGGAAAAAGGAGTAGGAGGAGGGAAGAGAACAAGAAGGAGGGAAGGGGAGGAGGAGGATGAGGAAGAGGTGAGGAAGAAGAGAGAAGGAGGAGGAGGTGGAAGAGGAGGAACAGGAGAGAAAGGAGAAGGAGGAGGGGAGAAGAAAGAAGAGAGGGAAGAAGAGAAGGAGGAAAAGAAGATGAACGGGGAGAAAGAAGAGAAGGGGGAGGAAAGGGAAGTGGAAAAAGAAGAGAGGGAGAGGAAAGAAGGGGAGAGAGTCATCTCCTGATGAAAGAATGGTTTTCCTCCCGCCCCACCCCACCCCAGCCCCATCCTCTCTACGCACATCCAGAACTGGGCCAATTTGGCTCTTCCCAAGTATCCCTCAGGAACATACGGCTGCCTCAGAAGAGAAGGAGCCCTATCACATCTCTGTTTTTCAGCCATGTGCACCAAGTTCTTGTTTGTTGCAAAGTGATGTCTAGAAATGACATCTTCCCAATGAAAAGAAGTACATGTAGGGCCATTCTCTTATCATTAAGAACAGCATATTTTATAGTCAGAGCCCTCCTGCACAGGAGGTATGCTAATTTCCTGAGGAAGCCCTACTTCCCATCCCCAACCGTTCCACCCTGAGGTAGTTGGTGAGTGGGGAGGGGAGGAAGCCCTATTCAGCAGTGTGTGGAGGGCTGTGGGTGGTCCCTGTGGGACCTGGCAGCCCCCTGGAAGCATCCAGGGTCAGTTTACCATGGCGTCTGGTCACCAGGCTTCACACTTGCAATCAGCACCTGCTCTCCTCCCCTTAAAGACAGTCGGCCTTTAAGTCCACTTCTGCCTAAATAGGCTTCCCATGCTGCTGCTGTTTGCTACAAGGCAGGTGCTTTAGCTGACCCCCAAAAAGCCTCTTAATTACAAAGCCTGAATCAAGTCACATATGCCTGAATCATCCACGAAAGTGGCCAAATGGGACAATTAATCAGACTTCAAGAATGTAAAACATCTCCATACAGAAGAGAGGGTAAGCTGCAAACAACCTCGCCATGTAGCAGAACCAACAGGATATATTGAAAAAATGTTCATAGAAAACATTTTAAAAGCTGCCCCAGGAGAAAATGGATGGGGAACATGCTACTTTCCTCAGAAAGTAATAATTCTGAAGGAAATGGAGCATAAAACAAACATGCATGAAACAACATCAAAAAAAGAAAAACGTCACAGGTCATCTAGTCACTTAGCAATACTTTCAAATATTGCACACAGACAGCAATTTCTCCCTTCATTTATTTTCCCAGATTAACGAGGATATAAAACTATAATTTAGGAAAAGTAGACAAATAGCTAGAGAGACAAAGATGCAATTTCAGAGGGATGACTCTGGGCGCACAGGATTGAACAGCTAGGTGCCTTGAGCAGGGCAAGGCCTTTTGGCCCAAATTTAAAGACAGGAAGTTGATAAAGAAACACAAGAATATCCACACTGCGGTGCAGATTGTTTTAATGCTAGATGAAAGTGAACGCTGCCAGAAGGGAAGCAAACCATGTAGGTGTGTTCCCGTGACCACGCCACCAAGATCCTCTGGGTTTCCATTGGTAGGAACATTTTACAGCACAACCTCCAAGCCGCAGTTAATTCTCCAAAGTACTTTTTAAATGAGATGCTAAGTAACTTAGTGAATAGGAACCTAGAGAGGGAAAAAAGCCAAGAGTCTGTAGTTCTAAAAAGGCCTCTTCTGCAGGCAGGAAATGCTTTCCCAAACGCGGTTCACAGCTATTTCCATCCTTAGGCAAAATCTTAATGGGCAGCTCTGCTCATGTTTTGGGAGGAGAATCTTTGGAGAGGTAGAAATGGGAAGGGCTGTCCTCCAGCCCAGCAGCTATTTTTGTAGAAACTACAGCATAGGCAACACATTCCTAAAGCAGCAGCGATTGTGAGGTCCTGGGCATGGTTTCAGACCCAGGCCTGCAGGAGGGGGAGTGTGAAGACCAGAGCAGTTTCTGTTTTCTCCAGAGCCCAAGGAAAGCGAAGGTGGAAGAACCCATTCCCAGCTCCAGTAGTGCAGCTAGCGCTCCTGGCAGAACCTGACAGCACCAGGTGCCCCATGAGGCAGGAGCTCCAGGTGGACAGAGGTTGTCGATCCTAATTAGAGCAGTCGGAAGGCACAGAACGGGAGCAGGGCTGAGGATGGAGTATAGAGAGGCAGATGCTTCCTCCAAAACCTGAACAACAAGGCGGGGTTTTCACTGAAATAAAAGGGTGACCCATCCGCAAGCTGTGTACCATCTAGGTTGGTGTTCATTCCTTTTCTGGGATGCCATGTAAGGCAATATCTGAGGCCCCGATCCATTAGCTTTGACTGGGGTTCTAGAGACACAAAGTGGGCAACAGAAGAAGCGTGCTGGGATCTATCAGGAAACCAGTATTTGCACCTCCGTCTGTGGGATTTGTGTGCAGTAGGTAGTGTGCACGTCAGCATCCACCAGCCCCTGCATGGGACCCAGGAAGGCATCACTGTGTGTCCCTCCTCCAGTGCTCCCTGCCCTCAGCAGAAGTGAGTGGTAACCAACACAGTGGCCAGAAAGAAAAAAGAAAATTCCCGGCCCAGAAATCTCCACTTGCGTTTCCAAGCACACTTTACAGTCTAAGGTTCAAATCAAAGATCAAAGATCAAAGGCTGCCTGATCAGCCAGAATGCCCTCCAAGGGCTCTCTTATTTGAAACCTGACACCTTCCCTTCTGGCCAGTGGAAGCTACACCAGCCTCAGTGATAAACCTAGAATAGAATTATCAGGATTCCTTTTGCTTCCTAACCATTAGAATCCTTCCCCATAGCTGAGATCTTTCTTATTCAAAGGGCGTCTCTGTGTGCTTTAGTGCTCAATTTAGTATTCTTATATTGTATTTTTAAAATATCCCTTTAAACAATTCAACACTACTTACACAACTAATAAGTCAAAACTTTGTGAATTTAACAAATTAATTTTTGCAGACATAGTACACTGGCCACAAATTTGTCTTAAACATCTAATCAAATATAGCAGATTTTTTTAATTTGCTTTATAAATTTCAAAAGCAGACAAAGCACACACAAATTATCACAAGATTATTCAACTCATTATTCTTTTTCTTAACCTCATTTCAAAATACTGATACCATGAGTTTACATTTATCTCTTTATTATCTTTGTACTGACATTTATTTTTACCTATACTCTTAAACTTTCCCAAGATTACAGTAATATTTATCTCAGTATTTTTCTGGGTGTCTAATACATTCCAGACCAAAGATAAAGGCTATCTCTTCAGATCATCTGAGGATGCAGGTTTTGATTTACCAACCAACTGATTCTGGGCTTGGTGGCCAGTCCACAAGTTGAGCTGTCTTTACTTAACTTTTACTTATTACATGCTTAAGACAATTTATGCCTCTTCCTTCACAAAGTTCCCTCTACCCTGCTGCTTTTTTTCTCAAGTGACATGCTCTTTAAGTTGTGCTAAGTCAGTGTCTTGTAACTCATTGTCCCACCCTTACTGTATATTGACAAGGCCTGCAGGCATCATTGGAAACTTACGCCTGCCCTTGCCTTCTCCACATATCATTAGAGGGGTGATTTACAGGACATGATGAACTTTGTCTGCATGGTCAAGGTTAATCCTTACAACAACTTAGCTAGTTCATCATCCTAGAACATGGCATTGGCCTGTCTTTCCATTTGTATATTCTGTGTCATCACTAGAGCTGATTTGACTGTTGCCTGATATTCTGCCTAATTTTTATATGGGACCACTTGAGCTTATCAGTCCTTCTGTTCCATTTTTCCCAAGACTATCTGGCTCATTCACAACTCTTTGTCCTTACTCCTACTTGCTTACAAAGATAGAAAAAACTGCATAGTTGTCTCTGATCTATCCATATGGATGGAAATGCTTGGAATCTCCAAATAACTAAGAATGAGGCTCCGTGCTCATCTAGTGCTTGGGACATGACCCAATTTCCTTCCCATCTTTGTTATCACCTAGACATGCCTGCTAATTCTGAAAGACAGAATCACGAGAGATGAGGTCTTCAGGAGCTCAAAACAGTAGCCTTCCTATTTCTAGGAACTGCCTGGTATTGTTAATGCCATTCACTCCAAACAGCAGAGAAGAGGACACTTGAGCACCTTCCCTTAACCTACCCTCTAGCATTCCATCAGTGCAGTCGTAGAGGACTTTGGTCTTTTCGGTCAGTTCTTAGTGGCTAGGGATAAGAGGGAAGCACACCCCAGTGTGGGGTGAGACACTGGAGTGGTTCCTGAATGTCAGCTTGATGTCCTGTGAGGCTGAGTGATTGGTTTTTGACAGTCTCTGCCTTGTGGCTGCTGGTGAAGCATTGGGTTGCAGGGAGCTGTCACATGACGACCTATTTCCCTACAAGCCTGGTGCTCTGCAGGCACAAAGAGAGGGGTCAGCATTCTGCCAGTCCCTGCCCAGAGGCAGACGGGGTTCCCTTATAGGACTGGAAAATGTTCAGGCAAGATAGAGCCTCAGGGCTTCAAGCCAAGTGCCTCCTTGTTTAGAAAAGGAACATCTGAGCCAGAAAACCAATGTGTCCTAACCATGTTCACAAAGCCAGCCAGCCAGCAGCAGAGCCTGACAGCACCCTCCCAGGCAAGCTCTGCTTCTTACTGAAGCATAAAAACCATCACATGAAGCAAATTCACCCAATGTCAGGTGAAAGATGCTACATAATAAACCAAGACCAGACCCTCACCTGCACACCCACATCCCCAAAGCACAAAGGATCCTCTCCCTAGGCAGCCCTCCTCTTAGGGCAATTTCCCCACATCCTGTTTTGCCCAAGAGCCTACAAATAAGGGCCTTTGAATATGTAAGAGACCACTGGGGGCTCCTTTATAATATTGAGAAGATAAGCAATTCCATAATTGTACTATTATTGTAAACTTTACATAGAAATGGCCATTTTCACAGGGCAGTGAGAGCAAGAGCTTGTTTAGGGTAAGGGCTGCCTTCCTCTGTGATAGGAGCCTCATTAAGGAGTCCAACAGCCTTTAGTAAACACATAACCATGACAGGGAATGCCTGATGAAAATATAGCAGGTCGACTAGGCGCAGTGGCTCATGCCTGTAATCCCAGCACTTTGGGAGGCCGAGGCAGGCAGATCACCTGAGGTCAGGAGTTCGAGATCAGTCTGGCCAACATAGTGATACCCTGTTTCTACTAAAAATACAAAAAACTAGCCAGGTGTGGTGGTGGACGCCTGTAATCACAGCTACTCAGGAGGCTGAGGCAGGGGAATCGCTGGAATCCGGGAGGCGTAGGTTGCAGAGAGTGGATATTGCACCACTGCACTCCAGCCTGAGAGACAGAGTGAGACTCCGTCTCAAAAAAAAAAAAAAAAGAAAATATAGCAGGTCACTTGGGCCGCAACACCCCAAAGCTTGATGCCAGGGCCTGCTTCTTCTGGTCTTTTCTCCAAATGTCGAAAAGCTCGCTGCATACAACCAACTTCATCCATCAGATAAACACCAAAATCCTTCCACTTCTCTCCACTGGGATCATTTGCCACGGGTCTGGATCACTGGATGGAGGATATTCCTAAACGGAAGTATGAGGATCCTCAAGTCTCCAGAGAATAAATTCTAGACTGACCTACACTGTGCTTTTTGGAGAGAAGACAGGAACATCATTCTTCCAGGATGAGCAATAGCTTTTCTGCCTCACACTTGGCTTCAGTTTTGACTAAATTAAAGGGCAATTCATGTGTAAATAAGTGGGTACATTTCCAAAAAATACCTGAGGGGAAAATTGCCAGTGGCCCTTTGTTTAATTGAAGCAGTGGCTGCACAGAGTGCAGGCTTGCTAGCAAGTATCAGGTATCCTAACAAAAATGCGCCTGAGGTTTTAAAGCCAATAAGAAAAACAATGAACAGGAGACTCTTATGTAAATACTACCTAATCTCAGGATCTCAGCAGAGCTTCTTTCCTGGGGGAGTGGATCTTCAGCACTTGGGGGAAGCAGTGGTAGGAGAACAGGCAACAGAGAGAGAAGGCCACAGTTCTCTTCCTACTAAACCAGAGTCATCCCCTACATCTCAACCACGCCAGAAGATGGAAAGTGAGGGTCAAACACGGAAATAATCTTCACGGAAAGGGCAGATGTTGAACAAATAGAGTAAGCTGCAATATACAATAGAAAGCAGTTGCAATATAAAATAGAAATACACAATAGAGGCCGGGCGTGGTGGCTCACACCTGTAATTCCAGCACTTTGGGAGGCCAAGGCAGGCGGATCACGAGGTCAGGAGATCGAGACCATCCTGGCTAACACGGTGAAACCCCGTCTCTACTAAAAATACAAAAAATTAGCCAGGTGTAGTGGGGGGCACCTGTAGTCCCAGCTACTCGGGAGGCTGAGGCAGGAGAATGGCGTGAACCCGGGAGGAGGAGCTTGCAGTGAGGGGAGATCGTGCCACTGCACTCCAGCCTGGGAGACAGAGCGAGACTCTGTCTCGAAAAAAAAAAAAAAAAAAAAAAAAGAAATATACAATAGAAAGCAGAAGGGACCATAGTGCTTGCCTCATTCTCAAGAGGGAAACTGCTATTTCCCTCTATCTGATTGCCATGTGGGAATGCAGGACCTGGGATGCCTGATTTCCTCATTTTTCAAAAGAAGCTAAAGTTTTTCATCTAGAGGTGCAGCCTCCTAATTTATAAATATGGCAACTATTCTAAGTGTGTTTAAACATTGTGCAGACCAATAAAACCCATCTGGAAGCTAGGAACAGTACAGGGGCTACCCATTTGCAGCCTGTGCTATGGAGAAAGGGTTTAGCCAGGTCATGCCTTTTATGCCACCTGACCCTACCACCTTCCTTCCCCTTCCTGACTCAAAGCATTTCCAGGAAACATCCTTCAGTTCGATTTTACCATCACCACCCTCTGTATCAACATGGTGTCACCACATGAGTCCCGAAGAATGCTAATTATATAATAGTTATGTATCCACTTGTTCAGTTTGGAATATTCTCATCAGCCCAACAATCAAGTATTCAAGTATACCTAGTTCATGCCAGTCCCATCACCATTTGAACACCTGGAATTGCTAGATTTGATAACTAGCAGACCCAAATTTATTAAAAATTCTTCTTGATACCCACAAACACCACTAAAACATGCATTTCCAAAACAAAGCCGAAAGCAAGAAACCTGGTGTAAATTACTCTGGTGATGAAACCACATCTGAATTAGTACAGTATACATAGTCCATACTCAATGTGAATTACAGGTATTTGTTTAAATATTGCTTAAGTTTAGAGTTTCCTCAGAAATGGACCCTGGCACTAAGAATTGAGTGCAAGTTTGTTTGAGAAATGATCCCGGTAGGCACCAGGAGAGTGAAGAAGCGAGACAGGCAAAAAAAGCCAGCGCAGGCCACCGCTGTGGGTAACTGGGGTTCAGTCCTTCTGGGGACCCTGGGGAGCCCTTGTGAAACATGCCTTAGGGATGTCATATGTCAAGGGGGAGAAACTGGGGTATTGATCTATCAACTCCCACCTGTTATTTGTTGAGAGCTGTTCCTGGAGGCATTAACTCTCAGCACTCCGGCTTAACTGTGTATTGGACAAGCTAACTCCCACAGTCAGAGAAAGCCCTCGAGCAAAGAGTTATAGGTGTATACAGGAAGAAATCTTTGAGGAAAATAAATACTGGTGTCTTAGTTCATTCAGGCTGCCACAACAAAGTACTCATAAACAACAGAAATTCATTGCTCACAGTTCTAGAGGCCAGGGAGTCGGAGATCAAGGTGACAGGAGGTTCAGTGTCTAGGGAGGGCTCACTCCCTGCTTTACAGACGGTCCTCCTGACTCTGTCCTTACATGGCGGAAAGGGCAAACAAGCTCCCCCAGGCCTCTTTTATGAAGGCACTTGTCCCGTTCATGAGGGTGTGACGCTAGAGATCCGAGTGCACAAGGACACTGCAGGGTGCTATGGTATGAATGTTTGTGTCCTCCCAGGTTTATATGTTAAAACCTAATTCCCAATGCAATCATATTAAAAGATGGAGGCTTTGGGACATGATCAGGTAATGAGGGCAGCACCCTCATGAATGGGACAAGTGATTTAGTGTGATGCTAGACAGGTGCTACCCCCTCATGACCTGATAATGTCCCAAAGCCTCCACCTTTTAATATGATTGCATTGGGAATTAGGTTTTAACATATAAACCTGGGAGGACACAAACATTCATACCATAGCACCCTGCAGTGTCCTTGTGCACTCGGATCTCTAGCATCACACTAAAGCATTCATGAACAGGACACTGGCAAAAGAGAAACCAAGACAGTTCACAAAAAAATTACCCACACATCTAAGGAAACTGTATGGGCAGTCTTCTTATCTACATAAAAACCTTTCTGTCATAAAAAAAACCACCTCGCTATAAAATATCTGAAAATAATGGATAAAATATGACACAAACCTTTTAAATATATAGCTGAGCTTGCAATAAAAAAAATAGCAACAACAACAACAACAAAATGATGAGGTCTCCGAATCCAAAACAAAGCCAAAGCCAAAAAAAAAAAAAAACACACACAGAGTGGAAAACCAACAGTGAAGCTGTGTGTCTACCCACAGAAAATGTGTCGATCTCCATTAGCCAGAACTTAGGCTGTAATGGCTGTGCATGAGTTTGGTAACGAAGCCCTTCCCCATGTGAGATGGAAAGTTGATCCCTCCATGAAGCTACGACCTTCTAAGAGTTACAGTCACAGTAAAAAAAAAAAAAAAAAAAAAAAAAAAAGTAATAAATTAAAAAATAATAAAAATAAAAGGAAAAGAAAAAAGCAGGTGAGGAAGAAAAACACTATTATGCAAAACAGAAGACAAAAAAAACTTATCTAACTCTGCCTAATCTCTTGGGAAACTAAGTCTTCCACACAAATATGTCATCTAAGCATACTATCATCTAGGTTTGGGCCCCAAATGTATATACTACCTTCATAGTTCAAAAAAATCTTAAGCCTAGAAATTAAATGTAGAGTGGTTCTTGACTGGGAACATCTGAGGCATATAGGCAGAAGGAAATATTAATTACCTCTATGGGGTCATATACCCTGAATTCACATTTCACTGGGTCTCTAAAGTTTTAGCCATAAGCTCACAGTCCAAAATTTTAAAAGACAAGGAAATAAACCACCATGAGGAAGAGTCAGCAGAATTCTACCCAAATTGTAGAATTCGACTCCCAAAGATATTAGATTTTAGAAATAAAAGCTATAGTATATAAAAAATAAAATGTACAGCTTCTTTAACTTCAAAAAACTCAAAACATGAGAAAAAAACAATATCAAAATAATCAGGGAGGTTTGAAAAAAAATAAGACCATTTAAAATGCAACATTTAATTGTTGAAATGAAAACATAATGGTTATGTTAAAACATTGCTTTTAAAATAGCTGAAGGGAGAACTGATGGACTGGATGAAAGGTCTAGAGCTATGACTCAAAACCTACCACAGAGAAATAAACGAAAAATATGGAGCTATAGCTACAGAAGAAAATAGAATAGGGGAAAAGGCAATTTCTGAAGAAAAATGCTGAAAATTTTCCAGAACTGCAAAAGACATGCATTTCAGCTTCAATAAATGCAATAACTCTTCAATGTTTATTAGCCACAGATATCAGTGCCTTACATTGGGAGTCTCTCCACCAGGCTACCCACATGGCAACGTGCTTCCCACAGTTTCCCACAGATTCGTAAAAGGAATTTCACAATTAGACCAACCAGGATAAAACCACAAATCACCAAAGGAAAAAAAAACGGTAAAAGTTGCAAGAGAAATTACCTAAAAGTAGTTATAGACTGACAGCAGGCTTCAGCAATACTCTCATGCGAAAGAGAAAATAACAATCAACCTAGAACCTAGAATTCTATATACAGTATAGCTAGAATTCTATATATAGTTAAAAGTCACTAATAAAAGTTAAAGAGTTTTTGGAGAAAAAAAAATCTAGAGTGTTTGCCACCAGACTCACTAAAAGAACTTCAAAGGGAACTTGAGAAAAAAATGATCCCAGAAGTCAGTTTTGAGATATAAAATGGAATGACAAGCAAAGAAGTGGCAATTTTATCAATGAACGTAATGATAACGACGAATTTGGAACAAGAACGTATTAGATTTCTATTTCTGCATAACAAATACCCTAACATTTGGCAGTTTAAAACAATAAGCATTATAACCTCACCTCGCAGTTTTTTTCCTCTGGGGCAGGAATTTGGGTGTGGCTTAGTTGGGAGTCTCTGGCAAAGGGTGATGAAGGTGGACTGCAGTCAATTCTAGGCTCGGCTGGGGGAGCAGCTGCTTCCTGGCAATTAACAGACTCCCAAAGATCCCCTTCTGAGAGGTGACGGCGTGCTGGCAGTCCTCACTGGCTCTCAGCACCTCCTCTGCGTGGGCTCCCACTTTGGCGGCACTTGAGAAGCCCTTCAGCCCACCGCTGCACTATGGGAGCCCCTTTCTGGGCTGGCCAAGGCCGGAGCCGGCTGCCTCAGCTTGCAGGGAGGTGTGGAGGGAGATGCGCCAGCAGGAACCGGGGCTGCGTGCGGCGCTTGCGGGCCAGCTGGAGTTCCGGGTGGGCGTAGGCTTGGCGGGCCCCTCACTCGGAGCAGCCGGCCGGCCCTGCCGGCCCCGGGCAATGAGGGGCTTAGCACCCAGGCCAGCGGCTGCGGAGGGTGTACCGGGTCCCCCAGCAGTGCCAGCCCACCAGCGCTGCGCTCGATTTCTCACTGGGCCTCAGCTGCCTTCCCGCCGCGCAGGCCTCGGAACTGCAGCCCGCCATGCCTGAGCCTTCCCCCGCCTCCGTGGGCTCTTGTGCGGCCCCAGCCTCCGCGACAAGTACCACCCCCTGCTCCAGGGCGCCCAGTCCCATCGACCACCCAAGGGCTGAGGAGTGCGGGCGCACGGCGCGGGACTGGCAGGCAGCTCCACCTGCAGCCCCGGAGCAGGATCCCCTGTGCAAAGCCAGCTGGGCTCCTGAGTCTGGTGGAGACGTGAAGAACCTTTATGTCTAGCTCCGGGATTGTAAAAACACCAATCAGCACCCTGTGTCTAGCTCAGGGTCTGTGAATGCACCAATCGACAGTCTGTATCTAGCTGCTCTGGTGGGGCCTTGGAGAACCTTTGTGTCCATACTCTGTATCTAACTGATCTGATGGGGACATGGAGAACCTTTATGTCTAGCTCAGGGATTGTAAACGCACCAATCAGCAGGATGTGGGTGGGGCCAGATAAGAGAATAAAAGCAGGCTGCCCGAACCAGCAGTGGCAATTCGCTCGGGTACCCTTACCACATTGTGGAAACTTTGTTCTTTCACTCTTTGCAATAAATTTTGCTACTACTTCTTTGGTTCCATGCTGCTTTTATGTGCTGTAACACTCAGTGAAACCACAAGCCCACCAGGAGGAACAAACAATTCCAGACGTGCCACCTTAAGCGCTGTAACATTCACCACAAGGGTCCGAGGCTTCATTTTTTAAGTCAGTGAGACCAAGAACCCACCAATTCCAGACACACTTCCAAGCCCACTCACAAGGCTATTGGTGGAATTCAAGTCTAAAATAGCTATTAGCCAGAGATAACAGTGCCTTACCATAGGGGGCTACCCACAACATGGCAACGTGCTTCTCAGAGTGAAAGGGCATGACAGATAGCTGTCATAGCCTCATAATATTGCAGTCTAATCTCAGAAGCAACATCTCAATGCTTTTGCCATGTTCTACTGTGTGTAGAATTGGTGGGTTCTTGGTCTCCCTGACTTTAAGAATAAAGCCACAAACCTTCACAGCGAGTATTACAGTTCTTAAAAGCAGCGTGTCCAGAGCTTGTTCCTTCCGACGTTCAGATGTGTTAGGAATTTCTTCTTTCTGCTGGGATTCATAGTCTCGTTGGCTCAGGAGTGAGGCTGCAGACCATCACAGTGAGTGTTACAGCTTTTTTTTTTTTTTTTTTTTTTTTTTTTTTTTTTTGAGACGGAGTCTTGCTCTATCACCCAGGCTGGAGTGCAGTGGCCCGATCTCGGCTCACTGCAAGCTCCGCCTCCCGGGTTCACGCCATTCTCCTGCCTCAGCCTCTCCGAGTAGCTGGGACTACAGGCGCCCGCCACCACGCCCGGCTAATTTTTTTGTATTTTTTAGTAGAGACGGGGTTTCACTGTGGTCTCGATCTCCTGACCTCGTGATCCGCCCGCCTCGGCCTCCCAAAGTGCTGGGATTACAAGCGTGAGCCACCGCGCCCGGCCTGAGTGTTACAGCTTTTAAGGTGGCGTGTCTGGACTTGTTCATTCATCCCAGTGGGTTTTGTGGTCTCACTGGCTTCAGGATTGAAACTGCAGACCTTCACAATGAGTGTTACAGCTTATAAAGAAAGTGTGAACCCAAAGAGTGCATAGCAACAAGATGTATCACAAAGGACAAAGCTTCCACTACAAGAAAGGGGATCAGAGCCAGTTGTAACTACTGGCCCAGGCAGCCTGCTTTTATTCTCTTATCTGGCCCCACCCGCATCCTGCTGATTGGTCCATTTACAGAGACGGCTGAGTGGTCCGTTTTGACAGGGCACTGATTGGTGCGTTTACAATCCCTGAGCCAGACACAAAAGTTATCCACCTCCCCACTAGATTAGCTAGATAGAGTGTGGACACAAAGGTTCTCCAAGTCCCCAGCAGAGTAGCTAGATACAGTGTCGATTGGTGCATTCACAAACACTGAGCTAGACACAGAGTGCTGATTGGTGTGTTTACAAACCTTGAGCTAGATACAGAGTGCTGATTGGTGTATTTACAATCCCTTAGCTAGACATAAAAATTCTCCAAGTCCCCACCAGACTCATGACCCCAGCTGGCTTCACCCAGTGGATTCTGCACCGGGGCGGCAGGTGGAGCTACCTGCCAGCCCTATGCCGTGCACCCGCACTCCTCAGCCCTTGGCTGGTCATGGGACTGGGCGCCGTGGAGCAGGGGGCGGTGCTCGTCCGGCGAGGCTCGGGCGGCACAGGAGCCCACGGAGCACGGGGGGAGGCTCAGGCATGGTGGGCTGCAGGTCCCTAGCCCTGCCCCTCAGGGAGGAAGCTAAGGCCTGGCGAGAAATTGAGCACAGCAGCTGCTGACGCAGGTGCTAAGCCCCTCACTGCCCGGGGCTTGCGAGTGGACCTGCAGCCCTGAGTGCGGGGCCGCTGAGGCCACGCCCACCCAGAACTCGTGCTGGCCCGCAGGCGCCCTGCACAGCCCTGGTTCCCGCCTGTGCCTCTCCCTCCACACCCCTCGGCAAGCTGAGGGAGCTGGCTCCGGCCTCGGCCAGCCCAGAAAGGGGCTCCCACAGTGCAGCGGCGGGCTGAAGGGCTCCTCAAGCGTGGCCAGAGTGGGCACCAAGGCCCAGGAGGCACGAGAGCGAGCTCGGGCTGTGAGGGCTGCCACCATGCCGTCACCTCTCACTACCGGTTAGAAGCAAGTCACTGGTGGTACTCCAGAGGAGGGAATTGCACAGGACGTGAACACTAGGAGGGGATCCCTGGGGCCATATTGGAGGCTGCCTAGTGCAAAACGGCAGATAACAATAGCACACGGAGGAGGAGCTGGTGAGTGAACATAAAGCATTCTCATGTCCTTGACCTGGTCTTTTTCAGGGAGGAGAGTAAAGACAATGTTTATTTATGCAAGACGAAAAAGTTCTAGAAATCTGTGGCCCAACAATGTGAATATACTGAAGACTTCCAAACTGCACTCTTGAAAATGGTTAAGATGGGAAATTCAATGCCATGTGTTTTTTGCCACAATAAAAACAAATATGTACATACTTATATAACAAGGTTTTAAAAATAGGAAAAAGAGAAGTTTAAGATTTAAGTAAGATATTCGTGTTAAAATTTCAAAGGTAAGTACTACAAGACTAGAAATATAGTATATGATTTCCAAACTATAAACAAAACAATAAAAACAAAAGAGAAAAATTCAAAAATTAAAATACTCCAATTAATCCAAAAGAATGCTGGAAAGAAGGGAGGAAAGGCATAAAGAAAGAAAACCCAAAATAGGATAAAATAATTATTAAAATATCAGAAGCTTGGCTGGGCACGATGGCTCACGCTTGTAATCCCAGCACTTTGGGAGGCTGAGGCAGGTAGATCACCTGAGGTCAGTTGTTCAAGATCAGCCTGGCCAACATGGCGAAACCCCGTCTCTACAAAAAATACAACAATTAGCTGGGCATAGTGGCGGGTGCCTGTAATCCCAGCTACTCGGGAGGTTGAGGCAGGAGAATCGCTTGAACCCGGGAGGCAGAGGTTGCGGTAACCGAGATAGTGCCACCGCACTCCAGCTGACAGAATAACACTCCATCTCAAAAAATAAAAATAAGTAAATCAGAAGCCCTAATAGATATAAATGGACTATATTAACCTGATCTTACAAAACAAAAAAAATGACAAATTGCATTTTAAAAGTTAGCTGTCTTCTCTTTAAAGAAATACACCTAAAATACAGATCTACAGTGAACAATACATTTAATAGTGAAACATTGGAAACATTCCCTTTAAAATCAAGAGTGAGACAAATATGCCCATCACTGCCACTTGTATTCAACGTTGTACTGAAGGGCCTCACCAGTGTACCAAGACAAGAAAAAGAAAATGTTTAAGGATTTGAAAGGAGGAAACAAAAATGTGATTGTGTGCATACAATATGACTTCGTCTACACAGAAAAACCTAATCTACAAATTACTGGAACTAATGAAAGTTGAATTAGCAATTTATTTGGGGACTAATTTATTACATTATTTCAAGAGATAGCTAGCATGCATCGCGTTAATTCATTTTCATGGACGTAGAGTACATCGTTATATGTATCTACTACAATTGTGTCCCTCCTCCTTTTGATAAAAATTTAGGTTGTTTCCACTTTTTTGCAATTACAAACTGTTGTGAATATCCGTTATTTATGTCTCCTGTGTCAGAAAATGTTTACCAGACCAGTACTTTTTTTCTTTCTCCAGTTTTCAGCAGCTTAAGCCTGGGCAAAAGTATTTAGACTAATTGCTCTAGTTGTATCACTTTTGTCTAGTAATGTTTCCATGCACACTAACAGTTTTTAAATGTTATGTTCTGAAGACACATGAACAGATGGCAAAAAAAGGCTGAACAATATCCAAACGGTTACAGCAATGGTGTTACAGAGAAGGGCATAGCGTTGAGCCAGGCCTCCTTTAAACTTTGCTGTGAAGCAGAAGAAACTCACATGTGGTGTTTAACTTGTGTGCAGGTCTGCGGGGGAAGGACGGCTGTGATTGTTCAGCGGGTGAACTCTTCTCCTTTATTCATCTGAAATCCAATTTCCTGTCTTATTTTTCATGGCAGCTTGCTATCTTTCAGTATAATTCTTTTTATATCTTTAGCAAAAGTATTTTTTATTCCCCTAATCAGGAAGGGAATGATAGGGTGTGTTGATTCTGGAGGCAGAGAAGTGAGTCCCTTCCTTGGTTAGGAATTTATTTTGCTGGCAGAGGGACCAAGCCAGCGGCAGCTCTGCTTTTCCCCTCCAGCATCCACCTGTAAGAGCTTGTAATCTTTTATTATTCATGGCCCCAGGATCCTACTCCCGGATGATCTATGTGACATGAAGAGAAAGTACAAGCAAGTTCAGAGTTTCCTGTAGAAACACCTCCTTCCTTCCTGTCCAGGAGAGCTCTATTGCAGAGTTGGGGCATCCAGCAGACCCACCCTGGCTTCATCTCATTGACATAAGAGATGCAGAAAGAAATGGCGAATTGGCTTTGGGAATGAAGACTTTGACTTCCCTGGTTCCAGTTCAAGACATCCGGGTGGGAACTCCCACTGGGTATCCACTCTGCTTTCTTGGGAAAGCTTCACGGTATCTTTAGGAAGGAAGCCTGGGATTCCACACCCTGGAGATACTGGATCTCTTATTCTCTATGGACTTCCTTACACACTTTCTCTTCCTTCAAGGGCCTCTCAGTTGAGGCACTCTTCCACCTTAAATCCAGGTGGCCACATTCAGAAGCAGTGTCACGCTGGCCTCTCGGCAACATGCTAACACAGAAAAGGAGGGTGTTTATGAGTCAGCTCTGCCAACAGGATTGCTTCCTAGGAAAAGTGCAAATTGATTTTTTCCTCCTGTTGGTCTGCTGGGGGATTGGAGGCAGCCAAGGACAATTCATTAGCACATGTAGGAAGGCCAGGGAGAAAAATAAGCTAAGTTGCTCTCATACTAGAAAGCATTTAGGAAGCAAACCCATAAATATGGATAATTATTGTGTCCATTAAAAGTTAATTAAAAAAAAATCATGCTTGTTCTGTAGGCCTCTGTGTATGGTCAAGATTGGCTACAGGGCCCTGAACATTGCAAGAAACGTTTGCACTGGCAAGGAAGGGTGCTGGCCTCTATTTTTGTAGAAACAGGGTCTCTCTCTGTTGCTCAGGCTGGTCTTGAACTCCTGGGCTCCAGCGATCCTCCTGCCTAGGCCTCCCAAAGTGTTGGAATTACACACATGAGCCACCACGCCCAGCCAGGATCTGTATGGTGGTGCTTACATGCAGTAAAACTGCATAGGACTACAAGAGCGAACACGTGTGCACGTGTGAAAACTGCTAAAACGTGAGTACAGTCTGTAGAGTACACCAGTGTCAATGACTAGGTTTTGATACTCGGTTATGTAAGATGTTACCATGAAGGGAAGCGGGTGAAAGAACACAGGACACCTCTGTACTCTTTGTGTAGCTTCCTATGTCTATCATTATTTCAAGATAAAAAGATTTTATTTTAAAAAAATGGCCTGAAGCTCTTGAGCCTGAGGCTGTGCATCTCCCTCTGCCTTTATGACCCACAGTGCAGGCCCTGAGCCCCCAGAGTCTGGGCTCCACTGCCCTGGCCTCTGGGGCATCTGAGAAGCCTGGTACAGGAAGGAAGTATGAAGCTTAAAATAGTGCTCAGTTCCTCCTTTTACAAATGAGAAAATGGAAGCTTGGTGGGGGCAAGGTGAGTGCTAGCTGATGCCCTGATTTACTGCCTGAGTTACATGGAAGCTTCTGTCCCTAGGAACATACCAAGACAGGCTGCCCTAAAATGGTCAATCTAGAAAGCCAAAGCGAGGGAGGGCTGGGGTTTTGTTTTGTGGTGTGTGTGTGTGTGTGTGTGTGTGTGTGTGTGTATTCTCATGTGTGTATCTAAGGGCTGCAAAAGACATACAGGTTTTGATATCACACTATGAGCACAGATGGTGTAGAAATTCTATTCCACAACATGAGCGATATTCAGCAAAGTCAGTAAGAAGGCGAGCATGTCTGCGCTTACCTGCAAGATGAAGGCCTGTGATGACGGTGGAAACTCTGACCCCAGCAGCCACAGAAATTTGTATTTTGCCAAGGAAGGCTCCTTCTTTGAAAAGACATAGGAAGAAGACAGAAATCTACCTTTCTGATACCACGTTAAGCAACAGAGGAAAAGTATGTCGTTTTTCCACTGTCCTTCCAGGGGCGATTCTAAGACCTTTAAGGTCTGTCCGTGTCTGAGCAAACACCAGCCACCTCCGACCTCCAGCCTTTCAAAGAAAGAAGCTAGACTGTTTGCATTTATATGATTCAAGATGAAGGTCACAAAAGCACAACTGACTTGATTTTACGAAGAGCTTTTGTTGACAAACGTGAAGTTCCCAGAATACACAGTCTTTGGGACTTGAGATTTTTTTGTATGTATTGTTCTCTGTGCCTGAGTTGGTAGAAAAGAGTCTACATACATAGGCTCCTACTCCAGCCCAGTACAAGGTTTTCAACCTGCACACTTTCCATAAACCCTCTCTGCCTCAGTTTCCTCAATTCTAAAACACAGATGATAGCATCTCTCTTAAGGCTTTTGTGATGATTTCAGCTAATACACGTGTAGGGCTTAGAACAGAACCTGCTGTGGAAAGAGCTATAGAAGTGACCACTGTTACTACACTCATCTGTAATTACTGCAAATATTTGGAAATACATAGGAATAAACTTAAGATGGTCACAAAAGCGCCTCCACAGCTTCCAAGGCAAAGCGCTGGCACCTGTCCACCGTGTGGCAGTCCCTGTCACCCACACTGGTGCCTTCCCGTTCTCTCACCACACCTTGTGGCTACGCTGCGTGCCTGTCGTCTGTTTGTCCCCCCTTTCTCCTGAAAGTCGGAGGTTAGCCCTAAGACTAAATCATCTTTGTATCCCACATCTAGCACAGTGCCTATCAAACAGTAGGGCCTCAAAAAGCTTTAACAATTGGACCAATAAAATAGCAGAGCTTTTGTCTCTCCTGTCGAACTAGCATCTCTCCATTTTCTCTCCTCCTACCAAAAACAAAAATCAAATTCCTGCTGTGTTCTGCTCGCTGCCCTTGACTTCAAGCACATGTCTTAAACAATCTAGTTGGAGAGATATTTACCCCCTTAACTCTGAGTACTGAACATTATGACGATGAAAATAATCTTTATAGTTTTGTATTAGGAGAGGACAAATTGAAGTTAAGATTAAAAAGCCAATGCTGTTAGCACGACTTGAGGAAATCCAAAAACCAGCTCAACCACTCAGAGTAGTGTGTCCAGAATTGGTGGTTCTTGGTCTTGCTGACTTTAAGAACAAAACCACGGACTCTCACGATGAAGTTCTTAAAGGCAGCGTATCCAGTATGTTTCTTTCAGGTTTGAGTGTGTTTGGAGTTTTTTCCTTCTGGTGGTTTCCTAGTCTCGCTAGCTTCAGAAATGAAACTGCAAACCTTCACAGTAAGCATTACAGCTCTTAGAGGCAGCACGTACCAGAATTTTTTTTCCTCTCCCTGCCTGGGGGGTTACGTGGTCTCACTGGTCTCAAGAAAAAAACTGCAAACCTTCAAACTGAGTGTTACAATTCACAAAGACTGTGTGGATCCAAAAAGCGAGCACCTGCAAAATGTACCACAAAAAGCACAGCATTAGCGGAGGGAAGAAAATCACCAGTAACAACCCCGGCAGCCTGCTTTTATTCTCTTATCTGGCCCCTCCCACATCCTGCTGATTGGTCCATTTTACAGAGAGCCAATTGGTCTGTCTTACAGAGAGCTGATTGGTCCGTATTGACAGGGTGCTGATTGGTGCGTTTACAATCCCTGAGCTAGACACAAAATTTCTCCACCTCCCCACTAGATTAGCTAGATACAGAGTGTTGATTGGTGTATTTACAAACCCTGAGCTAGACACAGAGTGCTAATTGGTGTGTTTACAAACCTTGAGCTAGATACAGAGTGCTGATTGGTGTATTTGCAATCCCTTAGCTAGACATAAAAACTCTCCATGTCCCCACCAGACTCAGGAGCCCAGCTGGCTTCACCCAGCGGATCCCGCACCGGGGCCGCAGGTGGAGCTGCCTACCAGTTCCGTGCTGTGCGCCTGCTACTCCTCAGCCCTTGGGCGGTCTGGGAGATCCGGCGCTGTAGAGCAGGGGGCGGGGCTCGTTGGGGAGGCTTGGCCCGCGCAGGAGCTCACGACGGGGGAGGGGGGAGCGGGAGGAGGCCTCAGGCATGGTGGGCTGCAGGTCCCGAGCCCTGCCCCGAGGGGAGGCAGCCAAGGCCCGGCAAGAAATCGAGCACAGCAGCTGCTGGCCCAGGTGCTAGGCCCCTCACTGCCTGGGGCTTGCCGGCCGATCCGAGTGCGGGTCCCTCCAACCCCATGCCCACCCGGAACTCGCGCTGGCCCGCAAGCGCCGCGCGCAGCCCCGGTTCCTGCCCGCGCCTCTCCCTCCACACCTCCCCGCAAGCTGAGGGAGCTAGCTCCGGCCTTGGCCAGCCCAGAAAGGGGCTCCCACGGTGCAGCGGCGGGCTGAAGGGCTCCTCAAGCGCCGCCAGAGTGGGCGCCAAGGCAGAGGAGGCGCCGAGAGCGAGCAAGGGCTTCTAGCATGCTGTCACCTCTCAATAGGGCCCCTTACTTTCCCTGCCTGATGGTTTATCCGCCTTCCTTCAGTCACTCCTCGAACACTTAACCAGCTCCCACGGTGCAGTGCAAAGAGCGAAGCAAGGTGTTGCTAGAGTGGAGAATTCAGAAATAGGGAAGGGACGTTTTTAGCTCATTCTCAAATTTTTATGGAGATATTTTTCATACAGTTTATTCCTTAGAACCTTCTACTTCTATCCCCTAAAAGAATAAGTTGTTCTTTATAGCCTGTATTGGTGCCCGTGTTCAGGAACACAGGCAGGCTTTCCAGAAGAAAATCAGTGTTTAGGAAACAGAAAACAGATGAGTTGACTTTCCATCTCCAAAAGTCATGGCGGCTTATGGAGAGGCACGAAACACACACAACGCAACACAATCCGCCCAAGTCACAGTCACGGAAGAACCACACCAAAAATTGCCGAGAGTGTGAACCTTGACTGCCTTACAAACACAGACCGCAGAGGGAGGTAAAGCTTATTCGGCTACAAAAGATGCTGCTTGTCTCTTAAGTAGTTCCTTCATTGACGCCAAATGTCTTATTTATAATCACGTCTCCTTTTTTTAAATTTGAGTGCATGCTTGCATTCCCACCTTCAAATCATTGCTCTCCGCCCGAGCACAGAGCTCCCGCGAGCCTGCAGGCAGCCCAGGACTCCTGCGCATACCGGGCTCTCTGGTCTTGGCTGTCCCAGCCCCACGCCGCCCACTCACATCTGCCAAGCTCTGCCGTTCTTCCACGTTCTTCTCCACATTGGGAAATTTTTGCAGGCGTGTCCTGTCTCATGCTCCCCATCCTCCGCTAGCTCTCCTTGCTCATCTCTTCAGCTTTGTTCTCTTTGTCCCTGAACTCTCATCTCAAATCTTTTCATGCCTAAGATCGTGTTTGGCAGAGAGTCGATGCTCAGGAAATGAAACAGAAAAAAAAATGCTTTTAGGGGCTGTTGCAGGAATCCTACCTAAGCAGGGCCGTGCCTTTCTTGAAAGAATTCTTGAGTGTCACTTGGGTAACTGCCAAGGTTCCAACTCCTCAGGACTGAGCCAGGGGGAAACATGGTGTCCTGTAGAGACAGGAGCCAGAGACATGAAAAAAGAGGGAGAGGCCAGGAGCATCTCACCGGGTCATAAACGGCTAAGTGGAGGCGGCTGCCTCTTTACGCTTCATAAATTCTGTACACCTTGTGAAATGGTTTGTAAGGAGATTTCTTAGGACGTCTATGAAGGGGTTAAACTTTGAGCCTGAGTGATACACGGTAGACGTAGGATCTCACGTTTAAGATCATATACCAGGAAATTAGCCAAAAAAACTTGGTGTGGCTTTTAACAGTGGGTTTCAAACTAGGCAGGGCAATAGAATCACCTGGGGAGCATTTGAAAACCAGGCAGCACCCAGACTTATTAAATCAGACTGTCTGGGGTGGAACTCAGGCATGGGTATTTTCACAGCACTCTCCTATTGATTTCGACGTGCAGCCACATTAAGAACCATCAGCAAAGACATCCCAACCATGAGGTTATGTTCCACCAATCCTGTTTAGTCTCAAGGGCTGGGAGGCCCTGACATCTAGGTTTCATCTCAGAAATATCTACTTAACTTAAAGCTTGGCTGAAGGCCGGGTGTGGTGGCTCACGCCTGTAATCCCAGCACTTTGGGAGTATGAAACGGGTGGATCACTTGAGGTCAGGAGTTCAAGACCAGCCTGGCCAACATGGTGACACCCCATGTCTACTTAAAATACAAAAATTAGCCCATGGTGGTGGCACACACCTGTATTGCCAGCTACTGGAGAGGCTGAGGCATGAGAATCCCTTGAGCCTGGGAGGTGGAGGTTGCAGTGAGCCAAGATTGTGCCATTGCATTCCAGCCTGGGTGACAGTCAGATGCTGTCTCAAAAAAAAAAAAAAAAGCTGGGCACAGGCACTGTGGACCACATCTCTAGTCAATGCTCCTTTTCCACCTGGGTTCCACCACGGCTAGGACAGTGTCCAGCGCATATTAGACAGTTAATAAACATATTGTAAGAAAGAAGAGCGACACTGTTATTAAGATGGTGTTTAAAATGAAGAGGGGCCAGGCAAGGTAGTATAAAGTGAATCCGTGGGAAACATGCCTTGCCTACAGAAGACTATAAAATGATGATGATAATGAGACTATAATGTGTTGACTATTAATGAGAGATTTAGAGTATATATAAAGTATACCTGCATCTCTTGTTGAGTTTATTATTCAGTAGTGTGTTATCATAATCAGATGATGGATTATACATACGATGATACCAGAAGCATTTCTGATTTGTCTTTCTATCCCCAAGACCTAATCCCCCTCCTATCACAGGGTAAGGAATGATGAGCCAAGTTGCTCTTCCTATTGCATCTTCCAGCCACTAAGATGCACTGTCTCTCACCTGTAAGACAGGTTCCAGTTTCCTCTCACCTTCATGTTAGGATCCTATGCTATGTAGTGCCATGACACCCTCTTGGTAACACACAATAAAATTTTGCACTTAGTGCATTTGTTTTTTTTTTGTTTTGTTTTGTTTTTTGTTTGTTTGTTTTTTTGAGACGGAGTCTCACTCTGTCACTCAGGTTGGAGTGCAGTGGTGCAATCTCGGCACACTGCAACCTCCACCTCCCGGGTTCAAGCGATTCTCCTGCCTCAGCCTTCTGAATAGCTGGGACTACAGGCACATGCCACCACACCCGACTAATTTTTGCATTTTTAATAGAGATGGGGTTTCTCCATGTTGGCCAGGCCGGTCTTGAACTCCTCACCTCAGGTGATCCATCTGCCTCGGCCTCCCAAAGTGCTGGGATTACAGGCGTGAGCAACCGCGCCTGGCCAGTGCATTGTTGATCTACTCCTAAGATGCAACGATCAGACAAAACTGCCTCAATTAGGTCATTATTTTCTTCGAGACATTTGGCAAGATATTTTTGGCAGAAGACTGTCTTCATTGCCACTCATCTCTTATGGTCTCTCATGTTTATATCATGATAGAAAAGCCATCTCCTCCTATGCTGATGGAAGCCAAACTTAGGTTATTCTGGGAAAGTGGAACTTCGAGACCAGAGGGGCCATGCAAGATTCCTACTCCTTTTTTGTCAATAAAAAGGCTTATTGTGAATTCAATTTTTTTTGCAATTAAAAGCAGACAAGCTAGGGATCCAGAATTTTGAGTTTGGCAGCCCAAACATACCTTCTCACTCAAAAACACATTCACCAAGGTTGCCAGGCAGCTGGCAGGATGTTTCAGTTTTTACCATCTCGTATCACAAATAGTCGATATTCCATTATGATGGTGTTCATTTTATTTTTGTTGCATTTGATAGCAAGAAACATGTTTAAGTATTTTGAACACACCATTTACATATCTGAGATGAAGAAACAGGAAGCCAGTTCATACGTATGGCTTGAATGTGTGAGTCAATTCCTGAGGAAATGCTGACCAAAGAGAGTGAAATGGGAGTGGAACTACTATCATTTGAAATAATGACCCATTGGGGAGCCTTGCTGTGCTACAGTAATAAGATTTGACACGTAGAAAAAAGAAGAGATGAGGACATAATAGAAAAACACAGCTAGAATACATTTATCACACTGTAAGTTATTTCTTTTTCCACAAAGGTGGGGAGGGAGTATGAGGGGAGGAGGAGGAGGGAACACAGTGGCATTAAGGACAGAAAAGAAGAAAGTGAATTTTGCATTGTGCTGGTAATGGATTTCCAGCAATGCGATTTTACTGAAGCCTTATGCATCATCCTCCTGTAAAGATCTACAGTGACCCTTGAATGTCATCCTCTGAATTCGCCAAGAAAATTAAGACACTCTAGTAAAAGTACAGCCATGAAAGAAGGCAGACTTCTAGATCCATGCCCAACTAGATCTGTATGATAAACAGAACACAAGCCGGCAGAATTGGCCATCAGCCAACCTAAAAGAAGAAATCAAAAGCAAGGTCTGTTTGTTATTTTGTTACATTTGGGAAAGAATTCTGAAAGATGCAGAGGAGTATCTGCTACCATTTGGCCCGGGACTAGCAGTTCAAACACACTCAGACGCTCCGTCTCCAGTGCCAAGTGGTTCTGTTTCTCTAGAGAACCCTAACACACCCCGCATTATTAAACAACCATCCAGTACTATTTTATTGAGCAGTCAGAAGCAGACCAGCTTTATTCACATTCTGTTAACCCAATTTTTCCTTCCCTCCATAAACTGTTTGCTAGAGGCAGTCTTGCCAGTGCAGCTAAGCTGCGTGTGGCTGGGAAGGTCTCCTGGGCCCTCTATGCCCTTTCTCCTCCCCAGGTCGCGCCTCTATTGGAAGCATGCTTGTAATACCTAACATCCTCCTGGGGCCAGCCTGTGTTCTGCCAACAGCACATGCAGGAAGCAATACCAGCTCTTAGACTAATGTGGGCCACAGGGAATGAGCCATGAATGTTAAGATGTGTTTGAAGAAAAGTCAGTGTTCTTAATCTCAGGATGGTAGCCAGATCTAAGTACAGGTATGAGAAGAAAAAGAGAAAGAGAGAGAGAAAGGGTGGGAGAGAGGAAGAGAATGAGAGACAGGAAGAGAGAAGAGGAGAGCATAGGAGAAAGGGAGGGGGAGAAAGACCACCTTTACAAAGCAGGAAGGACATTGCAATGTTGGGGTTGCACTTGGCCATGAGTATGTGGAAGGCTGGTGGAAGTGAGATTGGAGGGGGGTCAGCTCCTTTTCACAGTGAGTCTGCTGTAAGAATTCTACCCTCCCCTGAGAGGAGGAAGACCAGTTAGTATCCATTTTAAACTCAAGCAATAGAACTGTAAAAAATAGGCACATGCACTTGTACACACACACACACACGAATGATTGTTAAACTGGTGACATCTGAATAAACTTTGTGGATTGTACCAATGTCAATGTCCCAGTTTTGGTATTGTCCTCCATGTAAGATCTTACCATGGGGGAAGATGGGGAAAGACATTTGAGACCTCTCTGTATCTTTTGGCAACTTCCTGTGAAAATATTATTATTTCAAAATATAAAGCTAAAGAAAAAACTCAAGTAGAGCTAGAATATGGAAACTGGGACTAGCTGCATAAGAGTCAGGCCCTCCTCTATGCCTCAAACTAACCAGCCAGCAATGCAGAGGCCACAGCGGGCGGAGCTAAATCCATGGCCTCCAGGACTTAGGGACATACATCCAAGCTTTCCGGCTGCCTGAAGTCAAATCAAAGATTGGTCCAGTGGAGTGCACCCGGGCCCCCACCATCCTCTGCTGAGGAATTTCACTTCCAGAGTCTGTGTCGTTGGATTTTGTCTTCTTCCTACTGATTCCAGTTGAAAGCCCACTGCTAGCTGTTAATAGAAGCCATTCTGACAGCTGCTCAGGTCTAGCCCAGCCTAGGCCATTAATGGAGGGTGGAAGGCACAAAAATAGCTTTGGAGCTGAGATTTGTTCAAACGCTGCTCACTCTAAACCTGGCTTGTTTATGCAACTCTATTTTACTCCATGAATGTCCAAGAAAACCTTTCTAGAAGAGATTTGATTGTTGCTGCCCTTAGTATGCAAAACAGATGCTGCTGGCTGCTCTCCTAGAGCTCTTCCTCACCTCTGGCAGGGTTCACATGCTGCTGGTTTGGAGAAGCCTGCCTTCGAGGGCCCGCATGCCCGGGGGAGAGGGGATCAGGGACAGTTTGGGGTGTGCTGGATTCACCCAATATAACGCCGTCCTCCCTTGGGCTGAAGCCACAGAAGTCAACAGAACAGACAGCAAGGGAGTGCCACATAGAGGCCAAGGAAGAAATATTGAAAATGAACAGTCTTCTATTTCATGATGAAGCTTTGACTTCTTTCCTCAGCTCGTTTGCTGAAATACAGAGAAGTATCCGGAGGAAACACTTATCTCTGCCCTCGAATTCCCAGAACGCCAACTCTGATTAACTTTGCGATGTTATTGTTTCAGAAAGTCCAAACTCCGATGATCCATCTTACATGTATTAAAAGTTACTCAGGCAAGGGTCCAAGGGAAAGTCTCTTCACTCTCAGCCTGCCCATCACTGTTTATGCTGTAGAAGGAGAACTACTTTAAAATGCACCTACCGTCTTTTATTTTGGTAGGTGATTCTGAGGCATTTGCAGGGTAGGTAAAGCCTGGAAATTGATAAAGTGATTATTTAAAGCAGTGATCGCCACCAGGGGTGAGTTTGTCCCTCATGGATACTTTGGTAATGTCTAGAGATATTTTTGGTTTCACAACTAGAGGGTATGGGGGTGCTACTGGCATCTGGTAGGTAGAGACCAGGGATGCTGCTAGACATCCTACGATGCGCAGAACAGCACCCACCACAAAGGATATCCAAAACAAAATGTCAATAGTGATGACATTGAGGAATCCTGCTTTAAGGTTCTCAGCAAATTTACTACAAATAACCACTACTATTCATCCAGCCAACAATCACTGGAGATTTAGTATAATATTAAGACATTATGTATAGCCCTGGCACTGGGGAGTTAGCTTTGCAGTATCTAGTGGAGGAATGACAGAGGTATACAAACAAATATAATGTAATATAAAACATGCAAAGTGCCTGAGTGGAAATGCAAATAAATACAGAGAAGGATTTGAGTTTGAGAGGGTGGGGTTGGGGGAGGAGGAAGAACCAATGTCACTTTCCCCAAGAGGACCACAAACTGCATGTTTACACTCAAAGATATCACTCTTGCATATAAATTTGAAATAACTGCTAGGAAAGCTCACCAAACCCTTAAGCGCTTTTTAAGCAATCTGTCTTTCTGCTTTTATATACATATCCTTGGAGAGATGCAGCCTACAGCTTTCTTTGTGACTTTGTTCTTTATTGAGATTATTTTCCTAAAAACAATGTGTTTCTAGTACCAAGAAAATGCTCTATTTCCTTCTCCCACCCTTAGTTGATTCTTTCTATCTATACCTTTAAAATATTGATAAATGTACAGTGTAATTCTATAGCTGCTAATCAACAACACAATACATACTTAGCCTCTTTTATTTTGCCTGGATAGCAACTTAAATTTATCCACAATTTTGAGGATGCACCTTCCTAAGCATCTGTTCATTGGCTTCTATCTTTTTCAATACTGAGTGCCAAGGATGTAGCAGGAACTATCGTCTCCAACCCCCTGCTCCTATTTTCCAGGCTGAAAGAAACCCCGGGACAGCAGAGATACTTAGGAAGAAGTCTAATGAGCATAAGACAAAAGGGCTCTTTCCCACCCTTAGGAAAATTAGTGACTGGACCAAAGGGGTTTTGATCAAACAAAAGTGTACTTACGTTAGATTTGCAAGGCTGAAATTGCCTAGTGATCATTTCCATTGCAGATATCATAGACAATGATGCATCTTCCAGGTTAGCAATGTGGATGATAAAACTGTCTGGGACACTATCATTGGCAAATGTGAGCTCATAGCTAAGCTGAAATGGAAATCAGTTATGAAACAGAACTACCAGATGCCATATGCCTGCACACAAAATATTCTGGGCAATCTTACAAATCAAATAAGTAACATATGTAGTTGAGGTTCTACTTTGTGAGTTTCACTGCACAATACCAGGGAGCAATTTGTTTGTTTGTTTGTTTTTAACTCTGGCTTTGAATCTTGACTCTGACACTTTCTAGTGTGGGGATCTAGATAAGTTAATACAACATCTCCGAGTCTATATTTTCATAACAGTAAAATGAGGTAAATCATACCTATCTCTTCAGATTATTGTTGATTCTGCAGGTCTGGATGCTGTCAGGAAAACAAAGACCATATCAGTTATTTTAACGGAGAGAATCTGATATAGGAAATTGGTTAGAGAACCAGTTGCTGGAGAGCCAAAAGAGCAAAGAAAGGACCCCTGAGGGCTGGGAGAGCAAAAGGCAGAGGTTGTGGGGATTAGAAACTGGATGCTTGACAGAAGGACCTGTGGAGCTGAGACACAGTAGTATGAAAATACACTTGTAAGAATATTATGTGACATTACTATGCATTCCTTCTGATGTGCTGTTATTGCAGTAGCTTAGGGCCCCACAGAGCTGAGTCTCAGCTGAAGCTGGGAAGGTGCAAAAGAGAGCTGGAAACTGGAACCAACTGCCACTGCCAACGTGATGGGCCATCACCAGTGAGACTCCCAACAAGTACTCACGAAGGAGCAAGTCCCTTCTTCAACTCCAGCCTCCATCTCTCTGCTACCTTGACTGGCAGACAGTGAAGGAGAAACATGACTACCAACAGCCCAGTTAAAAGCAGAGAAAAGAGGGCTGGATTTGGAGCTGAGAAACAGCCCCAATATATGGCCCATCCATTCACTCAATGTGTACATTTATGGAGTGCTTACTGTGGGTCAGACTGTGAGGCTGTGAGGCTCTCTGCTAGGTGCTGGGGAGCCTAGAGAATTAAATGGAAAACACTCCTAAAGCACAAGGCTCAGCCATGCAGAAAATATTATCTTTATAGCCCCTGTCATATCTAACACAATATCTTGTACATAGTGGAATATTTGGAGGGGGAAGCATTACATCAAATGGGATGAGATGGGATGGGATGGGATAAAATGGAATTACAAAGGCAGGTCTTAACTTTGAAAATCTTTGGAGAAAATATTTTGAGCCTAAGTATTAATGTCTACTCAAGCTCTCCTAACTTTTGTATCTCCCTCTGTTTTGATAATAATAATAGATACTTTCTTAAATCCTCTATGCAATCCATGAGCAATTTTAAGTCCAAACGTTCAGGAACTAAAATAATTCAGGCAATGATAAACATTTTCTATGATAAAAACGTTAACAAGTAAAGCTATAACCCAACTAGCAAGACACTGTTCATTCCATGGATGGAGGCCCCCTGTTGTCAGAGTGAACATGACATTGGCTTTGAAGACATTGGGGGGAGCTGATGAAAATATCATGGGCTTATTTTAAGAAGTGTTGGGCAATATGCTTTTGAATAAATGTAGCAATTCATGTGAAAACAAAATTGTTGCAAATTTTGAATATGTTTGCAAAATATACGATGTACTCACAACTAATCTATTGCTTTCTTCTTCACAGATCCATTACAAGATTTTGGCTTTTCTGTTGAAAAGTGTTCCAAGCAATTAAAATCAAATATCAACGTTAGATTTGGAATTATTCTGAGTAAGTAAAAAAAAATGATTAGCATAAAATAAAACATTGCACAGCCTCTTCCAACTACACACACCTAATGACTTATGTTAACTGTAATGACTGGCTAAACTACTGTTCCCTCACCACTCTCTGGAATTAACTCTATTTATATCTTCATTTTCAAATCTCTCTCTGAGTCATATCCAGGTAGGGTAGAGCTCTCACTTAAAGCTGTACTTTTGTATTAAAAAGACTCTAGGCACTCATTTGATGACATAAGCACCTGGAATCAGTATACCCAGCAAAAAAAAAGGAAAATATTTTCAGATTAAGTATTAACGTCTATTCAGGATCTCCTAACATTTTTAGTTATCTCAGCAACAAATAAACCTACTACCAGCAGTACTGTTTGTCTTTTGTGTTATTTTGTATCCCAAATAGTTAATACAAATTGTTAAACCTTCACATAGGCAAGGAGGAGATGTAATATTTTCTCCCCTACCCCAATCAGTAAGCTAGAGCACTTTCTGATTGTTTAATTTTCATATGATCATGCAATTATAGTTGGCCAATATATTTTCTATAGCTACTAGATGATCTCCTTTTCCAAAACAGTGATATCAAAATCAAAGTAGAGAGGCTTAATAAACTTAGCATGTGGAATCATTCCAGAGAAATGGAGGGAACATTCACAGAAATCAAGAACTCTCACGCATCTTTGTATTTCTAGAATCTTGCACAGTATCTGGACTCTAGCAGCAGCTCGAGAAATGTTATGGGGAGAGAAAAAGAGAGAAAAGAGAAATAGAAGAGTGGGTGGAACATAAAAGGGAAGAATGGAGAAAAAGAGAGAATTGGAAGCCACCATCATGGAACCCGCTGAAGCTTCCTGTGCACCTGTGCTGCAATACCTCCCTGGTGACAGCAGCAGATGTATGTTGGCGTGACCACACCCCACCGCCATCGTGGGGAACAAATGATACTATGCAGCTGAGAAATTCCAGAAGCCAGACCTGCAGACATCACATTAAAAGGCTATAGCATCAGGGTGGGGAGCTCAGCTGATTAACTACCTTGCTCCAAGCAGGTATTTTGAGAAACAGCCACCTTTCGTACCCAGGGTCCCATCATAATCCCCTGTAGCATTGCCTAAATGCTGTTTTACCAAGGAAAGAAGAAAACTGTTCCCCACACAGAGCAGATTAATGGAAACAAAAGGTTCTTTAGCTCATGCTGCTGTATACTGTGAATGCCTTTGATACACAGTGAAACACGCAGTAAGAGTAAAGCTGTTCTTCTCTTTCCTCCAGGAGAGGACATCAAAGAGCTATTTCTTGACCTAGCTCTCATGTCTCAAGGCTCATCTGTTTTGAATTTCTCCTATCCCATCTGTGAGGCGGCTCTGCCCAAGTTTTCTTTCTGTGGAAGAAGGAAAGGAGGTAAGCCATCTGTCTTGCTCACTGCTTGCAGGGGCCTGCAGAGAGATAAACGTGAACTTGCATCTGAAGCCAGGACACCCAGACCAGAGCTCTGTCTCTGCCCCTCACCTTTGGACGAGCTTATCCTCACTTATCAGCATGTGTTACATAAAAATAACAATAAGGCCCATTCCATAGGCCTACCTTACAGGGCTGTTGTGAATATCAAAATGAAATGAGACATATGAGATGCTTTAAAACAGAGCATTGTTACTGTGAGTAGCAGCATCTTATAAAAAGGGCTGGCAGCAGAAAGAGCCAAGAGCTTCCAAAAATCCGTTGAGGTTCAGAGTGCTTCCAGGTTTTCCCTTCACAACTTCCTTAGTGGCCGGATATCCTTAATATAGTAATGGACTTCAAAAAAGAAAAAAAAAATGAAGCTTATGATATGTCACCACCTTTCCCACGTGGGTCATTGAATAACAGGGGCATCAGGTAGTTACACTCGAAGTAGAGAGGCAGAAACCCCATTATATTAGCTACCTTTTCTGCAGTGCACCAACCCTCTACCCCCTGCCATACAGCCTTGAAGAAAGGGCAGGTCACCTTCCCCCACCTGTCCCCACCTCTCCTTTCCTTCTTGTCTTTACCCACGGCTTCACCAAGGCCCTGAGATGCTTCCGCGATGTAGTTAAAACCTGGCTCTATTCTCTGACTGTCCTTCCCCAGGAGTGGTTCTCTCCCAGCTGTTCTCCCCTCCCAGGGTCTCCTTCCTATTCCCACTGGCCAAGGCAGGGCATACTCCCAATACACCCCTCACCCCACATCTCAGAAATACTCCTTTATCTATTTTCCCATTCAAGAGAGCTAGAATTTTAAACAGTAAATTCCTTGTGATATGATGCAATTACTCCTTTTAAATGAAAGATCTAGAAGAAATTGGAAACTCCTTCCTACAGTGAGGGATGCAGACAAAAGAAAACAAGGAACTTAAGGGAGGATTGGCCAGATGGAAGCCGGGGGAACTTTGCTGGGATCTGGAGAGGACAGAATCAGCCTGGCTCACTCACCACCCTCACCATCTCTCCTGAGTGTGTGGCACATCAGTGTATCCTAGTGTTTGCCATTTTGGACTGTCCTGGTTTACTGCCGTGTATCTTCCACATTGGACTATGGCTGCTTGAGGGTAGGGTCATATCACCTTTGTCTTTTTATTCCCAGTATTTCAAATATGGCTGACACACAGAGAGCTCTGAATACAGACACACACAGAGCAAAATGCCTAACACGATTGAGCATTTGTACCAGGCCCTGTTATAAGAGCTTTAGACCCAATAAGTCATTTGCTTCCCACACCAACCTTACAAGTTAATACTACATTAATATTCCAACTTCATAAATGTGTAACTGAAGCACAGAGGGGTTTAGGAACTTGCACCAAGTCACAGGGCTTGAAGGATCCATGGCTTGAACCCAGGCAGGCTGACTCCAATCTTAGCTTTAATGAATGAATGAATAAAAGAACAAACAATACAACAAATGAGTGTGTCTTGCTTTTGGCCAGGGGTTTATTTAAAATTGTCATCTCAGAAATCTTTCTGCCCAGTGATCTGACTTTGTTTCAAATTGGGACTTTTTTTTTTCTTAGCTAACTCACCTTAAAATGATAAGTCAGTTTTCCTCTCTCAACTTACTGGAGACATTTCTGATTAATCAAAGACGTTCGTGCATTGCCTCAGAATGATGAACTCATCATTAGTCCGTCCCTATTTAACCTTTTCCACCTGCCCTCAGCTGGGCCAACCCCGAACTCCTCACCCACAGTCAGTCCTTTCTCCCTCCTTCCCTCCCTCCCTTCCTCCCTCCTTCCCTTCTCTCCCCCCATCCCTCCCTCCTTCCCTCCCTTCTTCAGCCACATCTTGCTTCACTCCCCATACATACCTTAGGCATCAGCCTTAAGGAATCTTTTGCCACTTTCTCTTCAGAGCCTGCATTTTAACACCTGCAACATTGTTTGGATGGTCCCCTTAGCATGTGTGGCCCACTTGCCATTTGCTTTTCATGCAGACCTAGCTCAAGTATCCCTTTCTCTCTCTGTCTCTCTTTCTGTCTGTCTGTCTGTCTCTCTCTCTCTGAAGCTTCCTCCAGCCCCAACAGATGAAGTGCTCCCTCTGGGTGCTGTGGGAGCATTGTGTTCCTCCTTCTGCTGTAGTTCTTATCTCAGATGGAATTGAATTTTAAGGTTAGTGTGTGTGCCCCTCCCAATTAAACTTCAAACTCCTTGAAGGAAGGCATATTTCTTGCTCCTATCTGTCTCTGCTGACATGGCAAAGAGACCTGGCACAAAGTAAAGACACAATAGATACTTGTTTTATTGCATTTGCATGTTAACATATGATGGATTGAACACAGGTATACCAGTTCACCTTAAAAATGACTACTTAAGGCTGCTTATGCATGGCATAAAGACACAACATGCATCAAACCTTAGCAGAGAGTACATTTTCCTGGTCCTCCAAGTATAAGAAAACCTTGCTATTTTTGCCTGTGTATGGTTTTAATAGGATTGATAAAACAGAAGACAGATGGTTCCCTAAATCAGTTTGAGGTATTCAATTCAGTTTAGCAGCTCAAAAGGCTGACGTTTGCCTTATTTGAATGTTGGACAGCTCTGCAGCTATTTATCTGCTTTATTGCAATGGGAGTGATGACTGCATAGGCAAGCTGAGAAGCTGGCAATGGGCAAATTGCCAGAAAACTTCCTATAGCGTAAAATATCATATAGTGTAAAATGATCAGAAAAGTGATATACAAATGCTACATGAACAAATAATTATGTAAACTACATAAGCCAGAGAAACTAAAATCTTAAATTCGGAGGCTTTTTGGATTATTAAATTTTTTTAACCCACCCACAAACCTACTGCACGAATGATTCTATTCCAAAGAAATGGTTAATAGTAAGACCAGAAGGGGAAAAAATAGCACCAGGGAGAATTAAAGTCAATCGAAATCCAAGTGCAAGCTGCCGTTGACATGTTACGCATAAAAAGGCTTGCAGGTCCTTCTTAGCAGAGCAGTGAGAAAACTTCATGTCCACTGTGGGCAGCACATTGTGGCATCACTGGCAGTTGAGCTGTTTGGTGTCATTGCCATGGCATTACTGTGCATTCCTCTGCAAACTGCATCTCACTGGCTTTTCTCCAAGCCAGATAAAACTACAAAATGGGTCAGGCTTAGTGAGACTGAAATGTTGCCTCCTTTCCCTCTGCCTTGTCCTCAGCTAGCTTTAAGACAAGCATCACATTGGATTCAAAGACAAGCTGATGCTCTTTCAGTATGATTACTTACGCTATGATTGACAATGTGGGGGAAATAGCGTATATGGCCAATGATAGGGCATTGACTAAGTAGGTCATTATTTAGCCAAACAAAGGTACAATATGCTGTGATTTTAAAATGATGCCGTAGATTACTAAATTACATGAAAATATACTTGTAAGAATATTATGTGACAAAGAAGCATGCTATAGAAGTATAGTCACTGTTGAATCCTATTGTATAAAATGTGTGTAAGTGTGTACACCAAAAAAATTCTGAAAGAGTACACACTTCGGTGCTAAGAGTGCTTATCTCTGCAGATCTTTATTTTTGTCTTTTTTGGAAATCTCGCTTGCTTTTATGATACATTTGCAAGGTTACTCTTTAAAGTGTTAGTTTATCATTATAGGAAAGAATAGAGAGAATAAATTCTCTTCCCCTGGGAATAAATCTAAGCGTTTTCAAAGAGAATTACAGCCTATGTAATATCCAGTGATATTTGTACTTGAATAGAAAGTTCTGAATCAAAGAGTTGCATAGAATATCAAGGGATGATCTAACAGCCATCCTCTTGCCTGGGATACCCACAGCCCCATTTACTCAGGCTGTGGGCTCACTAAGAAGGAGACAACATTGGCCACTGTTTTACTTTCTGCTCTGTTAAAGCTGCCTTGGTCCTTCTGTCTCCTCTGATAGCATCGACTCATTTAGATTTATTTGCTTTAGTTGATCGCCATGCTTTCAAACAGGTTCCATAAGCTACACATCCACTTTTAAGACTAAATTGAGCTTCACTGAATGTCCTTAATGACCACACCTAATTCCTAGCCCAAAGGAGGGAAGCTGCAGCCAACTCCCTCAATCCTCAAGAACAATAATGCCAATAGAACCCCTGTGTGGTCCGGGAGCTTTGGTCTGGTCTGCAAACACCAAGCGCGCCCTCACCCCAGTGGCTCTCCAACTTGGTCGCACATTAACTACTCCTGTGCTTTCTGAAGCAATGACCACAAGCCACAGGTCGCGACTGAGCCCTGAAATGTAGCCAGTCTGAATAGAGATGTACTGTAGGTGTAAAGTACAGACTGTTTCAAAGCTTTAATCTGAGAAAAAGAATGTAAAATATCTCTATCATTGTTCCACTGGTTATATGTTGAAATGTTAATATTTGGAATATACTGAGTTAAGTAGAATTTATCATTAATATATTATTTTAATTATTTATCAATGATAAGATATTAGTATTATATTAAAATTAATTTCACCTTTTAAAATGTGGCTCCTAGAAAACATAAAATTATATGTGTGACTCTCTTTAATATTTTTATTGGACAGTGCTGCATTATTATCTCCCTTTATAATTTTGAAGCTCCCAACATCCAGGCCGTACCCTAGACCAATGATATCAGAATCTCCAGGAGTGAGAGCCAAGCCAGGTGGTGACCAGAAGTGCTCTGTGTGGAGAATATGGGAGGAAAAAACTGTTTCTTCCTATATACACCCTCATCTTAACAGATGAGGAAATGGAGTCTAACTTACCCAAGGTCACAAAGCCAGCAAGTGGTGGAACTGGGTTTCTGTCCAGCTCCAAACCCCTCTGCTGTACATCTTCCGTAAACATAAAGAAAGCTTTGCTAGAGAAGAAGTAAATTCATTTCAGCCCTCCACTAAGACAGGAAAAAGATTTAAAGGGCATAACAAAATTATAGAAATCAAAGGATCATCTTTGGGCATAACCAGCCATTATTATAAGGCAGTGGTTCTCAAAGTGTGGTCCTCAGACCAGCAACATCAGCATCATCTAAGAAATTATTAGAAATGGCAAATTTTTGGTCCCTACCCAGACTTATTGAATCAGAAGCTCTGGGGTTGGGGCTTAGTGATCTGTATTTTAACAAGCCCTTTGGGCCATGTGTTGGCAAACTTTTTTCTGGAAAGGGAAGGATAGTAAACATTTTAGGTTTTGCAGACCATATGGTCTCTGTGGCAATTGCTCAACTCTGCCCTTGCAGAGATAATATGAAAATGAGTGGACATGGCTGTGTGCCCAGATTACATGAAGTGAGGTATGTCTATATCTGCTGCATGTATTTTATAATTGATTTGGCTTTGTTTAATTTATTTATGGACACTGAAATTTAAATTTCATTTAATTCTTACATGTGGTGAAATATTATTCTTCTTTTGACCGATCAATCCTGCTCTAAGTGGTTCTGTGGCATGTTAACTTTTGTGAACCACTGCTAGAAGGTAAGTCAGAATCCAGGGCTCTTAGCCAGAGTTACTGAGCACAGGTACGCTGGGGCTGTCACCAGGTGGACACTTGACCTAAGCTGCAGCATAAATTCAGATCCAGGACACTAAGGATAATGCCACACCTGTGCTTTGACTCTGCTTTATAAGGCCTGTGCCAACAAATTAGATTTGGGGCAAAAGGGACTTAACAGAAAGACTGGTCAGAGTGGCAGCTGGCAGGAGGAAGAGCACCTTAGGAAAAAGCCAGAGAGCGGGCCTGGAGGTCCCCTTCCCTCCCCACAGCTGCCATGGACAGTCTGGAGGGCCATTTCATTTCTCTATTTCTCAATTACTGCATCTATCAAATGAGATTGGCCATAATTCATTATTGGGTAAGAGTGGAGACTAAATAAGATATGTGATGTGTCTGATGCGTTAGGAATCACAGCACTGAGTCCCTGGGCTTCCTCCCCTACCTGAGGGACCTTGAGGCAGAGGATTGGAGCATGTTGTGAAAACTGCAGGGCTGATTGATAAACTCTGGTGGGTCTGTCATAGAAACAGGCCAGAGGACTCAAACTGGTTCACCGTAGCACCAGAGGAGCAGCCAGTCCATAACATCTCACGCTGCCAACCTGCTCAGATCGCAGAATTTCCTGACCAGTAACTGAACAAGTCTTTCATGGCCATGTTGTTCTGTTCTGTTTTGTCTTCTTCCTTTGATCTAAGGTCAGCCTCTAAAATTTTTATTTTCTGCCACTGGCTTGACTTCCACCCAGAATGCATAATCTTAGGAATGTCTACTCCCTTCAAGGGAACCTGACATCTATCAAAGTGTGATCTGTCACCCTAGCCCACAATAGTCTGACATAAAGACTTTTCCCAAAGTCTGGGTTTGTCAGCACTCACCAGCACCACACATGAGACACCCACAGCCCTGTCTAGCTTGGAATGGAGTCAAGTTCACTCCAGTCTCTTTCAGTCTCTGATTTATCAAGCGTTCAACACATCTTGATGTCCACTCTCAATGAGGTTCATTTTGTTCAAGCAGTTTCCTAGAATATCCCACGTCAGGAAGATGAAAGTGAAATAAGTTAAATAGAGCAGCCAAAATTTGGTTGTAAGATGTACTGTGGAGCCTGAAACTCAGGTATCACCCTGGGAAGTACAAGCAACACTTCATTCTTGCTCCACAAGCTCCACCCAATTAAAAAGTGGAGAGAAATGACCTAACGGTGGCTCATGTTTGGACTGTCAAGAATATATTGTGTAGGGCCATGGAGACGTGAGGTTCTCAACTGGAAGTGAACCTGGAGATTTGGGTAGAGACTCAGATTAAAGCCATAAAGTAAATAGAATGAACACATGATTTTCTTTCTTTTTAAAAATTGTTTTATATTATTTCCAACTTCTATTTTCAGTTTAGGGGTACATGTGCAGGATGTGCAGGTTCGTTACATAGTTAAACGTGTGCCATGGTGAACGTGTGCCATGGGTGTTATCCCATGATAACACCTAGGTATTAAGCCCAACATCTATTAGCTATTTTTCCTGATGCTCTCCCTCCTCCCATCCCCCACCCTCCAACAGACCCCAGTGTGTGTTGTTCGCCCCAGTGTGTCCAAGGAACATATGATTTTCACACTTGATAATGAGAGACATGTCAACTGTCAAACCTGGTTCTGGCCAAACCTCTATGAGTTCTGACCAGGGTAGATCAACCCAGGCAATGTGGCCTTGGTTCCATAGCACCAAGTGAGTAATACTGTTTCAAAAATAATTTGTGTATTGATTCACAGATTGACTTGCAGATATCAATTGCACACAATCTACTGCCAAAATCAACTGAAATTAAAATAAAGGCTTAGGCGAGTTCAATAAATAAATTGTGTGTGTGTGTGTGTGTATACACTGGGTGTGTATGATTATAAATTAGAGTATCTGTAGGTCAAGGAATCTTCTTTGAAACCTTGAAAGCTGTGATTGATGTAATCCAACCAATGAAAACCTTAGAGGACTTAATGATGCCTTATTCATGTCAGGATCCCAGAGAGGTGCAGAAGACAACGGTGCCCACAAGAACTGCTGATTCATGGCGCATCCATGCCTGCACAAGCCACTTCTCAGTATGAGCAAAATCCATTATGAAACACATTCAACGGATAAACATACCTCCCCGTGTGCAATATGCAAGCTAGAGAAAATAATTAGGTTTAAACTTGATTTTAAATGCATTAATATTTAAAGCTTGCAATTAAAAGAAATATTATGATGACATCTTTTGCAATCTGAAGAATCCTCTAGTTGAGAAAATAACTGGTCCCTGGTTTATCTTTTGTATAAATCTGAACTTTTCTACTGTTTGACCAAAGTGAGAAATACATTATAATTAGATGAATTTCCATATAAAACAGAGTAGATCCCCTGAGAACTGTATTTAAAGTCTGGCATAATATTGCCCATAAGGCAGATATTTTTCTGACAGCATCCAAGAGATTCTGTTATAATACTCACTGATTTTACACATACAAATAAGTCAAAGGTATAACCGTGGTGGGTGCTTGTGGTTACCCATCCTCCCTTCCTTTTCATTACCTTCCTTAATTAGATGTTTCTCTTCTGGTCCTGGTTCATGCTGAACACTAGGACCTGGTGATCCTCCCAGCATTATTCATTGCAGAGCCTTCTCAATCTCACTGTCTATATCAATTTAAAATTCTGTCTTAACAATAGTATCTAGATCAGCAGTCAGATACCATCAGTTAGATTTCTATGGCCTCCTCTATTTCTGTTTCAATGTGCTCCTTTCCACAGATCTAGGAAATGAAGGGAATTTGGGGGGAGTTCTGGGAATGCAATCTGTTTACTGCCTAGATTTGGAAAAAATCCACAAATGCTTTCTGCAAAATGCCTTACCGCCTGCGCTGCTGGAGTAGAAGACAGGGCTAAACCACCTGCCCAGCAGGTGCTACCTTGAAGAAATTAATCTATGCTGATGACCTGACAACCTCTCTAAAGCATGCCCCCAGCCATGGCCCCACTACCATGGGCTTCATGATTCAGTTGTTTCATGTTCACTACACATACATTAACAAATGCAAGCCCCTGGAATTCAGGCATTGATTTAGGCTATAACAGAAGGGGAATAAGCAGCTTAACAGAAGCCTAAATTTTAAAATACGGTAGTCCCCTCTTACCTGATAGGAACATGTTCCAAGACCCCCAGTGCATGCCTAAAGCCATGAATAGTAACAAATTTTATATTTACTATTTTCCCCATATATACATATACCTATGATAAAATTCAATTTATAAATTAGCCATAGTTAGAAATTAACAATAACAACTAATAAAATAGAACAATTATAACAATTTACTGTAATAAAAAATATGTGAGTATGGTCCCTCTTTCTCTTTCTCTCTGTCTTTCTCTCTCACTGTCTCTCTCCCTCTTTCTCTCTCTCTCTCAAAATACAGTAACATTTTCAGGCCACAACTGACCACAGGTAACTGAGACTGCAGAAAGTGAAACTGCAGATAAGGGGGACTATTGTCTACTGTACATGTTTTCTAGGGTATCACCTATGTTATACTTGTTTGCTCACCTTTGATTTCTGGGCCATTTTAGACTTCCTGCTCCTTCAAAAGCTGCAGGCTTTCCATCCCCGCACTTCATTCCCAACCTCCCCCAATCCTAGCTTCTGGTCCTGTCCTTCAACTGCTGCCAGTATCCCCAGTGACAAAGTGGCTGAGATGGGAACTCATGTGTCTTGGCTCCTCTTCTCGTGGATGGATCTACAGACCCGTGGAGGGAGTGCTAGCTTTCTGTGACCTGGAAAATTGCACTATTTCTCTTGCCATCGAATTAGGACACACTGAAAAATAATACTAAAAAGTTACAATTAGGCCTGGCTTAGCCTGGAGCTTACCTACCCACACTGCCTGGAATCCATGGAAACCTGAAGAAACCTCCAGCCTTTAAGGCCCACTGGGATCTAGCTTCAGTGACATTCGCCCTGAAGGCAGTGGACACTCTTATCAGTCCCTAGCCCAAGGCAAGTTTGTTATTACCTTAAATGAGAGCCCTAACCTACCAGCTCCAAGTCTTAGGGGAACAGTAAGGACTACATCCTCAACGGTCAGAAACTGAAGAAAGCAAAGCTTCAGATCAGAGGGGATGGGATGAGAAGCAGTGCCTGGGCCTTCCCCATCTTTCAGATCTGGTTCTCTTGGGAAATACCCAGAGGCAAGGAGAGGAATAAAGACTGTATCCAGAGGTCACTAGAATAAAGCCATGCACTCCCTCCCTCCTCCTCCGGAGACGATGCTCTTGGTTGGTCTAGAACATCCTTCCCACCTTCCTCTTCGTCCTCTGGCCCCTCACCTTGTTTCTCCACGCACCAGATGCCATCACAGACTCTGAGCTTCCTCCCACTTTGCTCTTGGCCTCACCTGGAGGGGAGAGTGAGGGCTGCATCCTCCCAGGTTGACACTGCCTCCCTGCTTGCAGGTATCCTTTCCAGATACTGATTTCATCTCCTTTGGATATATATATATATACACCCAGAAGTGGGATTGCTGAATCATATGGAAGTTCTATTTTTAATTTTTTGAGGAATCTCCACACTGTTTTCCACATTGTCTATACTAATTTACATTCCCACCGACAGTGGGAATTTCTCACAGAATTAGTCACAGTAGCCAAGATGTAAAAACAACAGCGACAGATGAATGGATAAAGAAAATGTGGTCTATACACACAATGGAATATGATTCAGCCTTAAAAAAGAAATTCTGCCATTTGCAACAATGTGGACAAACCTGGAGGACATTATGCTAAATGAAATAAGACAGACAAATATTGCATGATCTCACTTACATGTGGAATCCAAAACAAGTCAAACTCATAGTAAGAGTAGATGAGTGGTTGGCAGGGTCTAAGGAGCATGGGAAAAGAAGAGGTGGTGGTCAAAGGGTGCAAACTTGCAGTTAGAGGATGAGTAAGTTCTGGAGACCTAACGTACAGCACAGGGACTACTGCTGATCACAATGTATTGTGCATCGCTAGCAGAGTAGCTCTCAACTGTTCTCACTACACACAAACACACACGCACGCACATAAGCACGCATACACACAAAAACGCACATACATTCACACACAAATGCATGCATGCACACAAACACACACATGCAGGCACACACACATGCACACAAACACACACACACGAAAGGTGACTATGTGAGGATATGTTAACTACGTTATACAACTTAAATATATACAATTTTTATTTGTCAATCATTTCTCAATATAACTGGGGCAAAAAAGAACACTGCCTCCCCTCTACCCTGCCCTGCTGGGCCCAGCAGGTGGGAAAGGGACTCAAAATGCTTGGTAAATGAATGAATGATTTCTTAAACAAAAACATTTGTTCTGGATATGCCAATTGGCCTAGTCATCATAATTATAACTCGAGTATTTTTATACTGTTAAGCGCCCTAAAAATGCTTAAGCATTAATGACATTTTATAATAAATTTGTGAAATTAGCAGGAATTCCAGCAAGATCCTAGCAAGGGCTAGGAAATGGGGAGAGGGTCGCCTAAAAGAGTTCATGCAGTCAGCAGGCTGCATCTGCGCTGGTTGTTGAGAACAAAAAGAGGCAGACAAAGACACAGGACCACCCGGGTGCAGTGGCTCAGGCTTGTAATCCTAGCACTTTGGGAGGCCAAGGTGGGTGAATTGCTTGAGCTCAGGAGTTGGAGACCAGCCTGGACAACATGGCAAAACCCCATCTCTACAAAAAACTAGGCGGGTGTGGTGGCATGCACCTGTAGTCGCAGCTGCTCAGGAGGCTGAGGTGGGAGGATAGGAGGATCACCTGAACCTGGAAGATGGAGGTTGCAATGAACCAAGATTGCACAACCTGGGTGACAGAGCTAGACACTGTTTCAAAAAAAAAAGAAAGACACAGGCCCTCATATCAAGTTGATGTCACCCAAAACCCTTGGGACCTTTTATTTCCACAATTTAAAGACCAATTTTCTCTTCAAAAAGACACTCAATGACAATCATCCAAAGATCTGGGTCAAAAAAAAAAAAAGCTGATATTCAGAAATGACTTTAAGTGTTCAGAACCAGGGAGGTGAATTTCTTTAATCCACTGCACATTAAAAACTGATAAAGATTGCATATGAAAGGAACGGAAGAAATGGGTGCAAATATACTGGGGCTCTTTTTATAGTCCTGGAGTGTGAGAATGTTAATTAAAGGAATCTCAGAATTGGAGAGGATCTTAGAAAGGATGGAGTGAAAATTTAATTTTAGGTGTTGTTTTATCAGGTTAAAAAAAAAGACAATTTCATGAGTTACTTGCAGTTACCTCAAGAACTTTATGAGCCCCCATAAAAGCTCCAATTGAAACTGTAAACTGTAAGAGACCAATTTAATGAAAACCTCTCAGCCCAGTGAAGGACCTCTTAGTGGTGAAGAACACAAATGAGCAAACCTGCGGGCATTAAATGAGCATAACAAAATGTTAGGTATCATTAGAGCGTTGTTCTTCAAAGAGTCATACTCATCCATTTTTTAAAACAAAAGTTTTAAAAAAAGCACAGACAGAACTTAGAAGTTACATACACTGGCTCAAGCAAGAAGCTCCAAAACCTAGTCTCACTGCATATTTCAGCATCCACCAAGTGAATGTCCATTCTGTTACTCTTTTTCACACCTGGGTAAATAATAATATAGTTAATAACTAATTGCCATTTCTACCCTTCCTGGGGACCACATTCTGCTCAGCGGCTTTACATACAAGTTCTCCAGTCCTCTCAATGCTGTATGGGGAGGCATTAGTATTTCTATTTTGCAAGCACAAAAGCTGAGTTGCAGGATGGCTGAGCAAATTGCCCAACATTACTTAGCTAGTGAGTCAGAGAGCTGGGTCTCCAACCCACGTCTGTCTGCTTCCTAGGTCAAGTCATTTGCACTGTGCCACCATACAGCAATTTGTAGAAGCATAAAGCAGGTATAAAACATGCCCAAGGGAACCCAGCCAGATCAGACAGGGATGGCGCACCAGTTCTTGTTCTTGGACTCTGCTCCTGAGCCACACAGTGTCCAAACCCTGACAGCCAGCAGGAGTGCTCTTGGCTTGTTCATGCCCGTAGCAGCCACATCCTGAGTTGCAAGCAGAAGACACCCAATCCAGCCAACAAAAGCAAAGGGAATTTCTTGAAAGGACATTGAGGAGTCACAGAATTGGCAAGAAACCTGGAACACCAGGCAGAAAGTGGGCAGCTCTAGAGACTGACGAGTTCTGCTTCTCTCGCCAGAACAGATTGGGAAGGGGTCTCTTTGTCTCTCTGCTCTGATTTTCTTGGCTTGGGTCAGAGAGTATCTACTGGGAAAAAGATAACTTCCAAAAAAGAAATCATGTTCCCGTAGCTGAACCACTGCAGTGCATATCTGTTAGGGGCACAATTAGCATAGATTGCAATGCAAGGGGTGCGTCCTCAGGCTGGGTAAAGCACCAGCATGACAAATGGACCCCGGGCAGGCTGTCCCTCTGAACCCTCTGTATGTAACCACATATTAGTTACAGTGCCTACATGTACTGCTCAGACAGGTTAAGTAACTTGCCCAATTAATAGAAAAAAGAGCTCAGATTCAAGCCCATATAGTCTGACCCCTGGACATGTGCTCTTAGCCACGATGCTTAGAATACACAAAGTTTGCAGTGCTGGAGAATCACAGGGGAGGCAGTAATCACTGAGGGGCTGGGCAAGGCATCATCTTTCTTGCTGACTTCAATACTGATGTGAATGGCCCACCAAGCACCATGATGTCTCAGTTTTTTCACCCCCTTACTTCCAACAACCATTTCCATCTTTACACCTCAACCACCATCCCTCATGTCAACCCTGGATATCTTATAGCCTGTTAAAATGCACCATTTCTGAAATCTAAATGTCAAGTCCTCTGCCATGTGGCTTCCTCATATCCTGCCAGCTCACCAATTCTAGCACCTTGACTGCAATAATAGAAACTCCATTCAACTCACTTCCCCACTGTTACTATCAACAACTCTCTCCTGCCTTCACTTTCTTCCTTACCCTCCTTAGATTCCATGGTCTATTATTATAATCTTTTCCTTTCATCTAACCCAACAGCCTTGACTTTCTCTTCTTTTCATTCTTGTCCAGTGAGACTCCAACCCAACCATTGACCTTCAGTCATCGGAGCTACTGGATGTCTCTAAGAAAATATACATCTGTGCTGACTGGAGTATCTTTAAATTTATGGCCACAAACCTCAAACAAAGCACTCAACACTGCCTAGAAATCTTACTATATTTCTCAAGTAAATTTCTTCCCCACTGTCCATGAATATTGTATTCCTCCTTTTGCTACTCAACACAACACAGGCCCTCGCCATCTAGTGCCCCCTACCTGTCTGTGACCTTCACTGCAGAAATGAAAATAATTAGACAGGAGCCCCACTATTGGTTTACTGGCCCATCTACAAACATATCTACACCTGAACTCATTCTGCTCTGTTTTCTCTCCTACAGTTGTGGGAGTAATATTCATGCTTCTCTCAAATGCAGGAGGGAGTGTTAATAGCCTTCCTTTCCACCTTCTTAAATCCTCGTGTCTTCAGTTATTCCCTGTTCTGCATCTTCAATCTCTCTTTCTACAAGATTATTCCCTTGGAACAACAAATATGGCACAGTATCTCCCATTTTGAACAAAGAAACAAGCCATTCTTAATACCACACTCTCCTTCAGTTATCTTTTTTTCTTTTGCTCCCTTTTATGACAAAACTCTTACTTCCTCACCTCCTTATCTCTCTTCAGTCCACTCCATTCAGGCATCTGTACTCATCTCTCCAGTGTTCTTGTCAAGGTCACCAAATGACCTTCATGTTGCCAAATCCACTGCACAGTTCTGTTCTAATCTTACTCAAACTCTCAGCAGCAGCATTCAGCATGGCTGGCAATACCCTCCTGTTTGAAAAACATTCAACTCCTGGCTTCCTTGATCCCTCACTCTCTGACTACCATCCACTCCACTGACCATCTCTTCTTAGTCTCCTTGGTTGGCTTCTCCTCAACCCAACCTCTGAATGTTGGAGGGCCTCAGGAGGTCCTGTCCTCTCCTCTGTTGATTAATTCTATCTCCTTGGGGTGAGGGAGGCATCTCATCCTGTCCCGTGGTTTAATCACCACATGTTAATAACTCTGATATTCATAGCTCCATTCTTACCTTTTCCCTAAAATTCCAGACTTGTATAGCCAACTGCTTCCAAGGATTCTTATTAACCATCTCCCAGAAATAGAGCTCTTCAATCATCACACATACACACACACACACACACACACACACACATTCTTCCTCACCAGGCTTCCCTAATCTCAATAAATGGTAGCCCCATCTATCCAGATGCTCAAACCAAAACCTTCCTGGCCCCCACTCTCTATACCCACTCATCAGTGGGTGCTATCACCCAACACAGCTGTGATCTCGTTCGTGTTCTCTACCTCCACCACCACCACCCTTCACCAATCCATCATTTACCTTGGCCACAGAAGAGCCTTCAGGCTTGGCCTCTCCTCTGCATTCTCTACACAGCAGAATGTCTCTGCAAAACATAAATTAGCTATTTTGACATGACCTGTAACACATTTCCACTGCCTCTGGAATGAAATCTGAACTCCCTACCATTTCCTGCAGGTCCTGAAATATCTGTCACCCCTCAATCTTTCCAAGCTCTTCTCAACACAGTTCCTCTTGTTCACTGTGCTTCAGCAGACTCATCTCCCTCTATCCTCCCAATTTCCTAAACTCTTTTCCACATCAAGGCCTCTGTCCTTATTTTATTATTCTGAGATGATCTTCCCCCAGCTCTTTAAATGCTTGGTCCATTCTGCTCCTTCGGGACTTGGCTCAAATACTACCTCCTTATAGACGCCTCCATGACCTGCCACCCTGTGGAACATGGTGCCTCCCAGTTCCCAGCATTAGCAAGTATTCATGGAGTGCCTCCCAGCCATTGTTATTAGTGCTTTTTATCAATTACCTCTTTTAATTCCCCACCACCCTAGGAAGTAGGTACTGTTATTGTCATTATCTTACCCATCTTGAAAAAAAAAAAAAAAACAAGGAAACTGAGCCCAAAGAGATAACAACTGTCCACAGTCAACTAACCTTGGGACTTAACCCTGTGCAACCTGGATCCAGCCTGGCCCCTTCCCCACCACACCCTCCTGCCTCTCTCATATTACTTGGTGTCTCTTTCCAGCACTTGTTACAATCTGGATATCATCTTGTTTAGTTATTTCTGTATCATCATTGTCCTCAGGAGAATATGCATTAGTTCATTTTCATACTACTATGAAGAAACACCCAAGACTGGGTAATTTATAAAGAAAAAGAGGTTTAACAGACTCACAGTTCCAGAGGGCTGGGGAGGCCTCACAATCATGGTGGAAGGCAAAGGAGGAGCAAAGGCACATCTTACATGGCGGCAGGCAAAAGGGCGTGTGCAGGGGAACTGCACTTTATAAAACCATCAGATCTCATGAGACTTATTCACTATTACGAGAACAGCACAGGTAAATCCACCCCCATGATTCAGTTACCTCCCACTGGGTCACTCCCATGACGTGCAGGAATTATGGAAACTACAATTCAAGATGAGATTTGAGTGGGGACATAGCCAGACCATAACAGAATATAAGCAATGTGTGGACAGAGACTTCTTTTTTTCATCCCAGGATCCCCAGGGCCTGCCACATGGAAGGTGCCCAACCAATATTTGTGGCATGAATGAATAAGTGAATGAATGGTAGGTGTAGATCAGGGAATGAAAACATTTCTAGCAATAGCTGCTCTTATTTTGGTGCCAACAATTGTCACACATCTGTGTGACCACAGATCACATGAATGAATCTTTTTTTTAAAATGATTGAATAACATCATCTATGCTTTATATATTTTTTCAGAGCAGATTTACTATGCTGGTCCTGTCAATAATCCTGAATTTACTATTCCTCAGGTAAGATATTACTTAATTCCTGTATTAAATAGTTTGTTTCTTGAAGAAGAAGAAGGCTAGAAGAAGGAGGAGGGAAAGGAGGAGAAACCAAGAAAGAAGAGGAGGGGAAGGAAAGAATTAAACAGTTTAAAACTTGGCCGGGCACGGTGGCTCACACCTGTAATCCCAGCACTTTGGGAGGCTGAGGCGGGCAGATCACGAGGTCAGGAGATCCAGACCATCCTGGCTAACATGGTGAAACCCCATCTCTACTAAAAATACAAAAAATTAGCCGGGCGTGGTGGTGGGTGCCTATAGTCCCAGCTATTCAGGAGACTGAGGCAGGAGAATGGCGTGAACCTGGGAGGTGGGGCTTGCAGTGAGCCCGAGCTTGCAGTAAGCCCAGATCGTGCCACTGCACTCCAGCCTGGGCGACAGAGCGAGACTCTGTCTCAAAAAAAAAAAAAAAAACAAACAAAAAAAACTTATCCATAGGCCATCCCTGCAAAAACCCTTTCTTAATAAAACTGCTACTTCACAGTGGGCACTTGAAATTTCTTGACACACTGGCTTTGTCATCTCGGCATTTAATATTTTACATGTCAGTGAACCTTACGGAATCCTCGGAGTACAAACCTCCCACTGAGAGGGATGCCGGCGTCTTGTCCAGCAGGATTATGGCATTTGTGGGGTTCCATATGGCAGTGCTGCTGGGCTGTGTGGGTGGCACCATGCATGTGCTGGGACCGTGCTCAGGAGGCTGGCAATTCAGAGAAAGGAAGATGCACAAGCCATGAAGGCGTGAAGTTCCTCCAGTTACTGTCCTTTCACTGTTACTCATGAGCTGCCATTAAGTCAATAAAATGCCCACATCCTTAGCATTTGCTGCCCAAACTCACAGCTAAGAGTAGAATTTTCCACTAATTCCTTTCTGTTCAAGATAATGTGACATTATTAAATGGCTCAATTTACATCACTCTGCTATAAGCAATAAATGTTCAATATGCTACCTCTCAGATAATCTTTTTTTTTTTTTTTTGAGACAGTCTTGTTCTGTCTCCCAGGCTGGAGTGCAGAGGCATGATCTCAGCTCACTGCAACCTCCGCCTCCCGGGTTCAAGCTATTCTTCTGCCTCAGCCTCCTGAGTAGCTGGGACTACAGGCACGCGCCACCACACCCAGCTAATGTTTGGATTTTTAGTAGAAACGGGGTTTCACCATATTGGCCAGGTTGGTCTCGAACTCCTGACCTCGTGATCCACCCACCTCAGCCTCCCAAAGTGCTGGGATTACAGGCCCCTCAGAGAATCTTATGGTACAATATGAAAAGGATCACAAAAATGTGATTTTTTACAATGCATGCTGATGTGTTCAGTACATGTGAGATTTGATTATGAGTATGTAATACGTAGTGATCAAGTCAGGGTATTTAGGATGTCTATCACTGAATACATTTTTGTTAACTATAGTCACCCTACTCTGCTATCAAACACTGAATTTATGTCTTCTATTAACTATGTGTTTGTACCCTTCAACCCACTTCTCTTTATCCTCTCCCTCTCCTCCCCTCCCTCTCCACTCTGGTATCTATCTTTCCACTCTCTACCTCCATGTGATCATGTTTTTTAGCTCCCACAGATAATTGAGAATAAACAATATTTGTATTTGTGCCTGGCTTATTTCACTTAAGATAATGACCCCCAGTTCCATCCATGTTGCCACAAATGACAAGATTTTATTCTTTTTTATGGCCATATAGTATTCCATTGTGTATATACACCACATTTTCTTTATCCATTCATCCATACATGGACACTTAGGTTGATTCCATGTCTTCGCTGTAGTCAATAGTGCTGCAATATGCATGGGGGTGCAGTTACAAAAATGTAACCACTTTAAATAGTTTTGTTTACAACCTCATCCTTTCAGTTCTCCAAAACCTATATTTGGCTGAAGAAAAAGGTCTCTTTCTCCATAAAGAATCTGTAACTTAGTTTCACCTCTGGGTTTGTTTCCTTTCTTTCCCAGCCTCTGCGTTCCTATGTCAGAGTGCCATCTTGCTACCATCTCAGATTTCCACTAGCACTGCTCTTGCAGCTGGGAAGTCTCCAGCCGTCTCCCTCTGGAAATCTCTAGAGTTTCCTCCTCAGGCCTTTCAGTAAAATATAAAAGTTTGCAAGAAATAAAAACTACACCTGTCTTCACTTCTAGTATGAGGGGCCTAAACTCTCCCAGAGAGTTCCATTTTTCTTTAAATCTTTGCTATTTGAATTGTTTTTCTTTCCCCTCCTCCCACTAGAGGCTGACTTAAAATTTACCAACAATTGATTTCACTTTTGCATTGTCGGCTTATTTTTAAACCAGTTACCCAGCCACTGTTATAAGATAGAGGAGAAAATAACTTCTTAAAGTCAGAAAAACCCTTTGAAAGAAAGTTGAGAGGCCAGGCACAGTGCCTCATGCCTGTAACCCCAGCACTTTCGGAGGCCGAGGCAGACAGATCACTTGAGGTTGGGAGTTCAAGACCAGCCTGCCTAACATGGTGAAACCCCATCTCTACTAAAAATACAAAAATTAACCAGTCATGATGGCACACGCCTGTAATCCCAGCCACTCGGGAGGCTGAGGCATGAGAATCGCTTGAACCCAGGAGGCAGAGGTTGCAGTGAGCCGAGATCACACCACTGCACTCCAGCCTGTGCAACAGAGGAAGACTCCATCTCAAAAAAAAAAAAAAAGAAAAAGAAAAAAGGTTGACCAGATATGTAAAAAGCTTTATTTTAATCACCTACAGTGCGTGAAGGAAGTGCAGAACCTAAGTTCTTCAACCGCTGATGGTACTCAAGCAGATATTGCCCAGTGTGAGGGCATTGCATGTACAGCAGAGAGAGCTGGAGGCCTTAATCCCAAAATGGGCTCCCTATACCGGCTGCAGGTCAGCCATGGCCGGCCCACAATGCACAGAGGCTTTGCTTTCTTAATATGGAACAGACACAGTTCAAAGACTTTTGGTTGTAAAAGACGTACCCCATATCCCCTCCTCCAGCTAAATCCTCCAGAGATGGGCTCTGGGCTAATGGCAGTTCCCATGTGGCCAAAAACGCTCCCACTCAGCGCTCAGTCTCCAGGGTCTTGGTACTGTTTTCCTCGGAACTCATCCAATCCCTTGGCCCGGATTGAAGCCCTACCTGCTGTCCTCTGTCTATGCCTCCTGTTTTCTGAATGAGAATTTAGGGGATCCTTTGGGCTCCCGAAGCATGTGGACAACAGCCTGACCCATGTATTGCCAAAGGTGCACCTACAAATTCCTATCTTACAAACTCTGTGCCCTCCTCAACAGCAGAAACGCTGCACTCGGTACTTCCCTACCCTGGCCTCCTGGCCTCCCAGCACACACCTCCACCTGCCTCCAGCCTGGCACGCTTGCCTAAATACTCTTATCTCTTATACCAGAGTCTGTGATATCTATAATTCATCATCTAGAACCCCTTCCTTCAAATACAACAGCTCCTCTTAGACTCATAATGTAGTAATGAAAAATTCATGTGGTGTTCAATACATTTGTAGGTGTGTACCTAAATGCACATAGAGATTTTAAAGAAAAGTACATGAGGAGGAGGAGAAGGATGAAACACAATGAGATATAAATTTGAGCCGGTCTTTACTTATAATTAATTCTCTAACATTTGGACTGCTTTGGTTATATTCCGAACACTGTTTCTAAAATTACAGCTGCTCAATATTTGAAGAGTATGACTCATGGGAGCCTCTAGAATCATGGAATCACACCCAAGGCAGCATCCAGAGCACAGCCTGGTTCTCTTGAATGCAATTTCAGTGTTGGGGACTCCACTCTCTTTGGAAGCTCTGCTCATTGCTAGAAAGTTGCTCCCTTCTAACAAAAGCCACCTGTCATGCAGCTTCTCTCCGGTGGTCTCACCTACTCCTTCCCTCTTGCTTTATACAGATTAAACTCTTTCCTCCTTTGGGTGACAGGCAATTCAACGATGTGTCAGCAGTCTCCTGGCCGCCTCTGCCACAGTCCCTCTGCTCTGCTTGTGACCTTCCCACCACCCCAGAGCATTTTCCTCTCCAGATTCGTGTCTACAAACATATCACCTCTCTGTGGCTGCTGGGGTGCAGGGCTGGGGCGCTGGCAGCCAACGAAACCGGAATCGTTCTTCTCCAGTCCTCACAGGACTTGGCTGCCAGGCGGCTTCTGCCAAGCTGACTGCAAAGGAAGGGAGATCTCCTCACAGCATTGCTGCCAGGAAGGACCCCCAAAGGCAGCCATTCTTTCTGTGACGGGGCATTTTGGTTTTGTGCTGGTGAACTGTGCTCCCCGGGGTCATCTCTCAGCATACAAACCTTTCTCCCTCCAGTTGCTCAGGCCAGGAATCTTGGAGTCACCTTTAACCCATCTCTTTCTCTCCCACCCACTTGTGTTTCCTCAGCGGGTCCTATCGGCTGTTCTTTCAAAATCTCTCTGGCACCCAAAGCCTTCCCCCACCCCCACCTCTACTCCAAGTCATCTTCATCTCTCACCTGGATTCCTGCAATCGCCTCCCACCTGGGCTTTTCAGCGAGGCAGCCAGAGGGATCTTACTGACACAGGAGCCAGGGCAGGCCACCCTCTCCTGACCCCAGTTCCTTTCAGAGTGGAAGCTGATGTCCCCACCACAGCCTTTGAGGCCCTAAGAGTCTGGCCTCCTGTGTCGCCCTGACCTCACCCCCACATCTACCCCTCTCCCTGCAGCCCCACTGGCCTCCTTCTGCCCCTCTAAGGTGGGGGCCCCAGCCCATAGCAGCACTGCACCTTCTTGCATCTGCTTCAGGTCTTTGTCTAAAGGTCGTCATCTCAGCAGGGCCTCCCTTCACCACCCTGCTCACAATTGCAGACCAGCACTCGCCTTGACCAACCCAGTGCTTCCGTCCACTCCCTTCCTGCATGAGTTTTCTCCATGACATGAGCACCTGACACACCATACACAGTCACATATCAGAAGGGTGCTCTGTCTCCCCCAGAGATGCTGTAAGCTCCACAGGGCAGGGGTTGGCTTGTCTTGTTCTACGTTATCCGCAACGTCCAGAACAGCACCCAGCACATAGAAGGTTCTCTGTAAATATTTGTTAAATGGTTAATTGTACTGTGGGTCACACATCTAATACTTGACCTGTGCCCCTGGCAGGGAGAATACCAGGTTTTGCTGGAACTGTATACTGAAAAACGGTCCACCGTGGCCTGCGCCAATGCTACTATCACGTGCTCCTGACCGTGGCCTTAGCAAAAATCACAGCCAGCTTCATCTCGTGGGACCTCCAAGCTCCTCTGACTGAACCTACTGTGGGAGGAGAAGCAGCCGATGACAGAGAGAGGCTCTACAAAGAAGCCCCCCAAAGAGTGCAGCTGCTCATTTTAGCCCCACGACCAGATATCCCCAGACTCCGCAGATGTAATGAAGTCCCCGAATGTATCTGTTTCTAAGGAGCCTCTTGGCAGTCCTTAGGCAGTCTTGAGGGTCCGTCCTTTTTCTCTAATTGGTCGCCTCCCACCAGACTCACCTGCTTTTCAGCTTTTTAGGAGTGCTTCCTCGCAGTTACCAAGAATAAAGAAAGCTGGCCACCATCGTTCATTGTGGTTTTGTTCAAAGAATCATACTACAATGCTGTAGTTAAAAAGTCATTTCCTCCCGATACAGTGCCGGATGCTGGTGCAGCATAAGCAGTTCCAAGAAATTCAGGAGGGTGACAGCCTGGCTAAAATTAGAGCGCTGGGAAAATGTGCCATTGCTTCTCCTGGGCAGGCCCCCACCCTTGGACCATGAGGGCCGAGAAGCTGATGCAACCTCATGAATAGGGACATCATACTCTTGCTTATCCAAACATTCATTTCACCTTCATCCCTCAAAGCATGATTATACTTGACCTCAGCACATACTGGCGTTCATTACTGCATTCATTAATTAATGCAAGGAATCACTCCCGAACACTTCATGTGTATCAGGCACTGTGTTCTTAAGTTGTCTTCTACGATGCTCTCCAGAGATGAGCATGTTGCCCATCCTACTTCCACAGCCATTTATGCAGCCCCGTCTTCTCTCTTGGGATGCACCGATCGCATGGTGGGCTGCATAGCCCCTTCACCATCTGATGCCCCTGTCCTTCCAGTGTCCCTGCTGGCTCTCTTGCTCCTGCTAAGGGGCTGGAGTAAGGTGGGTGAGTTGACGCTATCATTTATAAAAATGCCACTATATTAGAGATTAAAAGAGAAAAAATCCCATAGTTTAAAAAACGGTAGTTGCTATTAATCACGATTTATACATCATTAAACCACCTAGAATAGCAGGTCATGAATGCCTGGCGAATTTTAAAACCAGCATCTGAGGTTTTCTGGGTTATGAGGAGGCAAAATTACAGCAGCGTCCTCGCCTAGGTCCATAATGCTTGAGAGAAAAGACGTGCATGGCCATACTAGGCTCAGGAGCAAACCTCTGAATGTACAGGGGGGTGACAGTGTTATTGCACGAGAACAGCAAACGCTTCCTGCCCCTTGCCATTCCCTCTAGCTTGAGATATTCACCTCTCTCCCTTTTCAGTAACCATCACCACGAGTAGTAAAGGCCCTGGCTAGACTGTGTACGCACATGTTCTAACAGTACAAGACAGCTGTCACAGCCTTCCAAAGACACAGGTGGAACTCAGCCAGTCCCTTCCCAATCCCTTTGCCCTCCTCTTTAAATTGACTGTGTGGGTGTGTGTGCGTGAGAGAGAGAGGGAGGGAGAGAGAAAGTTTCAGATGCTATAGGTTTGTGTTAAACTGGAATTTCCATATATGGAGACTATCCTAGTCATAGCTGAATATACAAGTACACAGAAGTTTCACTAAGGACATGATTTGAGAGAGAAAAAAAAATGTTTCTTTCTCCCAGAATATGTCTTTTCTTAGCGTCCTGTCATGGGCCTTAAATTTTACCATTAGTTTTATTCCAGCAAGTTGAAAACATTTTTCAATGTTCAGGAGTCTCCTCTTGGAATACGAACAGCCCTGCTAGGAGAAACGCTAGAGTCTGTCATTATTTAACACTCTCGCAGGATGTAGTAACTAAGATGACTTTGAAACGGCCAGCCCAGGAAGCAGGGGTGTCAGGGGAGGTAGGAGACCCCAAGCCGAGCCCTCTCGGGCTAGCCATTATGTGGTTACTGGGGTGGGGTGAAAGTGCCCAGACAATCTATCAAACTAAATTGACTTCTCTCATAAAGAGAATTGCTACTGTTTCAAAAATCACTATCAACAACTCCAAAAATTTGTCCTCAATAAACTCTTCTGAAGAAAAAAAAAAAAACAGTTTGGTTCAGGATGATCCAGTGCCATCACAATTAAGGAACCATTGTGAAAATCAGTCAGCTTCAGACTTTTGAGTGCCCACCAGCCCTTCTTTATATGTTGAGGGCAATTTCAATCATTATGTATAGAGTGTTTTAAAAAATATTTTTGAGGGACATTCCAGTGCCCAAGGGAAGCTTTGTCAGGCTACAGTCCAGGCAGAATGCTGAAAAGCCCCTCAGGAGAGTGTGATCGCATCTCTTAGAAGGTTTTGGCTATGAGGAACAGAGAACTCAACTGAATCTGGCTTATGCACAGGGGACTAGGTTGCCTCCCATGAGTACTGAGTCTCAGGGCGGTTTAGGTGTCAGCCAGTGTTTGCTGCTGAGGTTCATTCATCATCGGCTCTTTACCTCCACTTCTCCACAGTTCTTCACACCTCGGGTCTCCTGGAATATTGCCTTTACCCTCAGACAGTCTGTCCCACAATAGCAAATCATTTCAGTAGCTGGGGACCTCACGTCCACACTGTCCATAGTACAGAAGGCAAAAGAGACCTTTATCCCAAAACCCTGTCACTCATTCTGATTAGAATGGCTTGGGTCACATGACCACTCCTTGTAACCAGATCAGACCAATCTGGTTCAACTTTTATGTAATAAAGTTGTGAGTTGTTTTTCGGTTGCCACGGACCCCAGGTTGAAGGTTATGTAAACTGAGCATGCCCAGATGAACCAAGTGTACGACCACAGGGGGACCTCAGTGCAAGACTGAGGAGTGGGAACTTAAGAAGGGAACACAGCATGTCAGGATCCAGGATCCAATCATATCAGGTTCCAGCATCACCCCATGGCGGGATCCAGTCAGATCATGCCTCCCAGCATCACCTCACTGCAAGATCCAATCAGATCATGCCTCATGACCTCATGCTTATAAAACCCGACCTAAACTCCAACTTGCAGAGACAGGTTGGAGTGTTTCCTCCCGTCTCCTTGCTGGTAGACTTGCAGTAAACCTTTTCTTTTCTTAAAAGCCAGTGCAGTAGTATTGGCCACTAAGCACATTAGGCAGTGAGCCCATTCCTTGCTCAGTAACATCCTGACCAATCACTTTGGCCCTGCCCTGATTGGCTTAGCCTATGTCACATGCCCCACCCCTAGAACTGGATCAGAGTTATTCCCACTGGAACCACACATATCCCTAAGTGGAAACTGGGGAAGTTGCCAAGGGGTAAAGGGAGAGGAAGGGCATGTTTCAAACTAGGCCAAAGGACATGTCCAGATCATGTCTCGAATTAGGCCAGTTTTAAGTTCTAATTCTCTCCTAGCTGTTCACTGGGCAAGTGACTTTTATTGTCTAAGCCCCAGTTTCCTCATCTGTAGGTGCTGACTATAATAATAGTACCTAGCTTGTAGAGACACTGTGAGAATTAATGAGAGAATGCACGTAAAATGCTGAGAATAGGGCCTGGCATGTCACTCAATAAAAATGAGTCATTATTACGTTAAGGTGGGTATTCACTTGTGGTGCTAAAGCCTCCTTTCCTAATTTACCTCTCCCATCCTTCTATATCATCAGAGCAAACAATCCTAGAAGCCCGGCCCTCACCCATAAGCCCACATTCCCTTCTGGGTCCTGAGATGGTCCCTTGGCATCTTGATTTCTTCTAAGTGTAGCTAGTTTTATTAGACCTGGCATGGGGGCATGTTCCCCGGGCCATGAACTCTGAAAAGAATTTAAGGAAAACATTTGGATACACCTTTCTGGCCCCCAAACAGAAACAATATAACCAGGCCAAAAGGGCCCATGAAAGAAAATGTGGGCCCGGTGTGGTGGTTCACTCCTGTAATCCCAGCACTTTGGGAGGCCGAGGCGGGCAGATCACCTGAGGTCAGGAGTTCGAGATCAGCCTAGCCAACATGGTAAAACCCTGTCTCTACTAAAAATACAAAAATTAGCCTGGCGTGGTGGCATGTGCCTGTAATCCCAGCTACTCAGGGGGCTGAGGCAGGAGAATCACTTGAACCCGGGAGGCAGAGGTTGCAGTGAGCGGAGATCACGCCGTTGCACTCCAGCCTGGGTGACAGAGCAAGACGCCATCTCAAAAAAAAAAAAAAAGAAAATATGTATATTTTTTAATTAAACTTGTTTCTTGCACACAAAGACACACACCCAATGCCTGCATAACTAAATGTGACATCTGCAAATGTAACAATTACGTCTGCCTTCAGGAAAGATAACCCAAAATAGCTAGAAGGAGAACAGAAAGGGCCACATCCTGATTACAACCCAGACTCCTTAGCACGAGAACAGAAAGGGCCACATCCTGATTATAACACAGACTCGTTAGAATGGGGGAGTTTATTATCTCAACAGTTCAATTGCAGGTTTGAATTGGCTGTAGTTTTTCTCAATCAGCAAAACAAGTTCGTCTACCTAATTTTCCAATCATTTTATCAGGCAAGCAGGGGTCCTATAGGGCTTATAAAAGAGTTATTTTCATCTAGTTTGTAAATGTCTTCAGTTACTTAGTTTGGAACAGAAGCCTTCAGCTGCGTTCAAATGCTCTGGCCTGAAATATTCTCCCCTTGCGCCCAGCTTTCTTTTCACATGTGACACAAAACCACCTTCTTTCCTCCAGTGGTTTGGTCTCCTCACTTCTGTGGAAAAGGGTATGTATCAGTGTTCCTTTAGCCAAAAACAATGATACCTTCTGCCAGCTGGTATTTTTCTGGATTTCCCTGAAACCCACCCAAGGGTGGAAAGGCAGAAAATAGCCCTGCCACCAAAGCCTTTATCATATCATTGTAACTTTCTTTCCTTTTCTTCACTCAGAAGTGGTAGAAGAAAATTCAAGAAAGAGCCAGAGAACATCATTGACATAATCAAGAGGATGCAATAAGGTTTCCACATAAAGATAAACTACAAGGATGAACATATGTCAGTGCAGAAAGGTAACATCTGAGAAGGCAGAACAACAACCATGATAATAATACTTGTGTAAAAGCTAATCATGATTTGTGCAGGATCTCTGCGCCAGCATTGTGCTCGGCCTGCATTTCAATACTTAACCTCCAGAACAGCCTGTGGGTGTGTAACACAATGGTCCACGTGGTAGAAGAGGAAGTCTGGGTTTAAAGAAGTTGAGGAACTGGCCTAAGGTTCCCCAGGCTTGTGAGCTCCATCAGTGAGCCAGTATTCAAATCTGTCTCACTCCAAATCCAGGCTCTTTCTACCTGATGTTGCTTGGCCTTTTGGAAAGACACCATATAATAAAGAAACACTTCATGGTTTTAGTTGCCGGCTTGCAGAATGTATTAAGCAGCAGACAAGCTAAAAACAAAGGTAGGCTAATGACAGTTTAGATTAACTCAATGATGACAGCACAGAAGGAAAAAGGATGTAGTTTAGATTAACTCAATGATGGCAGCACAAAAGAAAAAAAGGATCACGAATACTAGTCAGTTTCATGATTTGTTCACGCTCTTCCACAAAAACTTTTGGTCACTCACTGTCAAACCCAGCTGGGTGAATGTGCCATAAGCATAGTCTGGCTTTTTCACTGTTTCCTTCTTTCCCTTCATAAATCTTTATTCAGCACCTATGTTTTGCTGAGCATTGTATTAAGCACAATACATCAAATATAAAAAATGAATAATATATAGTATAATCCCAATTCAAACTCAGCTTCTCTTTTAGGAAAAGGGAAGAAGAAAATGACCAAAAATCTCTCGTGATGGAGAAACCATGGTAAGCAACACAAGACAAGAGCAAAGCACTGTGGGTGGCTTTGAGGCGGGGTGGACACGTGGCTTGGCTTCACCGTAGAAGGAGGGAGCATGCTGGCCCTTGAAGGTTGGCTGAGACACTGGAGGTCCTGGTGCCTACATGTTGTGGACAAGCTCCTGGGGGCAGAGGCAGAGTGGGAAGAATGGCCTGGGGTCCTGGCTCCCTCCCTAGCCCCTTGGTTTTGTGGCAGAGCCTCCTGCAGAGAGAAGCAACAGCTAGGAGCTAACTTCATAAGAGATTCGGAGAAATGCCAGGGCACCTGCAGCATTTCATGGGGTCCCAGTGGCAAGGTGGCCTAAGGGCAGGAGGGTAGGGCACAGCATAGCTTGTTCCATGAACCTGAGGGGACCCAGAACACAGAGGAGGGAAGGCCAGCAAAGCGTAGACCCAGGCCCCTTACCACCCCGGTGCACAACAGAGCAGAGAGACTCTGTCTTCATGTACCTTAAGCGGCTTGGACAGCAGCCCCAGGAAGAGGGAGCTAAAGGGTGAAATAGGAAAGAACTGCTCTTGAGCTGACATGAGGCTTCCAGAAATAAGCAGGGTAGGGAGCGAGGAGAAACCGAAGATTCTGTAACATGCAAGTAGGGTTATAAGTCAGTGATTTTAATTATGTTATTATTGCTGGAATGTCTTCATATGAACCCACAGACTGTTGACACAGAAGAAATTCCTGTTTCCCTGGTGAACAGGTTTTCCCTCCCTTGGAGCCACCCCTGAATGGGGATCCCATTTCCTTACCAAGCACCCCACCCCAGCTCCTTCTGTTCCCCCACTGACGTCTGGAAGGCCACACGCATCTACTTGTAACGCCCGCACTATCCCTATACTGCTGTTTTCCCCTCTGCTCTCACACAGACAGGCTGCATTGCTCGCGATCCTCCAGACAATAAGCGTTAGAACCTGTTGTCTGTTCATATTCTGGACTGGAGCACACCCCCGAACCCCCACAGCACATCCATTGACCTCACTCCCAAAGCAAATTGCGGGGGAGGGGGGCCTAAAGGAGAAGAAGCTTGAAGCTCAAAGTAATTTACAAAGTATTCAATGTTTAAATATATGACAAAATAGAAGTTGTAGAAGATTGTCCTAGCAACCCAGACAAAACATATAACTAACATTTATTAGCCAGTTACTTAGAGCTTTATTGCATCCCTAACTTTCTGGCTCCATAAAAACCAGATATGGTCTTCACTTCAGGTGCATAAGCTGAAAGCCATAGAGTAAGAGTGCAGGCTAGCAAGTTAACTGGGTGGTGGTAATTTAGCTAATGCCGTGGGAGCACACATTAGGGTTGCCGGAGAACCAGGCTCTAATTGTGTAACAAGGATTCCTTGGCAGACTTCCAACTGGTAGAATGGCCTTTGTTTCAAAAGAAACAAATGCTTCCTCATGCAGCCAGACCCAAAGACCATGCTTGGGATTACCTCTTGCACAGATGGCACCTTGTATGATTAGAAAAAGGTGCCCTTTCTGGGTGGAACCTGAGTCAGTAGCAGATGACTGAGCAAGCAGATGGTATGTTTGTGCAAAACAAAAAGGTATCCCAAGACACGCAGCCTGGGCAAGGGAGCATATGCTGGATTTCAGCCCCCGTTCTCCCCTTGGTCAGGGGTCCTTGTGCAGTCCACAAGCTACACAACTTTACCCAGCAGCAAGGGCTTTAGAATCTTTTCTTGCCATGTGGCACATGTTGACGAAAGAGGGCTAAGTATTCTGCCTTAAGAAGACATCAGTCTTTCCCGTGAATAGGTGTTCCCTGATCTCATCAGGACCCAACCCTACTCAACCTCGACTTGTCACTACCAACCATCCCCCAACCTTCATCAGGAAACATCTCAGCTAAAAGCGATTCTGGAGGCAGAACTGCTAAGTGAAACAAACACATTGGCTTCCCTTCTAATCTTGCTTATTCCTGTCATTTTTTATATATACTTGGAACTGTCCTTGTTCAATTATAACAAAAAGTCATTAACGCCCTTGCACCATAACAGGCGTGTTCTTTTCCAAATAAAACGACTACTCCATCACTTTGGGATATCACTCCCTCGAAGCAGCTGTGCTTCTCTGATGCCCATGCTAATTTAAGGGGCCCTCTTTGAAGCCCCTGAAGCACCCTAGCCTTGCCTTGCCCATGGCAAGACACCAACCACACTCTGCTATCATTGCTTGTTGATGTGTTTGTGTCCCTAACTAGGACATGAGCCACCTGAGAGCAGAAACAGGATCTGTTCACCTCTGAACCTCTGAACAAATCCCCAGCACTTGGTTTAAAATATTTGTTGAATGAATGGCCTAAGGAAGAAAAAGAACATTGGATTGTGTGCTGTATTAATTTCCCAGAGCTGCTGCAACAAAGTACCACAAAAGGTGTAGCTTTAAACAACAGAAATTTATTGTCTCATTGCTCTGGAGGTGATGAGATATAAACTAGTTCAACCATTGTGGAAGTCAGTGTGGCGATTCCTCAGGGATCTAGAACTAGAAATACCATTTGACCCAGCCATCCCATTACTGGGTATATACCCAGAGGAATATAAATCATGCTGCTATAAAGACACATGCACACATATGTTTACTGTGGCACTATTCACAATAGCAAAGACTTGGAACCAACCCAAATGTCCAATAACGATAGACTGGATTAAGAAAATGCGGCACATATGCACCATGGCACCATATACACCATCAAGGTGCTGGGTGAGCCATGCTCCCTCTGAAGCTGCGAGGGAAGGGCCTGCTCCTGCCTCTCTCCTGCTTCTGGGAGCCCCGGACACTCCTTGGTTTATGGATGCATTTCTCCAGTCCTTCACTTCTCATCGCCTTCTTCCTGTGTGTCTTTGCTTTATCTTACGTGCCTGTCGGTCTCGGTGTCCAAATTTCCCCTTTTAGCAAGACATCAGTCATACCGGATTTGGGCCCACCCTCATGGCTTCATTTTAATTTGATGACCTCTTAAAGACCTTATTTCCAAATACAGTCACATTCTAAGGCACTAGGGCTTAAGACATCAACATATCTTTTGGAGGGGCACTCAACTCAAGCTGTAACATTCTGGCCAAGGTTTTCAGGTGGGTAATTTTACTAAATCTTCATGGCAATCCCACAAAGTCGGTACTATAATTTTCATTATTTGTAATATTAGGAAGCTGAAACTCAACAAGAGATTACAGGGTATTCATTGGTGAAGCCAGGTTTAGTACCCACGTAGGTGACTTCAACACTAGACAAGTCGTGGTGGAGACCAGCTGGGGCTTGAGTACAGATGGACCTCAGTTCAAGTCCTTCCTCTGCCACCTACAGGCCATGAGACATCTGTTTCCTCGTCTGTTAAACAGAAATGATGACAAGACAATGGCCATATCATGTGCAGCACAGAGATTGACAAAAATTGGCTCATATCATATCATGATATGGCTCTAACTAGGTCTTCCCAAGGAGTGGCCCTGGGGACTACAGCGGAATCGAGTTAGAAACGAGGCCGCAGCCTCCAGCTTATCTCTGTGGAGGGTGAGACATACAGAGTCCAGCTGTCCTTTTGTGCATGTGGAGGCCATCTGTTTCCTTTCCCGCCCTCCCTCCTCCAGTGCTCTGTGCTCAGATATCGTATTCTCAGAAGAGCAGGAATGGCAGGAGCAGCTGCCCAGCCCAGACCCCTCCCTGCTGCCGTAGCATTCCACACAATCTGTATACCTGCCCCTTTCTCTTCTTAGGCCCTATTGTCACTGTTTCATAAAGACAAGTAACAATGGGGTGACCGTCACGCAACCACAAATTACAGAAAACCTTTAGAGGTCCTTTCAGTTAAAGGATACCTTAAGTAGTAGAACTGACCACCGAGACATCTAAAATTCCCAAGAAAGCAAAACCCATACTTTCTTTGGTGGTATCTTTAGTAATAGCAATCGTACAGTCCTAAAATTGCATGTAACCCACGTCCTTATGGCTTTTTTTTTCTTTCTTTTCCCGCTTTTCTTAAAGTGGTGTAAACCTGAGAGCATGTTGCCATGAAAAACAGAGAGGGGTTGAGTCTCAGCTCCATCACATCCTGGCTGTGTGACCTTAGGCAAAGCTACTTAATTTTTTTGTGTGTCAGCTTCCTCATCTGTAAAATGGGCTAATAATTTCTGCCTCCCAGATTGTTGTGTGGAATATGTAGCATGCCAAGCTTGGTAAGGACTCAGTGGATATTATTCCCTCTTCCTTTCCCTGAAGTCGTTTTTAACTGCATGCATTGAAACAAGCACATATTTATATACAACATTAGAACAACTGTAAATATAGTCAAGAAGAAAATGTGGACTCTAAATTCACTGAGGCAACTTGTATCTTAAAAAAATAGAAAGATCAGCTTGGGAAGATGAAAAAGTTCTGGAGAGTTCAACCATTGTGGAAGTCAGTGTGGCGATTCCTAAGGGATCTAGAACTAGAAATACCATTTGACCCAGCCATCCCATTACCGGGTATATACCCAAAGGACTATAAATCATGCTGCTATCAAGACACATGCACACGTATGTTTATTGCGGCACTATTCACAATAGCAAAGAGTTGGAACCAACCCAAATGTCCAACAACGATAGACTGGATTAAGAAAATGTGGCACATATACACCATGGAATACTATGCAGCCATAAAAAATGATGAGTTCACGTCCTTTGTAGGGACATGGACAAAACTGGAAAACATCATTCTCAGTAAACTATCGCAAGGACAAAAAACCAAACACCGCATGTTCTCACTCATAGGTGGGAATTGAACAATGAGAACACATGGACACAGGAAGGGGAACATCACACTCCGGGGACTGTTGTGGGGTGGGGGGAGGGGGGAGGGACAGCATTAGGAGATACACCTAATGCTAAATGACAAGTTAATGGGTGCAGCAAACCAACACGGCACATGGATACATATGTAACAAACCTGCACATTGTGCACACGTACCCTAAAACCTAAAGTGTAATAATAAAAGAAAATTTAAAAAAAAAAAAGAAAGAAAAAGTTCTGGAGATAGTGGTGATGGTTACACAATGTGAATGTGCCTAATACCAGAGAACACTAAGAAATGCTTAAAAAGGGTAAATTCATGTTCTACATATTTTACCAAAATGTAAAGTACTGAAAATTAAAATATTTAAATTAAAATTGCTTTAACTGAAGAAAAAAAAAACCTGTTCATTCTGAGCTTATTTTCCTTACTGGGCAAGGAAAAGAAAATGGATCCATGAATGATTAATACTTGAAGCCTTTCGCTATAATTTAACACTTTTTACAAAGCATTCACTATTGTATAAGCCTATTCAAATTTCTTTGATCCTGAAATGTCGACAGACATTGACACTATAATAAAAACTTATTCAAAAGCATTCTTTACATTTTCTGAAAATGATTTTTTGTTTGTTTGTTTGTTTTTGAGAGGAGTCTCACTCAGCCGCCCAGGCTGGAGGGAAGTGGCGCAATCTCGGCTCACTGCAACCATCATCTCCTGTGTTCAAGCGATTCTCCTGTCTCAGCCTCCCGAGTAGCTGGAATTACAGGCACCCACCATCATGCCCGGCTAATTTTTGCATTTTAGTGGAGACGGGGTTTCACCATGTTGGCCAGGCTGGTCTCTATCTTCTGACCTCAGGTGATCCGCCTGCCTCGGCCTCCCAAGGTGCTAGGATTACAGGCGTGAGCCACCGCGCCCGGCCCTGCTTTGTTATTTATAATTGTACGCTTAAAATGGTTAAGATGGTAAATTTTATGTTATGTGTATTTTACCACATTTTAAAAAGTCTTTGTGGATTTTTTTATTTCAACCATTGATTAAGAAATGAAAACAGACATTCTGAAAAGAGAAGCTTTGGTGAAGGAAGTGTGAAGTCTTTTAGTAAATTCTTAGGTACCTTTAATCAGATCTTCTGCTCCTAATGGTCAGACCAGGCAAGGAAGGTCAAAAGCCCAGCCTGTCTGAATGCGCCTTCCTCTCTCTTGGGATCCAAGCCAGGTTTTCTGTCTTTTTTTCTTTGTCAATTTCCCCTGTAAGTCTCCCTTTTCAGTCAGTTTTCCAGTAGCTCTTCGACAGCTCAGCTGCCCCATGAGCATCTGTTGCAGTAGCTTTTCTACACGATTAATCTACCTCCCTCACAGTTCCTGGGCAGCACGAGGTGATTTGCCTGCCATCTACTTTTATGAAGGGCCCCGCAGGGCTACAAGTCTTCAGGTTTAGACAATAAATCCAGATCGCTTACACACAGTATTATGTTTGTATCCCTGGAAGATTAGATTTCTCTTAAACGTTTCCAATTTTTAGTCAGTGCCTCTATTCTGCCCTCTCCTGGTAGAAAACAGCTTACCAGATGGACTCTCATGCCAACACAGAGGCCAAAATCCACGTTAAGAGGGTAAATAGGAACTTGGCTGAGCCAGGCTCAGTCCCATGTGCTCCCAGGGCCCTCTTAGCTCTCCAAAATCACACGTATGGGGATCCCGGGGGCAGAAAGAGAAGAGGTGGGATGTCTAAGCAGCTATATGGCTCTGCACAGACAAAGGGTCACAGACAAGGGGAAAAGACCACGTTAGAAGGTGATCTTCAGAGACGGCTTGCAAGACTGTGGATAAAGAGACAGAGTATGCAAAGCACTCAGCACAGCACATCCCGTCACACATCTACAGCAAATAAATACTCGGCAATGGGAACTATCACATGACCTGGGACGTACTTATATTCCAATAAGAATGTGTGTTGGGCTCAGCATTTAACCCAAAAATAGCATACCTTAATTAAGCATTTTATGATCCATGTACAGACCCAGTGGGCTTTCTTCACAGAGTTCAGAAAACGAGAATCAGAGGAGCCAGAATTTGTGTATCTGGAAGACGGGCCCACAGGAGAATTCCCATCTGTTCACCAAGTGGAATTAAAGTTCTTGTTTCAATTCTGTGATCGCTAAGCAGCCTTCCAGTTGTGACTTGGTTTCTCACATGAACTCCTGCCAAGGAGGAGGGCAGGTGCACTGTCAAATCCTGGAGTCTTTCTATAAAATTGTGGGTGGGTTCAAGGTTGGAGTTCCAATCCTGCCATCGATAAGCTGCCTAACTCTGAGTATGTGTTTTTACCTCTCTGGGTTTGTTTTTTGGACTAAATTATCTCAAACTATCTCTTTGGCCCTAACATCCTGTAACTTTGAACATCCCAGTCCACTGTCAGTTACATCTTTCACAGAAACTATATGAACTCAGTATTCTCCTCATTAATTGGCCTGTCCTGAATTTGACTTAAATGACCCACTTCCTCTGATTCTGGTTATTCTAGGGAGAAATGATAAAAATTTAGCTTGTGGACTTAATAGCCTGAGAGGAAATCCCACCTATGGAAAGAACACCCAAAATTGAGTCATTTTGTCTTTAAATTCTTCAAATACAAAAATCTCAGCCTCTTTTCCATCTGAAAAATAAAAGCGAAGCCAAACTTCAGTTTGCAAAGAATGATTGAGTATTCAGAAAATAACCTCATGAATATACATTTGAGCAAGCACAAGTTATACTATTCGTTTACTTTACATGTGTCACTAGGTTGCATATTTATACTACCAGTCAGGAAGAAGAAAATGTATTCTCTTTGGTTTTGGTCTGTTACTGGCTTGGTCTTCCTGCTGAGCTCCCACCTATCAGGGGCAGAGGAAAGATAGTTAATATAGAGACTGGTTTTCAACCTTAGATGCAGTAATTTAAATAGTCTCTTTGGTACTCATTTTTGGGGGAATGCTATCTCCATGCCCTTTTGCCACACACATTACTTCCAAGGTGGTGTCTGGTATATGGGGGAGGAGGCCTCTCGTGACCTCATCATGGTGGGATGAAAGGGCTTGGGGACATAGGACTATCCTCAGCTCCTTGCTTGCTTGTCTTGGCAGTATAGTAGTATAGTAGACTGGCAGTATAGTAGAGCTGACTTAATCTTGTCTGTTGAATCTGCCAGTCTGCTGATGATGTATGTGGCTCACAAACCTGTGTCCATTCTTTCCCAATGGGCTCTCCCTTGACTTTGTCTTGTGCCCATTCTTTCCCAATGGGCTTTCCATTGACTTTGTCTTCTCTCAGCTCTCACTGGTCAATAGACCACTGAGGCTGAGTACCCCAGCCCAGAATCTATGGCTGACCCCCTCATCTTACCACAGTTGGCCCAATGGCAGACTCACTGACTTCGCACTCAGCATTTATGCCATATAAGAATCAACATAGGGTGGAGAGTGTTAAGTAGACTCGTTCTGTATTCAACCATCTCACGCCACCATGTTGGATCACCCCTACGTCCCTGCATACTGGCCTCAGTCCCTGCATAGCTTCTTCCCCAGTGTTCTAAATGGTAAACAGAGAAAGCATGCCAACGCTTCTATCCATTCCTGTGTTCTCCTTGCTGTATCTGTCACAGTGGTGTGCTGGTAGTATAACAACAGGTTTTCCAGAAATTTATAGTGTTTTCCAGTTACCATGGTATAAATATTCCCACTATGTCCATCTCAAGATGCTAGCTGTTTGAAGGGTCCATCCCAAGATGGCCAAATAGGAACAGCTCCAGTCTGCAGCTCCCAGAGTGATCAACACAGAAGATGGGTGATTTTTGCATTTCCAAATGAGGTACCTGGTTCATCTCACTGGGACTGGTTGGACAGTAGGTGTAGCCCACAAAGGGTGAGCCAAAGCAGGGTGGGGGATCACCTCACCTAGGAAGCTCAAGGGGTCAAGGGATTTCCCTTTCCTAGCCAAGGGAAGCCGTGATAGACTGTACCTGGAAAAACGGGACACTTCTGCCCAAATACTGCACTTTTCCCATGGTCTTAGCAACTGGCAGACCAGAAGATTCTCTCCCATGCCTGGCTCGGTGGGTCCCACGCCCATGGAGACTTGCTCACTGCTAGCACAGCAGTCTGAGATCGACCTGCGAGGCTGCAGCCTGGCAGGGAGTTGGGGAGGGGGTTGTCCGCCATTGCTGAGGCTTGAGTAGGTAAACAAAGTGGTGGGGAAGCTCAAACTGGGTAGAGCCCACTGTAGCTCAGTAAAGCCTACGGCCTCTATAGACTCCACCTCTGTGGGTAGGGCATAGCTGAACAAAAGGCAGCAGAAACTTCTGCAGACTTAAACATCCTCGTCTGACAGCTCTGAAGAGAGCAGTGGTTCTCCCAGTACAGTGTTTGAGCTTTGAGAACAGACAGACTGCCTCCTCAAGTCGGTCCCTGACCCCCGTGTAGCCTAACTGGGGGACACCTCCCAGTGGGGGCCAACAGACACTTCATACAGGTGGCTGCCCCTCTGGGACAAAGCTTCCAGAGGAAGGATAAGGCAGTGATATTTGCTGTTCTGCAATATTTGCTGTTCTGCAGCCTCCACTTGTGATACCCAGGCGAACAGGGTCTGGAGTTGACCTCCAGCAAACTTCAACAGACCTGCAGCTGAGGGGCCTGACTGTTAGAAGGAAAACTAACAAACAGAAAGGAATAGTATCAACATCAACAAACAGGACATTCACACCAAAACCCCATCTGTAGGTCGCTAACATCAATGAACAAAAGTAGATAAAACCACAAAGATGGGGAGAAACTAGAGAAGAAAAGCTGAAAATTCTAAAAACCAAAGCACTACTTCTCCTCTAAAGGATCACAGCTCCTTGCCAGCAATGGAACAAAGGTGGACGGAGAATGACTTTGACAAGTTGACAGAAGTAGGCTTCAGAAGGTCGGTAATAACAAACTTCTCCGAGCTAAAGGAGCATGTTCTAACCCATCACAAGGAAGCTAAAAACCTTGAAAAACGGTTAGACAAATGGCTAACTAGAATAAACAGTGTAGAGAAGAACTTAAATGTCCTGATGGAGCTGAAAACCATGGCATGAGAACTTCGTGATTCATGCACAAGCTTCAGTAGCTGATTCAATCAGTTGGAAGAAAGGATATCAGTGACTGAACATCAAATTAATGAAATAAAGTGACAAGACAAGTTTAGAGAAAAAGAATAAAAAGAAACAAAGAAAACCTCCAAGAAATATGAAATTATGTGAAAAGACCAAATCTATGTTTGATTGGTGTACCTGAAAGTGACAGGGAGAATGGAACCAAGCTGGAAAACACTCTTCAGGATATTATCCAGGAGAACTTCCCCAGTGTAGCAAGACAGGCCAACAGTCAAATTCAGGAAATGCAGAGAACGCCACAAAGATACTCCTTGAGAAGAGCAACCCCAAGACACATAATTGTCAGATTCACCAAAGTTGAAATGAAGGAAAAAGTGTTAAGGGCAGCCAGAGAGAAAGGTCAGGTTACCCACAAAGGGAAGCCCATCAGACTAACAGCTGATCTCTCAGCAGAAACCCTACAAGCCAGAAGAGAGTGGGGGCCAGTATTCAACATTCTTAAAAAAAAGAATTTTCAACCCAGAATTTCATATCCACCAAATGAGGCTTCAAAAGTGAAGGAGAAATAAAATCCTTTAAAGACAAGCAAATGCTGAGAGATTTTGTCACCACCAGGCCTGCCTTAGAAGAGCTTCTGAAGGAAGCACTAAACATGAAAAGGAACAACTGGTACCAGGCACTGCAAAAACATGCCAAATTGTAAAGACCATCAATGCTATGACGAAACTGCATCAATTAACGGGCAAAATAACCAGCTAACATCATAATGACATGATCAAATTCACACATAACAATATTAACCTTAAATGTAAATGGGCTAAATGACCCAATTAAAAGACACAGACTGGCAAATTGGATAGCGTCAAGACCCCAAGTCATCAGAGAGGATAACCATATCCTTCCAGAAAATACCCCCCTGTGCCATAGCCAAAGAGGAAACCCAGCAAAGGGTAATATTTATTATGTTCTCGAGCTTTGAAAGCTTCAAAAAGCATTCATTTAGAGAAAGTTAGCTTCCAACAGACTTGACAGACAATTAAAATCAAGCTGGTTTCCTCCTTGGTCCCTTCACTCAATAAACCCTGTTAGCCTCTGGAGCCAATGCTATTAGCCTGGAATGCGGTGGGGGGCGCTCTTAGCTGCTGTCTCATGTGCTGTTTTCAAAGACTTCTCCGTGACAAACATCAATGGTTTCCTTCTGTTGCCCTGGCTAACTAAGTGGAACACCCTCTTAGCAACAAAAAGGGGAGATTTGCCAGAACCTTCACTATATGCAGCCAATGTCTCCCAGTAATAGTCCTAGGTAATTAAACTTTTTTTTTTTTCCCATGATTTATCCTCTGGGAAATACTAACTCTGTTAAACTTCGGACTTTACATATAAAATGTAAATTTTTTTTCAGTTTGGATAAAGTTCTAAGTAACAGAAAATCAAGCAGAGACATACACAAGTTAGAAGTTTATTTCTCTCTCCAGTGAACCTGGGAAGTTCATGGTGGCCCATGTTCACTGGGACTTGGACTTCTTTCATTTTGTAACTTCATCATCCACCTGTGGCTTCTGCCTTTTAGTCCAAAATGGCTGTTTCAGATCTAGTGATATCATCACATTCCAGCCAGCAAGAAAGAAGAGAAGGCAAGAAAGTGATAGCCCTCTTCTTTTAAGGACCCTTCTGGAAGTTGTATATACAACTTGTACATACTGGCCAGTAGGCCACCTGAGAAGACTGAGGGCCTCAGTTCTTTCCTGGCTGTTGGCTGGCGGTTGCACACAGCTTCTCATTACATGGCCCTATCAATACGGCAGCTTGCTTTATGAAAACAATATTCAGCAAGACCCAAGCTTCAAGGGGGGATGACAAATGTAGTATTTGCTCTCAATGTCTGGGGTAGCCATGAAATTATGCCTCTCAGATGTCCGACTCAGGAAATGTGATTGTCCGAAGGCCCCAGCTGCTGTCCTCTGGAGAGGCTGAGGGGGGAGGGTTGCTTGATTTAGGAAGTCAAGGCTGCAGTGAGTCATGATCACGCCACTGCACTCCATCCAACCTGCTTGACAGAGCAAGACCCCATCTCTAAATAAATTTTTAAAAATACAATCCGCCAGGCGCAGTGGCTCACTCCTGTAATCCCAGCACTTTGGGAGGCTGAGGCAGGCTGATCACGAGGTCAGGAGATAGAGACCATCCTGACCAACATGGTGAAACCCCATCTCTACCAAAAATACAAAACTTAGCTGGGTATGGTGGCACACGCCTGTAGTCCCAGCTATTCGGGAGGCTGAGGCAGGAGAATCACTTGAACCCGGGAGGAGGAGATTGCAATGAGCAGAGATCGCACCGCTGCACTCCAGCCTGGCGACAGGGCGAGACTGTGTCTCTAAAACAAACAAAAAACCAATCTACTCCAAAAATACAATTTAAATAACAGAAAAAGCCTGTTTCTATTTCTGTCAATGTATGTGTATTGCATGTATGTTACAAATAATCCTTTTCCTTAGAACTTATATTTCTACAGGGTAAGGGCTTATGTATAAAAGCAATATAAAATAATGAAGAGGAGAGATACCAAATCTTACATCTTTTCATTGTACAATCTAAAGACATGCCTCAGACCCAATAATTTTTTATAGTGCAATTTTCATTTTAATTCCTTAATTTTGTAGTAATTTTCCAAAATGTTTGGTAGATTTCCCTCAATATGCTAAGAGGTCAGCCTTAGAGAGTGGGCAGGGGGTCTTGGAAACTCAGATAAGGGCTTTGACGCTTATTTTGGGCAAAGCTAACACTGAGTCATAGGGTTGTTCCAATGAATTATTTTCCCTATTGCCTCAGAGGAGAAAAATTCACTCTGATTTTATTTCTTATTCTTGTGTCTGCTTTATCATCACAGTTAATATAAAATATGCCAATAAATATTCTATCTAAACAATAAGTCTTCCCATTTCCTTTTTGCGCCACACAGAACTTGCAGAAAATGGGGAAAAAGGGGCTACCTTTGCTTAAAGCAGTTTGCCCAGGAAGCCCATGCTGTGTAGTTCACAATTTCAGCCAGGAGGTGGCGGTAGTAACCAATGACAAAATCCTGAGACTGCCTCTATCAGCTTCTCATTGTCCTGCGGACGCTTCCTGGATCTAATCTGATGCTTATGAAAGTGATTTCCTTCTTTCAAAAACACCAGGCCCAAACAGAAACTAACTTCATCCTGCAGATAAAAACTGTATGTGCCTTACAAGTTGTCAGACTCCTCCAGACCTTCGATAAATATTTTCCCAGCAGCAAAATGCAGCTGCACATTTTAGGAAGCAGAGTGGGCAAATTCCTTCTGCAGAAGCCCATGCACCATCAGGCCTCCCCCTCAGGGTGAAAGGAAGGTGTGGAAAGGGGGACTAAGCAATCCAAGCTGCTAAACAATCCCAGCTCCAGGGAGGCGAAGCACATTCCCCCAGTTTCTGCAGGAAACAGCAGGGAACTGAAAAATGGGTTCTGTTGAGATGAGAGTGATGTTCCCAAGTCCTGAGTCCTCAAAACGAATCAGTTTCCGGCATCAACACCTGTCTTTAGCATGCAAACATCGGTCTCATAGAGTCTTTCCTGAAAGATGTTTAATTAACATGTTATTACTGCCACTTTTTTTTTTTTTTTTTTTTTGAGAGTGAGTTTTGCTCTTGTTGCCCAGACTGGAGTGCAGTGGAGCGACCTCGGCTCACCCCAACCTCTACCACGCCTGGCTAATTTTGTATTTTTAGTAGAGATGGGGTTTCTCCATGTTGGTCAGGCTGGTCTCAAACTCCCAACTTCAGGTGATCTGCCTGCTTCGGCCTCCCAAAGTGCTGGGATTACAGGCATGAGCCACTGCGCCCAGCGACTGCCACCTTTTAAACTACAGAACATGAGTGTGCCTGCTCAGACAATGAAGGATTCTGAAGGATTTGGAGAGCCACAAGGAGTCCAGACCTTAACCTGAGGGCAACAGCACCATTAAAAGTTTCTAAGCCAAGGAGGAACATGGCTGCTTGAATTTAGAATGGCTAAGAAGAAAATAAGCTAGTAGAAAGGCAGGAAGTTGAGACAGTTTTCTGTCCATGAATCTCAGCATTAGGCTGTTTTAATTGAACTTCTGATAGTACATCTTGAAGAATGCCAAGGAAAAGTCTAGAAAGGTGCTCTTAGTCTCCTTTCTCTACTGCAAAAGCCCTCTGTGATCTCCAGGGGAAGCAGCCCCCATTTCCATATGGTCCCAGGGAGACGAACGACAGCAGAACATGTCATGTGCTGTGGAGGCACCTAGCTTCAGAATGTGAAAAAGTAGCCAAAGCTCTCAAATCTCCACTTCCTCATGTGTTAAACAGGGATAATAGTCCTTACGTCAGGGCTGTTGGGAGAGTGAAATGAGATCACATATGTGAGTCACTGACCTACAGTAAGTGCTCGGTAAACAGTAGTTATCATGGGCGGAGGCCTGACCTGGGAAATGGTCAGCAGGCACAGCAGACTCACCAGCAGATGCTAAAGTGAGCCCCAAGGCTCATCATACCCACCACATGTACACACATACACACCTACACACACACACACGCACTCATGCACACACATAAGCAGGCCCAGAGCGTCCCTCCTACATCTCACACATGCCAGGTCTTCTGGGAGTCACTTCTGTGCTTCAGCCAAGATGCCCTGGAAATTTTCCTTTTCTCACCTGCATGAAAATGCTTTTGAGGCCCCGCCCCCTCTCCGCCCAGGGTTCAGCCCCTTCAGACTCTGCACCCCTGGGGGTGGCCCTGACCCACCCACCCCTGGAGCCCACCATTCCAGGGCTCCCCTGATTGTTTACATGGCAATAGAAAGCTTGAGATCAAGCTGAGGTTGTGGCGCATATTTGAACTACAGGGAAGGGAAAGCGTCCTGCTGAGGTTTAGAAGGAAGGTGGGAACTCACAGAAGCCGCGCAATGAAAAGTCACTGATGATAAATGCCGATTTCACACCCGTTAACCACGGAGAATGCGCTCGCACCAGGTCCAGGTGTCTCTTGACAGGAACGAGGTGTGCCTCTCCCCGCGGTGTGCAGCCTGCCCTGTTCTTGCCCTGCAGTCTCATGGGAACTTGCACTATTTACCAGAGCCAAGTCGGAGTTCATCAGCATTCACCCAGACCTATTCCAAGTGACTTCTCATGCCCAACCAGGCAGGGACAGAATGGCTCAGCCCCCTGCGTAGAAACTTCAAAGTTCTAACAGAGTCTTACAGAAGAAAGTTCAGTGCCAGGCCTAAACTGATTCCTTTAACAAAACCTGTGCAGGCTCTGGCTTACAGGACTTGGTTCCAAAGGTTGGTTTGGAATGTCATTTCCATCAAAACAATGACTCTTAGGGTGGGTGTGTTTCCAGGATTCCCTCAAAAGACAGTTGAGCCCAGCCTCACCCTCCCGCAGAGCCGGGAAGCCAGGGAAAGCCTGGCACACTGGGGAGACTGAGTCAAGTTCAAACTGGCCGGAGAATTGATGAGGAGGGCCAGGAATGGAGAGAGAAGAGAGAGAAAGTATACAGAGGCCCATCAGATAATGAAGGACTTTGGAAGCCACTTTAGGAGTCCGGACATTACCCTGAGATAATGGGGTGCCATGGAAGGATTTTAAGTAGAAGCCCCACTGATCAAAAAGGCTGAAACTCTTCTCCCTTCAAAGTATTGCGACAGTAGAAGTAAACTCTGTGGCTGGTCTAGGGCCTGGAGCTGCAGGGGTTCTCAGACAGCATAGGAGAGAGAGAGAGCAACGAGGGCCCTGGGCTCCCTGCCAGGGTGGGCAGGGAGGGGAGCCCCGAAGCTCTTGGTTTCAACATAGGGAGCAGGAGAGGCCGGAAGGAGAGGCCAATAAGACACTAAATCCCAACTCAGGGAGCTCTTTTTGGGTGGGAGGGCTATGTTTAATGCAGGTGTTCCTAAGTTAGGGGATGTCTGCATCCTGCTTTCTTGAAAATGCAATTTCCTCCAAGCCTAGAAACTACTATCAGTCCAGACAAGATGGCTACACGGCAGTGGTCATACAAAAAAAAAAAAAAAAAAGGTGCAAGATGGAAAGAATGGATCTATTTTATGTGGGACATTAGTTATCTGTAAACGTTTGACAAACACCAAAGGCTGGTGCCCTTCAGGCCACAGTATATTGATTTCTCTTTATGCCCAGATATGAACTGCATAAAACTTGAAGCCTGTGGGAAGTAATTTAAGGTTAAAATATTTTTATGATATAATAGTGTTTTTCTAAAAGCAAAGATAGTATAAATAAATACACCTGCACACCAATGATAAGGTTAAAATTGTATATTTAAATATATTAATAAATCAAGCCATGGGGCAAACCGAGAGCAATAAAGGCAACACGGATCCCTAATCATGAGTCAGTCAGCGCTGCAGCAAACAGGCAAGGCGCTCAAACTGAAATGTTTTCATAAAAGCCATACCAACTTTGCACAAATGAGTTTTTATGCTCTAGACAGCACATGTTATAATGCAAGCCTTTTAATTTTTCTCACCTTTCATTTATTTTGCTTTTGCTCTAGACAAATGCCAGGATTAACAAAAAAACAAAACTATATTCAGAAATGTAGGCTTACAATATTGGAACTTCCCCTCTCAAAAAGCAAGACAGCTTCTTAGCTAAATTGCAAAAACATTGGCAGGCTTCCATGAGATTGCAAAAATAGTTAAATAGCAAGATGGCCCACATATTTTTCCATGAATACATTAAAAACAGATTGATGACTATTGAAACATAAAACATAACTACTACCATATTTTATGGAATCCAAAACTGCCTTGGTGCAAGACACACTGTTATTTAATGAAGGACTAAGAAAATATAAACACTGACAGAACTCTATCTGTCACAATGTTTTATCACTTAGACTTTTTAAAGCACATTACAAGAGCTCTTTTAGGCCTAATTGAACTTAGAATTTATTAATCATATATCACTCTTCTGCATGTGCAGAAAAGCAAAGATAGGTAAATCACTGGGTCACAGTATGCCTAAAACTTCACAGTCAGCCTCTAACTCTTTGGAATCACTCTTTGATTCTGGATCTTTTATATCCATGTCTTCCCAGACACTGTTGAACCTTGAGCCATCAAGAGCTTCCAGGAGGGTTTTGGGGAGGCCGTATTGCTTTTAAAAGTGCCACACAATTGTCTTCAGGATTTTCATCTAAGCCTCTGACACCCATCCTCTGAGCTTTGATGTTCACGCAGAGGCCATGGCAACCACGTCACACAGCTGTGATGGGAGTATGGGACCCGGAGATTTCAGAGTGGTTGGAGCATGAGAAAGCATTCCTCTTAGAATTGGTGAAATACACTCAAATTTAATTTTTACTTTTGTGGTCTTCCACTTCTACTTTTCCCCCCACCTCCAACCAGATAAATTTATATACATCTAAGTCCAAAGATAACTCAGGGAAGGAGAAAATTCTGACATCTATAATAAAAAGTAGGAAAAAACACATTTAAAAAAAAACATGGCAAACCTATGATTGGGGATTATTGCGTCAGTCTACGCTCCAGAATGTCTCCAGCTGGTACACGGTGTAAATTAGCACTGCTGGAAGCTAGGAGTGCATGTGGGTCAAGAAGCCTGGGGAGGCTCAGGGCAACAGAAATAACACAGGCGCTGGGGTCAGCCCCAGCTGGGAATGGGTGGCGGCTTTCTCCTTTAACTTGCCTGATGATGTCCATGCTACCTAACCTCTCTAAGCTCCAGGCTGCTCATCTATCAAAAGGATGATAATAATACGTGTCTCACTGGGTTGTGATAAGGAGTAAATCAAGTCACAAATATAAAACGCCACCAATAAATGCCAAATATATTTTGGTTCCCCCCCCATTTAACCCGTCCTCAATGAACAGCCCCAGACATCACCCAAAAGCTGAAAATAAATCAGAATCACTCAAAAACAAAGAAACAAAATTGAAGCATGCTTTTGTCTGTGTATCACTGAGATTCATGAGTGGCAACAAATTCTCTCATATTTTTCCACCAACACAGAAAATAGTTACAGCTCAACATCGGGAGCAACATCTTTGGGTTTTTGACATTCTACTACAAATGGTGATCTTTTAAAAATAGTATATGAACATGATCCAAGTCTGTTGAGAAGTGAGTTCAGCCACAACCTTTGGCATTCTTGGATGCAGTCAGACTCTTCCACAGCAGTGGCAAGTTCATGCCTGGGCAGACAGTTGGCGATGACACAGCCCGATCCCAAGCCCAGCTCACTCCCAGTGGCTTCTCTCCCTCCCTTTCTGTGGGCACACCAGCTACAGCATTCTCCTGCCTGCACCCAAATACAATGCCTCCACGCAGGGCATGCAGATGCAAACCTCTGCCTTCCAGGAAACCCAGCAAACCTTCCTCCTTGGAGTTGGTTCCAGTAAAAGGTGGAGCTCACCCACAGTGGGCAAGAAGCTGAAAACACAATCCCAAACTCAGCAGCGACTTTCTTTTGAGGCCCTGGTAGCTCAGTTAATCATTTCACGTTGGTTTTCCATCTTTCTAATGGGAGTAATGGGCTTCCCTCCTCTACAAGTATGTTTTGAGAATTAAGTGTTTGGGGAATGTGGCTGTTTTGTATGCTCTGGTGGGGGGAACATCGAGAGAATACCAAACACTACTGTGGCATATTTGTGTTGAACTTCCAGCCTGACCCTTTAGTAAACCACATTCCTGGGAATCACTTCCATCACTACTCAAGGCTTTTATAGGTTAAAAAAAAATCATGGCCAGGCACGGTGGCTCACGCCTGTAATCCCAGCACTTTGGGAGGCCGAGACGGGCGGATCACCTGAGGTCAGGAGTTCGAGACCAGCCTGGTCAACATGGTGAAACCCTGTACCTACCAAAAATACAAAAATTAGCTGGGCGTGGTGGCAGGCACCTGTGATCCCAGCTACTCGGGAAGCTGAAGCAGGAGAATCGCTTGAACCTGGGAGGTGGAGGTTGCAGTGAGCCGAGATCACGCCACTGCACTCCAACCTGGGCAACAAGAGCAAAACTCCATCTCAGAAAAAAAAAAAAGAAAGAAAGAATGAAAGAAAAGAAAAAAGCAATCATGTAGTAGATGATTCTGTCTCTCTCTTTCCCTCTCTTTATCTCTTTATCTCTCTCCCCACCCTTTTCTCTCTCCATCTCCTTTCTTTCTCTCCCTCCCTCTTTCTCCTCTCCTCTTTCCCCACCTCTCTCTCCCTTCCTCTTTCTCTCTCTCCCTTTCTCTCTTTCTCCCCCTTCTTTTTCTCTTTCCCTCTCTCTCTCCTGTTTTTGGTCTGTGGAGGTTCATGTCTCCTCTGTTGTGGTAACAGCACCCCTTTCCTTTGGGCTTTTGCAACACTCTCCCCCACAATACCCCCTCCAATCCCTCTCCTATTTGGGGACCCCAGGCAAAGAGCCAGGACTCAGGCCTCCCTGGTTATAACATTCCACCTGCTTCAGCCTGGGTTTCCCCCAAGCAGAGCCTTACCAGCAGGTAGCTTATTAGAAAGAGGGCACAGGGAGCAGGGGTGAGGCAAGGAGCAAAAGTCAATAGACCAATGAGTTAATAAGTCGGCCGCCAAGGTGGATGTCTAGGGTAAGATCTTGCCAGGGTTGTCCAAGCAACCTACAGCATGCACCTTAGAACTGTCTGCCTGAGGGAAAAAAGCCAGGAATATTTAGCCACTGGCTCCTTCCCCTAACCCCTCTGCTCCTTATTTCCAGGTAAAGCACATATGAGTATTGGGTGGGTCATGCCCGTGTCCCCCACCAGAGTTTAGGAGAACTGCAGTAGGAGGCAGCCCAAGTCAAGGTGAGCCACTCAGGATGTGACTGAAGCCATGGCTAACATGAGAGATAGTTCTGAGAAAATGCAAGACGTGTACAAAAGCTGTCCAGTGCACCATTCCTGGGTATTCTTTCAACAAAGGCACTTCTTAGAAAGCTGTTTTAACCTTATGACACTTTTAAAATTATAGCATTTCAGAATCCAGGAAACTTGCTATAGCTCAGGGAGAGTCCCAGTGCACATTAACATATTACATTCTCTTAAAAGTTCTGCAACTTCTTTATCTCAAATGCTTGTTCCCCATGGTTAATCATCAACCAGAAACAGACACTGGGTAATGCTGCAGGAAAGCTTCCATAGAAAGCAGCAGGTAAGCAAATTTCCTTCAGATACTTTTATGCAATTGATTCAAAGAGGAGGGTTGGGAATGCCGTTTCTCAGAGGAGTAAAGCTCATTCACACAGAAACAACCTGATACCATCAACAAGAATGTCTATATATTGAAGGTCAAGAATAATGAAAAAACTCAGTGATAATATATGCCCTGTTTGTGAGGCACTCATCACATTATGGAACATTCAGGCAGTCCTCACCTTGCATAGTTCCCAAACGCATGAATTTTCATTGCCCTGTGGCAACTGAGGATAAATAACACCAGCCCCCCTAACAACATCGTTCCAATTTCAGTCACCATTAACTGTGAGTGATTGCATGGGGGACAACCTCTGCTGCTTGCTCTGCAGTCCACAGACCACCACGTAATAACAGATGTGCATCATGATCAGTGATTAACCTTATCACGTCCTTCAGTCCTTCCATGTTATCAGTTCCCACACAGACAGCAAAGCGTGTGGTCGTGCTGCTTCCTTGGCTCCCAGTGACAAACTCATGTGACGTTTTACAGAAATGAATAATCAAGAGAGGAAGGTAGCCAACGAAGATGAAAGTATAGCAAAGAAACAAAAAGTGAGAATGCAGGAGGTGAAAGTTGACTCAGATGTCAATGAGTTTAGAGAAGGAAGAGCTGATGGTGGGAAAGTTGATGCTGTTGCCTTTTGAGAGATTCTGGATGTGCAGCCAGAGGGACTCAGGACGAAGATGCTGGCAAAAACTTCACATTAAAGAAAATCTTGGAGATATTTCACAGCACTGAAAGTGTGCAGGACAAAATGTAGGAAGCCTATCCAAATATAGAAAGGAATGTGACAATTTTCCAAGGTGTAGAAAAGATGCCTGGTCCATACTGTAAGTTTCACAATGAGAAGGTGGCAAAGCCCTGTTCAATTTACTCTCCATAAGTCTTTTACAAAGAAATAAAACACTATTTCTTAATGTTACTAATTTTTTAAATTACGACAGGCTAAATAAGTATTCAGTTTGCTATTTTTGAATGTTCTTATACATTTATAACCAGTAGTAAAACAGTTCTTAACACTTTAAAAATTTTTTGAAGATTATGAAACAATCATAATTTTCCTTGTTGCTCCCTAAAATTGCTTCACACAGTTTCAACTTGCACAATCATTTCTACAGTCCCACTCTTTCGTGCACAGCAAAGACTTTACGATGCTGTGATGTTGTGAAGAAAATTCCCATTGTCCTACTCTGAATCATTTGACAAATGCAACTGAACCCACCACGATGGAGTTGTTTAATACCAAGGTTACATGAATCTTTCTCTCACATAGCTTGCAGTTGAGGAAGAGGGATGGCAAGTCAACCAACATGATGGTTAAGGCTGACATTGATTGATAGCTTTCTGTGTGCTGGGCACTCTGCTGGTCCTTTTGTTACAGTGCATTGCCTGCAAGGTGGAGCTTTAGGAGGGGATGATAATGAAAACTTAGGAGACCATGGGGACTTCATCCTTTAGAGCTTGGGTCCATGTGCCTGTGTGTCAAGAAAGGCCCAGCCAGGAAGGCAGCGTCCCTCTTTTCTGTCCACACCTACAGGCTCCCAAGGCAGGGACAAGGTGGATGTGAGGCCTGAGACGGGCACTCAACAAAGCAGTCCCCTGTCATAAGGACGACTGGAAGTTGGCCAAGGTTTGCCAGCAACTACTGCTTTCTTATCACTGCATAAGATGCAAATGCCCGGGGATTCTTCTAACGTGGTGTTAGGCAGATGTACTTCATATCTTCTCCCTACTTATCTAATTTCATGAAGGCACATTTCAGGAGAGTGAGCTGCTGCAAAGGGTATACATTGGGCCTTGGAAAACTCCTTGGGCATGAAAACTATAAACCAGCCATCCAAATTACCTTCACTTTTAGGAAATCATCACTGTTGATATGATGTGTCTTTGTTGGATCGTTGTACCTTGGCAGTCTCTCGAGCCTGTGCTTTTTAGCCTTCTCTCCACCTGTACTTTTAGGCATTGCTTACTTCTTTATAGGCAAAAAGATTACATATATGCACATGTGTGTGGCTACATGTGAGTAAATATGTATGTATCGGTAGGGATACTGTATTAGTTGCTGGGGCTGCCATAATAAAATGCCACAGAAGCGGCAGCTTACACAACGGAGCTTTATTTCCTCACAGTGCTGGGGGCTGGAAGCCCCACATCCAGGTGTGGGCGGGATTGGTTTCTCCTGAGGCCTCCCTCCTGGGCTTGCAGATGCTGTCTTCTCCCTGTGTCCTCACACCATCTTCCCTCTGCGGGTGTCTGTGTCCTCATCTCGTCTTCCTATAAGGGCTCCTGATATATTGGATTAGAGCCCATTCTAATGCCTTCGTTTTACCTTAATTATCTTTTTAAAGGCCCCATCTCCAAATACAGTCACAGTCTGAGGTATGAGGAGGTTAGGCCTTCAACGTATGAATTTTGAGGAACACAATTCAGATTATAACAGGTACATGTATATGTATATCCTATAAATGAAAATGTCAGGACGGATTTTAGAGATAGAATTTTTTACTTAATTATGATCCCCCAGCGATCTCATCTCCTCTTAGTCTCAATTTTTCTTGTCTAAGAGAGGGTGCTCCTACCCACATCTTCAGTACAAATCCCTCTCCTGAAGGTCGGACCCGCATTTGCAGTGATGGCGACTGGACCCGCATTTGCAGTGATGGTGACTGGACATTTTCACCCAGGTGCTCTTCAACACTTTCAGCCCTACGGGTCTGAAACAAAACTTACCCTCCTCCAGTGAAGCTCTTCCTCCTGGCCTTTCTGCTTCCTTTTTAAGCTCCATCCTCCTCCAGGCCGCCCATTACAGGCTGGAAGCCCCGCCCCTTCCTGGGCCTCCCCCTCCAGGGCTTTGGACTCTGGCTGGGAGCTCCCCGCCTCCAGTCCTCCTTTCCAGGCTGACAGCCCCGCCCATTCCAGGCCTCATCTCTCGGCTGGAAGCCCCGCCCACTCCAGGCCTCACCCTCCAGGCTGGAAGCCCCGCCCACTCCAGGCCTCACCCTCCAGGCTGGAAGCCCCGCCCCTCCCGGGCCTCCGGATCCTGGCTGGGAGCCATCTCTGCCTCCTCCCGCTTCCTGCACTCCTGATCAGGTCAGTGGCGTGTCACAGACCTCTGAAATGTCCTTCCTGACTGTTAGCTCCACAGCATTCCTACAGCTCCCGCCGCAGTTCCGCCCTCCGGAGGGTTCCAACAGCAGCCCAGTGCGCCTCCCCAGCCCCAGGCTCCCTCCCCGCTAGTCAGCCTGCACCTGGCGCTCCCTGGCACACATATTTTCCATTGCTCTTCTCTGCCAATGAAATGCAAATTTCTCATCGTGTGGTTCCAAGTTCTCTATATTTGGTCCTCTTATCCTGACTGCTCTACCCTCCCCAGAGCACTACAATCTGGCCAAGAGCCTCAGCAGCCTATTCCACCAAACCACTGTTTTATTTATCTTAGATTCAGGGGTATTTGTATGCAGGTTTGTTACATAAGTATATTGCGTTATGATAAGGTTTGTGCTTCTGATGATGATCCAGTCGCCCAACATAGTACCAGATAGTTAGGTTTTCTTCATTGTCCCCCTCTCCCTCCTTCCTTTTGGAGTCCCTGGTGTCTGTTGTTCCCAGGTTTACTTCATTATGTACCCAGTGTTTAGAACCCACTTATAAGTGACAGCATGTGGCATTTGGTTTTCTGTTTCTGCATTAGTTTGCTTAGAATAACGACTGCCAGCTGCATCCATGTTGCTGCAAAGGACATGATTTCCTTATTTTTTATGACTGCATAGTATTCCATGGCAAAAAAAAATGTGGTATAAAAATATGTACCACATTTTTTTAATCCAATCCAGTCAGCGGGCACCTGGGTTGATTACATGTCTTTACTATTGTGAATAGTGCTGTGATGAACATACGTGTGCAGGTGTCTTTTTGGTAGAACTATTTATATTCCTTTGGGTATATACCTAGTAATGGGATTGCTTGGTCTAATATTCATTCTATTTTGGATCTTTAAGAAATCTGCAAACTGCTTTCCACAGGGGCTGAATTAATTTGCATTCTCACCAAAGTTTATAAGTATTCCCTTTCTCGTCAACCTCTCCAGCATCTGTTATTTTTTGACTTTTTAATAATAGCCATTCTGACTGGTGTGAAATAGTACTTTATTGAAACCACTGCTTTAGAAAGTGAAAGTCCTTTTCAGGTTTGTTTTTTTCATTCACTGGCAGAGGTTGCTGGCCCAGCAGGGGTTGTGCAAACTCTGTCTTTGTTCCCCTGTATTTGCCTTCCTCTCCCTTTTTCCTTCCTTTCCCTTTCTCAGCACACACACACACACACACACACACACACACACACACACCATATACAGAAGGGCTCTTATCTGAAATAACCAATAAAAATCGAGGATGTGAAGATGTCATACAAGGAGCAAAGGGGGAAAGTAAACATAAGGAAAATGTACAAATCCTAATTTTTAACCATGTAACCAGCGTGGGCTTTAAAGTCTACACAAGACAGACTACAACAAGCCTCTGCCCCTGCAGAAACTGGATAAATCCTGGAGAATGACCATCATCTCCATGACACAAATTCTTCCTCACAAGGAAGGATCAAGGCTTCTGAATAAAAGGGCTAGAAAAAGAAATTTTCCCGAGGCTGTCAAAGGCAAGTAGGATTCTTTTTCAAGGTCAACAGGCATTAGAGACAGAAGACATACACAGTGTGCCAGAAAATTACAAGATTTCCCTCTCCTTGACACCAAAGAGTTAAACAGAGAAATGTGCATGTGGACAGTTATTAGGAGAAAGGAGAAAGGGAAGAGAAGGTGGCCCATTTCCTCCCTTGGCCAAAAAGAAAAGAAACAACTTAAATAAAACAATAAGATGCTGTCATCATGAAACACTGTGTATGTGTTGGCCAGTAGGCTATTAATACACAGCACAGTCTGGAGCTTTGCTGAACATGGAAATGCTTCCAGCCTCTTTGCAACACTGCTTGTATGAACACTGCTAAAAATAGTGGTGGGATATAAATGTGTACTTGTGTGCTTGTATGTGCATGTGTGTGCTTGTGCATGCATGTGTGTGCATGCATGAGGATGTATGTGTTGCATGTGTTTGTGAGCATGTCTCAGTAGCTCCCAACACAGACTGCTTTGAGGAGAATTCATTTTCATTCCATCCAGAGTTGCTCAGAGCAAGTCTGATTAGCTGGGATAGTAAAAGGGAAAGGAGCAGACGGAAATCTATCCCCCTTTTCTCTTTATCTTTGTGACTCTTGGAGAAGCACGTGCCTTCACTCTCACCCCACAGAACAACACGGCCTTCAGAACCCACTCCCACAACCACACCCACTCCATTCTACACAGGCACATCCAACTGTCCTCCTGTCTGTCTTCACCATGGTGACCAGAGCCTCCACCCTCTACTTCCCTAAAGCAAAAATTGGCAAAGAACCCAAGGAAATGAATGTCTTTCCAGTGAACCAAAGTTTTGTTATGCACTGTTTGGATAAGCGTCCTAACAGAATACCTGGAAGTTACAGAATATACTCATTAAACCGCGCTGCCGGTTAATAAGCCCTTGAAATGCCTCAGGGCTCCCATCAAAGAGTTTCTGGAGACAGAGGGCTAGGCCAGTATCTAGGTCCTGCTTGAGAATAAGATTTCATTTCAGAGACCACTTGCTCCACTGTATTGAGAATGTTTCAGGGGCTGAATCAGTCCCTCTGGGGGAAAAATGCTCTCTGAATGTGTGTCCTGGGTGTGGAAAGGGGAGTGGCTCAGATTGGACATCTTCAATGTAGAGTGTACTCATGCATTGTCTCAGGAATCCTCATGGCTTCCGTACAGCAAGAATCAATCCACATTTCACCCTTTCATAAGGACTCCAGTCATACTGGAGTGGGATCCACCCTAATGACCTCATCTCCATGTGGTTAAAACTCTTTTTCCAAATAAGGCCACGTTCTGAGGTTTGGGGGGTTAGGACTTCAACAGATCTTTTGGAGTTCTTTTTGGAGGGGGTACAATTCAACCCACAAAAGTAGTCCTTACCTAAAGGGAGCTGTGGATGTTTACTCAGGTGGCTAATCACTGGGGAAAGGGGAAGACTCAGACAGTCCAAGGACTACTGGACACAGGTCTGAGTTGACATGGACACTTGGGTACCCACAGTGTCATCACAGTCCCCTGTTAGAGTGGGGCCCCCCAGGGACAGACACTAAGTGGAGTCCTAGCTAATGTCCAGCTCCTAATGGTCCTGCTGAGTTCACCAAAATGCTGTGGGCATTGCCCTGTTTCCTGAGTGCACAGATGGAACTGATCTACTTGATAGTTGGATTAGCCTTAACATTGGGTCTCTGGCCCATGGGCTAAGACCTGTCATAGTGGAGGGCACCAAATGGAAACTCTGAAAATACCATTGTCAGCTGAGGTTGTCAATCAAAAATAATATTGCATTCTGAAGTGGATGGCAGAAATTTGTATCACCATTAAAAACCTAAAGGGTACAAGGCAGTGCTATTAACCATATCTCTGTTTAATTCACCAGCTTAGCCCCTGCAGAAACTGGATAAACCCTAGAGAATGACTGTAGTCTACAGCAGGATTAAACGGATAGTAACCCTGATTGCAGGTGCTGTACTAGACATAGTATCTTTGGTAGAACCAATTAGTGAGGCCTTTGGTACAACCATTGAGATGGGAGATGCATTCTTTTCCACTCCAATCAAGAAAGAGGATCAGAAATGTTTTGTATTTAGGTAGGATAGAAAACAATATTAAACTGAAGTTTTGCCTCAGGGCTAAATGAACTCTACTGCCTTCTGTCCTAAAATAGCTTGAGGATACGTGGACCACCTGAATGTCCCACAGAGCATCATGACACCTTGGTGATGGAGCAGAACCAACAATAGATGGCTATCTCACTAGAGGTCTTGGTAAGATACATGCACTAGAGAGGATGGGAAATAAACCCTGTGAAGATTGAGAGATATACATGTCAATAAAGTCCTTAGGGATCCAATGCTCAGGGCCATTCCTGAATATCTCCTCTAAATTCAAATAAAATCACTGCATCTTGCATTCCCTACCACAAAGAAGGAAGCACAGTGCATGGTTTGCCTCATTTGCTTCTGAAGGCAACACATTTCATACCTAGGAATGCTGCTTCAGCCCCTATACTGGATGACACAGAAGGGTGCTAACTTTGAGTGGAGCCTAAACTAGGAAAGAGCTCTGCAACAGGTCCGAACTGTAGTGCAAGCACACCTGCTACTGGAGCCATGTTATCTCATGGACCTCATGAGGTTGTAGGTGTCAGCAGTGGGACAAGATGCATCATAGGGTGGAAATTGTATATCTAAGATGAAACCTAGGCAGGACTGGAGGATACGCATGAGTAATCCACATAAGCTGGTAGCCCAGACCCCCATGTCACCCATCTCAGCTATACCAGGGCTCCTGCCTCAGCTCATATGTATGGCCATATTGGAGTGCTAACACACTGATCTGGGGTGACTCACACACATCAGGCACTGGATGAGTACAGTGTCCTGGACTAAAGATGATCTATCCCAGACCCTCATCTTCAGCAGCATCAGTGGCCCTCACAGCAGCTCTCCCTCCTCTGTGTTCCTACTTAGTGGCAGCTGTGGCCTGCAGCACCCAAAAACTGTGAGGTAGAGGGAATGGCAAGCATCCTTTACTCTGTGCCCCATCAATGGCACTGTCACCCCCTCTGGAGGCTCTGTGCCATGTGTCAGGTAGTACCCAGGGCTTGTGAGACATTACTCCAAGTTTCCAACCAGGTATGCTCTTGATTCCAGTGGATGTGATGACACTGTACTCTCTCAGGGCTTAGGCCGTGCCAGAGGAGGGATGAACATTCCTTGCTGAATGAGATCCCTCTAATTGCTCCACCCAGGGCCTCTGGCCTGTCCTTTCCATTGGTGATGGAGTGTAGAAGGTAGGCATGGAGTTAACACAGAGTTAACTTTCTGTGTGAGGCAGGCATGGAGTTAACCCTCTGAAAACACAGGATGCCAGTCTAAAGAGTGAAGAGAAAATGTGGTTGGAAGATGTGTTCTTCTACCTTTACATCATAAATTTCAGAACAGTGCATTTCATGACCAGAGGATGAATTAATGTTCACATTTTCCTGCATGCTCTGGATAAGATTTGCAATTGTGATCATTGCCAATGGAAGCACAGTAACAGCTTTCAGAGGGTCAGTGGAAGCCAGTATGCAAGACATATGCTGGACAAGGCAGCCTCTTGAGTGATGATGTAACTACCATTAAACACATGGTTTCAGGAACTACAGAGGTAAGATCTGTGTTGCTTCAACACAAAAAAGTGAAGAAGAGCCACGGCACTGCCAGTAATAATGATGTTCCATGAGAGATATACAAGTAGCCAGAACTTTTGCCACTAAAAAGAAACTTCACACTGAAAGGACAATAAATATGTAAATGCATCTTGTCTACCTATAACTCTAAATCAATTGATCAATCTATACATCACCATGCCTCATGAATTGTCATAAATTTTTAATCAAATTGTTTATGGAGAGGATTCACAAAAATAGAGAGAGAGAGAGAGAGACAGAGAATCTGTCCTGGATTAATCAATGACATTTACCAAGCTCTAATAAGAACAAGAATTGTGCTAGATACCATGGATACAATAAAGAACAATGCACAAATGCACTAAATGTAACTCCCTGTCAAAACTGATAGCAATGCATATAGACAGATGCAGGGTGTCTTGAGCAGGGACATAGGAAGGGGTGATGGAATGAACACCCAGCAATGGTTCCGTACTGATGTTCCCAGTTAAAGTCATCCAAAAGGTGACCACTCCACAGGAACTCCATCTGAGGGCCTTGTTCAATGGGACTTTTCAGCCATACTCCCAATCCAAGTATTTTCTTTTTCTATTAAACTTGCCTTTGTTAGCTCCCCATTGGTCAGAGATTCTGTGAGATACCTATGGAAACATGGAAGTGACACTTACGTCTGCCTATCCCAACAGCCTAGTCGGAAATCACCAAAATGAGGCAAGAGAAAAGGGTTTTTAGTCCACCTTTTTCTTGTGTGCCTGTTCTAGTTGAAGAATCTGGGTTTAATAAACCCAGAATTCTTTATAAAAGAATTCTTGCCGGGCCAGGTGTGGTGGCTTACGTCTGTAATCCCAGCACTTTGGGAGGCCAAGGCAGGTGTATCATGAGGTCAAGAGTTTGAGACTAGCCTGACCAACATGGTGAAACCCCGTCTCTACTAAAAAAAATTAGCTGGACATGGAGGCACGTGCTTGTAATCCCAGCTATTCAGGAGGCTGAGGCAGGAGAATCGCTTGAACCCGGGAGGCGGAGGTTGCAGTGGGCCGAGATCGCACCATTGCACTCCAGCCTGGGCAACAGAGTGAGACTTTGTCTGGAAAAAAAAAAAAAAAAAAAAAGAATACTCGCAACCACACCTCACAGATCACAGTTCAAGAACTGCTGCAGAAGAAGGTCTTTCTGAAGAAGGTACAAAGGGGAAAGATAAAGGTGCTGGGTTTTATCTCTGGTCCTGGTCAGAATCAACTCATAGTCTTTACCAACAGGGATTGTCCCATCTGTCATCCTTGGTTACACAAGCCCCATCAGGCAGAATGGGGGAAGGACTGAGCTCTGGGCCTGGTGAGAACCACTGAGAGCCCCACTGCTACTTCAGGAATCGCCTATCAGGCTGGTGGGTGGGGTAGGAGTATAAATAATCAGCACCAGTTTGGGGGCCGTCCAGAAATGGCATTTGATCAGACCCCCCCATAGCTCTTGAGGGTCTTTTCTGAGGACCTTTACTGCAGTCTATGCAAAAAACCCACTCATAGTCCTCAGTAACTTCCAGTGCTCCAAAGCCATATAGTGTGGTCATTTTACTCATCCTCTAGGCTTTCTTTATTCATGCAAAGATAGGCCTGGCCTTGGGTGTCTGAAGCGAGGCCACAAGGCCTTGGATCAGAACAGCAACGTCAGGGAAAACAAAATCCAAGGGGGCTGCCCAGTCCAAGGGCAAACTGGGAGTCCTCATCTTGTAACCACGATCTCTACCTTGCGATGCTGCAGGGGCACCTCTTCTGCCTTTCACCTAGGCTCCTGGCAAAGGCCTTACAAAGCATTATTCAGGGCACTGTGTGAGGCCAGAGAAGGAATTAAGACCAGACCCATACACAGAGATGAAGAGTGTGGAGTGACAGGAAGGCGGGGCTTGAGCTGGTGGCAAAACGGGAAAAGTTCCTTTATCCCCCTGGCAGGGGTTGCGATGGAGGTGTGGCTGGCTTCTTCTGTGCCCCGCTGCTCAGACCTGTAGGGGGAGCATGCAGATGGGCAGGCGGTGGGGCTCCAACCCCACAGCAATGGCCAAGGGTGAATGTTTACAGCTCCTGAGGTCCCAATGGGCCTGTGTTACAGGGTGCTCTTTCAGTTGAGCCATCCTTAGCTCAGTTAGACCTCCTGCCTTATTCCAAGGACAGAGGCTTTCTGTATCCTGAGGTTTCTTGCCTCCGTGTACCGAAAGAATCGGATCACACATGGGCTTAGAGAATGAGTGCGAGGTTTTATTGAGTGGAAGTAGCTCTCAGAAGATGGGGGAGCCAGAAGGGAGATGGAGTGGGAGGTGGTTTTCCCCTCTGAAGTCAGACCGCTCAGTGGCCAGGCTGTCCTCCAACTGCACCGAGTGGTTCTGCGTATCGATGGCCTGCCAGCCTGCCGTGGACGGTTATCAGTGTGCTTACACCGGTGTGTTCCTCTTGACGTCCAGAGGCTTGTGTGCATGCCTGCTAGGCTCTTCGGTTTTTTATAGGCACAGGATGAGGGTGTGGTAGGCCAAGGCAGTCTTGGAAAATTCAACATTTAGGCACGAAAACAGAAATGCCTGTCCTCACCTAGGTCTGTGGGCACAGGCCCGGGGGTGCAGCCCTAGCCAGGGACCACACCCTTCCCTTTCCAGCCCCCCTTCCGTATCAGTAGCTGGAGGGAGTTACTTCTCAGGGAGATGTTTTGGTTTTCAGGGAGAAGACAAAACCTCCAATTTGAAAAACAAATCCTTTGATGAGGGAAACACTGGACATACACAGGGCTGGAAGGGCAGGGTGTTGGAAAGACAGCAAGGAGGCCAGACCCACCGGGGAGGCAGCCTGGGAAGATGTTTATTTTCTAAGAGACGAGGAAAGACTGGGAAACAGGGAGAAACTTTTAGGGTGGAGGGTGGGAAACACAGAGCAGATGGCCTTAATCTTCTAAGGAGACAGTGCCAAGCCCGGCTGGGGTGACAGTGGGAGTCTGGGCTGAGGGATGGCAGGGACATCCTCTGCTGGCTGCTGAAGGTCTAGGACGGGCACTGAGGCAAGCCTCGGAGGTGCTCCCCGGGCTTACCTCCCAGGAGGGGCCCTGCAGGAAGTGTCCAGATGCAGAGCCCCAACTCCTCCCCCAGAGACGCGGATTCAGTAGAACTGGGATGGGGTCCAAAATCTGTATTATTAGGACACTCTCAGAATATATTTGTCATCAGGTAAAGCCTGGAGAAATAGTGAGCGAAGGAACCGTTAGCCCCAGGGAGAGCCCACTGGAGGCTGGAAACGGGAAGCATTGGGGAATGACTTTGTATCCTTATCACTCTGCTGCCCAGAACCCTGGGGGAGAAAGCTGACGTGGGGAGGAGTGTGTAGCCACGTGGGATCTATCCAGGAGGGGAAGGTATCTCCAGGAGGGTAGAGTCCATCCAGGTTGGGGGGATGGGGTCTACCCCGAGGGGTGAGGTCTGGCTGGGGGGGGGATGGGGTCAGTCCAGGAGGGAGAAGTCCAGCTAGAAGGATGGGGTCTATCCAGAGGATCAGGTCTAGCTGGGAAGAATGGGTCTACCCAAGAGGATTCTGGTTGGGGAGATGTGTCTACCCAAGAGGGTGAGGTCTAGCTGGGGGGATGGGATCTGTCCAGGAGGATGAAGTCTAGCTGGGGGGGATGGGGTCTACTCAGAAGGGCGAGTTCTGGTTGGGGAGATGGGTCTACCCAGAGGATGAGGTCTAGCTGGGGGGATGAAGGTCTGTCCAGGAGGGTAAGGTCTCTCCACAGGATGCTTTGGGAGGTCTGGGGCTTGGGGTTCCTGTGATCACAGCCCCAGTATGTGACTTGGACCCACACTTGGCAGAGACAAAGGTGAAGACAAGACAGGACTGATGGACTCTGAGGAAAGGCAGAGTGGCAGGAGCAGGGTCAAGAGTGAGAGGCCAGAGAGTGCGAGGAAGTGGGAGGGTCTGAGGAGGTGGGATCCCAGAGTGGGACCTGGGGAGCTGGAGTGCTGGTAATGCTTCTCACGCTGGAGAGGCCAATCCTAGGGCTTGGTTAGACTAAGTGCATTTAACTGGGGTGGCAGTTTTACACATATATTTCAGGAGGAGATAATTTTATCATAAACACATTCCATTGATTCATGTGAAATCATTAAAAAAATTAAGGTCAAGGTTTTTCTCCTGGCTGCTTTAGGCTACATGCCCAGGACTCCTGTCCCCCTGTGGTGAGGGGATTTGGGTGGAAGAGTTTGAGAAGCTCTGCTGCGGAATCCTCTTTTTAAATAAAGAGGGAGGCTCCAAGCCTGGCATTGAAAGGCACACCTCTCGGTGGAAGCAGGTGGCCAGGCTTTGATCCCTTAAGGATTGGAACCTTACGAAATTGCCAACACATTGGACCATGTTTGACTTGTGTAAATAGCTTCTTCCTGTGATTCAATCTAAATTTTAGACTCCAGGCCTCGTCGCTGCCTCCACCATGTGGCCTCAAGGGGGCGCCGCTCCACCTCCTAAATCCCCAAGGACAAAGCCCACTTTCTTGGCTTCTGGAAGCAGCGGGAGGGAAGTCATTGGTGGAATAAAGACTGCTGTATTTAAAAAGGAAGTAAGCATAGAGAGAAACATGAATTCAATTAGAACAGTTCCTTGTTCCCCAAAATATGGTCCCCAGACCAGCAGCATCAGCATCCCCTGGGAGCTTGCACAATTCCTAGACACTAACCCAGATCTGCTGAACCAGAATCCACATCTTAGCAGGACTGCCCAGCCTCTCCCATGTATGTACACATAGCAGAAGCACCAGTCTAGCCAGCAAGAGTCCGCTTATTTGTCACCTGCCTTTCCAGCCCCAGCAATCTGGACCCTATCACTTCCCCTGGGGACACTATTAGACCCTCCATTCTTCAAAATCAACATAAGGTCTGCCTCCCACAGGAACATGTTCCTGTCTGAAGAGCCTCCTCTTCTTTCAGAAAGTATATTCGTTATCTTTGCTGTGTAATATATGACCCTAAAACATAGAGGTTTAAAACAATACACATTATTTTTGCCATATGCTGTTGGTTAGAAACAAGTCACTAATCCAGCCCAGGCCTCAAGGGAAAGGGATCACACCAGGGCGTGAATACCAGGAAGCAGGGATCACTGGGGATCACATTCCAGGCAGCCTACTGCAGGGAATCATCTCCAATCGAAGAGGCAGGCCTCAACACGGCAGCCACATCAGAATGCAAGAAAACCTCCAGTCATGTGGTAAGGACAACATGCATTCAGCAACAGGATGCTTGAATAAGCCTTTCAACTGTGGCTTGCAGAATGGCCACATTAGCATCACTTGGGAAACATTTAAAAAAATACCAATGCCCAGGCCCTACACAAGACCAATTAGATCACAATCTTCAGGCATGGGTTTTTTCTAATTTTTAAATTCCCCAGATAATTCTGTTGCACAACTGAGGTTAAGAACTATGGCTTCAGGCCAGGTGCGGTGGCTCACACCTTTAATCCCAGCACTTTGGGAGGCCGAGGCAGGCAGATCACCTGAGGTCAGCAGTTTGAGACCAGCCTGGCCAACATGGTGAAACCCCATCTCTACTAAAAATGCCAACAAATTTAGCTGGGCATGGTGGCACGCCTGTAATCCCGGCTACTTGGGAGGCTGAGGCAAGAGAATCACTTGAACCCGTGAGGGTGAGCTTGCAGTGAGCTAAGATTGCACCACTGTACTCCAGCCTGGGCAACAGGGCAAGACTCAGTCTCAAAAAAAAAAAAAAAAAAACCACACACAGAACTATGGCTTCATATGAAAATTTTCAAATGCTACAGTGAAGTAGTGATAAAGATTACTAGTTGAAAAGATGTGAGGCTCAGCAGCTTGGACTTCTGCTGGGGCATCTGTGGACTGGAAAAGTGGGCCTTAAAGAGTGTTGGGACCATTTCGGAGGTGAGCCAGTAAGGCTGACAAAAGATTTGTGACTTTTTATGATTGTCTATCTTAGCAAAACTCCCATCAAGTCATGATGCTGGAAAAATACATCCAAGAGTTAGGAACACAGAAAGGAAAGAAGGAAATAAACCTATATAAAGCCAATCTGAAAAGGCTTCATGATGTACGATTTCAACTACACGACATTCCAAAGAAGGCAAAGCTATCAAGGCAGTAAAAAGGTCAGTTGTTGCCAGGAGTTAGAGTGAAGGAAGGGACAAATAGGTGGAGCACAGAGGATTATTAGGGCAGTGAGACTACTCTGTATGATTCTGCAGTGGTGGATAATGTCATTATACAGTTGTTCAAGCCCATGGAATGTACACCACCAAGAGTGAAACTTAATGTGAACTATGGACTTTGGGTGATGATGATGTATCAGTACAGGATTGATTATAACAAAGGTACCATTTGAGTGGGGACATTGCTAATGGGAGAGGCTGTGCATGCATGGGAGCAGGGGGCATATGACATATGCCAAGTTTCCTCCAAATTTCGCTGTGAACCTGAAAGTGTTCTTAAATAACAGTCTTTAAGAGACAGGGTCTTGCTCTGTTGCCCAGGCTAGAGTTTAGTAGCACAATCATAGCTCACTGTGGCCTCAACCTCCCAGGTTCAAGTGATCCTCCTACCTTTGCCTCCACAGTAGCTAGGACTATAGGCACACACCACCATGCCTGGCTAATTTAAAATTTTTTGTACAGACAGGGTCTCACCACGTTGCCCAGGCTGGTCTCAAACTCAAAAGCAATCTTTCCATCTTGGCCTCCCAAAGTGCTGGGATTACAGGTATGAGCCACTATGCTTGGCCTTTATTTTTTTAAATAAATTTTTGTAAAAAGACAAAAAGAAACCTATCTATTGTTAAAACTTGTCAATTCCAGCTGATGACTTCAAAGAAATGGAAACAAAATGAAGACTCAACTAATAAAAGAGCCTCATAATCTTTTACTCTCCAGTCTGTAGAGACACAGAAGGTGAGAACCAGAGAGGCCTTGGAGGTCACCCTCACCAATGCCTTTGTTTTGTGGTTGAGGAAATCGAGACATGAGGTCACTGGGAGGTAATGGCCTTGCTGGGATTAGAACTCACATCTTCAAACCTGAGCCCAGTGCTCTACCTGAAGACTTTCCACATACAGATCATGTCTGTCAATGGGGCATGTTGGACTCTTTCCTGCACACCAGTGCGTGAGAACGAGGCATACTGAAGAGTTAGTCAAGGGAGAGAACATGCACCCTCTTACGGGAACACCATGGCCTTTCGCAGAAATGTTTCAATGAGGGCTGGTTCACAGGAGGTTGGTGGTACATGACCAGTACTGCAACAGTTAATTTACTCTGTCTCATGGGAACAAGTCAATCGGTTGATTGTAGTCATTGAGTCTAACATGCTCCCAGCTTGAGTTGCACTCACTCTGTAAACAGCCCCTGATGGCAGCAGCTTTACCCACAACAATAAAACGGCTCCATCTTCAGGCAAGTCCAACCTTTACCTCTCCTCCCTACCCCTCGCCTGCCTCATTTTAGTCACTGTTCTCATTCCCAGGGACCGGGTTGCTCCCAACTCGTTGCCATAGCCACAGGCCTCACCCAAAGCATACCAACGCTGTAGTGCTCACAGATCTTGGCAGACATCCAGGCAGATGCAGAGCAGTTGGGGTGAATAACGTTCTCCTCTGAAAGCTGGGCCAAGGCTGTTCGTTGCACTGTCCGCTGTCGGCTTGAGTCTTATAGAGCTGTCCATTTGGCTGCCTGGCTGTGAATGAGCCAGGGTTGTTAATTTCTTTCTCCTGCACCAGCTTCTTGGGAGCCTCTAACCCAAAACTTAAACAAAGAGCTAAATCAGGCAGTTCCCAGAGCTCCGGACCCTGGCTGTTTACCAAACACTGAAAACGTTACCAGTTGCCACCAGTCCTAAATCTCTCATCTCTTCTAAAAGTTGTGAGGGATGTTGTCCCGAGAGGTCCAGGCCTGGCCCATCTGTGATGCTCTTGGGTGTCCGTTTCAACATCCCAGTCCTGTGAGTTGAAATATCTTTTCCAAAGAAATAAATCAAAGACGGGGGTGGGGAGTGGGGTGAAGGAGCACATGGCAAGAGAATAGAGATGGAATCCCTTCAAAAACAAACAAAGAGGAGCCGTCCGTGTGCAGCGTGTTCATCCTTGGATGATTTATGTTGGCCCAGTGCTCAAGTTCATGGCAATTACAAAAAAAGGAGGGAGTGTCAGAAGGAATCTTCCATGAATACCAACAGTACCAGCCAACATCTGTCCCTTGGGCTGGGCAATCTGCTCCAGCCTGTTCAGAATTCTACTTAGAATCTTTCTCAAATGGGACAGTGAACACAGAAGCACTCTAGGTTAGAAAACAGTGCATAGCACTCTGTAGTTAGAAAACAGTGCATACTGGTAGAATGTTGTTTTCATCAGGCATTCCCTTCGCTCCTACATTGGCGCTCATGAAGTGAATAAGTCCCTTGGCTGCTGCCCCCAGGGTATGTGCCCACACCGCTATAGAACCAACCTGGTAGGGAGAGGGCTCACAGACCTCCTCCCACATGAGAAGGGATTGGAATGGGGGTGGGCAGGGGCCAGTTCTGCTGATGAGAACACAGCAGTTCTAATCTCCCTGGAACTGGCCCCTGAGCCCACTCCCCAGTTGCATTTTTGCATTGACCTCCTGCCCAGAGATACTTCGCCTGCAGTTGCCACGTCTTTGCTAAGGAGTGGCTTTAAAAAAGAATATAATATTTAGATGTAGCTGCCTGGAAGAGGAAGGTGTTTCATTCTTCTTTAAAGGTAGTCTGGAAAATTACCACTTTTTAGTGGGGGAGAATATACTCTTCAATTAGTAACATAAAAATAAAGCTGGGTGCAGTGGCTCACACCTGTAGTTCCAGCACTTTGGGAGGCTGAGGTGGGAAGACTGCTTGAGCCCAGGAGTTCAAGACCAGCCTAGGCATCATAAGGAGACCTCATCTCTACAGAAAAAAAAAAAAAAAAACCTTAAATTTTCAAAATAAATAAAACCATCACTACCACTAACTTTTAACAACACACTCTAAGAGCAACGGAAAAAAATCCTGGGTACCAATGCCGAAAGTGCATATATTCCAAGGAATGGTAGCCATTCATGTTCCCAGTATGAGACAGAACGACTGAACCAGATCCTACACAGCTTGCCTCAAAACCCTGGCAAGACTTGCCACAAATCCTGAACTTCCCTTCATGTTGTCTTTCCGTAATTCTTTCCCCTCCCAGCACCCACATCAGTCTGATTTCTAATATTTAAACCACCAGAGGCTGGACAGAGCCCACCCAGGAAGAATTCTAAAATGTGATTAACAAATACAGCCTGAAATGGCTTCAGAAGTTGCTGACACTGTTGAGACACAGTGTCTTTTGAAAGACAAGGACAGTTGAAAACTTCTTGCACCACTGAAGGCTGGCGCCCTCATGCACGTTAACAGTTTCTCCCTCCACCACAAGTTTGCTATCTCTCCATCGCTGGCATTCATATGGCCTCACCCATCTCCCCGAGAGACAGCTGCTCCCAGACCCACCCTGCAGCTGAGCGGCAAGATGAGCAGAATTTTCCCTGTGAGCAGGAGACAAGGCTAAAGCTGCATGTGTGTCAATCATGAAAGCTCAAATCAGGAGACAGATTAGGACTCTAAGGGAGCTCCACTCACCGAAGACCATCTCCCCAGGAGAACAGGCACTGAGGGCCATACCCGCCCCCCCAACGGCATTTTCCAAACGGATAAAAGGAAACTCATTTTTTTTTAAACTGAGTTTCAAGTCTTTGGAAAGCTCGTATGCAGTTGATGCCTGCTGATTTCTGGAGACATTAAAAAAAAATTAAAAGCATATTAGGATGTGATGTGGCACAGCAGATTTGGAGTTGAAAGGGTGTCAGTTCACATGTGGTTCTGCCACTGATGAGCCAGCTGCGTAACCCTGAGAGCCTTCAGCTCTGGAGCATGTGATAGCTTCCCCTGCAGGCTTGTTGTGAGGCTTAGAGGAAAGAGTACCCATGACAGGCAGGGCAGCATCTGCTATGCAGGAGGTGCTTCACACACCTGGTCTGAATGAGTGAATGTATTTTCCATGCCTGTGACACAGTCACTCAGTAAGTGTAGATTTTGTCCCTTTCTTTTCCCAGATAAGCAGCCACCATAGAGTTGGTTTCTATAGTTCAATCTCTCAATCAAGCTAAAAACACAGCTTCTTAGAGGGACCAGGCCATCTCTGCAAGGTATCGAGGGGGCATCTCAGTTTCCATCCTGGCTCCTGGCACTAGCTATGTGTGCAGCTCTGCATGCAGTGATCTAGTCCCTCTTCCCTCATTCCAAGCCTTTATTTTCTCATAGCGAAAATGAAAGAGCTGGAGTAGATTCATAGCTGTCAACCATGCTCTATCATCCAAGTCCTTTGTTTACAAGGAATCTGATACAGCCCCCCCCCCATTAAATATTTCAAGAAAAGGGGCCAAGGCCTAGGCCTAAGTTACCTCAGCTCTCCAGCCCACCTGCTCTTAAAGGCTGAACAGAAGGCACTCCTCGACCCCCACACACAGGAGCCCCTAGGGTTCCTTGGAGCAGGTTGTCTTTAAGTCTTCTTCCAGACCTGACACTCCACAATTCTAAGCGTTTACAGAGTAACTGCAGCACATTATTGAACCTGACCAAATTAACTCAAGCCTGATGTGTAACACATATCAGAAAGAATACAGCCAGGGCCTCTCCTTTGTCCCCAGCTCCTCAGCCCTGCTGCCTGGGCAAAAGTCACTCAGCAGGAAGTCGTTTTTGACTGGTTTCAGCTTGAAACCCTACAGCATCAGGGACAAGGGGAAGTAATATAAAAAAATACCTGCAATCTTATCCTGAAGAGAGTGTCATGTGAACATAAAGCAATTAAAGGAGGCTATAGAAATAAGACCCGCAATAAATTAGTATGAACAATAGGTGTGGGAAGTGGGGAAAGGGCATCGGGCAGGAAACGCCTAATCCCAGGTTGGCATGACCTTGGGCAAGGTGCCAGTGTCTCAATGACCTTGATGGTAGGGCTGAAGCAGGTCACCTCTGTGAGAATTATCTAACCATAAACTTCTGTGACTCTAAGTATTGCATGGCCAGGCATGGTGGCTCATGCCTGTAATCCCAACACTTTGGGAGGCAGGCAGATCACCTGAGGTCAGGAGTTCCAGACCAGCCTGGCCAACATGGTGAAACCCACTCTCCACTGAAAATACAAAAATTAGCCGGGCACCTTAGTGTGTGCCTATAATCCCAGCTACTCGGGAGGCGGAAGCAGGAAAATCGCTTGAACCCAGAAGGCAAAGGTTGTAGTGAGCTGAGATCATGCCACTGCACTTCAGTCTGTGCGACAGAGTAGACTCTGTCTCCAAAACAAACAAACAAACAAAGACTTATAACTACTTAAGAATGTTGATAATGATGTTGTCAAATTGTCATTTTCCAGCTAAAGTTTCTTACTCGTAGATATTCCTCAACCGTAACATCAGTAAGCATCTTAAGCCATTGGCAGGGAGTGAGCTGACTGCTCCCCAGGGTCTCAGGTAAGGAGCAGATACTGGTTTTCAGTTTGTAAGGTCAGCATGAGCAATATCTCCCAGAGGCCTCTGTACTATGATTACAGCCACCTTGGCATAAATAAGCACTTATCAAATCCACGAGAGGCAAACAGACATCTGCAGGCTGGCAGAACTGTCTGCAAGGATTTGCTTAACGCAGATCTCTGGCTGGGCTCATGGTATCAGAGGTCCCCAGGTTTATTAATTGTTTTTAACGATCATTTTTTCCACCACCTCAACAGGAGGACCCTTTATAGTTGAAAGCAAGAGGAAGTAACACAGGCAGGGAGAATCAAATGGCTCAGTTAAGCCTGGGTGTGACTGGGCTAACTAACGCATTTTCAGGTCACAGGTCACTCTTACAAGGTAATCCATTTGCGTAAAGAGGCAGTGCACATAACGCAGCATCTTGAAGGAAGGGAACCGTTGTGGCTACGTGATTGGGTGGAATGGCATTCCCTCTGGAATCTGATTGCAGATCCTGGTTTCCAGCTTGGTCCTCTGGTCTTTAGCTTTTGACTTCCAAAGTCTTATTGGAACTAGCTAGGTGGCCCCTAGAGTTATGTATCCACTTTTGTCAAAAGCAGGCTACGGAGATGGAGCCTGGTAAGGAAAATAAAGGTAAAGTAGTATGGGATTCACTCATTATGGACAAGATGCCCTCTGGGTACATCAGAAAGCTCTCACCTGCAAGTAACAGACACTCAGCTCAAACCACCTTTAAAAACAAGGATATTCTAATCGCAGATAACAAGTCCAGCAAGTTCCAAGGAGATTAAAACCAGTGGTTCAGCGTTGTTACCAGAACAAATTCCTTCCAGCTCTTGGCTCTACCATCCTCAGAGCATTGGTTTTGGCCTCAGGCAGCTCATCTCATATTTCAAAGACCCCTAAAGCCCTCCTGGTTTCATATCCAGATGGGCAGAGTCCACTTCATGGTGACCAACCTGTCACACTGCACAGGGCCTTGTGCTTACAAGGACCCACACTTGGCTTGGTGCCCTGCCATCACCGTCTTAACATTCTTAATCTTATCTGTGAACTTGTGTTTTATGAGTGAAGTCCTATGGGACAGTGGAGATGCATGCGAACAGAGGAGATCTACGCATTGTGCGTGTCCTCCTTCCCCTTCTGTCCCATGCGCAGGTCATGTTGGGGATCCCCATGAGCACAGAATTCCAGCGACCCACGAAGCATGGGAGTCAGTGAGACAGACTCAAAACCAGCACAGTAAGCCCAGGACCAAGTAAGTGGCAGCACTGACAGCCCCAAGAGGCCACGGTTTTTGTCCAAATCAGAACTTGCTCTGAACACAGAAAATAGAGCTCTAAGAAAACACAGAAGATGAAGCAACCCACTCCATTCTTTTGAACACATGTTACTTCCTTGTATTAGACAACTACTTACACTGAAAATGATGACATAGGTTGGGTATGGTGGCTCATGCTTGTAATCTCAGCACTTTGAAAAGCTAAGATGGGCAGATCATCTAACGTCAGGAGTTCGAGACCAGCCTGGCCAACGTGGTGAAACCCTGTCTCTATCAAAAAATACAAAAGATAGCCAGGCATGGTGGTGCGCGCCTGTAATCACAGCTACCCAGGAGCTGAGGCAAGAGAATCACTTGAACTCAGAAGGCGGAGGTCACAGTGAGCCAAGATCGCACCACTGCACTCCAGTCTGGACAACAGCAAAACCCCATCTCAAAAAAAAGAAAAGAAAATGACATAGAAGGAAAGACATAAGTGGTTGGCTAATACACCTTAGTGAACTATTTCAGAAGAAAATTCAGCACAATTCCAGCCTATGACTCCAAAAGCCTCAATTTCTTGCCTTGTTCCTGTCCCTTGATTTTTGTCCCCTCTTCTTTCATTGATAGAGCAGAAGGACAACTGCCTCAGGTGTGTGCAGTCATTTATTGCCCTGGAAATGTACATCCAGAACAGAATATCATCTTCTGGCAGCCATATCATTCAGCCTCTGCAATGGAGACCCTGTTTCTAGACCTTAGGAGACCCTAAGCTGTCCCAAGACCTGAGCCTTCTTAGTTTGGGGATGCTTCACTATGGCATCAACTCTTCAACTTCTGCCCTCCAAGACCATAGTGATAAGAAAACAAAGATCACCTACCCCCGAGCTGGGAGGAGGACTCCTTTTTTCTATGTATAGCCTTTTACATGTTTAACTTGCTTACCATGTAATATGGATAACCTATGAAACAGATTTCACATGTATACCTTTTTAAATCACTTGCTCTACTTGTTTGTGAAGACAAAGATAAATTTTAAAAATGTCAGACTTCTTCTTGCAAGTTCAAGAAAAAAAATTCAGCTTCCTGTGTAATAAGAAATATCGTAAGTCACACTCATAGTCCGAGCTATTTGGAAAATTGTGGTGGGAGGATCACTTTAGCCCAGGAGTTCGAGACTGCAGTGAGCCCTAATGGTGCCGCTGCACTCCAATCTGGGCAACAGAGCAAGGCATCATCTCTAAAAAAAATAATACAAATAATTTTAAAGATTCAAAAATATTTAAAAGAAATATCACAAGTGAACTATAATTCATCCCAAGAGAGAATATGGATCTTTTCAAATAGCAACATCAAAATGTCCAAGGCTAGTCACCATTTCTTTCTTGAGAACATTCATAAGCCACTGCTCACCCCTGGACTCCATTTTAAAAACAGATGCCACAGAGTTCTTCACTGCTCTGCCCATTCTCACATCACCAGTCCCCAAGCACGGACCTCACCCCTGGCCAGCCTTCTGGCATGCCAGGCCTCCTCCTCCCTCAAGCCCATGCGGAAGAGGGGAAGTGGGTCACACGGGGAGCACATGCTATGAGTGGACGTACCCTGCCAACGGAAGTGGAAGGGCAGAGGTGGAGTGGTTTCTTCTTCCTTATTCCTTTATATTCTGTTAAGCTTTAGCAACTCTCTCAACTGACTCATGCGTGGACTTGTTATAGAAGAAACTGTTAGAGGCAGCAGAGGTCTGAAGGTGCTTTAGTTCCACCCCCAGAGGGGAGTTTACAGTCCCTGACACCAAGTTGGCATTAGAACCAGAGCTAGAACCCAGAGCTTGTCCCCAGCCAAGTTGTCTTTCATCAGCAATATCTGATTTCCCAGAATCATCCTTCATGGTGTGTTCTGGACCAATTTTTTGTCCAAAAACTAGACAAAAAGATAAGTGTTCCATTTCTATTTCTACACTACAGCTCATACAATTTAAAGGAAGGACACTGCTGTAAGAACCATCCTCCTTCACTAAAGCAAACTGGTTGAGTTTATTAAATACGATTGGAAAGGGTCATTGTCTTGATTAGCATTTCTAAGCCTTGACATTGCTGACATTTTTGGTGGGATCATTCTTTGATGTGGGGACCATCCTATGCACTGCAAGATGTGTAGCAGCATCACTGGCCTCCACCCACAAGGCACTGGTAGCATCTCCTCCCCTCCACTTGTGACAATCAAAAATGTCTTCTTTGGACATTGCCAATTGTCCCCTGAGGGGCAAGACACTCCCGATTAAGAATCACTGATCTAGGGGAAACTCAATTATTTGGTTGTCATTGAAAATACTCAGCAAGAAAAAGAAATTGTTCACATTAGGGCTTTACAGACAAAAATTGGAAAACTGAATCCAGGGCATTCCTCCTCAACAGCCAGTACCCAGAATAGCCTGAAAGGTGTCCTGGAGAGACAGGTGGGGGCCTCAGTAAACCCCTGAGGCATGGCAGTCCATGTGTATTACTGACCTTTCCAGGTGAAGGCAAAAGGATATTTGAGTCAGGGTTGACAAGCATACTGATAAAAGCAGAACATGGCCGGGCATGGTGGCTCATGCCTATAATCCTAGCACTTTGGGAGGCTGAGGCAGGTAGATAACCTGAAGTCAGGAGTTTGAGACCAGCCCAGCCAACATGGTGAAACCCCATCTCTACTAAAAAATACAAAAAACAAAAAAAAAAAAACAAAAAAAACTAGCCTGCCATGGTGGTGTGTGCCTGTAATCCCAGCTACTCAGGAGGCTGAGACAGGAAAATTCCTTGAACCTGGGAGGTAGAGGTTGCAGTGAGCCAAGATCACGCCACTGCACTCCAGCCTGGGCAACAGAGAGAGACTCCATCTCAAAAAAAAAAAAAAAAAAAAATGCAGAACATAGGTTGATGACTATGAGATGAATAGTGTTGGGTGGAGAGAAGCCAGAATGGTGTTGGGGTCCTTAGAGAAAGCCTGGCATTGTCTATTTGAATAACTGCTTGTGAGCCTTGAACTAGTTGGTATCCCATTGAGCGTCTTTACTGAGAGGATGGCAGTATCACAGGAACTAGACATGGAGACTAGGAGAGCTTTGTGAAGGACACCTTGAATTATAAGTTGAAGATCTTGGAGAATTCTTGTCTTGAGGATATTATATAGTAATGTTGAGAGTGGCATGGAAGGTTCTATTTCTACTTTGAGATATTTGACCTGTGTCAGTGGAGTGACTAGCTCAAAGGCAGTCAGGTATTTTAGTTAGCATAGTTTCTACTTGAGGTTTTAAAGGGGGATCGGGATTTTGATAGAAGCAAGAAAAGTGTGGTGGTCAGTGAGAGCCATGAAAGGGCAAAGATGCAAGGCCGGAAACCCAAGGCCCTCAAGGGAGCAAAACTACTGACAGTCCAGTTGGAAAGTAACTCTCTTTCCAGAAGGTTTACTGGGTGGTGGAACTACGAAGCTGTGCTGGGTGGGGAGGGTCCTAGTAAGACACAAGAAGGTTCTGATAAAGGCAACACATGGATGCTTATCAAGTCCCCCCAACAGGCATGGCTTATGTGCTCTTAGGGAGTGTGGCAAGAGGTGTTCATGGTGAGATGTGTTGCTCGGGGTCTATTAGGAAGGGAGTGGAGTGCCCATTGATGGCGAAGATTCTCTCCTCTTATGACTTAGTGTGGACACAAAGGGGAACACCCCTCCAAGAAAGTCATTAAAAGATGGATTTTAAAACCTTTGCTCTCTTTTGTGTTTTAAAGCCAGCCAATCCCAAGCTAGCATTCTTTTTATTTATATCTGCATGTGTGCCTAACGAGTTGGGGTTTGGAATAAGCAGATTGGCCTGGTTTGCTTCCTTCTGTTCAGTTAAGTTGTGCAGTCATCAGTTTGCACTGTGTTGATTTGGCCTTTTCTCTCATGGAGTCTTCAGGGTGTTGGGCTAGTGTAACACTTTCAGAGGGAAAAGCGTTCTGCCTGCTTACATTGTGCTTTGAGGTAATATCTTTGATTTCTGATCAGAAGCCATTAACATAATAATAAAAGCAAAAGTGGCTCAGTCATCAAATATAAGATCAGATCATATACTTTGTAGAGCTTGAGCAACTCTCTCAACTGACTCTCTCAAAATGTCGTCCTTCCTACCATTTTCTATGTCTATAATGAGAGGCAAATTCATCTGTGTTGTCTGCTTTTATCTTTGACCAATCAGTTTTTGAGGAGCCACAGTGGGAATGGATTCTAACGTTTCTCCCCTATAGTTTTGGCCTGCATCAGGGTGTTCTCATTTCTTTGAAAGTCCTCAAGAAGAGTGGCCCATGTGGCTTTTCAAACCATAAAGTGGCATCTCTGGTACCCATTAACAGTTGTAAAAATTGATACAGTTCAGGGAACCTGGGAGAATACGCCCCAAGGACAAGACCAAATGGATTGGTAAACTCTTCCCTGTTCTGTCCAAAAAGCCCTTAACAACTGCATATGGACCTGAGTGAGTCCTTATTCAACTGGGCCCTCGGGTCATGGGCCTTCCATCATGATGGGGAAGCATCAATACATCAGGATGAGGTAGGGAAGTGGGAGCAGGGAAGATTGGGGAGGGAAAAAAGAAGTCCCTCTGACTAAGGAGGAATATTGGGTAGCAGGGGAAGCATCAGAGCAGGGCCCATAGAGGGGTGGGGCAGGGGGAGAAAGGGTTCAGAGGTTTTGTTAAGGGTGGAGGAGTGGGAGGAGAGATTGTTAGTGAGAGAGACGTGCTTAAGGGACTGCTCAGTTTGAAGTACATTGGAGACATTTTCTCGTGTTTCAGCCTCCTTGTACCAAGCAAAATAAGCTGACCTTTGAAGAGATGTTGAGGGGGGCTTATAGATGGACACGGTTAGGGAGCTTCCAGGTGCCTCAGAGGGGTCAACTTGCAGTTCCAAGTTGTCCTCAGGGAAATCTTGCCATTTTTTTTGGGATAATGAACTGACTTCTCATCACAGCGGAATACATATCATCGGAAGGGATTTTTAAAGGGCGGGGTGAGAAGTGGATTGAGAATTTCGCATAGCACCAAGGTTAAACAGAAGCCAACTACAAAACAAAGCCAGAAGAGCACTCAAGCAAATAATCAAAATCAAATCCTTACCACGCTGCCAGGGACTGATATCTGGCGCACGGGACCAGGAGCTGGACTCACGGTGGGATCTCTGATCAGTCACAGAAAGAGCTTGATGAGCTCGAGGAGTCTCTCCCCCTAGGTGGAGAAGACAGGGCCCCAAATGGGCTTCCAGTCCCATCCATGTCACAGCGGCAAATTGTCAAAGACAAAGACCTGAGCCGGTAAGCAAACTGACTTTATTCAGGCTATTATAGTCAGGAGAGCACCCAGATCCCAAAACCTGAGTGTCCTGGCAGCTGGTTTTGTCTAGACTTTCATAGGGAGGAGTGAACCAGTTCCAGGTGTGGGTGATTTTTACAGTTGGCATGTTTATGTCATCAGAAGGCACCTGTCAATCAGCTGGACAAGGAATATCTAGCTCTGTTTCTAGCTTGTTTGGAGGGACAAATAGTTCAGTTAATCATTTAAGAAACAACGAATGGTAATTTGGAGGGTCTCTGTGTGTCCTTATCACAGGAAACAAAGGGGTCACCCATGACTGTTATGGAAATCACAAGAACGAGTGTACGCATTTATGAATGGACCTACTGGTCTGCTAGTAGGGCTGCCATAACAAACTACTGCAAAGTGGGGGATTAACCAGATGCGTCATCTCACCATGCTGGAGGCTGGAAGTCCCAGGTCAATGCATGGACAGGGCTGGTTTCTCCTCTGGCCTCTCTCCTCAGCCGTCTTCTCCCTGTGTCCCCACATGGTCTTTCCTCCATGTGTATCTGTGTGTCCTCATCTCCTCTACTTATGAGAACACCTGTCAGGTTGGATTAGGGCCCACCCTGGTGACTTCATTTTACCTTCATCACCCCTTTAAAGACCTCTCCAAATACGGTCACATTCTTGAGTTACTGGGGGTTTGGACTCCAACATCTGAATTTTAGGAGGACAGAACTCAGTCCATGACAGCAGGTCTTCCCGAAGTCTTGTGGGGAAGAGTGGTTCTTTGCAGTAAGTCATTTCCTGGAACACAAAAGGGTGGGAGACATCTGACATACAAGTGTGGGCAATTGCCCTTGGCTGTTTTCCAGAGGCACCGGGCTCAAGTACAGCCCTGCACTGTCGCAGGGTCCCAAAGGAGGCCCCTCGGTTTGCTGTGCTCCACTCCAAGCTTCCACGAGCTGATGGGGGAGGGGCGGGAAAGAACTCGCCAGGGAACCGAGACCTACGGAAAAAAGGAAGAAGACAACGTCTACGGGGCTGAGGGACACAGGGGAAATGTGGTTTGAGGTTGACAAAGGGGAGGGGGAATGAGAGCCACACAGCAGGAGGCTGGGCTGTGAGAGATTCTGAATGGTCTCCAGGAGGCACAGAATGAGAGAGACAGGTGAGTGAGGGAAGATTTCCCCACCAATCTTCGCCCTGTGAATCCATGCAGGCTCAGCCCCACAGGAGTCGTTAGGTGAGCACACACATTACTGTTCAAGACTCGTATCTGATTTGTGCACTTGTGTTCAGCCCCTAAGAAAGGCCTGGGAGCAGGGTGCATGGAAGGGCCTGCTTCAGTCTGGGTGCCCAGCGCCCAGCAGGGTACCCCCTCCTGCCAGATGCATGGGCAGGCAGCTCGCCTCCTTCCTGGACTGTGAGCTCCCTGAGCGCCAGGAACGACCTGCTGCCACCTTACTGTTCCCTCTGCACACAGCAGAGGCTTGGATGGAATTCCTGGGTCGCTCTAAAAATGTTCAGGCATTAGTCACGTATGAATCAATCTAGACCTTTTTTGTGTCCGATTATGTTTTCAACTTGCACCACCTCTTGGGGGCACTGAAGTCATAATTCTTCCATTCCCCATGTGTCCTGACCAAGCAGGAGCTGCGTGGCTGTCTAAACTCTTGTGGGTTTGTGATAAATGGGCGAGTGTTGAAAGAGAAAGGCAAACAAACTGCTTTCCTAAAGTAGTCGGGAGACGCCCTCGACAAGCCCTGGACAGAGCAGAGAATGGGCTCCGCCAGGAGCTGGGGAGAGAGCCTCGGGGAGGCTTTCTGTGTCCAGGGACCTCAGCCTTACTGCACCTACCCTACCCAAGCAGTGTCCTGAGGACCTGAACGTAGCCCTGTGTGTGGACATCTGTTGCAGAATGTGCTAAGTGCCTAGAAGAGAGACCAGGGAGACAAAGACAGCAGGGTAGATGGCAAAGGGGACACCTCCTCCATCCAGCCTCCTCCTTCTGTCTGGTGCTTCGGCGTCTGGGTGTCACACACTTCCTGTGCTGCCCAAACCAGCGCCAGCTCAGTTCTAAAGGGAAGTAAGAGAACACGCACAGCAGAGGCCTGGAAACGGCCAGGGAAGGAGGAGAGGCCAAACGTAGCATCCGAGTACTTTCTTTTTGGGAGGTGCTGCGAGGCGTGCAAAAGCGAACAGTAATGGCTCTCAGTGACCTCAGCAAGTGCCAGCGCTCAGCAGCCACCCTTCCAGAGAGGGGTCGCTGGCAGCTGCAGCATCAAGTGGAGTTGTTGCAGAGGATGCTTTCTATAGTGCTGTTTGGCTTCACGGTTCTCCAACACAGATGAGCTGGAGGGTTTAAGACCCATTTGTGTACCGTGAAAGCACGTGGCCTGTCTTCCCAAGAGTTTCTGCATTTCCAACTTCTTAATCCACAACAGAAAAAAGTCTAGAAAAACTAATGCAGTTAGAGCAGGTTTTCCTCGTGCCAGTGTCCTCATATGCTCCCCCGAAAATGACTCCCCGAGGAACCCCAGCAGAATGTGGTATTGTCTCTTAAGATAAAAACAAAAGCAGTAGAGCCAGAGATGGAGCAGAAAAAGTGAGATGTGACATTTACTTCCTCAGGTCCTTTTCCAGGAGTAAATGACCATCGTGTGCCCATGGGAAGAGTGCTGCGTCCATGGAGGACATGGGCCAACAGTGCTCTCAAATGGGTTTCATGAAAGCATCTGTGACTCATCCCTGTCCAAGAATGTTTTCATTAAGATTCAGCAGAAGCAATGTGCCAGATCAGCAAATACAACTGCAAAACCGGGGCCTGCCAGCCTGGCCAACACGGCAAGACCCCGTCTCTACTAAAAATTAAAATTAGAATTAATTAGCTGAGTATGGTGGTAGGTGGCTGCAGTCTCAGTTACTCAGGAGGCTAAGGTGGGAGGGTCACTTGAGTCCAGGAGGCCGGGGCTGCAGGGAGCTGTGATCACACCACTGCACTCTATCTCAAAAACAAAACAAACCCGGGGCCTGAATGCAAAGCGAACACTTGTTAATCGTAGCACTTGCATTCAGGCCTGGTGGCTCCTAGCATCCGTCCGCAGCACAAGGCCACGTTGTGTAGTAGCGTATCCCCAGTCCAGCCGCGGGGAGCTGCCTGCAAGGGGAGGTGGTGAGCAAACAGCTGCGCAACAGCAGGGAAGCGCCATCTGCATCTCACTTCATGGCCCTCCCCAGCTGCTGCAGAGATGCTGGGGGGTCCCTTCCACATGCAGGCCTGTGTTCTAGCTAATGACAGCCAGGAGACTGGCAAGATTAAGCAGAGTCCTCATGAGTGATCTGGAAAACCCCACTGCACTTTAAAACAAATCCCTAAATTCTGGGCTTCACTTCATTTAAAAAGGACACTGTATAGTGTTTCAATAAAATAAAATAATGAAGAGACAAAGAGGAAAGAAAGTTTTCAAAAGCTATCCTTTAATTCCCTGAGAAGCACAGCTCTCAGAGTCTACAAAGGGTTTCATCTGTGCTGGTCGGTGGACAGAATAGTCCATGTGGCTTGGCCCAGTGTCCTACTCTGTGAACATTCTAACTGCATGAGCACACTGGGCAGCTGCCTGGGACCCGGGGCTGGCACTGTAGCCATGACTTTGTGGCTAGTCCCTCTATGTCACCAAGCTGAAAGGCATTAAGTGGATTAAGCCAGCTCCAAGTGACATGGGAGGTAGTCTTTCTCTTTTTGCAGAACAAGGTTCTCATTTTCAGCTTTAAGGCACCTTATTTCCACTTCTGAAAATCAGGACTGTGGTTCTGGATCTCAGTGAGACAGCACCCAGCACACTCAGTGGAGTTAGAGAACACTCAGTCTCTTGCTGACAGTCTGAAAAAAATAGGGACCATGGAGGAAGGCAGGCCAGGCTGCACCCATGGGCCAGAGGACTGGGAGTTCCCAGGCATCACTTGGCCTTTGACATCTGTTCAGTTTTAGAGGCCAGGATTCCAGCAGTCGGCCCGTGATGACACAGACAGGGCTAGGGTAGGAACCACGCATTAGAGCCACGGGGCTGCTCCTGAACCTCATTCTCCAACAGCTGCAACTTTGTCCTTAACACACGCTGATGACAAAATGAATGCAGCTAGTTTGAATTCTGCTTACTCAACCTCTATGGAGTGAATGAGCAGTGAAACGCATAAGGTGGGCAAAAATGAGCAACAGTCCCAGATAAAACACAGAGTGAATATGCGGTGGCCTATGCTTTGCCAACCAGCAAGCATAACCACTTTATGCCACGGGTATGGAGTCTGTTTGGGATGAGCTGAAGGCTTCTTGATCCTTCAGAAATGTGCAAAGGACCCCTCTCTCCGTAGTGAATGGACAAGGCTCCAGGAGATCCCAAAGCTCGTAGATTCCAGAAGTGAGGTCTAAAGTTCCCCTGGGGCGCAAGACACCAAATAAATTTATCACAGGGACTCCCAGGACCAGGCCCCATGGCTGGGGTGGAAGGCTTCCAGGGAGCTATCAGAGTACAGCACTTCCATCCTGGAGTCAAGCCATTCACAAACAAATGCAGGAATGCAGAAGGGGGCTGGAGGTGAGAACAGAAAGGAGGCAGGCCAAGTGTCAGGGAAGAGCAACTGTGAAATAACGAGGTGATTTATACAATTTATTGCAAGGTAGCTAGAAGAATTGCAATGTTCCTAACACAAAGGAAAGAAATGTTTGAGATGATGGATATCCCAAGTACCCTGATTTAACCATTGCATATTGTATAGAGGCATCAAAATACCATATATACCTCCAAAATATGTACAACTGTTATATATCAATAAAATTTTTAAAATATAACTTTACAAAAGAACTTCGTGATTTAACACTTAAGAAAAAGACTAGTTTATATCTGTTATGTAAAATTCATTCATTCATTCAATCACTCATTCTGCGAGTTTCTTCAAAAATTTAAAGTTCCATATCTACATACCTACTGTAGAGGAAAAGGGCTCCTAGGGAGACCAAGGAAAGGAAACACAGTGGGTCATTGTATTCTAAACCGTGGCTTCTAGTCACTGCAACATACTTTTCACTGACTGATGAGAATAAATATTCAAATGGACATTCAGAAAACTGTTCCTGCCGAGTACAGTGGCTCACGCCTGTAATCCCAGCACTTTGGGAGGCCAAGGAGGGCAGATCATTTGAGGTCAGGAGTTTGAGACCAGCCTAACCAACATGTTGAAACCCCGTCTCTACTAAAATACATACATTAGCTGGGCATGGTGGCAGCAGGCATCTGTAATCCCAGCTACTTGGGAGGCTGAGGCAGGAGAATCACTTGAATCCAGGAGGTGGAGGCTGCAGTGAGCTGAGATTGCGCCACTGCACTCCAGCCTGGGAGATAGAGACTCCCTCTCAAAAAACATTAAAATTAAGAAAACTGTTCCTGGTCCTCTTGTTGCGTAAGAAACCCAGTCTCATCAGAAGATGCTCCCCGCTCTGAACCCCATGCTTCAAAGGCCCTCCTTCAGAGCTGGTCAAGTGTCAGCTCTGGAATTCTTGCTGGGTTCAGCGTTTCCTTTTGTCTCTTGGCTCAGTCTCCAGGTTTTGACAAGTGGGTGAATTTTCCCTAAATTTTCATGTAACACAAAAGGAACTTCTGTGCTAAGGAACTTTGTGGGGGGGTGTGGTTTCTTGCTTGTGGCTTGGGTCCTGTCACTTATGTTCCTCTGCTGAGCTGTGCTAGAGGAAGGATTGACAACCCCTGCTACAGTCACAAGCCTGGAGGAGGAGTGGGCGAGCAGAGCTGCCCCAGGGCCCCAACTCAGGACACCTGAGTGCCAACACCGGACCTGCTACCCATGGGCTTTTGTGCCTCATTCCCATCACCATGGGGAAACACAAAAGGGCAAGGGGTAGGGGCAGAGCTTGGTCTAGATCAGAATTTCTCAAACTCAGAACTACTGATGATATCGTGGGACAGAAGATTCTTTGTTGCAGGGATTGTCCTGTGTATTGTAGGATGTTTAGCAACATCTGTGGCCTCTACTCTCCTACTACTCTTTTGATTGTGAGAATAAAAAATGCCTACAGACATTGCTACATGTCCCCCAAATGGGGCACCCAGTCCCCAGTTGAGACTCCTGGTATAGACCTATGCTGTGTAATCCAGAAGCCACATGTAGTCATTAAGCATGTGACTAGTCCAAATTGAGATGTGCTTTAAGTATAAAAGTACACTGGATTTCAAACATTAAATAAAGAACAAAAAAGAATGTAAAGTAACCCATGAATATAGTACATTTCATAGTATTATAACAAATGATATAAAATATTTTTCATACATCAAGTAGATTAAAATATATGATTTCATCACTTTCTTTACTTTTTATAATGTGGCCACTTAAAAACAATTGAAATAACACGTGGTCCCATTGTGGCCACATTAGATTTCTACTGGCCAGCGTGGGACTAGACTCAGGCTAAGGTCCTCCCCACTCAGGTAGTCCCAATTCTGAGTTACTACTGCAGGAATAAGAAATCATTTTCCAGCACTATCTGCAGATAGCTGAGGCGTAACAGTGTGGACACAGAATCCCATCAGAAAATTTCCAAGGTGTTTTTGAAACTCTCTCTTCCATACTAAACTAAGCAAAACCTGCAGCATCAGCATTTAGAGGCAACACCCTACTCCATCCCACAGAGGAAGCAGCCCCAACTGTCAACATCCTGTTCTAGCAAGCCCATGGATGCAACAGGCCCTGGAAAACCCCATGCAGAGGCCTGGGGAAGCCAGTCTCACCGTGGAAACTTTCCACTCCTAGCTACCCATAAGAGAGAGCCTGGGACCTGTACTTCTCTGTAGCCAGGAGAGCCAGCTCTTCATGGGAACTGGTGGAGTGCTTCATGATTTACTATCTTTCCACACACATCACCTTTCTTCATTCCTACAACTGTCATGCAGCTGTGAACTAAGATGTCTCCATTTTATATGTGGCCAGTAGAAATTTTGCTCCAGAAACTCAATCATAAGAAATGATTCATTTCTTTTTTTTTTTCTTTTGAGACAGAGTTTTGCTCTTGTTGCCCTGGCTGGAGTGCAATGGCCTGATCTCGGCTCACTGCAACCTCCACCTCCCAGGTTCAAGCGATTCTCCTCCCTGAGCCTCCCCAGTAGCTGGGATTACAGGCAGCACCCACCACCATGCCTGGCTAATTTTTGTATTTTTAATAGAGATGGGGTTTCACCATATTGGCCAGGCTGGTCTTGAACTCCTGACCTCAGCTATCTGCCCGCCTTGGCCTCCCAAAGTGCTGGGATTATTGCCAGTGGGCCACTGGCCCCCCCCATGCCTGGTCCATTTCTTCATTTTGATCAAATTAATTCTAAGCCCAGATGCCACTAGAGTGGTCAGAAATTCAACCTCAGCACTTTCTCCACTATCCCCGTCCCATCCCATCTCCTGAAGTTGTTCCAAAGGCAAAGGTCCATGATTGTGAGCAAAGGAGAACATGCATGCTGGCTTCCCTGGTTTTCCTCCCTGATCATCCTTACTAGACCATTGTCTTGGCCCACCTGGTACCTTAAAGAGATCTGTGTGCTGCCCACAGGATGCACCACCCCTTCCGAGGTTTGGCCACCTCTGGGAGCTGCGACTGACAATCCAGGACTCAAGTCCCTAGTGACCCTCCTGAATTCCCAACCCACCAACTCTCCCCTAGCCACGGAAAGCAACCTGTCTTGTCTCTGCTGGGCAGCTAGCTATCCTTGAAAACCAAACCAAACCAAAAGCACCAGCCTCAATGGCCTTGTCCTCACACACACCCCATCCTTAAGCATGAGCTAAGCGTGATCTCCTGAATGACTTTAAGCTTTCAAAATAAAACCCATGAGGGAAAATCAGCTTCAGTCCTAACACGACAAACCTCCTAGCAAGGTGAGGAGCTCAAAGGCTGGGCAGCTTTCTGGGAATAGAGGCATAAAAAAAGACAACAGACAAAAGACAACTTAAGATCTCTATAAATGATTATTATTATTTTTTTAACCAATGGAGAAACCAGGGGTCTGCAAGATCAAATGACCTGCTCAAGATTATAGTTCTGTTAAGAGTCAGAGGAGGGTCTCAAACCCAGGACCCCTGACTCCATTTAAACATAAGTAGCTCCTATTCCATGCTCCATCCTGAAATGACCAAAGAGCACAGAAAGCAATCTGTCCGCTCTGCTTCACCGTAAAAGCTGAAGGCTTAGGGAGATCCCCAGGCCCTCATTTCTAGTCCTAGAAGCTCCTTCCTCAGAGGAAATGCTGGTCCGCACAACCAAGTTAGGGCACACTTCTCTGACTCCCTGGAGCATAGCTGGACCTTGCTGGAACATTTCAACAAAACCTTGTTAAGGAGGTGATGTTAACACATCACCCAAGTAGATATTTTGATTTACAAGAAATGTTTGTCTCAACAATCTACAAAAATGTTTTTCTTTTTCTCTTTTAAAAAACAAAGTATTCAGAGAAACCCACAGGAGCCTCAGAGGTTCTGCAAAGAGGTAATTCCAACTGCACTGTTTTCAACTGGGTGGTTTTGGATGGAGAAGTTCATTGGAAAAGCCAGTTTAGAGGAGGTGTGAAATGTAGGGTTATCTTAACAGATGGCATGCTTCTCAGCCAGGATAACTAAAGGGCTGATGGAAGTACTCTATCATGAAATTATAAAAGGAGCCCTAAAATTAGAAAGCATCCTGGCCATACTAGTAGGCCCAACTGGAGGATTCTGCAGGAATCATCACACGTAGAGTGTGAAGTTCATTAGAGCACCAGAAACAAAGAGCTGGGGCTTGATGTCCCCACAGGAGACAAGAATCACAGGACCTAATGTAACTTTTAGAAAATGCGTTTAGCAAAGGTTTCTGTTGAACTTTAAAGAACTGTTCTACTCTACTCAATAAGCTTACCACATGCTGCACAGCTAATGATAGAACTGGAAGGATCTACCTATAAAAAAAAGCATGGCTTAATAAGACATGAGAGAATATAAAACACACACGCAAACAAAAAATCAAGTAATTGTAACTCCTTAGAACACTAGATGTTTGTTGAAAACAAAAGTTGAGTTTCACAAACACAAAGTTGAACCACAAAATCCGGACACAAGAGTACACGCTCAATGATTTCTTGAATATAACGTTAAAAACAAACAAGACCAACTGTGAATAACCAGTATGGCAGTTCTTCAAAAAATTAAAAATGAAATTGTCATAATCCAGCAATTCCACTTCTGGGTATATTCCCAAAAGAATTTAAAGCAGGGCCTCAAAGACATCTTTATACACCCGTGTGCAAAACAGTATTATGTACAATAGCTGAAGGATAGAGGCAACTCAAGTGTCCATCAACAGATGAATGAGTAAACAATGTGTTGTATCCACACAATGAAATATATTCAACCTTAAAAAGGAAGGAGATTCTGATATACGCTGCAGCATGGATGAACCTTGTGAACATCAAGCTCAGTGAAATAAGCCAGACACACAAGGACGAATGCTTTATGATTCCACTTGCATGAAGTACCTAGAGGAGTACTATCCATAGAGACAGAAGGTAGAACAATGGTTGCCAAAGGCTGGGACAAGGGAAACGGGGAATTGTTTAAGGTGTACAGAGTTTCAGTTTTGCAAAACAAGGTTCTGGAGACAGATGGTGTTGACGGTGGCACAACAATGTGGGTATGTTTAATGTCACTGAACTGTATACATAAAAATGGTTAAAGATGGTAAATTTTATGTTGTATTTTACCACAAATTTTTTTTACCCAAAGGGAGGAAATACAGGCAAACTAAGCTATGGAAAGGATGAGGGCTGGTCCTGGATAAGTGGTCAAGGTGGGTAACCGGGAGCTGGTCGTGTTCTATACTTTAATGGGAGTGCTAGTTATGTCAGCCTTTTGAGTTTTTGAACTTTTATCAAACCAAATATTTAGAATTTTGCCAGTTTTCTCAATGCATGCTATGGTTTAATTAAAAGTTTTTCGGTTTATAGGAACAAAAATAAATACCTACCTATATACAAGAAAGGCCACAAGGATGAATGAGAATCTAAATTCTAGAATGATATTGCTAGACTACTAACTTTTGCTCACATTTTGTTCCATAATAGCTTCTGGAGCTCCCAAGTTTAAAAGCAACTCAGATTTTTGTTTTTATTGCCACTTTGGTTAATGGGCAAGAACAACCACCCCAGAAGAGTCTATTTTTGTTTTTAAAAAGCTTTCTCCTAGGAGTCCCTCCCACAAGGCTGCTCAACACAGTCCAGGCTCAGTCAAGCACTTCCAGTACAAAACAACTTGAATGTGTGGAGATCTCACCGTGTGAGCTTTGTAGGGATTAGGTAAATCACAGGTGCACCCTTACCTGAACCAGCCAGCAGCTTATTCATTAATCAAGTGCTTAACAAGCTGTTGCTCCAAGTTTCCCTCTCAGCCTGGCAGACTGGTGCCTTTGGACTGATTCCCAGTTTGGGGCCCCCTTGGCTCCCCTTTTCCACTCTGCCAAAACTTCTCCGTGCAGGTCCTGTCCTACTCTCTTCTCTGCTATACTCCCCATGTGGAGTTGGCCTCTCGGCTTTCTCCAGTTTCTGACTCCTGCCCCGAGGCTGCTCTCAAGGCTCAGGTTGTGATCCGAACCAGTTTCTCCACAAGGAGTCCCAGGTCTGTCCTCTCCAAATCATCGTCTTTCTTCGCAAAGCTTTTCTACTTGGATTCTATATATCCCTTCCCGCACCTGCCCACGGTCCAAATGCAGCACAGAGCTCACCAAAACCACCTCTACATGTCACTCCCATCTGCTCAAGCCTTAAAAACAATACTGACTTCTTACAATAGAATAAGCCCTGCATCCAAACAATCTACCAGGGAGGAAACTGAGGCTTGGAGAAGTAACTTGCCTGTGAGCCTATAAAAGTGGCAAAACTGGCCGGGTGTGGTGGCTCACGCTTGTAATCTCAGTACTTTGGGAGGCCAGGGTGGAAGGATTGCTTGAGCCCAGGAGTTGGAGACCAGTTTGGGCAACAAAGTGAGACGTCGCTACAAATAATTTTCTAAAAATTAGCTGGGTGTGGCAATGCGCCTATGGTCCCAGCTACCCGGGAGGCTGAGGTGGGAGAATCACTTCAGCTCAGGCAGTTCGGGCGGCATTGAGCCGTGATCACGCCACTGTACTCCAGCCTGGGTGACAGAGCAACACCCGATCTCAAAAAGGAGGTGGGGGGCAAAGCCACTATGCAAAGGTTACCTGGATTTGGTGGGCTGCCTACTGCATGGGGTAGGGTATATTCAGAGCCTCGTCTACCTTCTGCTAAGCTGAAGTCCTACTGCTGGGTGCCATTTCCCCCAGGACACCATGGCATTCAGATCTTGCCAGCTTCCTCCAGCCACCGTTACAAGTAGTAGCAAATCATGGAATGTCAGGGATTCAAAGTAGAGGCCCTCTGGTTACATCCTTTTGTTTTAAACATCACATATAAGCCCAGGGCTCTCTGTTTAACTTTTGATTTCACCCAAATAGAACTAAGGAGCAGATGTGTGCACCTCAGCAGGAATCTAGCTTTGGGGAAATACTAATGTCTCCAGATTTGGGACTGACTTTGTGTGAAATGCTTGGTTGGGGAAAGGGGCTCCCTGCTGAACAGGACTGAAAAACATCACCCAAAGGCACCTTGTGGCATCTTTAAGTTGTGGGTTGCGGGCGTGCTCGTAAAACAAAACTCTCAAGGTAGAAAATACACACATTTCAGACCCAGCTCTGTCCCCTTGAGGAAGCCAGCACTAACAGCCAGCTTTACCCTTTCCTGACAACCCCTTACAAGGTGGGAGCCAGGGTTCCCACAGGGCCTGAAGAGGACATGCCCAGGGCTCCCATGGCCTTAGAGAGCTGCTCACACGACGTGGGGCTGGGTGAGCACCATCAGGCTTATGCAGAGAGACTAGGCCAAAAGCTCAGGCCAGTTCTGTTGAAAGAGAGAACACTTTAAAAACAATTGTATTTCTTCAGAATTTGCTCAGGATTATCAGACAAGAGAGAAGGAAGAAAAACTTTCATCCTCTACAGTTGAGCAGGGAAGGGATGGGGAAAGACTCATTTCCTAATGACAGCCTTTTGTAACTGAAGATCTAAATAAGGTAAAAAAATAAAAAAGCTTTTCCATTTCTACAAGAAGTGGCCAGCCAGGAAAGGGACTTCTTGTCTAACCCTCCTCTGAAAATGAGGCTCATTCACTCAGATTTCAACCCAACCTTCTCCACTTTCTGCCTCCATCACCCTTCCGGGGGCAGAATTTAGCAGTGGTTTGCCACCCCAAGCAGCCGCTCCCACAGGAACTGCCTCATTAAGCTCTGTGACCAGTAACTCCCAACTTAGGAAAAGCTCAAGGACCATTCTGCTCTCTGCTTTGCACTTTTTTTTCCCCAAGAACCCTCACTACATAAAACGTTCTAAACTTGGGAACACTAACTTTTGCACTGTTTCCCGCCGAGTCACAGAGCTCACATCAGCATCACGCTCTCCCTTTGCCAGATCTGAGCTCGCTGCAGGAAAATACAAGTTCCTCTTTCAGCTGCTTTCCTTCACTTCTGGAGACAAGCCTCCCAGCAACCAAAACAGAACGTTTCCCAGGTCTTCCTCCCACACCTATGACCTTTGTTCCTTGATTAAATCCTAGTTTCCCCTCTAAACAGAACTGGACTATGTCCAACCTATTTCTTCAGCTTCTGCAAACATTAACTCAGATGTTTTTTTCTAGGTTTGTGTTGGGCTTTTGAGTAGGATCCGGAGGCTGCCAGTGGAAAGTCTGAGGGGCGTATCAGCAGCATTTCACCCCATCCCCCGCATCCCCTCTGGCCAGCAGGGCAGGAAAAGGAAGCCTGTTTGCCTGCAGGAGCCTGCTGACAGGCCTTCGCCATGCGCTGTGCTTTCCTCTGTAGACACAGGGACTGCGAGGGGAGGAAGGATCAGCAACTCCTTCCTAAGCTGGTAGGATACATGGCTCCAAGAAACGCTCCTGGTCTGGAGTGAACGTAGGACCATTTTCCTCGCACAGCCAGCCACACAAAGCTGCCTGTCTTCGGACATGGTTCCCCAACGCTGGAGCAGGCTGCAGGCAAGGGGCCCGCTTACCCGGAGGAAGGCAACGCTCCAAAGACCCTCCAGGAAGGCAGGCCTGGGGCGCCCCTTCCCCGGGGAGCCTGGAAACCCACAAGGCAGGAGCCATTAGAGGGCAGCACGTGCCTGTCTCATAACAGCAGACTCGGTCTGGTCTTTTTTTTTTCCTTCCAATTACAGGGTGTTTCAAAAAGCAAAAGTACTGTGGCTCCAGCGTCAGCAGAAAAACAAGTTAGAAAGACAGGCGGGGGAGGGGTGAATCCCTCCAACTCCAAAGCTGTGCCAGGGAAGACACTGCTCTTGGGAAAGTTGGGCAACAGCCCCCGCGCCTGCTAGGAAGATAAGTGGAGGTCCCAACACATCCTGTCCCCTTAGAGCCCCTGGGGCCCAGCAGCCCAACCCAGCGCCTAGAGCCCGTTCACCGACAGCGCGCTGGGGAGGCTTGCGCGCCATTCCCTTTGGGTCACTTAGCTCTTCAGCCTCCTGGAACGCTAGGACAAAGGAGTGCCTTGGTGCTGGCAGAAGCCGGGGGCACGGCTGGGTTTTACAAGGACGGACGAAATCCGATCTCAGCAATTGGGATAGATCAACCGTTGCCCGTCTCTGAAGTGACCCAATTCAGGGACCAGCCGCTTGGCTCTGAACACACGTGTCACAACCCCAGCTCGTACCCCGGCCTTGCCAGAGAGGTAAGAACGTGGCATCCCTCCCTGGGGCCAACGCGAGCGCCACTTGGGCGTCCCGTGCCAGGACTGCTCTGCATTGCAAAGGGCCCCTGGGGCGTCCAGGATTGGCCTCTGCCCCTCCTCCCACCGCACTATTCTCTTCTTCCCACCGCACATCTCTTCCTGATTCACCAAGGGGCTCCACCCCAAGGAAGAGCTCCTGCATGCTAGAAAAAGCCTGGGACAGCACGGTGGGCCTCCCCTAGGTCTGGGTCACCACAGGCAGGGAGGGAGGGGGCTTGTGTAATCTTACTATTCATTTCTCTGTGCAAGCTCCTCGGGACAGGCCTGAATTCATGATGCCATCTCATTGGAAGACCTTTGCCCCCAAAGGGCCTGGGCAGATTAAAACGTCTAGCAGAGATGACAGGTGACCAAACCCCAGCCCTGAGGGTCTCACTACCTGCTCACAAGCCCAGAGCTGGGGTGGTGGGGTTCTCACTGCCTTTTCCCCACCCCCTTCTCATTGCATTTCCTTTCCCCTACTCTGGCCTCGGAACCCAGGAGGCGAGTCCTTAGCCAGTCCCTTCTCGCTGCTGTTGTCCAATCTGTCACCATGCCTGACATTTAGGAAGTGATTACTGTTTGTTGCACACCATTCACAAACACTTCATTTTCAGATCCTGCCCTCTGCACACTAGGTGCTAGGACCTTGGCAGGCCCTCTGAGTGGCCGAGTTCCGTACTCTTGGTCATCAGCATCTGATCTGCCTCTGGAACTCTTCTTCCTCCTTCCTCATTCAATTCAGCAGTTTCACTTGACAAAGACTAGGGAGCCTCTAACCCGGTGGCATACTAACCATAGAAATATCACTCAGTCTAGCATAGAGTGTGCCTATAACTGAATGGGGAACTTTACTTCATTGATAGTGCTTTCCAGTTTCCAATGTCATTTGGCTAGGTATTCGGACTAAATTTCCCACTGACAACCATTTACAAGCTGGATAAAACATAAAACAACTCACAATCTTTCTGTTGAAATTATCAAGTAGTAAGTAGTAGTATTGGCTGTTGATCTAGGGAATCATGAGGGTCTCTGAGTCATTCCTCTCTAATCCTATAGGCATCAGAAACAAAATCATGGGTGCAGTAATTCCAAAGTCAAACTGACACGTAGTTTTCATGGTATTTTCCTAGTAAATTATCCCAAAAAACTATTAAGCTGGACAAAAATTATATTGCATGAATATTCATACAATCTTTTCTGGTAGACTAATTCCACCTAGTTGACAGCTCTGTTAGATTCCTTTGGGGGCCCCTCTTGTCTGCCTTGCAGCTGTACCATTCCTATACAAAGTGCAGAAAGTGCAAAAAGCACCTGCCCTTGTTGTTTGTAGCCATATTGGAAAAAATCATGCCATTCTACTCTACCCCTCCAATGTCGATAATAAACAATTATCAGGTCTCTCGACCTGTTAGATTTTTAGTCGCACTCACTAAAAAGGCTTCATTTTTCACTGCTGTGATTTTGGGCACATTCTTCACCTCCCTGAGCCTATTTCTTCACCCCTTAGATGGTAGTAATATAACTACCCTATAGTGTTACGGTCAAGGTTTAAATAAGACAACGTAGAGAAAACATTGAGCACCACATATCAATAGTAAGTGCCCAATTAATGTTAGTTATTCCTATTGTTTCAGTGTTAGTATCACCCATAAATGGTTATGATTGCCATCTTGTTTAAGAACATATCCAATGTTTGAATCTCTTTGGAAACATTGCACCAAATATTCAAACTTTTTTCGAAGTGAGACATACTTCCTCATGAAGCAGCCCATCCGTCCTTGGACAACTGACTACTGTGAAGTGCATCTCTGTGTTGAAAATGAAGCCTGACTCCAGTGAACTTAGTACTCTGCCTTGGAGCCTGATGTCCGATTTGTCTTCCTCATTATCTGAATACTGTTATCACATCCTTTTTTCCCTGCACTAACCATGCTTAATTCTTTTTTGTTTTTGAGATAGAGTCTTGCTCCGTTGCCCAGGCTGGAGTGCAGTGGTGCGATCTCAGCTCACTGCAACCTCTGCCTCCCGGATTCAGGTGATTCTTGTGCCTCAGCCTCCTGAGTAACTGGGACTACAGGTGTGTGCCACCATACCTGGCTAATTGTTTGTATTTTTATTAGAGATGGGGTTTCAGCGTGTCAGCCAGGATGGTCTTGATCTCCTGACCTCGTGAGCTGCCCGCCTTGGCCTCCCAAAGTGCTGGGATTACAGGCATGAGCCACTACACCTGGCCTTTTTGAGATGGAGTCTTGCTCTGTTGCCCAGGCAGGAGTACAGTGCCACAATCTGGGCTTATTGCAACCTCTGCCTCCTGGGTTCAGGTGATTCTTGTGCCTTACCCTCCCCAAGTAGCTGGGATTACAGGTGCGCATCACCATGTCTGGCTAATTTTTGTATTTTTAGTAGAGATGGTGTTTCGCCATGTTGGCCAGGATACTCTCGAACTCCTGACCTCAGGTGATCCACCTGCCTTGGCCTCCCAAAGTGCTAGGATTACAGGTGTGAGCCACTGCGCCCAGCACCATTCTTAATTCTTTCGACCTGTCCTGGTTGCTCTTGACAAATGGGATGGTTGGCCATTTCCTTAAGTGGTGCGTGACCAGCTGCTCACTCCACTGTATTTCTCTGAAGTCTAACCTCAAATGAGCTTTGTGGGGTCCACATCTGTTGGTGGCTTCTTTTACCCTACTTTTGACTAAAATCCTTTTACACTCTTTTTTACTCCTCAGCCACAGCTCCGTTATCCTGATCTTGTGCAATTCATTTTCCCCCCAGGTGAAGACAGTGGCATATTTTCCTGTTAGAATCAGCCTATTTCCATGCCTTCCAAGATGTTTTGGATCTTGATTCTGTCCCACTAAATGTTAGTCTCTCAACATTCATTAACCAGCAAATTTGGTAAAGAGTGACCTTTGATGACTTTCTATGGGTAACATGATGAAAGTTTTGGACAAGACATAGCAGAGGAGCCCTTCCTTGTGAGGGCCCAGCTCTGATATTCAGAGCCTCAGAGTCACCTCCCACAGGCTGCCTTCCCCGCTGTGCACTGTCTGGGAGGCATGTTCTGCCTAGTCCAGGCCTTCACAGCAAGGGGGATGTCAACAGTGCTTGGAAACAGCGAGAGGGACAGGGTGTGGGGTTGCATGGGGGATGTTGAAGCACAGAAGGTAGAAGGGCAAAAAAAAAAGTGAGCAAAACAAGGATGGTAAGGAAGGAAAAAACCAGTTAGGACAGTAATTGGGTAAGTTAGAAAGAGAGAAAGGAGAAAATGTTGGAGGAAGTAGGTAGAGATTAACAAAGAATTTTCAAAATGGACAAAGAAACCAATGTAACAAAGATGGCAAGATGGAAATAGTCAAGGGCATTGGATGAGGCAAAACCCTAAGTCAAGAAGAGACTAAAAGCCTGCCAGACCAAGAAGTTCTCCAGGCCACCCCGTGAACACGGGGATTTTTGAGTTGTGGGGTTTCATGCTGGTAACTGGAGCAGCTGAAAGCAGCCTCACTCAGACAGAGGAAGGAGCGTCCCAAGATGCATTTTGATTCTAAGAATATTGGTTTCACGGAAGGATGTTTTCACGTCTTGAGAATCTTCAGACATAGGAAACGTATACATCAGGCTTTGCGGAATGCATCTGCCTGGAAAGGGCAAGATGGATTTAAAGTAATTTGTGAAAACCAACCATGATCCCACTGTGTTTTGAAGCTCCAGGTTTATGATATGTAACTCAGCAGAAGCCTAGCATAAGAACTCATCTGAAGATGAGAAGTTGAGAAGAACTCATCTGAAGCTCTAACATTTGGGGAATGCAGCCTTTCGACAGACATTTGCTTAATGGATAGGAGACTCCTGAAAGCAGAATTCTGCACATTCTATGGACCAGCCCTGACTACTGGGAGCAGGTCTTAGCCAGTCTCCATGTGCAGTGCCTTTTAGTCTCACCTGCCTGCTACCTTATGCAAGCATGGAGCTTAATATGCTAGCTATGTTCTCCTAACCTCAGATATCTGTAAAACCAGCCGCAGTAAGATAACATGGTAGAGCACAAAATGCTTACAAGAGATTTGAAGCAATGCTCCCCAGAAGTTTTTCAATGCAGCTTATGGCAAGAAACACATTTTACATCTCTACTCAGTACACAGACACTCATACTCAAACTGAAACAAACATCTTATGAAACAATATTTCACTTCACTCTCTGCAATACATACAATATGATCTGGTATTTTCTGTTATTTGTTTTAAAATCCTGAGCATAGCTTGCTAATAGATTACAACTCAGTTTGAAAAGCACAAGCTAAGGGGATTCAAATAGGGGTGACAGATTGCACACATTTATCACCTCTCCCTTCAGAGATCTCATTAAAATAAAGGAACAAAATGGCAGAAACTCACAAGGGCAAAGAGCAAACAAGAGGGACATCAGCAGATAGGCAACGTCAACAAGTATCTATCACAATGAGTGACCCATACCTCCTCTAACAGCCAATTTTGATGGTCCTCCCATAGCTCTTGCCTTATTCTTCTTTGTAATAGGATTCAGATTTTGTTTAAAATCCCCATATTCTACTGCAAAGTCATGTTATCAGGAAAGACAAACCCTAACACCCTAGTTCCATGGAATAAATATTGATTAATCTAAGATAAGTTTAAGAATAGCTGATCCCTTAATTTTGGACATGGGAGCACAAGGGAAACTCACTCAAGACTGGGATTCATTCTGGGAAATATTTCAGTTTCCAAGAGTCAGAGGAAGAGCTAATCCCAACTTCTGTATCTGGAACATACACTGCTGCCATTTTCTGCCCATGAAGGGAAATACCCAATGTACTCTGGCGGAACAAACAGTTTTGAAAACTTGAGTCCCTGATGATGTAAGTCAGCCACAATGTTAATCAACCCCGGAGCCACCTTATTTCTGGACTTTTATGCAAGATAAAAAAAATCGACTTGCAGTATGAACCATTTTTAGTTGGGTTTCACTTCAGCAAACATATACACCAAGGCACAGCATCAAAATTCCACAACACAAGGGACAGATCAAGGAGCCCAGAACTTCCAATGAGGGGGACAATTAAGTCATATACAAAGGGACTAGAATGTAAATGGTATTGAACTTCAAGCACAACAGTGGATGCTGGAAGAATGAATGCCCCCAGCCCCTTTCTGGCATATATGACCCCCTTCCAGACACACTAGAGACTTCAGCCTTCTTGAAGTAAATACCATTATAAACCCCTGCCTGCACGCAAAACAGCAGAAAACCTTACACACAGAAGCTAGCGATCAGATTCCTCCAGCAGCCTTGGCACTCGCTCTACCTTCTGCCCTCTTCCTTCTTTGCCAAATTTTGTAATAGTTTCACTGTGCTACTTACTAACCTCCTGTAGGCTGGTGTTGGGCCCCACATGTCCATTAACCAGCTCTTATCATCACACCGGTTACTGCTGCATTTCCAAGTCTAATGGATACTTTTATTGTGTCTTAACCTCTGCGGGGCACTGACTCATCACTCTTCATCCTGGAAATTTCTTCTCCCCTGGCTTCCATGACCCTCTCTGGCCTGGTTCTCCCCACCCCCACCCAATCTTTCCCTCTCAGTCTGCTTTCTAAGCTCGTTTCAGCCTCTGCCTTGACCTGGCCCCGTTCTCCCCCAGACAGAGCTCCATCCTGGTTCTCTTTGCTTCTTGTGCTCCACGCCTGCTGTGAGCCATCTGACCTTCTACACACTTTCCTGTACAGCACATACCCTCCCGACTCCTGGATCTGCACTGCCATCCCAGTTATCAGTAACGAGGCTCCCAAAGTGGGTTGAAATCTGAAGATCCAGTCCAGGAGGAATCTAGGAATCCGCAAAGGCTAAACACACTAAGAGTAGGCAGAGCTGGAGGCACCCCTGCAAGGTGCTAGCGCTGGAGGCTGTCAGTTCCTTCAGAGCCTCATGATTAAGCCTCATGACTAAGAGCTTCATGATTAAGTGGGGGATGAGGCTCACTGATATGGGGAGAAAGGGACCCATCCTGGGATCAAACGGCAGTGCTAAGGCTCCACATTAGACCACAATCAACCCCCTCCTAATCAACAAAGCAACACTCAGCTGTCCCAGTGCATCTGTTCAGGCTTTGGACACACAAGTGCAGGTTTTAGCTCCATGGCACAAGTGTGCATCCGTTTTCAGCCTTATTTGGGGGAGGGGAAAGCTGTTTGAGTCATTTTATATGAAGAATCCACGAAATGGAACATTTGTTACTATCTAATTAGAACAGATAACATAGTTATGTAAAATGGAAATTGCCTAAAACATGATAAGCACACACAGAATGACCCACTTCAACCTGCCTTCTCAATGGGCATCACCAAGTGACGTCCCCACCAGTCCCCACCAAGAACAGCGATGCCCTGATCATCAGCTGGTTAGACATACACCTAGAAGCATTTTGTAAAGTCAGCCATCAGAACTTAGTCATTAGAACGTACTAAAACTAATCCCGTACTTCAAGCAACATGGATAAAATAAAAAGGTAAATCACTCATGTTTAGTGACAATAAGGCTAGACTCGGCTGGGCGTGGTGGCTCACGCCTGTAATCCCAGCCCTTTGGGAGGCCGAGGTGGGTGGATCACGAAGTCAGGAGATAGAGACCATCCTGGCTAACACGGTGAAACCCCGTCTCTACTAAAAATACAAAAAAGAATTAGCCGGTCGTGGTGGCGGGCGCCTGTAGTCCCAGCTACTCTGGAGGCTGAGGCAGGAGAATGGCGTGAACCCAGGAGGCGGAGCTTGCAGTGACCTGAGATTGCGCCACTGGACTCCAGCCTGGGCGACAGAGCGAGACTCCGTCTCAAAAAACAAAACAAAAAACAAAAACAAGGCTAGACCCACCGTAAAAATGTCAACAAGTGGGAAGAATGTTGAGAGCAGAAAACTTGAGACAGATGATGCAGAAAGGCAGAAATGGGGAACTTGGGAAGAATTCTGCTTGTCTGGAGTCAGGATAAGAAGCTTTTGTACCATGTATGGTAGCAGTGGTGTCACTTTTGGGTCCAGCTGGAAAAATAACAATAGATGCCAGCCATAGGCAGAGGGGAAACAGCAATGCGTGTAATCGCATCCATGACCTAAAGCCCGCCTGGTGTTAGTGGGGTGGCCAGGGACAGGCAAAAGGTGACAACAATGATAGTGTCAACAGCACAGAGTAACTGTGGCCCAAGCACAAGCACCTTTTTGATTGCCATCTAAGATGACTCCCCAGTTTATATCCTAGCCCTGAGCTTTCATATCTGCAGACCCATATATCCAACCGTCTGTTTAAAACATCCGCATGGATGTCTCTAAGTGTTTCCAACCCAACATGTCCCAAACTAAACTCTTAATCGACAAACTTGCTCCTCCTCCAGGCTTCTCTGTCTCAAAGACATCCCTAATTCACTCCACTGCTCATGCCAGAACCCCTGGAAGCAGCCTTAATTTTTCCCACTGTCTGTTCACCCCACCTCTGAGCCACCATTTTTACACTTCCTCTTCGTCCATGTCACCATCATCACTTGCCTGGACTTCTATACTCCTAAATTGCCTTTTTGCTTCCATGCTCGCCTCCACCCCTATAATCTGTTCTCTCCACGGCAGATAGAATAACCCTTTTAAAACTTAAATCCAAAATCTTTCTGTGGCACTCAGGATAAATCCCAGCCTCTATGGACTCACAGGGTCTGGCCTCTGCCGGCTTCTCATTTCTCCTGCGAATACTTCAACCTGCAATGAAAACTTTGCCTATGTGAGTTCCACTCCCAAGTTCTCTTGCAATTCACTCCAAAGAGAAATCAAGCTCCCTTTCAGGCTAAAATGCAAAATAGAGTTTGGCGTATCTCCTAAGGCCAAACTCTGAGCCAATCTTTTAAAATCTCTTGCCCACGTAAAAATTCTTGAAAAGCAATCTCGATTCCCGGCCAGACTCCCTGCCCACGTGTTCCCCACCCGCGTCCCTACAGCTCCATCCGCCTGCTCTGGTCAACACCACAGCTGGGCCCTGCCCCTTCGGAAGCTGATGCTCCAGCGAGGGCAGTGGATTTATGATGCAAGGTTACTTGGCGCGTAAATCTGGGCCTCAGGAATCAAGGGCTGTGACATTTTTACAGCCTCCTCCTCCTCCTCCAAGCCCCTGCACGGACATGAGGCAAGTAGAGGGAAGAACATCTGGTTTCACTTTTTTTTATTCACGGCCACAGCTCCCAGCTGACAAAATTCTGGATCTCGCCAGAGTTCTGGTCCCGGCTGAATGAATGAGGCGAGGCCGTGCTCTGCAAGAGATCTCGTTTTCCTGCCTCACCATGGTGTAAGGGAGCCACCAGGAATTAAAGAGGGCACCACCATCACCCTGAAAGCATTTGCTGGAGTTCTGGCCTGGGTGGCCACCTGCCAACTTGCTAGAAGTTAAGAAAGGGAGTTTCTGAGGGAGGCAGGGGGAGGCTCCGGGCCTCTCTTGAAACAGAGGCTGAGGCCGGGGGCTTGCGCTGTGCATGCTGGGACTTGTAGTCTCCGCGGGCAAGATGGCCGCTGGGTCCTCAAGGCAGATACACAGGGGCTCCTCCTCACCACCCGTTCCTGTGATCTCTGACACACCCTGCCACAGCAATGACTGCCATGGCCAAAGGTCACCTTGGGAGAGTGCATGCAGAAACACACATCAACCGCTCGACTCTATGCCCAAAGATAAGCCGCTGCTGATTAGGTGCGCCTTTCTGGACATGACTTGTGTCAGTTTCCACGTAGCCCAGAGCCCCGCCTCATGACAAGCGGCTTCCCTTTTCATCTGATTGAGAACTCCAGACTGGAGCAACTTCAGAAAAATGTGCCCCTCTCTGCTGTCCAACCAGCAGGGATGAGCAGAACAATCAGAAAGAGGTCCTTCTGAGGAATGTTCCCCTGCAGTGAACAGAGCACCAGATCCCATCCCTAATCACTGTGTGTGGCTCTGATCAGACCCAGTGAGGGAAACGGTAACTCATCATGTGCTTCCCAAACTATGCATTGGCCTGAATGTTCCAGTCAAGAAAGCAAAGCAAAGTCTAAGCAGGGCATGGTGCCATGACCCTGTGAGAAGGCACCCTAATCTGCCCTGGGGGCTCCAGTCCACTTTCTTGCCAGGACTTTGAATGCAGACTCCAAGTCACCCCAGCTCAACATCCCTCAGCAGTCCTCACAGCCTAGTAAATAAGCTCCTTTCTACACATTCGCTTTTATGGCTCTCATTACTTTCCATTCTCGTCCTCAATTCTAGTCAAGAAGGTATTTGCCAATATTCATAGTGACCTTTTACTGAGCACTTATTAAATGCTATGAGCTTTGCTAAGCATTTACACCCATTATCTCATTTAATCCTATATTAATCCATAAGGTAGTTACTGTTATGCCCATTTTTCAGATGATGAAACTGAGGCACAGAAGTCTTCACACTATCTACCGCCATCAAACCTGCAATCAAGCAGATAGTTCTGTTTGAGACAACCATGCAGTCAGTCACCATAGGACATGCATAATCACCTACCCCCAAAGGCTCCCGACATTTACGTGGAAACATTTGTAAGTGCCCTCTCCCACACTGCTCCCACCTTTTAATCCTGTGGCCACTCTCCACAACTCCCTTTGCATAAGTGATCTCATCTGCATTCATAGCTTTCACACTTACAACCTCCATATTAATCCCACAGATTCATATGTACAACTGCCTATTTGAAATGTCTACTTCACTGTATGAAAGCATCTCACATGTAGCATGTCCTGACCATACCCTTCCTCCTATAGATTGCAACTCTTCTAGATTCCTCCCAGCTAAGACTAATTACAAGCAGTGTCCAAAGCCTATCAATTCCAGTACCCTAATAGCTTTTAAATCCGTGCCCTGTTCTCACTGCTTTAGGGTTACATTACAACCCCTTTTCCTTTTCACCTGAATCATAGAATAACCTCTTATTTTGGAAACTCCACAAAGAAATATCTTAAATTGCATCTGCAAGTTCTCTGGCACACCTTCTTTCAAAAGGTGGAGTCTAATTCCCTTACCTTGAGCTAGACATAACAGCTCTCCTCTACCAAATAGAACAGGACTGAAATGACAGTATGTGATTTCTGAGGTCAGAACACAAAACACATTGCCACTTTCACGACACTTTCTGAGATCATTCTTACCTTATTCTGGGGTGAGCCAGCTGCCATGTCATGAGGCTACTCAAGCAGCCTATGGCAGGGTTGATGCGGAAGGAACTGGGTATCTACAAACAGCAATCACCAACTTTGCAGCTATGAGAGTGAGCCACTTGGAAATGGCCTGACTGCTGCTCCAGCCATGCCTTCCAGTGCCTGTGACCCCAGCCTGCATCTTCACAGCAACCTCCCCCGGGAGACCCTTAACCAAAACCTCAGCTAAGCAGCTCCAGAAACCCTGATCTCCACCCTGCCACACACACAATCAAATGTGCTGTTGTTTAAAGGCATTATGTTTTGAAGTAATTTAGTGTGCATAACTAAACCCTTATCCTGTTCCCCACTTGTCACAGCCAGTTATATTTTTAAAATGCAAGTGTGATTAGGTCATTCCCCTACTTAAAATTCTCTTACGACTCTCCATCACCTACAGACTAACTGTGAAACTCATTAAGACAGCATCCAAGTTCTTCAGCATCTGGCCTCTCTGGCTTCAACTCTCAAGAGCTCACTGAAGAACGCTTTTCTCTGGCAGGCCACAATTTTATATCCGATCCCCCTCTCTCAGATACTCCTTGAGATGTTAGATCACACTAAGAGTTATAGGTAATTTTTATCACTACACGCATGAACATTTATGAGGGCACTGCCCACCCCTGTCCTAAGCAATAGAACAGTACTGAGCTAGAGGGAGGCAGTCAGGAAGTAATTTTGATGCAAGAGAGGATGCAATTGATAGGGAAAAAGTTATCTAAGACTGATTTCAATAGCAATCGCTGACTGAATCAGAGCCCAATTCCAGCAGACATTCTCAACTCATCTAGATAAAACCAACCTTTTTGGAGACTAAGTCCCTTTCTGGAGACAGTCAGAAAAAAAGTTTTGCATTTTCTGGAAGAACAGCCTGGTGGGATGGTGTGATGCTTTAAGGCAGCACCTGCATCCTCCCATCCCCCCATGGCCCTGATACCTAAGGCATCCTATCAAGTCAACCTGATACCTGGGTGCCATTGGAAACCAACTGAACCTGGAACACAGGGATTTCAGGTTCAATGTGGGTTTGAAGGGTGTGCCTGTGAGAAGCCTGGGAAAAATCTGTCCTGGCACATTTACTTTAATCAGTGATGTAGCTAAGGGACTACTATATATAGACCTTAAGACTTTAGATATATTAGTAATCTTATAGGGGAGGAAAAGTGAGTGGTATTTTATACTGCTCACCTAAGTGATTCATTTTTTAGGTAGGTTAGGAAACACCACTTTTAGTCACTCTTAGAAAAAACTATTTGTGTGGGGATGCCTGGGGTGGGGGCTCTGGAAAGTCACTTAAATTGGTGGTTGTCTCATCAAGGTGATGAACCTGAAGTTTTTTTTTTGATGGAGTCTCCCTCTGTTGCCCAGTCTGGAGTGCAGTAGCATGATCTCAGCTCACTGCAACCTCCGACTCCCAGGTTCAAGCGATTTTCCTGCCTCAGCCTGAGTAGCTGGGACTACAGGCAGACGCTGCTACGCCCGGCTAATTTTTGTAATTTTAGTAGAGATGGGGTTTCACCATACGGGTCAGGCTGGTCTCAAACTCCTGACCTCAGGTGATCCACCTGCCTTGGCCTCCCAAACTACTAGGATTACAGGTGTGAACTACCACACCCAACCTAGAAGCTTTTATACTTAGAAATACCTGAGCTCCTCCACATGACTGACACGGCCCACAGAGTGGCAGGGCCACACAGGTGGCTCTGGCCTCCCCTCCACTACCTGAGGCTGTCACCTGGGTCTTTCGTTCCTGGAATGTGCTGAGGAACTTTATGTCTCCTCCTCCTCCAGATTTTTGCAGGGCTGGTTCCCTTAGGTGTTCAGTCCTCGCTCAGATGCCACCTCTTGGGGGCTTATTCTTTGTACCACCTTTCAGAAGTCGCCCACCCCTCTGTGTAAGACAGGCTGGAGCAAGGAATTTGCATTTGGGTAAAGGTGTTGCTGATAATGATAGCTAAGAGAACTCATTTCTTCATACAAAAACTTCAGTCTGCTGGGCATTGGTGATGGAAATGGGAGAAGATTCCTCCTTGTTGCTTCGGGTTTTTGGAAATGATTGCTTTTAGCGCTTGCTCCACAAAGGGGGGAATCTAAAAATGCTCTGGTTTCACTAGTATTAATTTCTTCAAATGTTTGCTTAATTGCCTTTAATTAGCAAAAACTTGAAAGCTGCAGGCTTAAATGCCTGCAGTTCATAACCCTCACATAGGTAATTTACTTTGAGGCAAGGGAGTGGCTTTTGTGCAGTAGGGTGGGAAGGAGAAGGGGCAGTGTGACCTCTCTGGGCCAGGCAAGCCTCCCTCAGTGCAGGGCCTTAGCTGCTGACTAGCAGCGGCGAGGCATGGCTGCACTTGAAAGCGACACTTGCATTCCTTCCGAATCCCCACTGGGCACCACAGCACATCCTACAGTGTCTGGATACTGATGTCTCCAAGGCTGGTGTGTTTTCAACCTCTTGATTCTTTATTATGCACTATTTCATAGTTTAATTGTATGCCTGTCTTCCTGTCCGATTTATAATGGGACACATTCTTTATTATGTAAGGATTATATATAAGCAATACTGTGTTATATATTATAAGCAATATATTATGTACTATAAGGAATATATTTAATAGGTTACATTTTAATCCTGAAATTTATCAAGGAATATGTATCATATGTGACATTATATTATAAATATATTCCTTGATAAAATTCAGGACTAAAAAACAAAAAGAAAGTGAAATAACCAGCCATAATCCCTCCTGGCTACCCCATGCAGTCACCATCAGTGGTGTCCTGGGGTAAGCTGGCTCTACAGAGGAAGCAGAGGAAAAAGCCCTGACGTGCCATTTGCTGGTTTCCCTGGTATAAATAACTCCTACCATGGCCAACCAGCTAGCAAAATTTCTGAATATGTAACAGCCAGCTCCCAGGAGCCCATACGGGCCAGTCATAGCACACCCACAGCAAAACACCTTCCCGTCGCCCCATCTGAGGGATATTGCACTCTGAGCTCCTGCCGCAGCCCCCAACTAAAGAAAATAAAGGCCAGGCGCTGTGGCTCATGCCTGTAATCCTAGTAATTTGGGAGGCCAAGGTGGGAGGATCAGTTTAGGCCAAGGAGTTCAAGGCCAGCCTGGCCAACACGGCGAAACCGTCTCTACTAAACATATAAGTTAGCCAGGCATGGCGGTGGCTGCCTGTAATCCCAGCTACTTGGGAGGCTGAGGTGGGAGAATCACTTGAACCTGGGAGGCAGAGGTTGCAGTGAGCTGAGATCGCACCACTGCACGCCAGCCTGGGCAACAAGAGCGAAACTCCCACTCAGAGGAAAAAAAAAACAAAAACAAAAACAAAAAACTAGTGCCTTCTCCAAACACTGGTAGCCCTTATTGTCTAAAAAAAAAAAAAAAATCTAAGCTAGTATACCAAAATCTGGTTGAGTGAATACTCAAGAAAAAAAAAAATCACCATAATCACTATGAACAATCAGTCTTTCATACGAGAAGCATATTGATTGTGTCCTGTCCTGCTTCTCAGCTTGTTGCTGAGTGTGGGGGCGAGGAGAGTTCTTGAGGGCAGAGACCTTGCCTCCTTAATTCTCCTTTGCCCTCCAGCAAAGTCAAAACACTCAATCCACAGGGAAGCTCAATTATCCTAATAGGAGGATAGCTGCCCTTACTGAGGGAGTTAACCGAATTAGGAGCCACAGCCTTTACAGAAAGGACAGATGAAAGCTGGAGATGAACCTGACCTACCGGACTGAATCCCATGCATTTGACAGATGCAAACAGCCTTCATCCAGGTTCTGCTGAAAGGCAACCAGTGGAGGCTTACCTGGCTGCAGCGCAGGGCTCAGCAGCAAACCTGGACCTGCCCCCACATAAACTGGAAATTTCAAGGCTCGGCCAGGTATGAAGCTATGCAGAAAGAGACAGATAAGACATGTGTGCCCCACCTCAGCCCATGCACGCCCCGAGCAATGCTAACCAAATCCCATCCAAAGGGCCAGGAAAAAAGCAGCACCACATGGAAAAGAAAAAATTCAGCAACTAGCTCTCAAGACTAAATGCCTAGTTAACAGCTCTGTGCCGGAGCTCCTCCTTATTGTGGGGAAAAAAAGAAATGTTCTGCACCTGTATATCTTACGTGGATAAAAACAATGAAGCTGTTGTTTCACGGATTGTGTCAACATCCACGGAGTCCTTACCATGCGCCAGTAACTGGGCAAAGTGCTGAGAACACCAAAGTATAAAGAGCCTGTGTCCTTCAGGTGTCATGGCCCTGGCAAGCAGGCAGCTGTTTTCCTGCAGGACAGGAGTCTGGGAGACTCGCTATTTTTCACGCACGTGCGAGTGCCTGCCGACTGCAGGGTACAGAGCCAAGAAGTGGCAGAGGATGGAGACGAGACCATAGGCAAAGCAAGGATTCAGATTAATGGACAGCCCTGTTAAGACCCAGGCTGGGAAGCCAACACCAGGTAGGTCAAAGTACTGAAACCACAGTCACCGAGACAGAGTCAAGTAGGTTTAGGAGTAGACGTTGATAGCAACACCTCCAAGATTCTTTCAGGGATAAAAAGGAGCCTGTGTCCTCCCCGTAGTTGGGAAGGGAGTTATTAGAACCACTATTACTGGTTCAGGAAATCTCAAACACCATCAATGTACCATTATTTGGTGTGCCACTAAGAAACCCTAACGAATTGATACACCACCAATGCTACATGCATTTTAATTTCAGAAATGCTAATAAAAACCTACGTGTATCTTGGAATCAATGAAATACAGTAGTGGGGCATATTTGAAGGGCAAACGGATAATGACACAATTGCCAGAATAGATTAAATAATGTCACTCTTTGGGACACACCACATTGGGAACCCCAGAAAACCACGGAAACAGGCAGGGCACAGCAAAAAGGATGAAGTGGGTTGCCTCTGGCTCAGCCATTCTGAGAGTGAAATTAATCAGGGACCCTTATTAACTTGGTCCCTATTCCTCCATTCTTCCAGTGTCTTCCTTCTCAAATCTTTATATCTATAGGGAGAAAATGCATTATGAGCACCAAAATGTGAAAAAATAGTGCATTAGTTCTGTTAACTCTTGTGATCCCTTTTCTCAAGGCGTGTATCAACTGTCTCCTACCCATGGTTGGTTTGACTTCCACTGGAGTAATACGTAAAGACACAAAATCTGGCAAAAATAAGCAGCTGTATTATACAACACCCTTAAGCTTAGACCTGGTGGATAAATGCCGCAGGTAGAAAGCAGGCAATAATTAGGTCTCATTAGAGGAGCAGCTGTGGCAGAGCCACAAGTTAAAAACAAGACTAAGACCACCTGGATGGCGAGACTTAAAACACAAACTGATGAACCACGAGGAATAGAAGGATGTCTTCAGACTGCGCCAGTAGAAACTAGTCTATCCTAGATGGGTTAAAGGCTGGAAAGCCACAAAGGGTCATTTACTTCCCCTACTTCCCTAGCACCAGTACCAGCGTGGATGGAACACTAGCAGATCTGCTCCTAGACAGTTGGAGGGAGAGAAGTAGCGAAGCTAAGCATCACATAATCAGGCTGCCAGCCCCATGAGAACAGACCTCATGTCCTCCTCCCATGTGTCCAGACCCTGTAAAGAGCCACACAGGACAAGGCTGATAAGAGTGAGTTTTCTTCTTTACAGTCTGCCTCAGCTATTAGAAACTGCTCTTACACCCGAGGACAGTCCCGTATCAAATACACCTGAGCAGACCAGGCCCTCCTCTAGGTTGCACCACCCAGGACTTACCCATATGCTTCTGTCAAATTTGGAAAACTTTTGGTTTCACTGACTTTATAAAGTCAAGAGTCCTTATAGTGAACGTTACAGTTGTTAAAAACAACGTGTCCAGACTTTTTTCTTTCTGACGTTTGGACGTATTGTTTCTTCCTTCTGGTGGGTTCGTAGACTCACCAGCCCGAGTAAAGCTAGAAACCTTCGTAGTGGGTATTACAGCTCATAAAGGCAACGTGGAAGCAAAGAGCAAACATCAGCAAAACTTACCACACAATAATACAACAAAACTCCCACAACACGCCATCACAACATAAAAAAAGAACTGAGCAGGTTACCGCGGCTCGCTGGGGGGTAGCCTGCTTTTATTCCCTTATCTCGCCCCACCCACATCCTGCTGATTGGTCCATTTTACAGAGAGCCGATTGGTCTGTTTTACAGAGAGCTTATTGGTCCGTTTTGACAGGGTGCTGATTGGTGCGTTTACAATCCCTGAGCTAGACACAAAAGTTCACATCTCCACTAGATTAGCTAGATAGAGAGTGTCGATTGGTGTATTTACAAACCTTGAGCTAGATACAGAGTGCCGATTGGTGCATTTACAATCCCTGAGCTAGACATAAAGGTTCTTCCAAGTCCCCGCCAGATTAGCTACATACAGAGTGCCGATTGCTGCATTCACAAACCCTGAGCTAGACACAGGGTGCTGATTGGTGTATTTACAAACCCTTAGCTAGACAAACATTTTCCAAGTCCCCACCAGACTCAGGAGCCCAGCTGGCTTCACTCAGTGGATCCCGCACTGGGGCCGCAGGTGGAGCTCTGACAGTCCCGCGCCCTGCGCCCGCATTCCTCAGCCCTTGGGCGGTTAATGGGGCTGGGCGCCCTGGAGCAGGGAGCGGCGCTCGTCGGGGAGGCTCCGGCTACGCAGGAGCCCACTGCAGTGGGTAGGAGGCTGAGGCATGGCGGGCTGTAGGTCCCTAGCCCTGCCCTGCGGGGAAGCAGCTAAGGCCCGGGGAGAGAAATCGAGCACAACAGCTGCTGGCCCAGGTGCTAAGCCCCTCACTGCCCAGGACTTGCGGGCCGGCCGGCCGCTCCGAGTGCAGGGCCGCCAAGCCCACGCCCACCCAGAACTCGCGCTGGCCAACAAGCGCCGCGTGCAGCCCCAGTTCCCGCCCGCGCCTCTTCCTCCACACCTCCCCGCAAGCTGAGGGAGCCGGCTCCGGCCTTGGCCAGCCCACAAAGAGGCTCCCACAGTGCAGCGGCGGGCTGAAGGGCTTCTCAAGTGCGGCCAGAGTGGGCGCCAAGGCCGAGGAGGTGGCGAGGGCGTGCAAGCGCTGCCAGCACGCTGTCACCTGTCAATTTCAGGGGCTTAGAGGAAGGCTTCACCTCCCCTGCAGCTGAATGAAAGCTGCCTAGTCCCACTTACCCTCTGGGGTCGGATCTAGAGTCCCCGGGGTTGCTCCACCACACCATATTCTCTAGATCTTTCTGATCGCTGCATGTCCCCTGCCAGGGGGTCTGCACATCTGCCTGCTGGGGGCTGGGAGTGACCGAGAGCCCCAGCTCCCAAACTAAGACCTAATCCTGAGTCTGCAGAATGGCAAGTCTCAGATGCAGAGCGACCGCTGGCACAGGGTAACAAGGAAAATGCCTGGCCATGGCAAAAGTGCATTCTGCTTGGAGTATCTGGCAGGAATCGTAATCAGAGGGCAGAGGCAACTGCATTTGTGGGGAGAAAATTTGGGGTGATGCACTGTCCCGAGCAGCTTCCTGCCCTCCGTCATCGTCGTCCTTGCTTTGTGCCACCACCCTTGAAGATACCCCTTTTGGTGGTTCTGTGGGAGCTGCTGCAGATAAGGACGGGGTGTCGGTGTCTGTTTCTCCTCAGCCGCTCTCAGCGAGGTCACTGGGTGCCAGAAATTGAAACATAAATGGCAGCTGCTGTCCTGAAAGCAGGTGGCTGCTCTGACCGGGGAGGGAAATGGCTTGGGGACTTATGCAGCCTGAGAGCCACAGAGTAGGAATAAGCATGCAACTGGTGTGTGTGGGCACGATTGTGTATGCCTATATCTGCATGTAAGTTCCAGAGCTGTGAGCTCACACATACACAGGCACACAGATACACACATACAGAAACACACAGACACACGCACATGCATGCACAGACTCACATACACATACACGCAGACATACACACATATACACACAGAGACATACACACAAACAGACACACGGATGCACACAAACACACACAGACACAGATACATAAGCACAGACATACCTAGAGACACAGACACACATGCACACACAGACACTGACACACACAGAAACACAGACACACAGATACAAACACACACACAGAGATAGAGGCACGCATATATTTATATATACGCAGACACACACATACACATGCTTACATAGCACACACACAGAGACACAAAGATACACACATATCACACGTATGCAGACACACATAACACCTGCATCTCCCACCCCACTGGTGGTGTCCACAGGGCTGTCCGGAGAGCAAGCAATCAGTAAGCGTTTGTTGGATACTAAGTGAAGGATGAAATGACCGAATGCACCAGTAGGTGAAATCGATGCTTCTGCTTGCAGGGCAGGCTCTAAGATTTGAACAGCGGCATGGCAGAAGCATCGCCACAAGTGTTGATGAGATGATGGCTTAAAATACTGCAAGCCCCATGCAGAGCGAAAACTCCTTTCAAGGGAGGAGCTAGACGGCCCAGGAATTGTTGCTCTAGCCTCATTATCTGTGAATGATTGATTCCAGACAGGAATCGAAGATGAGGCAACTGAGAAAAGGAAAAGGGAAACACCCTGTGTGCCTGTTAAATGCCCTTGTTCAGCTGGCGAGAGATACGCATATATAGTCTCACCACCGACTATCTTTTTATATATATGGTGTATATATAAAAATATAGAAGTGTACAGTGTATGTGTATATATGTGTGTGTATATGTCTGTGTATACACACATATATACACATACACACATTATGTACATTTATATCTATATAACGGCAGTGCCTGAGCTGGCCATTTCCAGGTGGCCAATATCCTGTTTTAAACTGATTGAAAATATTGCCACTGTAAACTAATATCATGATTTGCAACCACTTAAATTCTGGAAGAATTTGCCAGGACTGTGATGAAAACCCCAGCGTCTGGTGGTTCCCTCATGCCAGCTTAACCCTAATTGCCTACACTAAGTCCAATTAGTGGCAAATCAGATTCCCCTTCATTTCATCTGATGAAGTAAGCTTTGGCAGGAGCATCTGCCCACGCAAAGCAGGGTGAAGACGGAGAGAACAACGGGGCTGCAGGGAACGGGGACACAAGTGTGGGGACCAAAGGGTGACAACAGTCCTCCTGCCCCTGAGTCCCCATGGCTCTGTGCCCCCAGCATGCAGATTCCTTTCCCTGGATAGACTTTTTGCAGCTGAGTTTGGTGAGAATCAAATCTATCAGGTACAGTCCTAGAAACAAATAACTTGAAGTCTACTTTAAAGGCAGATTCTCTTGGTCTCTTTCTTTTCTGTGTCTCTACTTGTATGCATCTCTCTAACACGCGCACACACACACACACACACACACACACACACACACATGGCCCTTCTGTAAGCACGCTTTCCTCGCTGCCCCAGTCCTCTCAGTGTCCACGCTCCTGCAGGCGCTGACTTAGGTGGTGGCTGCAGAGGAACCAGTAGGACTGGCACGGCCATGGCCGTGGAGCATGTGGTCCAGGGCACAGATATCAGCGGCTCTGGCTCCACAGGCACTGCGTCCTGCCAAAGCCCTTCTCTCTCTGCATCTCAAGGTCACAATAATAGATTACGAAAGAGTGGAAAAGCACGGCTCAGAAAATGGGCCATGGGGACTTTCCTCTGAGTGAGGAGGGAGAGAACAATGCCCGATGCGGCAGCAGGTCGTTTGAACTCTGCTAGGGAAGGAAACGCGGAGTGTGGGGTCCCTCCAATGCCTGGCACCTGCAACGCCCCCCCTCCAAGGGCTCTGAAAACACAAAAGTTGGGACCATTGGAAAATGATTTCTAAGGTGTTCTGATGTAGAAGAAATTCCATCACAAACATTAACCTGTTTCACAAGAATCAAATATGTACTATTGTGTTTCATGGTGGCTACTTTTTAAGTCCCTTGCAAATTAAGGTAGGACAAATGTTCTCACAAAATAAACATTCTCCTGTCTTCAGAAACCACTGATAAATAGTCCAGGCCGATGAATCCTTGCCTCTCCTCGGAATAAGGGAGGGCTGTTATTTTAAATCAGCAAATAGAACCGATCCTCAAGTGCCCTGGTGGAACAGAAGGCTGGACTGTTAAAGTCTGTGACACTCTCAGTGATGACATTGGTTTCCAAGGGCTGCAGTAGCCATACCCAAAGAAAACATTTTACGTATGATGATGTAGTAACTATACTTCAAGTCTTGACTTAAAAATGTGTAATTCAACAAGGAAATTACAATTTCTCTGTAAAAGGAGCACTTTTTAAAAACCCAAGCCACTTACACCGGTTTGAAAATATCTGGGGGGTCTTAACTGTTTCTGAGGCAAGTGGTTTCTCATAAAATCAGACCCAAGGGAACTCTCTGAGAGGACCCTAGGCACTTAGATTTTATTCCAGGTATAATTTATTCCAAACAGTTTAGCAAAATGATGGTCACATTATAAGAGCATACTCTGGATGCAAAATGTCCAAGAAAGACAGAAGTCGAGGTGGGGTCCAAGAAACAGTTCCAGTCTCCTAGAAACCATGCCTTCTACTCAAGCCAAGTGCTTCTCCTGATGACGTCGTCCTAGTAACTCCTAGCGGCTGCGAACATTGGAACAGTCTTACCTGTTCCGGAGCCACCAGGCACCTTCTCTGAACGTCTAAACTATCAGCCCCTTCTCTCAGAGCAGGCCTGCGGGGACTCAGCAAGGCTGGGTGCTGGAGGGCCACTCTGTAGGCCTGGCTAGAGGGAGACCACACCACCCAAAGAGCCATTCAGCGGCCAGCGCTCCCCTGAGAGGTCGCTACTGGTAACACAGGCCCTTCTCTGGGAGAACCCAGCCCTACCCAGAACAGAAGGGCTCACTGCCCCAGCCTCGAGCCTTCAATCCCAGCTGCAGCTTTTCAGCTCTAGTTTTTCCTCCAGGTTATCTTCCCTCTGTGGCTTCCAGCGGGTCACCCTGTGATGCTGCAGTTCCCCAGTCTGCAAACGGGGGAGAGATGACTACTGACTTCCGCGATGATTCATGCTGGTTGTTTACAGCAGAGACAGAGGCAGTGCGGTGCCTGCACGTCTTGGAATTAGCCGAGCTGTGAGGGTGCAGCGAGGCCAGCACCAGGGTTCCCGGGTATGCCAAAGCTGGAATTGTGCTGCTGCTCTGCAGAGGTGCAGGGGGAGGCCGGAGCAGGGATACAAAACCTTGCCTGTCAAGGAACGCAGTGTTTCTGGCCCTGTCTGGAACCTTCACAAAGCAGGTGGGAAGGGAAAAGTGCACGGGAAAGACGGACTTCCCAAAACAGCTTCTGCCAAATGAAATAAAGAATATCCAGTTCCTCCTTTTTAAATAAATAAATAAATATATATAATTATGAAATAATTTAAATATGTAGAAATATGCAGAAATAATAGATCAAAGGCCCAAGTACCCACTCATCAGCTTTAACATTTTGCTGTCTATACTACAGATTTTTTTATTTTCAAAAACAAAAATGCAATCAGTCAAGCAAGCACACAGCAGCTCCTGAAGGGATTTGATTTGAGCAATCGCAATATCAAATGAGCCCACCTCCAGTTCTCCGCTGGATGGATCCGCTCATAGGTGTTACTTCCCTCACCCTGCCACCCCCCGAGTCTCTTCTGCTGCTCGTGGGACACCGTGGTGAGAGCTCTGGAGTCCAGACTCCACTGTGGAGACATGGTTCCCTGAGCTCCCTGCTTGGTCTCCTGCCCTGCCTGGTCTCAAGTCCTGCCTACGAAGACTGATGGCAGTGTACCAATGCAGCAGCTTCGAAGTCACTGAGTATGCAGCCCCCGGCTTCCCCTCTCCTCCTGAGCCCACCTTCTCTCCACACTTCCTTGTCCCAGGCTGTCCATAGGCACCATTTGGCTCCAATTCCACATCATAAGCGTTTCTATGAATATGGGCTTTGTGGAATGTTTATTCATAGGACATTAACCCCAGAGGGGAATAAAAGCAGTGCCGTCCATGACATTATCTGTGTTAGCCTTGGATTGTCTGCCGTAAAATGCTAATTGCAGCCTCTGGAGTTGAGAAGGTGTTTGTATGAAGCCTGAACAGGGAGCAGGAGGGCAGGCAGAAGAGGCAGCCCAGCCTTCTAGGATGCCAGGGCCCTCAGAGGAGGAGGAAGGCCTGAGGCCAGGCAGCAGGTGGATCCTGGTTCCGGAGCTGGGCCTGGGAGGAGGCCTTGGCACTGCCCAGAGGAGGGGCCACAGTGTCCCTCCAGCTACCTGGTCACTGATTTTACCAAAGCTGGTATCCACACATCCCAGGGGTCTCCTCAGAGCCCGGGCCACTGAACAAACCCATGTTTTTAAAAAGGAGAGTGACACCAGCCTGCCCATCCTCACAGTGCAGCAGGGTGTGAGTGTGCAGTGGGGAGCAGGGAGCTAAATGCTAATATACATGATGTATTTTGAGATTCCAAGGAGCTCCTGGATGTGCATTCAAGGGTGGCAGTGTTTCAGGAGGGGCAGATGGGTGTGCAGGCAGCCACACCGTTTCCCCTCCCCCCTCCCCCTCCCCCAGCAATTTGTTCCTTTTCAAGTTTGAGACACACAAGTCTTGCATCTGTGTCTCTGGAGCCGCCTACACAAACCAGCACAGAGATCACAGGGCTGGGACTGGCTGGCGACAGTTCGCTCCCTCAACTCCAGAGGAGGAAATGGAGCCAGAGGTCGTAAAACGATGATAGAATCCAAAACAAGACCATTTCTTTCTGTACCCCACACCCTTTTTACTTTCAGAATGCACACACCCACACCCCACATGCACACTCACACCCATGTCCAGGGTGGCTGGACAGAGCCCCTCCCAGTGCTGCCATTTATTTTGCATACATGTTTGGCTGGCTAGTGGGCAGGATTATGTTTGAGAAAACCTCCTTTTAATCAGTCTGATGCTTGCCATCCTAGGTGCTGACAACTGTGCAAAGCACTGAGCCATGGGGCAGTGTTCCATTTTGTCTCCTCTGGGCAGCTGACAAGATGGAGTCCCTCGGAGGTGAGAAGATGGTTTCTAGAAGCACAGGAATTCTCAGTAGTGGATTAAACTGCACTGCAGACCTTCTGCATCCCCAGTGGAGAGTCAGAAGCCTGGGAGGATGCTAAGCATTCCAAGCAAGCAGTCTTCCAGAAACCTGCCAGCTTCCCCACAGCAGCCAGGGTGATGATGGGAAGAGTTGCTGCAGTCCTCGGCTTCAGCTTGTCCAGGAGCTGGCCCAGCACACCCAGCAGAC